>NC_087477.1:73878574-74485241 GCF_036417665.1 Passer domesticus
TCCCTCTTTGGAATGGAGACATTCCAAACCCACCTGGACACATTCCTGGGTCACCTGCTCAAGGTGACCCTGCCTTGCCAGGCTGTCAGACTAGATGGTCTGCAGAGATCCATTCCAGCCCAGAATTCTGTGGTGCTGTGACAGGCAGGATCAACTCTTCCCTAGGAGTTCATCCAGCAGCAGCTGCATCTGAGCAGTGGAATCAGGTCACCTGTGAAACAGCACGAGCACAAAGTGGAGAGGCTGAGGCAACATGGACCACATCTGCTGCTCTTGCACATTGGTAATTTGGTAGTTTATAGTAATTTGGTAATTTGCACCAGCTGAATGTGAGGCCTTTTTGTAGGTTAACTTAGCCCTGCATTTTCACATTAGGGGTTGTAGTGAAACCATTTGAATAATCTTAGTCCTGTGATTTAGTGCACCAGTGGGTGAATGCCAAGTATCCTTACAGGCAGGCACAGCACATGTGGGAAGCATACAGGAATTTTTAAGGATAAAAACTGAAACTGTTCTGCCCTATCGTGAAAAGCACACTCAGTAACATTATAAATAAAATGCATCCTTAAAACAAAAACTGTGAGTATGCAAGAGGAAAGTATGGCGCTGTCAGAGATGTCAGAACATGACCCTTTTTAACTATAGGATACTTCAGAAATTATTTCACAACCTTTTACTCTCTGGAACACAAGAAGTTGACTCCAGAGCTCAAGCTGCAAAGAGCAATTGCTGTAGCTGAAAGTATTTGTTTCAAAGCACCGTGGAAGTAAATGAAAGTGTCATTTTGCACTAATGTGATAGGCAGCTACTCTGCCTTGTCAGAACAAGCAAAGTCCTGTAAGCTTTATCCCATTGCCACAGGCACTTGGGCACCTCTCTGGAAATCAATCACAGATTGGCCTGAAGAAGAGCAGAGCTGAAACAATGGCACCAGAGTAGAGGACCCCTAATGAAATCCATTTGCTAGTCCACACCTAGGCTGTCTAGACAGCACCTCCTGTGCTTTGATCACTGATAAACCATTCTAAATGTTACCAGGGCTGCTTTTTTGTTTCTGTTTACAGGCAATCAATAGGCCTCTGGCCATTGCCTCTATTTCAAAGCAGGGCTTTTCATCTGACTGCAATCAAATAAAAAAGAACAAAGAGATGGGCATTTTGGATATGAGATACTTATTTTCCTGTGATTTATGCAATTTCAAATGAAGAGCGAAAACAAAAAAGCAATTGTCAGCATACATGTGATAAATGTTTCTAATTAGGCATGCTCTCTTAATCAATTTGAAAGCTGCATTCCCTCCCAAAAGAAAAAGCAAAAATTTAGTGTAAGCTTTTGTTTGTGTGCATGTGTTTGTGTTCATACTGCACAACACTCACCTGTAGATTTTGGAGCCTGTTTATTTGCACTGGAGCTACATGTCATGGTGCTATTTTATGCTGTTTGCTAGTACAGTCATGATCTGCACTCTGAAAACTCCACATGGAATATCCAGGTATTATTCCAAGAGGCTCTGTTTTCTGATTTAACCACAGTACAATTCAAACCATGGAAACTGAATAATCTCCCACAAAATATTATATCCTACACTTGCCCAACATACACTGGCCCATAAATAATTCAGACCTTTTAGCCATACGTACTGATATATACATTTTCAAAGATTTGTCTAGATATTGTTTTGCATGTGGATTCAAGCATGTTTTACCCAAATTCAAGTCCACAAATACCATGTGGTTGCCTTTAGCTGGATGTCGGTGCTTGAACTTTGAGCCCCTCTCATCTTTTATCTTCAGCAACTTGAAGTAGCCTGCTTAAATTCAGCCTTTGAAACCCTCCCAGCCCCTCCCTATGTATGTCATGACAGTTCAGCATCTTAAGCCTCAATCACATGCATTCTTTAAAAAACTCCAAAAGATCGTAAAACCAAGAAGATATTTAATCTCATCTCTGATTTTGGCTCAACCAATATATCATTTCAATACACTTTATTTCTTGTGTAATAAGCCAAAGGCATTTTGGAGGCAGTTTAATAAAACTTAAAAAAAAAATAGTTTTGTAAGGCTAGGCATTTTTACTTTTTTACACTTGAAAATATTTCTCTTTCAAAACTCAAGTTCAAGATCAGCTCTTTCTGGCTCATCTGTAATCTCCTAAATCATGGATCTCTTTGCTATTTCCTCTTCTTTCTGATTATTTAGTGAAGAATTTAATTAGGTGCTTTCAAAATTGCTGACCTCATGGGAAAGGGAACAGATAAACTCTTTCAACAGCATACTATGCTTAGACTGCTGAAGGATAACACACTCTGTGGTCCTGTTGGACCAAGTCTTCAACTTCAGATGCTGTAGGATAAAACATCATGTGATTACCCTTGCCCCAAAACATTGCACAGTATTTTACTCCCTTATAAAAATCTCTTTAAGTTAATCAAGATTTACCATTTAGTGATTTACTATTGAAATGACAATATATGGGGGAACTAGGGGTCCAAAACAAGTGACAATGCATCAAAGCCCCTTTCAAAATAGGTCAAAGAAGAAGGAAAGTGGAGGGGAAAAATAAAGTCATAATAAACTTGTTTAGTCACACAAGTGATGAAGAGCAGAGAGACTCTTTCCCAGGGCTGTGTGCATACCATTCATTTACTGATGTTTTATTCAGGTCCCTTAGAGGATGCACAAAGTTTTCAGAGTTCAAGTCCCTACATTGTATCACTGATTACAATAGGAGGGGTACATTATAAAAACACTCCATAAAACCCTTCGATTTCATTCCTTTGCCAACATTTTCTTTCAGATTGATGTTATTCAAAGTGAGAGATCCCAAGGTCTCTGCAAAATAAGGCTGTGGGACTGCATAGGAAAATCAATTAACATTTAAAGTTTTACTTCTTCACCTCCACTGTTTCTTATCAAAAGTAGGACATGAGTTTTGTCTGACTGAGACAGGACTGGGGCTGCTGAAAATTATTTTCCACTCTTAGAGTAACTATAGCAGTGTTAGTGGTCGCCTTTTAAGATGAAACTCAAGTAATGCAGAAGAGAAAAGAGACAATGGCATCATTTATAAACACACTGAGATTTGTACACACTGACTCAAATGTACAGTGGGAAACACTCGTGATTCTCTTATCCTGAGCAATATTTTTATTACAGTTTAATTCAAGAACCATTCCTTCCCCTTGAATTCAAAAGAGTTAACTGGGTGTAAATCTCCCAGGAATAAATGGAACTGAAACAGTGCCCCTTGGAAAAAGACCAAAACAGCTTTCCCAGAAAGAAAAAAAAAAAAAACTGAAATCCTATGAGTACCCAATAACTTTGTGAACAAATTGCAGATTTGAGCCAAAAAGACATTAAAAACAACAGAACTTTTCCTGAATTCAGCTTACTTTGAATTAAGTTTTTAATTAATCTATGCCTTCAAATTACATATTTAAACACTGTTTACAACTAGAAAAAGTAGGCAAAAAAGAGCAAGATTGAGAATTTTTTGCTCTGTAGGAGACTTTCTTCTTCTAGCTGCAGTTAGCCATCAGATCTGTCATATGTCATTTTTCAGCTCATTAGGTGGGATTTTGGCAATTTCTGTGTACAGTAAGAGGTATTGAGCAGTTGAAGCTGGGAAGGTCAAATATTAAGCACAATGTCATCATCCCTAATAGCTTCCAAGGAAAATTCTTGCATAATTGTTTAATGCCATGAGCTGCCTGTAGTGGGACATTCTCATTTTTGCCAATTTCCATTAACTCTTGAGGCTCATGGTCAGAAGCTGTAGGAGCACAGGAACGCTCTCAGATTGGATCAAGCTGTTTTGCTGATATTCCTGCTGCCCCATATTAATTTAATGAGACACCCCAGCACTGAGGAGAAGCCTCAGAGGGTTGTGCAGCATATGGTCCAGTAACACACCAGAACACCCTTCCCTTTGCATCCAGAGACGATAAATTGTGTGCAGGGCACTGCTCAATTAGCATTTGCATGCTTTGGCCCCAAATCAGCAAACAACTTCCACGTGCATTTTGCTCAAGCAAGTCCCCATGAGATCAACAGGACTGCTCATGGTAAGAGGCACTTACATCACTGTGAGCAGCGTGAGGGCCTTCTCTGGACAGACATCTGTGGCAGCAAACATGGGAGCAAAGCCTCCCCTGCTGCCAACCAGCCTGCTCCTGGTGCTGGCCGTGGGGAGCCCTGGCACTGCATGCACCATGCCAACAGCCAGGAGAGGGAAGGTTTGCAAAAGTGTCACAGAGTAATGCTTCACTATCCCGAGTGTTTCTTTGAATGTGGTGCTTCGTGGTAAAGTTGTCTCAAGAAAACTCATCCTTTTTTTTTCCTGAGAATATTTCAACGCTAAGGGCAGAACTGACTTTCAAGACTCATCAGTATAAAGTAATTAACTGGAGTAACTCAAGTGGAATAGATTGTCCCAGGAAACCTCTCTGGTGTGCATGTATAGATGCTCCACTCCAGAATAAGTGAGTTGTAGTACAGATCCCAGTGTGTGCAGAACCCTAAGGGTAATTACTCTGCAATAATTTAGTCTATTTGTTAGCTTTGGCCTTGAACTGCTCTCATTAAATCAGTATCAGAAAAAAACACAGTTTTCTTTTAGTAGAATATTTAAGTTCAAATAAAGCAAATTTATGGTTTATAAGCTAGTTTACTTTGCATAGAAATATCAAATCACAGTTGAGGGACAGTAATTTTCAGCTGAATGAAGAAATTAGCAGAAAAAGAGCAATAATTTTTTTAACCACTGAAAACAGATAGATGACAGTGTCCTTTGTCTTGCATTTGCTAAATGTGTGTACACAGATTTTTACATGAGTTCTGCTGTGTCATCATTTGGTTACAAAATTGATGCCCCAGACTACACCCATATTTTTGCAATAAATTAAAATTTGTAATTTAAAATACAGATTTGTATTGCAACAACACATCTCTCATTCAAGACCAAACACATACCAATATTGCATTTTTAAAATATTTTGCTTATATATAAATAATATTTATAAACTGTACATATAAACAGCAATACAAATGTTGCAAAACTACTTCAGTTTCAAAAAAGAATGTTTTTACACATAGGTAGTTAAATGTCTCTTTTTTGATCAAAATGTACTTTTGCTCTTTCTGTCTACCAACTGCCAAAAAATTCTGGATTTCAAAACGAAATCCAACCCATCTGTAAGACTGTTGGAATTTTATGTGTTAAGATTCACCTTTCCTAGGGGGATTCTTTCAGTAGAAGAAGACTAAATTCTCTCAAAGTACAAGGTCTCAGTTTTCTGCTGTTCTGTGTAGCAATTTATGAACTTGTATCATTGATCTTCTGGTGACAGAAACACCTGCATTCATAGGCAGGAATGGGGAGGAGGTACCTTATTAAAGTATAACTTCTATAAACATACTTCTGTCCAATTTTCTGCATCCAAAAGAAATAAAACTAGACAAACCCTGGCTGAAATTCTAGCCAGTGGGAAATCAACATGGAATTCACTGTTGATTTCATTGGGAGCCAAGATTTTTCTTTCAAATTCTCTCTCTTTTCTACTTTATAATAGGTAATATGGCATTTTTGATATTTTTGTATGTCACAAAGCCACAGAAGTAGATGATGAGACCGGTGGCCCTGAGTCCACTGCAGGAGCCATGCACACATCTGAGCAGGGAAAGCAGAAGTTGAAGAAAAAGGTGTGGTTAGAGTTTCTCCTTTCCCAATCAGCCTTTGGATCGTTAATGTGGTAGCAAATAGAGTTAACATCAGGGATTTGTCCTCATATGTGGGCCAGGAAATAAGACCAGAGCTGTGCTGGATGCAGAAGTGTGTTATCTACACACATCCTTCTGTGTACACACAGTATCATGACACAGCTTTGAGGAAGACAGACAGAATATATCCCTGGACTTATAAAATTGACAAGCAAAACAAAACAATTTCTTTTTTCCAAGAACTTAGAACTGCAGACACACTATGTTCTATCATTATTGGAGGCAGGGAGGACTAAAATGAATATTAATTTAGCCATTCCCACTCAAGGCAAGTCCATATCTGAATGAAGAAGGGTATTTTTTTTTTTTGTTGCTTTGCTTGAAAAAATGTAACAAATTCTTTCTTTGTTGAAGAAGCCTAATTAAAAGCAGATAAAAATCAGGAAAATATTTCTTGCATTCTTTTAAATAGAGCAAAATGTGCCTACAATTGTGAGCTGAAAAGGAGCTGTCTTTCCATTTGTTAAAGAGAAACTAAAGATTCATTGTGCAACCTTATCTATATCTATCCCATGTGTCACATAATCCTGTTAAAAACAGGGATGCTTATTTTACTCAGCTCTTCCCAACAAAACTGTAGCATTCTACACATAAATGAGCAAGTACTTTTGCCACTCCATTTTGTAATTTAGGTAATAACAGCAGACCCCTGTAAATAGCTGTGAAGATAAAACAATTTTAGCATGAAAGGATAATTATATAATCCCAAAGGAGTAGGAATTACAGGAAAAACTTGCCCTCATGACATTCATCTTCTCAAGAGGCATACTTAGATGATACTGAAGAGGAACAACAAAAAACCCCTGTGATATAAATAATGCACTGGCTTTTGCATTTCCAAGGTGTTCTAAAAGTATGAAGCCAAATAGGAAGATGCACCACTGAATTTATCTCTTCATATCTGTTCCCACAGCGCCATGGCACAAGTCATGTAGACAAGCTTGGAAGGAAGTGGTTATAATGCCAAAAATTGCAATCATGGATTCTGAAGGTACTTGTTTTACACTTTTCTACACAATGATTGCAGAGTATGTGATCCAAGAAGACATTGCTCCCAGCTGAAATGCACACAGCCCTGCCTTCCACAGCTACACGGAAACGCTTAGCGAGAGTAACAGGTTAACAAAGCATTGGCAAATGGCTTCTTTGTTCACACTGCTGCAAAAATAAGCACAGGGAAACTGGGGCAGGGGGCTGGTTTAAATTCTGCAACACATAAAACAATTTCTCATTAATTAATTCAGTCATTAGTAGCAGTTTCCCTGAGGGTAGTGTAACCTGAACAGGATATCACAATTACAGCACTCGTTCCTTTCTTAAGCTTGTTGGCATTTGACATGAAGAATTTATCAAAAACGACATCTCTGTTCAGCAAACTCTTAAGCAGCTCTTCCTGACTTCCTTTGTACATTGATTCTCATTTATTCTCCTGGTAGGCAAGGTCTTTAAGAGCATCAGAAGCGACAGTCCTGCTTCCATTTCAATACATATAAGGCCTCTATTACTGTAGAATTGGCATGCCTACCTACCAAAACATCAAGTATGTATTCTCCCAAATCTTGGATTAAGGAATCTTGATTTAACAGCTAAATTTTCCAAAGTAGTTTGGCTTCTGAAAAAGAGAAATATTTAAGTATTTTTAAAACTCTGATGAATGAGTTATTCAAGAAGGCAATAAGAAAGCAGGGACGAAAGCCATATGGGAGGATTCTTTTGTCGCTACACTTAGTCTTCATGGGTGTGTTGTGTGCAAGGATGGTTGGCACATGGTGACAGAGAATTCCTTGTACAGACACCAGTCACTGTTTCACTCTGTGCCCTGGCCCCAAGCCATGCCACCAGCTATTGCTCTGCTCCTAGACAGGAATAGCTGTAATTCAGGCAATACTAGACTGTATTCTGGAAAGCTTAGAAGTCATTCAAGGTAGAAATTGCTGGGAGCTGCCCCTTAAAAATCTGAAATGTTCAGTCCTCTCCTGCAGGTCCCTAGCCCTTCAAAGACCAAAAGGGAGAGGGGAAAAAAACAGCCTTAAATTGCAGAGATCTACAGAAAATGAGCTCCATATTCCTAGTGAAGCAACTCTGAATTTCTCTGAAGATCTAATGAAGAGTTCTGCTCTGTCTCACATGATTCATATGAAAATAGAAATCTTGTGTACAGAAAGTGCCACCTCCATTACTTAATTATTTCTGAAAACGCTAAGTTTTATTTTAGTGAAATTCATTTAATGGTATTTCAGGCAGTTTTTGGCATCTCTGTGCAAGAAAATAAATCACTGATTTGCAAGATGTGTCTTGGGTTCCATAGGACTCTCTGCACCCAAAGGGCACCACAAACTTCCACTGTGCTGCAAAATGAGATTTGCAGTGAAATACACACAGGAAAAATACTGTTTCAGGAAACAGGTTATTGCCCATGCACTAAGTCCAGTTAGGGCCACATTCTTTCCCACAATGCTGAATTTTGATTTCTTGCCTGATTCAGCAGTAAAGGTTTTGAAGACCTCAGACAGTCCAAGAATTGAAATGGTAGAAAGCTTTAGATTACTCTGTCCTTGAAACAGGATGAGCAAAACAAACTATAAATCAAATTATTTATGGTTATAACAAATGGTAACATGTACAAGGCAAAGGTGTCCAACAAAATATTTTAGGGTCAGCTTAGAGCAACCATTGTAAATCTTAATGTTATGGCTCAAAGCAGCATAAGAAAACTTGTACTTGTGCCATTATGGCTGGTTATGGAGAATGTGGAAAAGGCTTTTTGCATCCACATTTTTCAGCTTCTCTTTATTTTTCTCCTGTCTTATGGAGAGTTTCTTTAGTCATTCATGTCTGTCCTGTAGATCTCTAAACATTTATCTTTATTCACATAACTTCTTTAAGTAAACATCAGGGGCACAGATGGGCAGAACAAACTTTCTGCATCTTAACTGACCATTTCCTACTGAACAAAGTAGCAGCAAACTGCCCAGGCTGAAGCTCTTCTCTTGTAGACGGGCAAACCCTTTATGTACATATGCAAAGGTTTTGGATGAACTCTGTGAAGCTTTTCATGTGAATGTTCACCAGGTCAGGGATTTAATTTGCAAAGGCAGTAAATTCACACAGTGCATGATGCAAAGATCTGGTGATTCTTAGCTAAAATAGAATTTGTGAGATTGCAACCCATTCCATTAATCAATGGCAACATTGCCTCCACAAAAACAGTGACTATTGCACTTATAAACAGCATCTGACTCTCCCTGATGCTGTTAAGGGGTCTTTCTGAATATATGTGGTCACTGCTCCAATGAAAAACTTTCTGACCACATTTTATCATGATAATGACCAACACAGCCAATCTGTGTTATAGCTGCAAATAAAAATTTAACCAAAGAATTTTATCCGATGGAAAAATCAATACAGTTTACAATGAGTGCATGTCTTAATAGCCACAGGGCAGCCACTAATATTGTCATTAAAAACATTCTTGCCTTTATTAATTTATGTTTTTCCTCTTAAAAAAAATCTATGTGAGCAATAATCATAAGGGAACACCTCTACATTCATTTGCTTTTCAAATGTGCCTAAATTATTTAGCTTGTCTAATGAATTTGTCTTGTACTAAGATCTTTGCTATCAGTCCTTGCCCTGCAGCTCTACCCATCATTGCTGTCAATGGAAGTGTTGGCTGAGTGAGAACTGAGTGTTTGGGGACAGCATTAATCAGAAAATTTGAGAAGTTAAACACCCCATCCAAATTTGTGTGTTGACTAAAAGCACATTAAAATGACAGAAATCTATCTATGTGTTTAATCAGAGTTATTTTTAGAGTCTCAAAAGGTGTACATACTAGAGAATTTTACTTCTGGGGTTTCTACCCTGATTATGTCTTTACACATGTTCCTATGAAAACTGGAGGAAGAAGAACAGCTCAGTCCCCCTGGGGTCCTCACTGCCTCTCTGCCACAGTGAATGATCCCAAGAGTTCAGAGGGAATCTATTTAGTCCTTCTATAGTTCTCATTAGATATTATTATAGACAAAATGTCTATGCATTTTCTGGAGTGAAGTGCCAGGGCAGCAGAACAGCTGAAAGGTTTAGAGCTGACCATTACTGCAGGAAAAGGATGCTCAATTTGGAGCAGCACAGTATGTGTGTCAACCACCTTACTCTTCACAATTCTTCCCTGCCTCGATCACAGTCTCAGGAAGACTCTTGGGTTAGCACTGCTTTCAAAACACAAAATCAGTGAAGTGCCACTTCACACAGCTGAAGAAATTGAGAATCACACAGGGTATCACCAACAAAAATGGGCTCACAAAGCAGAAATCAGAAATTAAGCTCCCAGCTTAATAGAAATCATAACCTATAATCATAACTAAATAATTCTGAATCTGAAAATCACATTTCTAGAAAAGTAATGTAAAATTATTTCTTTAACAACGCAATTAGTATTAATGGTCTGATATTTAATAACTGGTGTTAATTTTCCACATCATCAGTGCATCTACTAGAGAAACATGTCCTGGCATAGACACTCAAAATAATTTAGTGGAGACATGCCTTGCTCAGGAAAGCTAATATACTTTGTGAGCTCCAGGTGTCCCATAGCAGAACTCTCCTGATTAGTAAAAATAAGTATGAAATCCAAGAAGAGGACAGCAAGACAGTACCAAAAGTATTGGGACATTGGCCACTTAAGAAGGAAGTAGTGATCCTGATGCTCAGTGTTCCAGGGAATCCACTGGGTGTGCTCCTCTGAGTTACCAGGAAACAAGAAAGAACAAGTGAGTTGCTGCTGAAGGACATTGCAAAGTGAGGTTTGTCCTGCTGCCTGAATATCTTATGTCTGAATATTCTTTACAAACTTGTTCTAAAATTTCATATTTCTGTTGTGTTTTTTTTTCCCCCCAATAAAAGTCAAAACAGGCTTTGGACCATCTTGAAAATTATCACTTATCTCACTGGCTTCAGTGGAAGCAAAAGCATGTCCATGATTTGCATGGGAGTGAAGGGTTTGGAAAAAGAACAGACGTCTAAACAATTCCCAAGAAAAATAACTCTGATACCTTCTTACTTACATATCAGGATAGATTTAGCCAGCAAAGGAAGGATTGGTTATGCTCTTTCCTTATCCACAATTCTGCTGATTTTTTGAGAGATGATTTATCTGAAGAGGAGGCTGGCAAAACCAGAAATACATCAGAGAAACAAGCAAAGCCAGGAAATTATTGTACCTCAGTAAAATTACTTGTCATATATTCTGCAATTGTAGAGAAATAGACTCTTTTCCCTCCAGATTTAAAAATAATTGTCAGTTTGCCAGGCCAAGTGTTTATGACATTTTGAATAGGAGTTGAGTAAAAATTTAAGTGTGGATAGGACAGTACCTCTCAAAAAATGTTATATACAAAACCAGCAGAGAGTACTGATTATGATAAAAAAACCTATCAAACTCTTTGAGCATGCTATGCAGTGATAAAAACCAGGATATTCCTAGAAGCAAAACATAAATTATTCTTATGTACACTCTACAGAGGAACCCAGCACAAGTATGACTTTGAATAATTTTCACCAATTATATGTTCTCTGATCAAAAGGATTGTGTTTCTATTGGCCTAGGTTTATGGAAGTTATTAATAGGAATATTTTCATGGAAGATCACAGGCATTAAGACACATTTAGTTTATTTGAAAAAACACAAAATGTTACCTTATGAACTGTATTTGTATTGATTCTTGTCTTGGCCGAGGGCTGGAAGAACACGAAGGACATTTTGGTGACGATTGTTCATTTTATCAGTTCTAAAGAGCTCTGCTCTATTAGTGGTCAGCGACAGCTTATTCTAAAGAACTTAAAGAAGAGTAGCCCTTCCCTCAGCATTAACTTCCTGCTTAAATTAATTCAGGCCAATTTGCAGTTTCGAAAGGCAGCTGATGAAAGGAAGGCTTAGTGGGATTGGAGTAAAAGAGCCCAGGCTGATACTGCCAGGTGGCTTGAAACAAGATTAGTTGGCATCAAGTTCTTTAAAAAGCACTATTGTAGCTTAAGCAATTGTCACTGTGCAGCTTTTCCTGAGACACTGACAGGGCAAGGATGGTATTTCTTATCTATTTCCTTTGCCACAAACACTTTGGAAACCTGGGAACTACTACTGTGAACTCCAGATATCAGCACTGTGCTCAAATGCTTAACCAGATATTTTGAGGATCAGAGAGAAAGTTTGGGTTTGTGCCTTCAACCTGTGGCTGTAACCTTCATGTTGTGCTTTTTGTGACTTTTCCTTCCCTACACAATCAGATAGGATTGTTCCCTTGTGTGGTGATGGAAAAGGTGGCAGTCCCAAGTGCATGCAGATTGTGACATGGTTTATAAGTGCCTCAGCTTACTGGGAAGGAGGCTGAAAATATTCACAGGATTTTGGCAAAAATCTGATTTTGACCATAAAACCTTTTTTCTCTGGCTCTTGTATCTCTCAGTGAAGCAACCCATGGTCCTGAATTTTCAGCGTACTTCAGAGGAAAGTTCCTTAATGGAGCTGGAAATTCTGCCAAGGAAATTTGTGACAGTAATAAGGTGGTTATTCAAACCCTCTTGTGTATATCTCTATAAACCTCTGCACTGTAGACACAAAACCAAAACACCACTTGAAGCATATACCTACAAAGTATAATCCTGCACATGAAATGTTAAATTTCATCATGCTATTGAAAAAATGCTGGAGATGGCAGATAAGAAACTTGGCCACTTTGACACTACTGCCAATACCCTCAAATTCCTGAGTGAGCATTAGGAAGAAAAGAAATTCACAGTAGAATTCAAAAGAAAGTCATAATGTTGCCAGAAGCAGGAGGTTCTGTTTTACACCATGGTTGCATGTCTTCTGGAAGGGAAGGAGACTGTGTACAAGTTGTAGGCATGGATAAAACACAAGGCAAATGTTGTGCTGATACCTGTTCACTGGAAGCTGAAATCCTGCTAGATTGTTCTTTAGAGCTGCTATTTTATTTTTTTTTTCTTTTACCTCAAGGTGCTGATTAAGCATCATTTTGTCAGAAAAAAATACAGTTATTTTAAAATAAAGAATTAGAACAAACACAGCTCCCACTGAGGCACAGAAAACATTTTTTTTAATCTCAAAAACTCTGCCATTTAGTCAATTTTTTGGATACATTCAGGAATAAAAGAGAAAGAATTTGCCCCATTAGAAAAACAAGGAAGTACAGTACTTATGGATAGAATTACGAGAGAGAAAAAAAAAATAAAATTTTCAAAAGCTCATTATTTGTAAATTTTAATTTATGGAAGATGGAGTTTTTCTAAAAAAATTCAATTGTTTTGTACCATATGAAACAGTTCTTTTCAAAGGCCTCATTATGTTCAGTGATGATTAGAGAGCAGAGTTTCTTGTGAATAAATTATTTTTGTTTTGAAGTTTCCTACTCTAAATTGTATTGAAAACTCCAAAGAGTTCTCCTGGGTTGCTGGGTGAGCTCAGAGAGGCTGTAAGCTGCAGAGCTGGCTGGTCAGTGAGTTTCTCAAGCCTTGGCATGGGGTAAAAGAGGTGCTGCCATTTCCTGTAATCTTTGACACCAGCCAGTCAGAATACATACTTCTGGTGTTTGGGGGAAATGGGTAACTAACCAAGGTAATGAACATAAAAACTCAGCAGCCATTAAAAAAATCTTTGTTTCTCCATAGAACTCAAGTTCCTGACCTGGAATTTTTTTCTTCTCAGATGGCCTTGCAAGATGGAGAGCCAAAGTTCAAGGGTTGGATCTCAGGCAGATTACCATCATGAAATGTTTTCCTTCAAAAGACTTAGAAGAATTGACCCATCCACCCCGAGTGTTTCAATTTCCAACAAAGCACTGTGATGCCCCCATGTGCACTTTTAGATACCCCCAAACTCCCAAAACAAGGCACTGGTGCTGAGCTCTGGGCTGCTGCCCAGGAGTGCTCTGAAGGCAAAGCCAGACATCCTGTCCAGAGCCCCACAACTTCATTGGATTCCCACCTACTGCTTGGTCTTGAGATTTAAACATTGGCTTACCCAACTCACAAAAACCTAACAGGAATTGCAACTCATGTGTCCAAATGTTGGCTGCCAGCGAGATTGGAGCAACATATCTCTGACATCATTAGTTAAAAAGTGCCCCTAAGTGCCTTGACAAGTCCAATCCTGCTAATTGCCACATGACCAGAAATTGAACCCAGATCTCCTAAGGCACAAATACCCTACTTTTCTTAAATTGCAGGTTTTGGCACAATATCTTTGTAATTGCATTTTCTCCATGAATACAATAGATTTTGGGATACAATAGTTGTATCCCAAATCCCAATTCTCAAAAAAGCAAATTAAAAACATAGAGGCCATAATAAATTTGCTTGCCAAACCCAACTTATAAAGATATCCACTGGTCTACAAACAAGGGAAATACCTTTTTGAAGCTGCTCTATTTGTTTTCAAAATTCTTTGAAAAAATACTGCTGAGTGAATCATTTCTACTAATGAAAGACAAATACTGCTTATTTTACTGTTTGGTTAATCTTGTTCAACATGTAGAAGTTTTTTTCCATTGGTCCCGGAACTTAGTTCACACAGCTTTTCATTCAATTTTTAGTTTACCTCATACCTGAAATTTCATCTGTGTTGTCAAATTGTTGGCCAGAGTAATTTTTTATGTTTCGTGATAGACTGAACAGATATTTCACTCTTCTTGTATGATATCACAGAAGTGAAATTTGTTTCTGTTTTCCATCTTCATTCTTTAACAATTTTAGTCCCAGTGAGTCACATGAGTCTAGCTTTCACTTTAAAAGCTAAACACAGAAAATGTATGCAGTAAATTCATTTAGGAGTTTGTTTACACACTGGTTTTTTGTTCTTGCTATTTAACCAAGTTCTTAAAAAGCAACTTGAATAAGTTTACTGTTTAATGAAGGATTAAATTTTACCAGGGCTAACTTTTTCCACAGTAACTTAAAGAAAGCTAGGAAAATGACAAAGCCTGGGAACAATTGCCATATTTGAAGCCTGAGGCAGCTTCTTTGCAGCAGTGGGCTAAGGCCCAGGAACCAATGCAAAATTCAAACCTCCAAGTGAAACATGAACTAGACTGTAAGTTGCTTTCAGCCTCCTTTTGTCTTGATGGTGAAATTTGAAGTATATTCTCCATGGCTGCTCTTACTAATTTAAAAATTCAAAAGCCTCACTGCATTGTGCATGTCACTTTTTACCACAAGAGTCACATTATAGTTACTATAATTGCTCTCTAGAAGTCAGATATAAGTCTGTGTTTAAAGGAACACATTTTTATGAAACTTTAATAATGGCATTGTTACAGATTGTTCTACCAAACTAAGTAACTCGGCCTGATGTCTTTTTTCTTAAAGGAAGCTGTGTTGGAATTATGTTTTCTAGCTTCTCTTTCAAGTGAATCAATTTTCAGCACAACCCTCTGGAAACTTTCCACAAAAAAAAAAGAGAACCCTTTCCAAGTACAACCCCTAGTATGTGGAACAGGGTCAGATGGAAGTTGGGTGTCTGGCACCTACCTGATGTTCACATGAAGGAATTTGGGTCTTCAGCTGGTGGGAATGAGCACAGCAATGATATGTAATGGCTGGGAGCTCCTCTCACTGTTGCTGATAGACTTGACCAGTTAATTGAAGGAGAATAGCAAGACTGTTTTGCAAGGTCTCTTAGGAATGCAATCCAGAATGATGAGAATGTGTTAATATTTTTTTTTTTCTTTGCAACTACTCTTCAAGGAAAATGTCCTTCATTTCTAGACTCAAGCTCAAAGTGGCTGGAAAACTTTGCAGGAATGCAGATATTCCCTGTGGAAGTGGAGCTGCTTTGGCATGAGATGATGGGTAGAACAAGACCTCCTGCAGGGAGGCACGAGGCTGTCAGCAACAACAGGAGCTTGTCCTGGAATTGCAGGCCCAGCTCCATTCTGTTTTCCAACAGAGACTGGACATTAATGAAAAGCAAGTATCTCCTCTCCGTGAGACATTCCCAGCCTTTCCGCTCAGCGCAGTTTGCTCGTGTTGCATTTTCCCAGCTGACTGCCACATGAAGATTTTTGGTGTGCAGTTTACAGGGCCAAGAAGGTGGATCAAAATTGTTCTAGTCCCTAAAAACTAGTTCTCATAGGAATCTAAGCTGGTTTGTGGAAAGAAGGCTGCTTGCCTGTATTTACTTTGTTCATGTCCAAACTGTCCTCAGCACTGGGCTGTGTCACAGTGGTTTCACACAGTCACCGCTGCCCAGACAATGAAAACTCTGTGTTAGCAATAAAACTATTTCATGGAAATAATGGTAGTATAATCCACAGTGGACTTTCACAGTGGTTTAAGCTTTGAAACTAATTATTTTTGACTAATAAAAATGAAGAGTGTTCCTATTTGAAATGTACATATTAACTGTATGAAGCCTTTTATTATGTCAAATGTTATGATTTTTAAAGACTGGTAAATATATCTAATATGCCAAATCCCAAGAGAATATTTTTTTCCTAGTGCTTAAAGAGAAGGCATCAAAGGAAGCAGGAAAAGTAAAAATTGAAAATAGAATGTGAAATATGAACTAAATATCTTTGGTGCAGAGTCAATTATATTATTAATTACAATCAATGACTATGACACTTTTTTACCCCTCCCTATTCTCTGAATACTTTACTGTGCTCAAAAGGTATTTCCCAGAAATATTTATTCACCTGTAAGCAATCGAGCAAAGCTGCAGAGCTTTGCTGAGGCACCCCAACCAGGGCAATCCCTTCCTTCTGCCAGCCCCTGGCTGCTGAGGAAGCACCGTGGCGCCGGTGAGCTCTCAGTGCCACACACAACTGGAGCTGCAGCAAGGGGCTGAGAAAGGGACATCTGACAGGGATGAAATTCAGTGAGGAGTTAGAGTGCTCTTTAATGGGCTTGGCCAACTAGCTACATAGGCCAAAGGATGCTTGGAACAGTCACAAGAACCTGAGCAGAAAATCTAGAAACTATATATCTATATCTATATCTATATCTATATCTATATCTATATCTATATCTATCTATTGTTTCTATATTTTAATTATATATAATAGTAATATATTTTTAATACATACATATATATATATATATATATATATAAAGAGTACGTACATCCAGTAATTTACAAATATTTAGCACTGTGCTATAGTTACTTTTTCAGTTGCCTAAATATTTCAAGTTTAAGAAAGGAAGAAAAAGTTAGAACTGTGATGCCTCAGAAAATAAAATCAAAATTCGTCTGTAACTTTGACGCCAAAAGCAGCTTCTTTACTCCTTAAATTATATGTATAAAATTTTAAATGGAAAGATACTTCTTTCAAAACTCTACTAATATATTAAAATCTGAATATGCATTGTTCTCATTTGCCACCTTTCTATGGGACCTGCAATGTAAATACTGAATATAAAATGTAGAGTAAAAAACTTTCCCCTTTAATCACGAGTGTAGCACTGTTAAGATGCATGTAGACCACTACTCCTATATGTTACTGTTCATGCTTGGATTTTGTATGTCTGTTGTACTTAGGCAGAAAATACTTTAGAAATTAAAATGGTTTGTTTATTTTATTTGTAATGCCAAGACTAGGGAGTCTTCAACATTGGTAATTAAAAAAAAAAAAAGGCAAAAAAACAAACCCGAAACAAACAAAGAAATAAACAAGCAACAATAAAAAAAGGGTGAGGGGGCAGGGTGGGGAATAAGAAGCCTGATAAGGCAGAACTGATCTTTTCTGAACTAAAATGTGTGCCAGAGATGTAGGACCATCATCACCTCTCTCTCAGTGATCTCTGTGGCCAGGACTACCCACTGTGTTAGAAGTCAGGGAATGGGAAAAAAAGTAAAAGAAAATCAGTAAGTTATGATCCCCAGGGTGTTCATTTTGAAGCTGGATTGCAATACAAGCACGAATGTTATTTTCAGTAAGGTGTCAGAATCGTATCTCAAAAAGCATCATTACAACTGGCACTGCTGGTGTGTTCTCTAAACAATGGTCCTTAAGAAGGGAATTAGTGTAATGTGGTCCCAGCATCTCTAAGAAATGTTAGAAAGATCTCAGTATTCCAGAGGGTCCTGTGTCCAGTCAGGATCCAAGCCAAGACTGGACGCGCTCAAGGCCAGGCTGGATGGGGTCTTGAGCATCCTGATCTAGTGGGAGCTGTCCCTGCTCATGGCAGGGGCATTGGAACCATGGATCTTTGAGGTCCTTTCCAGACCAAACAACTCTACAATTCTATGACAGCCCTGTTGTGAAGTTCCCTTTAACAAAAGAAGCAATATCCTATTTTGCAGTGGTGCTTTGATTTGTAGGGAACTTTTGTGTAACAAAACAGTGGTGAGAGCACTGAGTCAGGACGTGTGAGAGACAGGTTTAGCTGCTTCTTCAGTCTGAATAGATGTCCCAGTTTTCTGCCAAATATCCTAAAGGCTTGGATATTTTATCTGATTGTTAATTTCCTGATAACTGAGACACCTGGATTTGACCTGATATAGAATCAGATCTTCAAATACCTTTAAACAGAACTCACAGATGCCATGGCAAGGAAGGCCACGTGAATATAAATATCCTTGATATTTATATCCTTGACACAGAATCAGGGAAAACAGACTCAGCTGACATTTCTAAATGAATAAAACTTATATGTATCTTTTTCCTCACTCCTCCTCTCCATAACAAGAAATCTGGGCACAGGAGCCCATTTTTCTTTATGTCTAGTCAAGACACAGTGCAGTCAGGCTTCTAGTTCCAGATGAAATAATCCTCAGTCCACATGTGCAATACAAATAATAACTGTAATAATAAAAATACAAATAAAACTGTATGTTTAATAAATGAACCACTCTATATAGAATATGATTTCATTTTGAGCTTGTTTTTCTGTGATCTTAAAAGTTTTATTTTTCTATTCCTCATGTACTTCTATACTCAGTACTGAATTATGCTATATGTAAAGAGATAAATTTTGTTTTATTATATATTGAAAGAGAACATTCAGATAATGGAAGTCCATAGTAAAGTAAAGCAATGCAATTTGATATAGTGCTTCAGCTGAACAGAACTTACCATTATCTTTCTTATCCCTATTTTATAGTTTTCATTTCATTTCATTTCTTTATAAAATTACCTACATTCAGTCTCAGTTGCAGTGTGGACATTCAGAGATATGGACATGACATATAAATAATACAGCCTTTCTTCCCTCTTTCTGTTTCAGATTATAGACCTAGATTTTGGACAAGTGCATAAATTTTGTATTATAGCATGAGAAGCAATTAATCCCATTAATAAGCAATAATTCATATAATTCAGATCATGGGCTGTCACTATGAATTACTTCATTAGCCAGCTTTTTACCCTAGGCTAAAAAGCCAGCTTCATTAATTCTGTAGAAGGCTTATTTTCTTCTCTTGAAAAAACACAGTCGAACCCACTTAAAGGAATACTCTTCTTAACGACAGATACCATCCAAGAAAAAAATTATTCAGCAGCAGGTCTTCATACATGTTAAACTTATTTAAAAGATAAAACATTTAGATCACGTTTATGTGTGGAATGAATGTCACCAGAAAGGTATTTGTTATGAATAATTATTTCGTTCATTGTGAAGGATCCCAGTTATAGTCTGGACCTGATAATGAGCATATCATGCTCACATGGAGTTGAATATACTTATTACAAATCATTTTAATGATGCATTAACTTTTAATTAGATCTGCATTTCAAATTAAATATACGATGAGGTGAATATAACTGGAATGAGAAGGGAAACTTGGGCAAGGTTTCTCCACATTCATTTCATCTCTTCTGAGCTGTGACATTAACACACATTTTATTGAACACCTTCCTTGTTATGTTACATACTGGGAGTTGCAGGGGAAAGTATCAGGGAGGAATATGGCTTTCAAGTGCCACCAGGATTATGGTTTTCAATGTTTTCCCTGTGTAGTTCTCCAGGCAAGTAAAGGGAATTCTGCAAATCCTGTAAAATACAACTTGAAGAATTCATTGCCAAAATATTTAAGACATCGCCACTGTATCTTTTCTCTAATTCATAACACTAAAGGAAAATATTTATTAGCAGTGCAATGTGAAGAAGAAAATAATGTTAACTTTCTTCACTGAATTAAGAGGTGTGTCTGTGAGTGAAATGTTGCTCTCCATGAGCAAAGATGGACGGCTTGTGAGGGTTGTAAGAACTATTATCCTCCAATGAAGAAGCTAATGAATAAAATACCACCTTCAATTACAAAGTCAGAAAATGTGACTGCCCTTAAACTGTTTTCTTGTAAGACACAAGTGAAACATTGTCCTTTGGTCTCGTTTCTGCATATTCTGGTGTCTGCAAATGAACTATTAAAAACAAATTAAATGATATGTCAATAAGCCAGAATTACTTTTAGAATTGAATCATAGTAGACAACACGCTATAAATATTTTTTCACTCTTTATAAAGAATTGGATAATGCCCTGCCAGGCATGACGCTGAAAATTTTCCATTATATGTCCTTAATACTCAACTCTTTCATTATTCAGTACGTCTGAATATTCTAATCTGCTCTTGAAGAAAAAAAAAAAAAGTACAACAATATCAGAGCCCAGGACAATTATGTCACATTTTTATTAGATTAACTATGGGTTGTAAGTTTACCTTAACAACCACAAACATTTCTAAATAAAACCAAGATTACTCTTTCCTTGATTTTTTCCAGATGAAAGGTTTGTGGATTTTTTTTCAAAGGAAATTATTATTTTCATGCTGCTATGTACTAGCGAAGTGGTGAGAAATGCTTCCTTTTATTGAGATGGCAATGGTGTAGCAGCTGTGATACAAACACCACGCTGGATGAGCAGCAAATCTTGCAGTGTAGAATTGTTCCAGTAAACGTTAAGTGATTTGAAAAGACCTGACAAGCGAGAACAGCAAGCCCTGGAGTCATGTAAAATGCAAGAGAAATACCACTTTATGGATGCTTTATGATGGCTTCAGAAACAGAAACAACAAACTAGCTATTAAAATATAATTTAGAGATAATATTGCTCCCAGTTTGAAAACTACCTACGAGAAATAAATTCTTTTTCATTCAAGAAAAATCTAAAGTCCTAAGAAATGTTCTTATTTCTTGTACATAGCTACATTTGGCTGAACTGTATGGAAATAACATTCAATTATATGCTACATTGGTACCAGTCAGAATAGCTTATAGCTGGGAAGGATCTCTTCCCTCCCTCTCTCCTTGGTGGCATATTTTTGAGTGTATTTTAACAAAACCCTCAGAAACAAACAAGGGAAATTACTCAACATCCACCAGAAAGTGTGAAGAGTGAAGAAAATGAACAATAAGCCAAATAATCCATTAATTCAGCAGTGCCTGCTGGCTGTACAATGCAGAAGGCTCTGCAAAGCCTGAAGCCACAGAGGAGACATTTCTGGTGTAGCCATTTTGTAACAGCAATTCTAAATCTCCTTCTGAGCTGAGAAGTGAGGAGTAGATTGTCTAACAGAAATACTTGGGGGATTTAAGGTAGACTAGGTAGAATTTCTATCCTTTCTTGGTCTTCGGCCAGGGTACTAAAATTGTCACTCTGCTAGCAAAGAGCGCCTGGGGATTCTTAATGACCAGACATGGGCACGACCTCTGTTTTGCAAGTAATCCAAAAAACAACACATCCTACAGAACACTGATCCTTACCACTAAGCAGAAACACTGAGGGAGGAAGGACTGCCAGGAGGAAAGCATTGCAGCTTAAGGGGGGAAAAAATTCAACCTCAACCTTTCTGCATCACTGCCACAAGGTTCAGTGTTGCAAATTGGCAGTGCCATTGACCCCACTTCTGTGAAGCACTTAAGCGTGTGCTTAACTTGGAATTAATAAAGCGGTCAGGAAATGTCATAGCACTTTGCAAGCCTTCCCTTCCTGCCATTTTATTATTCACCTAAGCAGCGAATTCATGTTGAGACTTTTGTTTTAAGAGGATGCAAGAAAAAAAAGTAGATTTTGATTGTGATTGTGCTGTGTATTAATGAAAAACAGCTGAATGCAGTGCTCTTACTCTGTCAGGTCTATTCACTAGAGCTATCCACACATCCCCAAGTAGGATATGAATGGATATTGTCCTACCTGTGCTGGTCAGGTAAATGACTGACATTTACCAGAAGCTTAACTCAGCAGTTCTGGGCACCTGCAAATCTCTAGGTGCCTGCATCTGATCCTTGATTGCAGTGTTCTTCTCCCATTCGTTGCACACATTTACAATGCAAGGCTTTTGTAGGAAATGCAGCAGTACCTGGTGTCCAGTGAACAAGGGCTCCAGGAGCCCTCTTTTCCCTGATACTTGGGCACAAGAACTTGCTGTGCTCACCTCTGGAAATCTGCTTGGTGACTGTTTGTCCCTATTGCTTGAAGTCTGCATTCAGTAAGTTTTCCTCCTAGGACTGTACTCAGAGAGCAACCTTCAAAGAGCAAATGAAGCGTATTGTGAATTTGTTTCATAGTACCTAACTCAAAGATCACCTGTCATTTTTATGGTGTGCTCCAGCTTATATTCTTAGGGGGCTGATCACCTGAAAGTTCCTTGTAATTGGATCACAGGAGTATATTTTCATTCTTGTCTAGAAGACATATAACATTTTCTGAGTTAGCATAAATGGGTCTGTAGCTGTAGCAGTGGCAAGAAGAGCATTTAAGTAAAGGATTTCCTTCTCTTCTTCCTGTAGCAGAGCCTAATCTGTTGCCTGTCAAGGCAGGGTGATCACTGACAGCCGTGATGGATGAACTGGGAAAGAAATATTTATAGATATTCATATTGTTTTTATTTCCATCTCTCCATTCATTGCTAACCTTCCTTCATCCATCCCACATAACATGCCTGTCGTCTTTTATACATTAATTCTGAATTCAAATTCTTCCCTCTTCTTTTTTTTTTTCCTAGAATTTTATGGTCTTTGAAGATGATGACCACATCTGTTCTCTAGTTATCAAATATGTTTCTTATTTTAATGATTTCCTTTGTCTTTCTAAGTATCACCTTCAGCTGATCTAAAGTTTGGTTGCACTGATACTTTTCTCATCTCCCATTTACTCTGTGCTGGAGAGCATTTTGCCATCCTGCTCTCAGGGGCTTTCACCTCTTTCTGTCAGTTGTCATACAGTTGCAATTTGGGTAAAGTATTATTATGCCTTTAAGCTTATCTATTTCTGCTACCTTTGTCTTTTTGATCAGCTGAGAAGACAAATGGAATAAAAGACAGTTCACTCTACTTACTGTGACTCCACTGTCTGTATTTTGTGTTGGGATTTCATTGCTTCTTTTAAGTAACTGTGAAAATGAGCATACTTAAGGACTGTTTTTGTCTTTAATAAAAAATATTGAATACAGAAGAAATTTTGGGAAGTCTCATCACCTCAGGATCTCCTCAGAATAGAGTGGAACACGGTGCATCTGGATTCTGAAATTTCTCCCTTTTTCTTTACTACTGCCTCAGTGGGCTCTGTTCTGAATGAAGCAAAGGTGTAAATCTCCCATTATTTCATTTAGGCTTCTTCTCTTCCCTTTCTCATCCACAGCTACTCTCCTGTGTGGTGCCAGGGAAGCCACAAGAGAAAACACTCCTGTTCTGCTTTCACGGAGCTGCCTCCTGCCAGGTCAGCCCAGCTCGTGAGAAGGTCCCAGGCCAGGTTTTGCTCTGTCAGGGACCTACGTGCATAATAATCTAACTAGAAGTGAACTCCTACTTCCAAGTACTGAAATCCCAAAGCTGCCCCCTTGGATCTCACTTTTCACATCTGTGTAACTGGCCTAATCCAAAGTTCCTTGCGCGGATAAAAGGGAACACATCACTCTTGTGAGGCGCAGATCGCGCCCTACATCAAGTTGGTGTTTTTTTAGCTTTTAGAATAGAAACCACCAAATTCCCTGTATGATGCAATCACAGAGACCTTGCATTTCCAGGACTTTATATAAACTCATCATGCTGCCTGTGCTGTTCTGCATACATCTGTCATTTATAAGCAGAAACTAAGAAAATCCCTCCGCTTGTTTCTGAAACTCAAACATAAATGTGTGCACTGCTCAGGAGACAATTGCTTGTCATCTGTTTTTCAAGGGTTCTTTTACCAGAGATTCAGCCAGCCAACACATTGTTCTGCCATGCAGAAGCTGATCTCCAGAAAAAAATATTTATGCATGTAAAAAGAATTAGAATAAAGGGTTATATGTCCCTTCATTACTGTTTCATTTTGTATTCTCTGTAATAGCCCATATCATTATAAATTCATGATGTAGTCCTGTGAATGTCATTGTTATTTAGCATTAGTTAAGCACTGGTTAATAGACCTTCACCATGTTGCTGGGCCACATGTACTGCACACAGTCATTGAACAGAGACTTGCTGTCTGTCAAAGGCAGGTTAACACTCAAAATGCTGCTGGCACTTTTATCATGTTGGTCAAATTTGACTACTTACAACCACTTATCCTAAAATGAATGGGATTTACTCTTATTTTTTAAGATAATAAGGGTATTTGTTGTTATCTTTTTTTTTTTTCCTTTAGTACCACCCAAGTGCCCAAGTGCCACCTTCCAATACTTCACCACATCAAGCAACAAACTGCCAACCACAAGCTTGAGGGATGGAGTCCTTCTGGGACTGTCAGAGTAAGTGTCAGTTGTGTAATGCCATAGTTACACCAGCTTGTAGGAACTCTACTTGGCTCCTTTCAACCAGAGTGATCAGTCATTTCCCCATCTCTTTTTCCCATCTTTTTGTGCATCACTGGCACTTGTAAGATATTTTCCAGCAGTTTGTTCCCTGGTCTCTGCCAGTTGCCACTCTCCCCTGGGCAGAAGTGGGAGACAATCAGGAGTGACTGAGGCTCTCAGGCAAGTTCTCAATATTCCAAGGTTTCTGCCCAGACACTGAAGTTCAGGAACCTCTGTTTCTCTCCACACAGCAGAAAGACATATTTCTTTTCAAAGAAAGCCAAGATGTTTCATCATCAAGAGGTACAAGCAATTATCAAACCCATGGTTCCAGTCCAGCATATTACTTGCCAGGAAAATAGCTCACTTGACAGTACTTGTAGACAGTTCTCAGCACAATACAGTGAAAAATTCCTAAGAAAACACATTTGGCATTATTTTAGCCTGTTTCTGCTTTGTTCAGGAAATCCCTCATTCTTTTTCTTCATTACTCCATTTAATTTCATTTCTAAGGCAGTACTTGGTATATGGAAGTTGTTAGCTAACAGAAAAGTAAAATTACAAAAACAAGAGCACATACATGGCCTTATTGAAATAACACTATTGTGTAAAAGTAAAGCTTTTTTTCCTGCTCATGGCTTCTTCCATTACTTCCTTACAATTCAGAGTATGTGTCTTTTTGAAAAATTCCCCAGCCCAGCTCAGCAGAAGCCAAGGGGATTGGTTCAACGTATGGCTGCTGGGTGGGATTTTGGGACCAGTGACCTCTGGATCATCATGTTTTTATCACTGCAAATGTTTCCAACTCTCCCAGCTGTGAAAATGCCCGTCGTAGACATGCCTAAGGTGTCCCAGGTGCTCCCAATACATCTCTTTTTGCTGCATTTGAAGCCCGTGTTTGAACTGCTGTACACTGTTATGCTCTGAGCCAGTTCTGAGCAGAGATTTTGATACTTTCTTCACAATTTTCCAAGGCACTCTGTCAGGAATCAGTTTTATTGATGGCTAGAGAAGGCTTTACCTTGGCAGCAGTGGGCCACATCGCTGCTGAACCCTTCTGAACCTCACTAAAACACATCTTTGGTGTTCTGTCATAACAGTGACCACCAGCACAGAAGGTAATGCAGCAAAGGTGTCCAGTGACAGTCAAGACAGCATGGAAAATACTTCTGGAGGGATATTTGCTTGGGTTGTGGAGGTCCTTTTTGCTACCACAGAAAAGATGTTTCAGAGCTGTGCTTGTGTCACCCATCCTCCCCAAAGATCTCACTGGGTTCACAGGGCCAAGGTGGAGGAAGCTGGCAGTGGAGAGCACAGGTCAAGAGCAAAAGGGAACATGCAGGAGAGAACTCCACTGTCCTTTACAAAGGAATGGCCATTTTTTTCTGTTTTCTGATATGAAAATAAATGTTACCTTTTTCATGTTTAAAATTATTGGCATCAGTCTCCTAAATCTCTGTTGTGCTATATGCATGTTCACACACATTTGTACACTAGTCTATCACTACATTTTTTTTCAGGTATACACCATCTTAAAAAATATTTGACTTGCTAATGATCCTTCCTATGCAGCAAGGCTTTATATTGTAGGAAGGAAATATGAGTCTTCTGCTCAGTATTTGTGTTTTTCCTCCATGCCATCTGCTGACTAGCATAAAAAATACTCAAATTTCAATTTTTACAATCTTTGCCTCTCAAGGTTTCAATTGACAGATCTAAAACACACTGTGTTCTCCTCTGTGCTACTCACAAAATGCATACATTTTTGTACACATATGTACCTGACCATGTGTCCGGTCATTCCCCAAAAAAATTCCCCAGTCTAGTCTCATCTAACTGCCACAGAAAAGACTTTTTTTTTTTGTGGCAGAAAAGGGGATTCTTTTGGTTACTGGAGCCCAGGCGAAGGTCAATTCCTTCAAAGCCTTCAGCCTAAGGAAACATTATTCCTATCTGCACTCAAAAATATTTAAATATATATATATATAAATAAAATTTAATAAATAAAATCTTGAATAAGGATATCAATTTTTAATTATTCAACTACTAAGCAACACAATAAAAAGTTAATATGCTTATAATGTGCTATTAATGTACAATTAATTACTATAATTACAAAGTAAATCTGATGAGCTGAGGAAGTGGTTTAATGTAAATTATTAAGGCAGAGTTTTGATCTTCCACCTATAATGCCCAGTGGGTTTAGAACTGAGTATGGACCAAACTGAATTTTCAAAGCTGCACAGATATAAATCCACAGGAGAAAACTGATTATATACTTTCTTGTAGTGACTGTTTGATTATGTACTTTCTGGTGGCTAATGTTATACAGTTTTAAAGTACTGTCTGGTGGTAGAGATGATTGTTAATTAATTTTATCAGAAGATATGTAGTAGCCCTTATGTTATTCCCTCAGTACAAATACAAAGGGATAAAAAATTCTAAATCCTAGAATAATTTCATTTTGACTTCTCATTATTTACTTTTTCATCTCTTCAGGTTGTATGTGTTATTTATTGCAAGTATTTTTACTAGCTCATTCTGTGAACATACAAACAGAGAACTTCAGGCACAGCAGCTGGCAGATTTCTCACATTCAGCAGTGGAAATGTAAAGCCAGAAGGAAAGTCTGTGATAATCCAGTCCAGTCTTTTACATAACACAAACTATGGCATCCCACCTACTGAACCATGCACTGGACCCGGGAACTCCTCAACAAGCCAATGCCTCATTTTTAAAAAAGGCATTCAGTTTCAATTAAGAAGTTTATGCTAGTGAGGACTTCACTATGAGCCTGATAAAATTGTGCCAGTGATTATCAAGCCCCCACTTCAAAAAGCCCAGATTTGTTTCCAATTGAATTTCAGGAGAATGAAGCCATTGAGATCCTAGTACAGGAGAGAGGGGTCTGAGTCCATTCAAATGGCATCAGCCTCCTCCTCCTCCTCCTCCTCTCCTCACTACATAAACCTTCACAAATCTGTCCACACCATTGCCATCATTTCTGTAGGAGACTTTCCTCTCATTCCCCTCATTTCCCACTCATTCTGTATTTCCTCTCTTCTCAGCCTTGTCATTAAATTTCAAGCAACCTGTAGAGATCCCAAGGACAACTCTCACAACCAGGATTTGTATTCTAATTTTCTGTCATGATTGGTAAGTTAAGAAATAAGGAGCTTATTCAAAAAAACTACATTTTCTCCCCTCATAGAGCTTCTCAAATAAAGAAAATAAAATCTTTTTATAAGCCACTTAAGAGGAAGGATGTTTCTTTGCTTATATAGATTACCTTTTTCCTTTGTACTAAAAACAGTAAAGAGCTGCTAAAAGTTTTTGATACTTTTTGAAACATACCATTCACCTCTTCAGACCTATTTTCTTTATTGTGCCTGCCTAAATGCTTGCTTTGACATTACACTACAACAGGCTATGGATACATTTTTTATTTTATAGTGAGGACCATTTAGCACCCTTGAATCCTATGAATCATCCTTCAACCCTAAGTGTGTAAATAACACAACAATTTCCTTCACCCAAGGATTCACAGGGAGTTCAATTTAAATCACAAGCTGAGTGTTCAAGTGCCAGAGCCCTGAGTGTGACAACTATTCATATTAACCACAGTTCTAGGTTTCTGAATGTCACAAAATAAAAGCCTCCTTGCAAAAAAATTCCAAGAAACTGAATGCCAATCTCAGTTTTCAATCCTTTCATTGAAACCTTTTCCAGAGCACGTTGCCCTTATATTTCTTATTAAGATAGCCTTTAAATCATTATAAATTCTGGTTTCATAATTACTAAAATAACAGCTTTGTGTTATTGCTTTCATCTGTCCACTGCGGACATAAACATGGTATAATCATAGCCACATTTCTTTTTCTTTCTCCAACACTTCATTTTTATTCATGATCAGTCCCATGTAAAGAGAGAAATTTGTTCTCAGTGTGAAAGCATACGGCCCTTGGAAAAGAAAGAGAAGAGAAAGAAAACAGTGCAATGTGCATCCAATTCAGACAGAAAAATTATTCCATTATGATCAAGACTTGATAAAAAAACCCCAACAGTTCACATCTTAAGCAATAGTATAACATCATATAAAACTTGTGGGATGTTTCAGCCTAGTCCCAATTTAAAACCTGTATTAATAGTGCAGTTAGTCCTTTAAAATCACAACAGTTTCCACAAACCTCCAAATCCTAGGTAATTAGGGTTTTCAATCATGACAGTGTTATTACAATGGCAGTTTTGGCAAATAGCAGGTACTCATAGCTCACTGAGGAGCTGTATTCTCACTTGAGACCTGCCATCACCAGCCTAATTGCTTCCCAGTGAAACAATAGCATTTTTTGTTCAACTACCATCTTTTGTTATTCTGCAATTGGAACAGAATATTGTGAAATTTAACTTCTCTGCTCTAAGCTGCAAAAGAGCTTTTCATGGCATGTTTATAAAATACTGGCATGTGCAGTTTTCTCTTGTGTTTACAGAGAGAACGAGCATTTATTTATCACAAGAACAAGAGTCTGGGCTTCCTTAAGTTGAAACTCTGTGAAAGTTTTAAAAATACAACACATAAAGCCACTGAAACCCTTACAGGGTAGTTGAGAGGACTAATGAAAAAGCCACAGGACCTATTCTTGCTTCAGTTACCAGCCAAGAGCTTTTATATCCACAAATGGTTCCACCAGGTCTTCTGTGCTTGCGGTCAGCCACATCCATGTCTTAAAGAAGTCAGGAAATCTATTACTCAGCTGTAAGTTTCCATGTATTGTTCGCATTTAGCAACCCCAGGTAAGACTGGCAATTTCAGGGCAGAAACATGAGGCAAGTCTGAGAATCCCCATTCTGCACAGAGCAGCAGCAGCCCTGCACGAGGCCACTGGCAGCCACACCAAAGTGCAGACACTGGTGATCTGTTCTGCACCCTCAGCCTGGTGACACCTGTCACAAATTCCAAACACACAACGTGTCATTTACCTGTCACTGTGCAGCAGCTCCACAATGGCCACCACGGTGATGCAAACACTGTATGAAGTAAATAAATCCAGCACTCACACTGCTTGGTGCTGGATGGTGCATAAGCACTTCTGTGAAGTCAGGGCAGTTTCTTTATTTTCCTTCACATGTTCTTTTTGTCTCTTTCCAAAAGCACCTATTTAGGAAGATTTATTCTAGTGTTTTTAATTCTGAGGAGACTCTTCTAAAGTACCTTTGGCTGAATATAAAATAATTTTTGGTTTCTAGGCTGACTGAATTTCATTACTTTAGCAGAAAGGAAACACTTCTATAAGCAAAAATGTCCCAAACTGCCCATGCACACTACAATGGAAACAATATTTTGATCTGGATGGAGTCTTGAAGTCACAAGTTAGGACAACTTCACATGAGAATTTCTCAATCTATCTGAGCAGTTCTTCTCCCTAAGATCTTGCTTGTGCTACAGTAACCAAGCTTGAGATCAAAAAAAGCAAAAATTATTGTGTTCAGGTCTGCACCTCGCTGAAAGAACCACAAGGGCTCCATGAAATTTGGAGACAAAAGAAGCTTCTTTTCCAGAAGCTGTTGCAATGTGAATCTTTGGTGGAACAGATCATGCTGGCTGGGCTTGTTCTACCTGTTAATTTAATTACTTTCCCCCTGTACTTTTTGTTATCAGCTGACACAAGCATGCTCTATATAAAGGAATCTAACATTGGGAATTGTACTGACTGTAGAGCTAAAAGAAAATATATAAAGATATATTTATAGCAGTTGTAAAAATGCATATTTCATCTTTCTGAAGGTCATAAAGATGACAATTTCTGCTAAATTTAGTTCTTTGAGGCCATAACCAGCCTCTTCTATTGTCTAAGTGGATAGGTATTTAGCATATACTAATTACCAAATGATCTCTATTAGAAACAGCTTTGCAGACACATTCTGGGCAGTCAAATCCAGGATAATAAACCCCCACTGACTCTGTCTGCCTAGTGTTGTGGGGACACCAGGTCACTCCTTCCTCACTGGCTGGGAGATGCTCTTCCTCCATCTTCACCAAGGACAAAGAGCTCTGTTTCCAGGGGAGCTGATACAAGATGGGGCCTCAGAGCCCTCTGAGGAAGCTTTTCCCATCTCAAGAGGAAGCAAGCTCAGCTGAGGAATTTCTCATGAGAAGTTGATCCCAGGAGCTGTTTGAGGGGATTCTCTCTGTCTAAGTGGACTAGCAATGGAACAGAAGACATTCCTGGAGCCAGCTGGGGTCCAGAACTCCTGTGGTTCCATCCACATGGGCCCCTGGAGCAGACATGGCCAGTTTATGTGGTCAGCCACTGCACACCAGCTGCCTATATGCCAGTATAAGAAGTATCACCCAACAATGACCCTGTGTAGGTCATGGGTGTTTTTCTAGCAAGGACAGACCTCAGGGAAGCCAAGGGCCCTGTCTGGCAGTCCAGCAGAGGTCCACGTGCCAGGGAATGTGGCAGCACTTCAGGATACAAGCAACAATCTTCCCCAGAACACATGGAGAGAAAACTGCATGGAGAACAGGTAAACAGTAGGGACAGGTACAGTGGGTACCTCCATCAGGTGACAGAGAGGAATTGGTTCTGGGAAGGGAAACAGAAGCAGTAAGACATCAGCCATGGCTCTTCCTCTCCAGAGTATTTTCTTTGCACAGTAATATCTGGGGATCTCCAAGGAAAATTCTGAGTCCACAATAGGACAGGAAAGTCTCCCCACTTAAACTTGGATAAGCATTATTTAACTGATCTAAATCTCTGTAAAGAATCATTTATATTGTACCAATATCAGAAGAACCAATTATTTGCCAACCATCCCATTTGCAATGAGAGGGAGTGAAAAAGGAGTAAGTTTGAAATGGATTATGCATTGCAAAGTCACTCATGCTGCTCTTCTGCAGCCTGGCCTGATACATGTTTTTGACTGATATTGCTGGAATGAAACCTGGCCCCTGCATTTTATGGAGTTGTTCATAAGTTATACCTTGCTTGGCTCATTTGGATGAAATGGCCTAGGACTCCAGCTCTGTAACAGCATCATACTCTCTGGATTTAATTTAACTTCAAAAAGTAAATAGCCTGTTTTGTTTTGACGTCAAAATAGTTCTGATGCTAGAGCAGTTGATATCCGAGGGACTTGGCCATCAAAGCCCAGTTGCTGTCAACATGCCCATTATTAAAGCCAAGTTTTTAAACTACTTTCCAGAAATATATGACAAACTATCCTCCTTCACATATACATAATTTTTAACATTCACGTTGCTGGTACAGAGCCAGAGCTGCTGTGTTAGATGTACTCATTAGGATCCCAAATGGCTCTGGTAAAACCAGTGGGAGCTGTTTTGTTCTGCCTGTTGTAGCAAGAGAAAGCTGGGATGCAGTGGCTGTGCTGTGCACTGAACGTGCTTTTACCTGGACATATGTCCCAAAGGCTTCTCTGGGGACCAATACAAAACAAGAGTGCATGATTGTGGGGCTCTAGCAAGCTGTCCTGTGTGCTTCTGTTAGAGCTGAGAATAAATACCTACCCCTCACCCAAGAAACAGTGTTAGTGCCTTAACTGCAGCCATAAGGGAGGACAGGTAGGTGTGGAACCACCCTGGCCCTGTGTTGGTGACAGTGGTACATTGCACATACCCAAGAAAGGGCTCACAACTGCCGAAGTCTCACTCTAAATCGTTGTTCTGTGCTGCCTACTTTCTCCTTTCCCTGGATCTGTTTCTTTCACACAGTTTCCTTCAGATCTGTCTCCTCCCAGTGAGGCAGGTTGCTGTCATGGGCATGCTGTCTTTGGTTCAGCTGGTTCTGCAGCATTGTTTTCAGTGAATACTCTAATAAAGTAGGAATTTTCACACCTGAATGTGATGTGGACCATCTCTATTTATTGATTAGATTTTATTAGATTGATTCTAATTTTTATTAGATTGGAAATTGCCTGCAACTGATTTTTAAGTATAAAAAAAGCTTCAAAATAAAGTGACAAAAAGGACAAAACTGATATAACATACTTTCATTTCTTCCTCATTCTGCCCTCAATGGCTGAAAATCCAATTTTACAGAAAATATTTCATTATAGTGATATTCCCTAATTTCTTTTCCTCTTTGCCTTATGTAACTGTAAGCAGGAAAAAGTGACATTTCTTCTTTCTGCTTAGCCATACTTATCTGAGCTCTCCTTTGCAAAAAAGAGTTAGATGCTCCACAGAGAGATGGAAACAGGATCAGTGAGGCTGCCCAAACATCCTGCGCCCCTAAATGCCCCAAGAGTATCTGGGACACGCAATGTGCCAGCAGATGGGATGCAGACCTACAGGGTCCTGGGCTCTGTTGGGCTGGCAGCTGGAGGGGATGAAAAATACCTGAAGGCACTTCATCAGTAGCAGATGCCTTTGCTTCAGCAACTGAAGGAAACCCCAGAGCCCTGTGATCAGCCTCTGCATTGTGCTGTTTGCCTCACCTTTCACCATCACTACAGCTGAGCTTATAAAATTTTGGCTTTAATATAGCTCCAGAAACCTGAATTTGCTCCTGGCCAACGGTTCAGCACATAGCAAAGAGCAAATGCAAATATTTTTAATATCTTGATATATCCTTGCTATAAAGAGGAAACAGAAAATGACATGCCAGCTATTTTAGTGGGTCATTGCAAAATCCCTATCTCCCCCATGCAGCAGTCGTTAATGCAATGGGAGCCATACGGCAACGTTCAGTTCAAGATCTTTAGCATGATATCATATGCTGTGAGATTTACTTTGTCAGGGAGGAGGAGACTGGAGAAGCCCAATGAGCTGAAAACACAAGCAGGGCAGAGAGAGGGAAACTGAGCTGAGTATCAACAAAGCCTTTCTTTCCAAGCACCTTTACCTCCTGGAGCATGAAGGTGGATGAGAGAAAGGAGAAGCGTGAATTGTCCCAAAGAGCCCATTTAAGTGGTTTCTGCCTTATCATCAGAGGACTAAGGAGGCAGTGGGACTTGGGTCAGGATCGAGAGTGTATTTTAAGTGCTTTTTCCCCCTCAGGAATCATTCTGGGAAAGGCAGATGAGAGAGAGGAGGAAAACTAGACTGAGCCTTGACAGGGCATTTGTAAGTGCTCCTTTTTCCTTTCGCTTTTAAATTTCATTTTTAACTTGCTTCATATGGAGGGAGAAGAGACAGAGGCTGTGGAATTCACAGAAAACCACTCATGGAGAGCTCTCTGACATTTCTGCCTTTTCCCTTGTCATTGAAAGAGATACAAGGAATTGGTGTGAGACTGAAAGAAAAAGCCCAGACTTGTGAAAGCACTGTATGTGTAGTCCCTGAGCAGATTCCAGGCCAAATCCTGACATCATTACCAAAATAAATTTTATTTTTTCCACACCAGCTACTCCCAGGAATTTAAATAGGGGTGTACTGTGTTCCTAAGAATAACAAAATCAAGCTACCTGGCAAGTTCACAATGTTTATGTGTGTCTGTAGGCCCTCTCCACACTGGTCATCTTGTCAAAGGGGTAGAAATGCCACATAATGAAAAGCATTTCATTGAGAGAACAGACATTGAAGAACTTGAATTTGAAGAATCTAGACAATATTTAGACTTCTACTAATGTTGTCTGAATGGAAACTTGGGTAGGAAATGGTAGTTTTTAAAAGCCCCAGGAAAATAAAATATTAATTTCACTGAAAAAAAAAAATCTTTTAAATAAGAAGTAATTTTATCCTCAGGGAGGTATGTCACAAATCTCCCATTCCTCTGATCAAATCAAACTTTCATTTGTGACTTTTCTGCAGAGCTCCTCAAGCTACAGCACAGAAGACACACAGAAGACAAAAGAAAAAAAATTTCATGAGCTTTTTATTCTGAAGCATATTTTCAAACAAGGAGGTCATATTCGTTGGTGCCAAGGGTGATGTAATGTTCATAATGATCACCACAAATCATTCCTTAAATCAAAGTGTGCTCTCATTTTCATCTGAGTAGCTGCTTCCTCCTTCAGTTCCAAGAAGCCCTCTTTTCCCACCAATAGCTAATAGACTAATGAAAATGTGATTTTTCCTTAAGTAACTTTCCTTATTTATATCTTTAGACCACCATGGTTAAAACTTGTCATCACAGTATGAATCCTAATAGGTACACCACCAAAATCCTGTGATCATATTTGATTTTGTGACCACTAAATTGATACTTGGATAAGAATTACTCTGTCTACTTTATGCTGCTTAACCAGTCTTAAAGATAGTTCAAGTGAATTTGAAATTACTGCTCACTGTAATTTGATTTAAAGTCTTTTGCAATACTCAGTGTTTCAGTACTCAAAAAATTACTTTACTTTCCAGTGTGAGCAAAAAGTTTTAATTGTTTTCTAAGCCTTTCATTTTTTTCAAGGAGGAATCTTTAAAAGTGAAAAAACCTGAAAGGCAGGACCATAGTCCATGCCTGTATAAGGTGAGCAGGCAGGGCATGAAGGGTGCACCATCCATTCAGAGTACTCCAAATATTTCAGAGGTAAACAAAACTCAAAATAGATCATATTATTTTTTTGGATGGCTTAAAAACTATGATTTTTCAGAAGGATTCTTTAATGTGTTTGAGTCGTCCTTTCATTGATGAGTCCTGGGAATCAAAGTGGTGACCTTCCCACATGTTTCAAAGCAACCTCAATGGTCCTATAAATTACATCCTTACATACCTGCCCATGGAGCACTGCTGAAGTCCCTCAAAGGTGATTTCCAGTCTGGAAGATATTGATAGAGGCATTCTCTCTAACAAGAGAATTCTACTTGGTTAAGCCAAAACAGCCCCTGAAGTGGCATTAACCTCAGCAGAGGTTTATTCAAAGGCAGCAAGAGGAAGAAATCTCATTTTTCAGTATCCTTAGAAGGAAACAGTCCTGGCTTTCATCGTAGGGATGAAACATATGAATGATCCTGCATCCCAATGCCTTTCCTGCATAAGTGAGAAGGAGTGAATAATCTGAATGTTTAGTTTTTGTCAAAATAAAGCATTTCAATTGAGAGTAAAAGAATTATTTTGTTTACACCAAAAATGTTGACATTTTCAAGTCCTGTTTGTAATCCACATGAAGACAAATGTCAAAATTGCCCAATGTCCTGTGAAATGGAACTTCTGCCCCTTTTGTCCTTTGCTTGAAGCAATAAGATATTAAGTGTGAGAGGATGAATTGGTGTTCATGTCCGTTCAGTCCTAGCTATCTACATTCAAGAAAAGTTTCATTTACTTCCAGTCATGATGACAACTTATGATTAGTTCCAGCTGCAGTGTTGACATCTGTCTACTGCAAACTGAAGAGACTGTCAGTTCACCCATTAGCAGCAATTCAGCTGGGTTTGAGTTCAGCATGGCAACTTTAAACCAAAAAGAGTGTTTCAAAACCAGTTACAAAAGCACATACACTCTATTCTCCTTAAGGTGCCATTACAGTGAAGGACTGTCCTTGATATTTTGGAATGAAGCTTGGTCTTCAGATCTTTCCTGAAATTAGGCAATTTCAAAGTTTCTTTCCTCTATTTCTTTTCAAATGGAAAATGTTTGCTCTGAAATCTCATTAGCTTTCAATATTTTTACCCTACTATTAGCTCTTACAGTATTTGAAAGTAGAAAGGAATACAAACTACTTACTTTGGATTCACTTGGATTTTTCTTGACTTTCGCACCTTTTAAAAATAACTTTGGACTTAGGATATTTTTGGCAAGGCTTCTGAGGACCTGTCTGCCAGAAAAGAAAACAAAATTACTGATCTGGTGAGAAGCAGATGGATTATAAAAGGTACCTGGCACAGAATAGATGTGAAAATGAAGAGCAGAGAATGAATCTCTGGTTGCAGTCATTCAGGAAAGTGTTCCATTGACCATGAGGATTACCAGAAAAAGGGTCTTCCATTTCTTACACATGCAGTAAATATTAACAGTTTCAGGAAATCAGGGTTGACTTTTGCCTGTGGAAGTGCATATATGGTTTCATACTACGGCACAATGAATTTTCTGCCCTCTCCTGGTTGGAGAAAAATATTTCCCAGTTCTTCCATGCCTCCTGGTTCTTGTGGCATTTCCAAGGCTGAACTCACAGCACTGTCACACTCTCTGATCCCTCACATCACCTTCCTGCTGGCTAGCCCCTGAATCAAGGTGGGAGTGGGTCTGCTACACAACAACACCCAGGAGTAGGGAAGGAAACACAAATGCCACCAACATAAGGCAGTAAGTTCTCTCCATATGTGGATAGACACATATGGACCAAGCCACACAGTGCTCCAAATGTGAGATCATGCTGTCATGTCACCTGTGGGAACACTACAGGCAGAGACCACGAGACAGAACCTCTGTCTTCTTCCCTCTGTGGACTCGCCTTTGGAAAATTGCTGAGATAATAGCCCAGTGAGCAACTTCTTTCCATAGAAACAAGCACAGCACTATATTCCTGACAGACGATTTAAGGAAAGTTCATCAGCCTACAAAAATGGTAATTCAGCTCTCACTTTGAAGAACTATGTCTGCATATCCCTATTGAAATTCATCATTCTCTTGGATTTTTGTAGAAAAAATCATTTATTGTTCAATAATTTGATAGTATACTTAGCTAAAAACCTGTGAAAACATTCAAGAATGCCTTCTCTTCCTTATTTCCTAGCCAATGCCCTGTTTTGACTCTGTCAACCTGCCACACTGCTCTTGTGAGAACTTGCATTTTCTGTGCATGCTTAGTTTGTATGCACACAGCTGTGCCACACCCATGCAACAGGTGCCATGCCCTGTTTACAAATATTTGGTCCCAGGAGTGGCTTTCATAGGGACACTTTCATCAGCAGAGATTTTGCTGCAGATTTCAAACCTGATACTTTTAGCCATGAAGTGTACAAAAGCCTCTGGTCCTGAGCTCAGATCTAGGGTTCCTGGAGGGCCAGGACTGAGGCTGTAAGACTCAAGCCTTAAATGAAGACATTTTGATGACTGGGCACAAGACACTCTTTTGAATCTGACCTGTGTTAGCTCTGTTGCAAAGTAACCTGAAGGTAGTTACTAAAAATTTTCTTCTTGGGCTCTGCTTGGGATCTGAAATTATCTGATCTGATCTAAAATGTAATGATCATAAATCAGATCTAGCTTCACTCTTTTTGTGGCTATTGTAACAGATGAGTACTGCATACAAATAGAACCTCCTGCACAGTAAAGATATCTACTATAAATGTAATTCTAAAATTCTATTTTTGGCAGTTAGGATCCTGATTCTGGTCTTATGAGCACTGGTTTTATGTCAGTGTGGTCTCATTTACATCAATGGACTTAGCCACTGGTATTTGGATGTACCTGGGCACACTTCCTGGCAGAGTAGCAGGAACAGTTGAAAAGTTCCTCAGGCATTTTATACCAGTGCCAGCAGTCAGTCACACTTTCCCTTTGCCAGGTGACCATGGCTATTTTACAGTGAGTCAAAACCGAGGCAAGAAAGAGCAGCACTGGAGGGAAGATGCTAAAACATTAAAGGCAGAAGCATGAAGCCAGTGCAAGGCATGAACGGAGCTGCTTTGCTGTACAGGAGAGTCAGGAGAGCAGAGCACTGACATGGACACCTGTGGCATTAAGGATAAAGCAAGCCTCAGTACTGGCCTGACCCTCTGGGAAGATATGACCCACCTCTGAGGGATTTTTCCTCCCTAAGCAAGAGACAGTTCTGGGAACTTACTTCACCACAGAGGGATTTTTGCTTTTCTGTCTCTGCCCCAGTTTTGCCTAACACCAGAAACTGTGAAAACACAATGCCATTATACTGGCTAGAGGCTATGAGGGTATGGGAGAGGAAGAGTCACACCTGCCTCCTACCAGCCCTACTCCACTGTAACACAATCAATGTCCACAAAGGCAGACTCTGAAAGCCAGGAATTGCCTTTTACTTCAGACTTACTTCAGCCATTTTAAGCCCCTGTCAACCTTTTAGAACTGGCATGGTTTTTTTCTTTTTTTTTTTTTTAAACAAAGCTTAGTAATTCATGACTTGGAAGTGAGATGGAGTGAAATGATGAGTTGTTCTTGCTTGATGGGTGTCACCAGAGCATCATGCACTGTGCTAATTTCTCAGCTTGTGAATAGACATATTTAGACTGACAGTTGAAAGTGGGCTGCAGATTCCACTTAAAACATGTTTTTCGTGCTGAGTAATAAGGGCTAAACACAAACCAATTCTGGCAGTTAAACTACGCACTTAAACCTTTCATAGTGTTGTCAAACACTATAATCCTTCAAAAATCTGAGTTTGAATACCCTCAATATTTTATTTAATGAATTTTAAATCCTATAATTACCATAATTAAGACACTCCTTTTGGATCATGTCAGTATGCTGCTCAAAGAGAGAGAGAAAGCTGTAGGCAATTTTCACTAAAGATTTTCCTGAATGCAAATGATACATGGAGCTCATTTTGAGTTCTTTATGATGTCATTTGGGGAAGCATTTTTTTGAATTGGTGTGGAAAGTCTGTAACACCATCCAAGGAAAAGCTTAGATGGAAAGGGCCTTATTATCTCCAAAAATGGCTCTTCCTGTGCTGGCTGTGCACCTAATATGGGTGTTTTATTTAGCTGAGGAAGTCGTGATGCAGTGGCCAGGCTGCCCTGGCCTAGGCAACACCTCATTCCAAAAGAACCTCCATCCACATTCTCTGTTCCCTTACCCTCATTTCCTTGGGCCTTGGATTCCAGGGCCTTGTGCCTACTGTATAAGGGCACCTGGGGTGTGGGGTAGATTCGAGATGTCATGAGATTTGGCCACTTACTCATTCAGGCTTCACTACAAATCTTCGCTGCAGAAAAAAAAAGTGCTAAATAGTTTTATGCTTAATTAGGAAATCACAAGCTGGTTGAAATCACAGCTCATCTCACCTGCAGAATAGAGGAGAAGGAATACCAGTTTAAAGCTTCAATACCACATGTTGCTAAAGAGCCTTTTCTCTCTTCAACCCATGACAGGAGAGGATTCTCCTGCCACCCCAAACAGACCCCCTTTCCACTCCCCTCCATATCTAAGGTCCCACTTTTCCTGCCTGCTGGTGAGAGTTTCTAACACATCTCAGCCCTTCTCCTTCACTACCCAGCTCCACCACCAGGCTGAGCAGATCATTGAGCTGATGACACCCCACAGAGCTGCTCTCCCTGATGCCATCTGAGAGCAGCACCAGACCCTGCAGCCTGAGACCTGGAATGCTGAATGCTTTTGTGCTACTCCCTCTGGGTGGCCACATCTTTCTCCTGCACACAGGGACAGTAAGTTCTCTCCAAGTGGACACCATACCTACACTTTCTCAATGAGAGCAGTGACCACCAACTGTGGAGAACTTCATAGGGGCCATGGTATGACCACATCAACAGGTAGAAAATTAGGGCTACTTGTGGCTCAGTGGCTATGGGCACTTAGTATTTAGCAGTTTAAAAGGTTTTACAGCAAACAAATCAATATCTCTGAAAAAACATTCTGCTTCATGCCCAAACCTGCAGTTCCCAGCCTCATCAAAGGCATCTCCAAGGAAAGCACATGCAGCATGATGTTCATTTGTACTAATAGCTGTAACCAGCTACACCCCCTATGTAAATTAACACCATCAAAGAACAATAGTTACTGGCTGATTTAATTTAAATGGCTACAAGATATGAAACAGGAATTTATACAAGAAGAAAAGGCTTTTTTTCTTTTCTAGGCACAATAGGAAATAAAGAATGTTTTTAGTTTATGAGGAAGGTTGCGATCAAAATTAATACTGGAAGGTACCAGAGAAAAGGTTCTTTAGCAACCTGTGGTATTGAAATTTTAAGCTGGTATTCCTTCGCCTGTATTCTGCAGGTGAGATGAGTTGTGATTTCAACCCACTTATGGTTTCCTAATTAAGCATAAAATTATTTAACACCTTTTTTTCTGCAGCAAATATTTGTAGTGAAACCTGAATGAGTAAGTGGCCAAATCTCACAAGTCTTCAATGTCCATCTAAGTCCTAAAGTACAGGTAATGCTTTATACCCTAAATAGATATTCTCAGCCTCTAACTGTTGAATTGCACTTTTTTTGTTTTGATTTAAAATTGTAAAAAACATAGAAATTAAAAATGCTAAGTGAGTATTTCTGTTGATAAATACCCTTTTCATAGAATCCTAGAATTTTTTGGGTTGGAAGGGACCTTAAAGATAATCTAGTTCCAGCCCCCATGCCATGGGCAGGGACACCTTCCACTAGACCAGGTTGCTCAAAGCCCTGTCCAAACTGATCTTGATGACTTCCAGGCTTGCATTAGTCACAGTTTCTTCTCTGGCAACCTGTTCCAGTGTCTCATGAGCCTCTTAACCCAGTTTCTGTAACCAGTTTGGCTCCTTTCCTATGTGAAACCAAATTCAAAGAAAAAACAATCAAGGTTATCATTGATGAAAACCAGTAGTCTTACTGATTTAAGTGAAGTTAAGCTGAGTCTTAACCAAATACACCTCTGTCATGAAAAGGATGAAAAAATGTTTTCATTTATCCCGAAGTAAGATTTTAAAAACACTGAACCATTTCATTCACCTTTATTTTCATCCAGAAAATTTATTTTTTTGTCTGTGACTAAAATCCCATACTTCAGGGTATGCTTCCTACAATATATCCTATTTCTCAGGTGCTGGAGGCAAACCCTGGGGAGTATTATTCCTTACTTAGTGTGTGCCAGACCATATTTGACACAGTCCATTACACTGACACGAGATTTATCCTTCTGATAAAAGAAGCAAAATCTTCAGCTGGGCAAACAGACTTTGATATCTCTTTAGAGTGAAAAAATACCTGGTTTTTAAACCTCTGCTAGTATTCACAAGCCCAGAGGTTGTGTTTGTGGTGCCTGTGCTAGCATTAAGGTATCATTTAAAAGCCCAAAGAAAGGCAAATGATTGTATTAGCTGTACCTGCAGGCCAGTTGTAGAAGTACTGATTGCTTGCTGTATCTTCTGCAGACAGCAGCAACTTCACTCTGCAAATCAGACACTCTAATTCAAGAGGGGTCTGTCTCTCTGCTTAAAAGATTATGCTGTCGAAAGGAAGCTACTGTTAGAGAAAGTATTTCTTCTTAAAGCAATATTACCCTAAAGAATCTGTTTGCAAAGCCTGAAGTGCCCAACTATAAATGAAATATCATAATATCAATAACATTATCAATATCAACTAATAGAAGAGTTGGAAAGTTGATGTTAAGAATAAACACTGAAATATGAATGTTTGTGAAATATCCTAAAGTGGTTTCAATTTCACTGAAAATAGCATTTTTTCTAAATTATCTTCTAAATGTATTACCTGTTTCAGTGCAGGTCTACGGTCACATTCAAGTAAAACAGCACCATTGCACTTGGACTAAGAGCAGAGGTTAAAGCAAATAAAAGGACACATTTTGGACCACGTGTGACCAATAAACCACTAGATTCACTGCAATTGTTTCATTTAGCTACCTAATTAGCAATTAGTTACCCAATTATTTGCATTTGATTAAAGAATAGAGCATTTTCAGATGGATCTCCACTTGAATACCCAGAGCTGTGGATTTCATCTTTTTGCTGCAGTCTTTGCTTTCTATGATCCATTTGCAACATGATTTGTTTTCCTTTAGTGTTAGAAAGAATTTCTTAGTTCTTCAAATTTCTCTGCTTCTGCCTTTGTTACCAAATAAGAAAATCTCTTAACAAGCAAGAATATCAATTCATGTCATTTCTTGGAAATTGTCTATAGACCACTCCTAAATTTTAATTTTAACAATACCTTGTAAGCTTTTCGTTGTAACACAATCTTTTCAGCTCTAGAATAATTGTGTTCATTTTTCAAAAAAAAGAATTATACCCAAATTTTTCAGTATCTTCTTCAAAGTGAAGATCCTGGAGCAAGGTGTGGTTTTTCACTAGAACTAGTCACACTGGAATCAAAAAACTCACGATTTTTGGATCTTACCTCTTGATTCAGACTAGCTTTTCCCTCTAATCTCCATAGTTGTGCCTTTCTAGGACACAATCTCTTGTTCTGTCTTGTGCATTCCAGTTCTGTTCACTTTATTTGAAGGGTTTTTTGCATGAAGCATTTGCCAAATAGCACAGGGCAAATTATCAGGCTACATTTCTCTGCCCTAATTAATTTATTTCCCATTTTGTTAATCCTTTCATGACCCACAGAATTTTCCAACAATCATTCTATATCTGTATTTACCCTGAAAAAAATGTCAGACGAAGTCAAAGTTTCTTCCAGCTTTAGAGACTTGATCTTCTTTATTCTCCTCTTCAACTGACTTGTTTTTTGGTTACCTGTTATTTCACAGATCGTTTAGTTCTTAATTCATAATTTCTGTAGAGTATTGGTCTTTAATCAGAGCAACAAATACCCTTAAAATTAAATTATATGCATTTTAGCAGATGTTGAGCCCACATATATAAATGTGACACAATGGTACATCTCTCGGAACCTATTTCCATAAAAATAGGACAATTATATTTCCATATAATTTTCAATATGCTTCTTTACTTTATTCATTAATTGAAGACATTTTACATCAGCATTTTCACTGTTCTCACTGAGACTAATGTTGAATGCTACTTAATGCTACCAAATGCTACTAAATACCCAGTAGTGATAGATGTTCCCCACATAATTTGTTTTGGGGCAGGGAAAAAGCCTTGGAATATTGCAAAATATCACTATCTTTTGAAAAGTTGGAGTAACTGGGTTTGGGTTGTAAAATTAAGCGTAAATGAGACATCTCCTGTGAGGTTTGCATATGAAGATTACTTGTTTGGCTCTAATTCTCTATTTATTCCATTTTAACATGCCTAGCATCTTGATTATCAGCGTTACACACTGTTTCACTTATCTGAAGGCTCAATGCAATCTTGCAAAATAGCTTATTCTGTGTAATTCATAATAACATTGTAGTCCCAACCCTTGGCTAATTCAGGTTTGTGAGGGACAATCCAAATTAGAACAGAGCAGTTATTAGGATTCGCTGTTGGTTTGGATGTTCTGGATTTGGCTTCTCAAAATGGTTCATATCCCTTTGTGGCACACACCACTGTGGGTGTGCAGCTGAGCAGAACTGAGTGGGACTCCATGGTATGGATGGCTCATCACACACATTCTGTCTGTTTAGAGGCTTGGTTTGCCTCCTTCTGGTACAGGACACCCTCTTTAGGACCCCAAAATATGTTCCAATTGTGAAATCATACTTGTCATATGCCTTTAATCCCAAACCTTCCCAAATTATCAGGTTTTTTTTAATGTGATAATGAAAACAAGTATTTTTTCCAACATCTGGCACTTAAGGCAGCCTTGTGGCAGCTCACAGATAACGTGAGCATTGAAAATAGCTGATCATTTCCAAAGGATGCCAATGTCCTTCTTTTGCACTTGCTCATAGGGGCTTCCAGGCCATACACAATCATTGCTGTGTAATGAGACCTGGAGGATTATTTGTTCAGGCTCTGGCAGTAGGTGACTGCTCATCACTCCATCTCCCTCCACACTGACCTCCCTAATTCCTGTTGCTCTTCACTGAATTTTCTCATAATTTTCTCCTTTCTGTCTCTGTAGTTCTTCCTGCCAGAACAATTCAGTACCCATCAACTCTATCCAGGCTCTCCTGGCCAGAAAATATTTGCTTCATTGTGAGGATTTTATCATTGTCAGGATCTTCTCTATTGTGCCTAATACCTGGCAGAAAGGAGAAGCTGTCCCTTTTAAGAGTAGAATTGAAGCACTGTCCAAACACAGCTCTTAGGCATAACCCAAACCATAAGCAAATCAATAGGACTCTTCATTTGTTCACATGATTACAATTAAGCATATCCTTTAATGCTTCCCTGGATGGGAGCCAAAAGACAGCAGTAAATTGAGTTGAGATCCCAGAAATTACATTCCTTTTACTGAGGCAAAATCACCCTTTGTATTAGCAGATGACACACTCTCTAGTGCAGAGAAAGACACATAATCAAGCCACATACAATGGGAAGTCTTTTATTTCCATTTCTGCAAGTATGGTACTTCGCCCTGCAATTAAATAAAGAACAGAAAGAGAGAAATGCAAAAGAAGCAATGGCTTGGCACCTTTGCTGCAAAAAATTCCTTACTGCTGATCATGGTGGCTGAGCTCTCAGGTTACATTACATCAAGCAAACAGCTCAGCTGCATGAAGATCTTAACAATTAGAACAGAAAAGGAGAGACAACAGAATCTGAGGGGGGAAAAAAAGGGAGACAAACTGAGCACTGATAAAAAGTCAACATAAAAATTAATAAGTAAGGATGTGATACAGTCCTAAGAAATAGCAATTCTGTTTTCTTCTTTGCTGCAGTACACAAGCACCTTCCAGGAGCCTATTAGATAGTGAACCAAGCCTTTTATGAGTGCTGCCTCCTCATTCTGTCCTCAAGGGAAAAACATGCACACTGCACATGTTTGGTAAACTTTAGGAAAATGCTGCCTCGTATTTCCAGTAGAAAGAAAGGAATGACCAGGTGGAGGTGCTTGGTCATCCTACAGTGACAAAACCCTCTTGGCTGCGGCAGGTCTCAGTCTTGTGTTTTTCTATGGTAATGCCAGCCCTTCCAGCCCAGGCTGCCTTCATGGAGGTGGCACAGCAGGATGGCTATTGACAGGGATTTCCAGCCTCACCTAGACTTATGAAATACCTTCCCAGCTGGGACTTTTCTGCTTTAAGCAGAAAAGGAACACATTCAGGGGCAGAACTAAGTGGTTCTGTATTTGTGTTAGGGAAAATCAGATAAAGAAGGTGGCCTGGGGACAGAGCTGAAAGTGATGCAATGTGTAATAGTCTTTGATGTCAAGGGCAATGTCAGCTTGGGTCAGTCAAGACAAGAAGCTGTATGAGGAAAAGCCATAACCTTCAGCCAAAAATGTTCCTATTATATAATCTAAGATTTTTTTTCAATTATTTATTTTCCAGGATTAGAGTCTCGACAAAGAACACTGCATTCTACCTTTAAAAGTCTCAGAAATTGTTTCAGTTTTCTTATTCCCTCCACAGCTGAGATGCTTTCCTTAAGGATATCTCTCCAAAATGCCTACAACTTTTATCTCATAAGCAGGATGTTAATGCACTCATCCTCTCACTAAATTCACTGCTTTTCCTCTATTAGGAGACGATTTGCATTTGTCTTCTCAAAAATGTTTTTCAGATTTTGATTATTTTTTTTCTTTAAGCCAGCCTTCCAATTCTCTGTGACACTGACATTTCCCTCCTAAAACATCTTTGCTGTTTTTCTCTTATATTCCTTTACTACAACTTGCTATATTTTTCATTTCAAAGTTTCTCCTTTCTCATTAGCCTTTTTTCTGTTCCTCACTTATCTCTGGCTGCCTTATCAAAATATTGACAAAATGCTTTCCAAGAACCTGGCAGATGTTCAGTGCATCCTGACGCATTATTCTTCTGGCAGATGTCTACACAGTCAAAATCCTTTCTTCCTATTTGGGGTGAATCTAGGAGATATTTTCGAAAGAGCCCCATCCTCTTGACTTTTTTGTTTGGTGTCTTATTATGAATCCTAATAAAGAGAGGTCACCCCTAGTTACCCTCTCCCTTTATCTCTGCCTATACAACTGGCCCCAAGTGCATATGTTCATATATGTTGACAAAAAGTAATGTACTAGGCAATATCCTTTATCCATATTTCCATGCCAAATATCTCAAGACAAGGTAAATCACTTTACAGGATCATTCCACAGATATAATTATCTTAGCACATCTGTTATTCTGACACTGCAGGAGTTCATGTTTGAATTCCTTGATTTTTAATGGTTTTTGTGTTCTTAATATAATTTTTAATAGATTGTGAAATTATACGGAGGGAGACATTGTTCAAGAAAGAATCTATTTTGGGCTTTTTTCTATATGTCATTGGGTAGAAATTATTTGTATTCTATAATTTTATTTTATATTTTACTTTCATATTAAGTGAAAAATATTTTTCTGTGCATTGTGGAGAAAAGCAGAGAATACAATAATGTGGTTCCACATGTATCTAAGAGTGTGGGCTGTGCATTTTGCCTGTCTGCAGCTGAACTTGAATGCCACTTGAATGCCACTTGAATGCTTCTATCTTTCTCTGGGGCTAGCAAGTAAATCCATGTATTTCAGTATGTTCCATGTGGAGTAGCTGACAGCAGTGTCTGACCAGAGGCACCCAGGAACTGGAGACTCTCACTCACTGCTTTTCCTACCCTCTCCCACAGATGCCAAATGCTGGGCCAGACTCTCAGCTGGACTCAGCACATGAGCCTCAGGTTCAGCATTTTAAAGGATGACAGAAACACTTTAAGTCAGATGAGCCCTCTGAACAAATCCTTTTCTTTTTTTCTTTCTTTTTTAATTGCTTAGAGCAGCCCATGTCACACATACCAATACTTTATATGATTGAGTTCTCTGTGGCCCAAATATGAATAGACTCATCCTTGAAAAAATCAATAAGAATGTTTTTATCCCCAGGTCCCATTTCTGTAAATAAATGGGAAAAAATTTACATGCAACTTGCTGTCTTTTGCAGGATAATAAAACTAAACTCTTTAAAAAAAGGTGTATTTTGGAACCAATCCTGAAAGAATCAAAATCATTGAAATTTGGGGTCAGGACTACAGGTGATCATAGCAATCAATTTCAGAGTTGGAGATTAATATAAAATCATCAAAAAAGGAGTCACAATGGAAAAATTTTCTTCTGACCAGAGTACCAAGTCTTGTCAGTTATCCTAAAGAATGAGAAAAGCTCTTTTGCAAGTGGAAGAGCATGTCTGAAGAGCAGCAAGCTGGCAGGGCAGAGCAGAGGATATGCCCAGACAGAAATTGGGAGAGGAATCTGGTTAGCTTGTCCCAGAGTCAGAGTGGTTCCTGATTAATTATTTAGGTTAAGTAAGTTAAAGAAAAATTCTTTAGATGAGTCTGGTTTGCATTTGTAGTGGAGAAACTCAGAGCTTTTAGGCACAACTGGTATCCCTGTAGAGGGAATTATCAGAAGGGCTGGAGAAAATGTGTTTCTTTCTGTGTACAGGCTGAGGATGTTACAGTAAAAATTAACAAGGGTGCCTACATGGTTAGAAGTTGAGTTCAGATTTTGGTGAAGCTCGGTGTTTTTAAACTGCCTAGATCAAAAGGATCAATTTTTTTTCCATCTGGTGCTCTAAAAACCTAGAAATACAATTGTGGTTAGTCTCTTATCATTGTAACAGTAAAGAAGGAACTTCAGATATATAATATATGCAAAAGCACTTGAATTTTCCTGTTCCATTCCCTCTTGCCCTGCCTAAATAAACCTGATGACTGTATTTTAACCTTAAAAGGTACACGTACAATATAAAATCCTTCATAAAAAAACATTTAAATTCCAACACATAACTGAATAGTTCCAGCAATAGAGCCAAGCATGTGCTCCATTGATAGATCAGGTTTCTAATGAAGAACAGTTGTTTATATTATCTTATCATAAAATACCATTTTCTGCTGGTAATAAATAAATATCCCCTGAAAAGCTTCCAAATTGCACTTGGATAGCAGTTATTTCACAAATGCACACAACTCATACTTTAGCAAATTTCCAAAGGCATATTCATGTTTTCACTTGACAGTAAATAATATTTACATACCATGTCAAGATAACTTTCTACAAACATCCTTTTTTGCTGGTCAAACCTGCAGGTAAAAACTTTGTTCAAGTGGTTGGTCTGGCAACATAATTTGGCACTCTATATCTATTAACTTCTGTTTCTGCTTTTGCACAAACAAGATTTGCCACAGATCACTGGTTCAAACAAGGAGCCTAAATGAAGTATCTCAAATTAAGTTTGAATTGATTTACATCATAAACCAATGAACCAGCAAATTTTCTTGTGTGCGTTTCCGTGTGCAGAACTAAAATACTTACAGGAGATACTGTCATACTGGCAATTAGGGTCACTGGATGAAGAAGGCCAATTTCCTCATTTGTTTTCTCATTTTGTAGGAGGAAGAAGCACCTGACATCCCTCCCTCTTTACTTTCTGCTGAACTCACCCAGGATAAAAACATTCAATCTCACAAAATCTTACAAAATTTTATTAATAAAATAGCTACATGAGGAATATAAAATCTTTATCAAGGAAGGGATATTAATTAATTAACATCTAGTTTCAGTATAATAAATGCATGACTATTGTGTTTTTTAGGGAAAGGCATGTTGCTGCTTACTTTTTTAGTGGAGTAATCAGTCCATTTTCAGTTCTGTCACTGAAAGGAGTGAATATAGCAGACCAAAAATATAGTGGAACATAGAACTATGTCAACTGAAAATGCTGATGTGATCCTTTGAAGCCTTCTCTGTTATTTTGAGAGTATCTGTACCTGCCACAGTCCAAATATCCCACTAGCATTTCATAGAAATATTTTTTCTTAATAAAGAAAAGCAGAGACAGGCTGTTGTTGGGGGTCTGTGCTGAGGAGAGCATGTACTTGTATGTAAGCACATGTGTGTTTGCATGTGTGTTTCTTTCTTCTGTGGAGATTATGAGCCATACAGGAATAGAGTGCTTAATTGAAAAGATAACAAATGATGAAGCAGCTGTTAAGTATGGCAAAAAATTGCTCCAAGCAGTTAAGGCTGATCATCATGATGGAAATAGCTTTTTGACAAGCTTAGCATTCCTGTGACAATAATTAAGAATCAGGTTTCCACCAAAAGGCTTTATAGCCAGAAGGGGTTGTAAATCAATGGGCAACATTTTTATCTTGGAATGAAAATTAATTATTCAGTGTAGAACATGCTTTCTCACACTTAACTGCCTGTAATGCCTCCTTTATTCTCCATCTTAATTCAATTAATATACCATTGTTAAAGGGATGTTTGTCAGTAGTGATTCACTTTTGTTAAAAATTACCATAAGGAAATATGACAAAATTTAATGGTTCTTAAGTTAAGCCATAGTTCAGATTTTTTTGGCAGAGGGTTGTTAGCTGTTAAGTACTCTTTGACAAGGGTGTGGATGTGGGCATTTTGTATTGCACCCTTTGAGCTTGCATAAGCACATAAAGGGATTGAATAATACATGAAAAATAAGTGTAGGATTTTCTGGAGTGCTCTACATGGCCCTAACTTCTTTCTCCCTTTTAAGCTAGTCAGAAAACATATTGAATTTAATTGGAGCCATTTCAGAATACCAAATACTTTTGAAAATCTTACTCTTATTGAGAAGAAATAAAAAGTGTTCTTGCCTTTTTGACTATTATATGGAAATGAAGGCATCTATCAAAGCTGTCATGACACTTACAGGAAAATGATGAGACTTTGGGGAATTATTCAGACTGTTTTGACAGGCTCTACAATCTGAAAATGGGTCTGGAAATGTCCTCTTGGCAAAAAACATTAGACAACATAAGCCTCCACAAGGGCAGCTTTTGTCTAACTATTGCCATTGGTGTTTTCATCTTCAACAGTAACAAAGATGATAGAAAAAAAAGTACTGGAATTAGTGTTTCATTTCATTCAGGACTCCAATATTTTTCCATTATTCCTCACTTCTTCTGTGGCCCTGAGAAGTGCATGCTGATTTTTTTGCTAAATCTTTCTTTAAATATTTTGTAAAACACCAGAAGTGTGAGGGTAAAAGTTCTTTGCTTAAATGAGTCCCATAATGTTGTATCACTCAGTGTAAATTCATTATGGTACTCACCCTCTGAAGCAAATATGATCCCCTGGCAGATTAGGAGAATTTCTTAGAGGGCAAGAGGTGCAATTCTTTCAATTCTTTTTTGTTGTCTCATGGGTGTTTCTGCTGCAGCCAAGCACTAAAAGAAGCACTGGTGAGTCACAAAAGAATGCCCTCTCTACATATTAGAGAATTAATTGCCTTATAAAACCTCTTAACCTTATATCAGCTTGAGCTGATCCTGACTCTACCCACAACACATGGAGTTATGGAGGACAAGCAGAGCCCTGGATTCTTGTTCTTGCCCTGAAAATACTCCTGCCTTGCTGCCTCCTAAAATGTCACCTTCATGAGAAGATTGGTCAGTGACCTAGCACAGGAGGGAGAGCTCCACATCCCTTCTCATTTCTGGGTGCTCATTGGTAACTCCAGCTCCAACACCAGCCTCTGAGTTACTCCTCTTTGCAATCAGGAGACTGCAACTGATCCATGCTTTTAAAAGTAAAGAGAGTACATGGCATTCCATGGCAAGCTGATATTGTGGAAGTAGAATATAGCTACCATGCCATGTTCTGAAAGTGCTCCAGGTGAAATAAACTCCAAAGTTGTTTGGGTTTCCAAACTTGAGCTAGGAAGTAGATTTAACCACCTAAGGAAGCCTAATGTGTTTCTCCTCCCTTTAACCTGACATCTTATTTGCACATCAATGTATGTATTGTACATGCAGAGCTATCACTTAAACTTCAAGACATCACAAGAAATCAGGGACAAACATATCCACAATTCCCATTTCATCTGTGAACACCTTCTGGGGTAGGGGTCACAGTGTTGTTGGAAGAGGCTTCTGTGCTAGATTTATTTTTTATTTTTTTAAGAAACCTATGGTACAATGAAAATAATAATGCCAGCTATCAGCTCAAAAATGTGTCTTTCTGTACAGCCTAAATTTTGAATTTAAAAATCCTTTTGTCCTTTCCTATCCTGTTTTCCACCTCACTAACCACCAACATTTCTTCTATATTGACTATTCTAAACAATTAGCTGAGAAGCATTCCTTGCAAATAGCTCACCGGCCCAGCACCTTCACTTAATTAGGATATTGCTTCCTCTTCAATCAATGTGACTTGTTTCTGTAGGACTGCCCAAAAGGAAGGTGCCTTCCAAGAAAACTGAGACTGCTGGGAGCTGGTCCTGAGATAATCCTCCTTTGTTCATCAGCTGCTTCACCCATTTTGAGGAGACAGTTGGGAAGGAAGCAAGGAGAGCACGTGTGTAGATCAACACAGCTTTTAAAACACGGGAATTTCAGGATTTGACTTCATGTTTAAGTTGATAAAAATCTTCAACCTCTCTGCCACTTTGTGAGCTTGTTAATACAGCAGATTAATGGCTTCTGCACTGACTCATGGTTTTATTCTCAGTGTTGGACCAGAAAATGAAAGAGAAATAAACAACCCGGAAAAGATCAGATAATTTCTGGTAGACAAAAAAAGCCACAAACAAACATGTGAAATTCAAAGAAAACGCATCTATTGTTAGTCCAGGCTATTAATGCCTGCTGCTGTTCTGTCCAGTTGGAGGGAGCAGAAGACTTGCATGAATCACATATTAGGACAATATGCTTAATACAGAGCCAGAGCAGAGTGTTTCTGGCATTTTTTAATGGATACAATAATGTTGCATCACAAATCTGTCCTTGAGTTTTTTCTTTCAAGGGAACTGCCCTGGAGTTAGTTGCACAAAAGTCAGTGGTCTGGAAATTATGTAATTTAAACATGTTTACCTCAGTGTGTGCCAGTATTTGCAGCTGTTGAAGTGAGCAGAGCCTTGTCCTACTGAGGCCAATTCCCCTAAATTAAAAGCTGCTCCTGTTCCATGCACCCCCACACATGTGTAGCCTTTGCTGACCAAATGTGGGAATTTAGAACATTTTATAAATACTTGCAAATAAAGAAAGCAAAAGAAGGCAAAAATGTTCAGTGAAAGAGTTCTTTACCAAAAATTAGTGTTTTCATTTGACATTATTTTCAGGAATGTAATTCAATTTTGAACAGAGAAAAGTGGAAGCATTTAATTGTCTTTCAGAATTATAGTATATCAAAAATTAATGAATTACTCAAAATAGATATTTCAAAATAATTTAAATTAAAATTGTGGACTGTAAAACTTAAATGCAACATTTAAGTATCTTCACTCATTCTCTTGATATTTGTTGAAATTTTCTTAGTTTGGCTTGTCTAATAGCTGAAAATGTTAAAAGAAAATCACATCAGAAATTCCAGATTTTCAACTGTTTTCAGTGAATCGGCAGATAAGTTGCTAGAGTTAAAATATTAATTCTTATACTTCAGACTGTTTCTGTAATAATGTGTAAAATAGACTAATCTTGATCTCCAAATGTACAGGAAGTCAAAGCATTCCTTTCTGGTTTTTCATAATTATTTGTACCAAAGGATTTTTTTCTTATGCTACATTCACTCAATATGAAATTACAGACACCACATACTAGCTGTAGAAGCTGATTGTGGTATTTATAGAAAACCACTATATGTCACCTGCTCCTATTTGGAATTTGCAGTGAAAACTCACCAACAGAGATGAACCACCTTTCATGTTTAGTGCATCACCAAGCATAATGGTGCTAATGCACAAAAAATTATAAACTACTGTGTGTACAAGCACTAAATGCAGCCAAATAATATATTGGTGATGTGAAATAGGACAATTGAAAGTTTACCTGGACAGTGCTTGGACATTTTGAATTGCACTGGCTCAACTCCTTGCTGATTTTATTTCTGCAAGGTCCTGCAGAGAGAGTCTCATAATCTGGGCCTCTATAAAATGAGAAAAACTCCAGATGTCCAAGACAAGAAAACAAACTGATATGCTTGCAGTAGAAATTTACAAAGAGACCATGTTGATTGGGGAAAAAAAAGAAAAATAAGGGATTCAAAAGAGATTTTTCACTCCTGCTGATGACATAGAAATCTATAAATGTGGCTTTTCCATGTGACAAAGTGATATGCAATATTCACTGTGGTTTCACACAGTTGGGTCAATAAACTTCCATTAAGTATGGACAAGCTGTCAAAGTGACCCGCTGCCCTCAGCTCTGCAGGATGACTTGGCCTTAGCTGTCCATATTAATATGAATTTTAACCCTTTGGTTTGGCATTTTAATTCTTCATCCATTAGTCTCACATTTCTGTATTATCAGTTAGTACTATTGATTTTAAACAATACATACAGCCAATTTGCACACATGTATTTGCAAAGGTCAGCAGAGGACACAAATGTGATTTCTGCAAGAGGTCCAGTCAATGCTTCCTGAGGATTTTTATTATCTGTCCTTCTGGCCAAGATTATTTTTTGCAAGTAGAAGTGGTAGTTATCATAACTGAAGGATCATTAGATATCCTTGCAATCTGAATTTTTAAGGGTTTGTTCGTGTGGTTTGTTTTTGCCTTTTTTTTTTTGTTTTTTGTTTTGTTGGGGTTTTTTTGTTGTTTTTTTTTTTTTACAAGATATGTCTAAATAGAGGCACTGCAAGTCCAGAAATATCTTTCTTCAGGCTGAGCTTCTCCTGGGGTCATTGCCACACATCTCAACTGCCTGCACTTTGTTGGAACACAGAACACTCTTCTTTGGCACACAGAAATTAGTGGAAACAAAGCACAAGTCTGAGTTTCAGCCTTCACAGACCTGCACATATTTTATGTTTAAAGCATGCAAATAAAACAACAAAAATTGAAGCTTTTGCATGACTGAGATAAACCCTGCCCGCCCTTTTTTTCTTTTTATTTCTTGGTCAGATAGAAACCAGGCAGTAGAGGTGGACTCTACATTTGACTGAAATACTAATGCTGTAGTTGCACTGTTCCCAGGAGGGAGAATTCAAAGCCAAGTTCTCTGGATGTTAAGAAACCTTCAGCCTCATTTTCCAGGTTTTTTTGCCCTTTTGGTAGAAAATGCTATTGCTTATTGTTCCTGGTATGTAACCTTTCTGTCTAAGATCTTACTAATGGGGAGAGAATATTTGGTATCTCAGCTTCCAGAGAACTCTGGCACTCAGAGGGGGTATATGGTGTTACATTTTTTGTGGTGTTATCTGGGTCAGATTTGCTACTTGGAGACTCCAGAGAAATCTCATTAAGAAGTGCCTATTACTGGTTTCTTCCTTCTACTTTTTTTTCAGTGATCATTTCCCTTTGTTTTAGAGTAGCTGTTGTACTGTCACAGGACTCAGTTCCTCAACCACTTGATATTTACATGTGGGAGGAACTTAACTGGGGATCAGCTACCCAAGGACAAGTGGCTGTTCACACTTCCTAGTCCTCTAATCCACCTGAGCACCTCCTAGCCATGGTCCAGTTTCATCTGGTTGATGGGAAAATGTTTCTTTAAATTTCCTACAGTTCCATCTCCATTCCCTTTGAAAGCAGCAGGAAGCTGTCATTGAGAGCAAGATCATTCTTCTCTGAATCTGTTGATATTCCAGACACTGCCATATTCAGAGTGATCTGCTCTTTATGATACTGCCAAAGTCAGTGGTGGCACTTGGTGGCACAATGCCACAGTATCATGAATTTCTGAAGTGCCCCAGGAACAAAACAGAGACTCTCAAATGTGCCTTTTCTCCATTCATACATAATCCACACCAGACTTCTGAAGCAAACCAGATAGATCTGTTCTCCTGCTCTGTGCCTTCTTGGAGATCTAAGTTTGTTCTTAGGAGCAAAAAGTAAAAAAATAATTTCACCACATTTCAAAATATAAGAAGCACAGTACCATTCCAAATAATGCTCAAATTTCATTTCTAATCTGGAATGTCCAAAGTTTCTGTGTCCCTGTTGGAGCTTTTACCACAAACATATCCTTGGCTGTGTACAAAGAGTACAAACTTATCTCTCATACACCACTTCTTGCAGGAAAATAGCAACTATGATTTCTCTATACAGGAAGCAGAATTTTTACTTAAATGGAAAATGAATATGCATTGTACTTTAAAAAGTCTAAGTATTGCAGGATGAGTGAGAACCTCAGTGGAGCTAAATCAATTTATAGGCAAAAGAAATTCATACCAAAACTTCAGTGTAAAAAACAGCCCAGACTGTTTTCCCTTGAGCAGCCCTTTTTTTGGGTTTTTACAGCATAAAGGTTGGACCAGAAGAAATACAATAAATACAATAAATACATAGCTTTGTTCTGGGGCCAATCTTACAAACATTTTTTCGTGTGCCTGCATCTCCACCCATGTGTTTCACACCCTCTGAGGTTTCTTGAACTATTGGTATGCTTAAATTAAGCTCATAGAGATGTATTTGCAAGAAGGAGCAGTTTCTCAAGAGCAAATCACCTTTTCTGCATCAGCAGGAAAGCGACTGATAGCTCTCCAGTGTGCTTTAGATTTCATACCCAGATTGTAAGGGGAGCTCCATAACACTCCCCACTACAACACAACAACAACACAATCATTTAGTTCAGCAATCTGAGAGGGACAACGGCTATTTCTACATTCCCAAGGGGGCTTCAAATGACTTATTGATCAATTGATTAATAAATGTCAGTGGTCAGAGGAGAGAGCAGCTCTGCTGAAAAAAATAGCTGTCAGAAGAGCCTGTAAGTGCATGAGCTATTAGGAACGAAGAAGTGAATCTGACAGAAAAATAGGGCAATGATTATTTTACATTAAATGTGAGAGAATGCACAAGATGTGTTTCCAAAACTTGTCAGATACAGTAATGAGAAATAGAAACTTCTTTTCGGAATAATATGGTCATACTCATATTTTGATAGACCACATATGAAAGTTTGGAATTGATTAACTTTTCATAAAATAGCTGCTTTGAGTTATTTCTACTAAAAGTTAGCAGCTGATCTTCTAATCATGCTTAAGAATTGTTTTGTTTCTAATTAATAAGGCTGAATGCTTTTACTAATTAAATTTTAAATTGTTATTTTTGGCACAGGTAAAAGTAAATCTAGTCTTTGTGCTTTTCCATGTTTTATTGTTGGTAAAACTTTCTCCTAAAGTTTAATTGAAGTTGTAATGTGGAATGTGCATTCTTGAAATAGTCGCTGCTATTTATTATTAGTTTTCATTTCCACATAAAGGGTGTCATTATGGTGGTTAAGATTCATTTGACAGGAGGCATTCACATGTCCTGGAAGGGTTGTCTTTATATCATTATTGTGGTAAGGGTGTAACTGAGGGACTGGGAGGCAGATTGTTATCTATATGAAAAATCCTTACTCACCTGAGCTGCTTAACTATAGACAACTGAGCTATAAAATTAAGTGACTCTATACATGCCCATTATTTTCAACAGAGTGTTTGACTGTGTAAAGATTGCTCACCTGAATTTATGAGATTTTTCTTATGGATACCTTAAAGATAAATCTTCCTTTAATCTCATGCTTTGGGATTTAATTTGGAGGCCCCAGAAATGAGGGCCTTTTATTCCCTTCCTAAATAGGAGTACACATCCTTAGTAGGTCTGATGAACATACACCGTGTGGTGAGAGGTATTCCTGACTTATAGCATGTGGGATAACCATTTCTGATTAAATGATTTCTTCAGAGTCACACAGGAAAGCTGTCAATCAGGATTTGAATCAATCTTCCCCAGCTACTTCATGCTACAAAATCATCCCACCATTGCCACATCAGCTGTGTTGGTAAAGCATCTATTCCACCTGTAAAAAAGGTGCAATTAAAACATTTGAACCAGAATCACAGCACAAGCAAGACCTCTCATCATTTTCCAGACAACTTACAAGTTACAATTAACTAAAATCCTAATTACAGTCAAGATAAGAAAAGTTGGGGTTTTTATTATGCAGATTGATTGAAGTATAATGAGTTGGTTTTGTATTTATTTATCTAATTAAATATGTTCATTCTTCATCTGGCTTCACTAGTTAGGAGCACACACAGAAAATTATAAAATAATTTGGGGACAACTTTTGTTTAAATACTCTGGTATCTCTGAAATCTAGACAGAATGTCCCACACACCAGCTAAGTAAATGGATGCTTTGCTGGACATATATAATATGATCAGTTTTCCTCAATGTTGTACAGAAGTTCATGTATTTCAATATAATTCCAATAATTATAATAATAATTTAATAAAAATACATAGCACAAAAGGATTAAAAATATTACAATGACCTTTCTAAGTTATTATTGTTTAAAGACATACAATAATAAAATAAATTTACCAATTTCTTTTTCTATATTGAGAAAGAGTAAGATGAACATTTTGCTTACTGGCCACCATCAAAATGGGCTTCACATATGACTTCTGAACTTGATTTTTGTATTACTGTTATTAGTAATAGGGTCACTTAAGAATCTGGGCATGTGTGTCTGTGAGAGGCTGTGCTCAAAACTTTCTTCCTTATCTACAAGGCAAAAAGCAAACATTGAAATTAAAACATGCCTAATACCATTATCTTTAAAATACATATAAAATAATGCCATATTATCTGTGGTAGCAAATTTTTGCAATGAAAAATCATATTCTAGGTCCTCCATTGAGGTAGATAAGCACAGCACCAGGGAAACAATCCGTTCCCACAAATCCACATCCAAGCAGAGGGCAAAGCAACACTTCTGGGGTTTCAAAAGTCAAATTGTTCATTTTAACAGAGCTGATGAGACAATTCAGCTCTTTACAAGTGTTAAAGCATTGTCTGAAGTATCTTCTAGGACATTTACTAAAGAGTTTCCATGCAAAATCTGAACTTTAAAGATTGTACATTTAGAAGTAAAGAGCTGCTTCATTTGCCCTACTTTTTCATCCTTTGGACAGCAAACCTGCCCCATATGTTCCAGTATCCATAGCCAGGCTTGTCCAGGAAACATGTGCTATTGTTGCTGCTTCATGAATAAATTTTAGACTAGGAAGATAATGAATAATAGAGCAGTAAGAACTTCATATTTTCAAATAAAGGTTGCATTATTTGTACACTTCAAAGAAAGAATGGTCTCTATATTTAATTTTCCCCAGTTCACTTTCAGAGTTTAGTCTCTGGGAAATCAATAGCAGTGTTCTCACATGCTCTGCTTGCTTGTGAGGTCTCACATGAACTTTGAAGTTCGTACAACACCACGTTTTGCCAACATTTTTAAAAATTCCTGGCCACAGTCCAGATATAACCAATGAATATATTGATCTGGGGAAAAAAAATCTGAGCAAGGCAAAACACTCTTTTAATTTTTTCATTTGTTCTTTTAAAAGTAAATCCTGGATAAATTTTATTATTTAAATATAGTTATTTCTAAAGAAAATCTATTAATCATCCAGTGAGACTTTGTAAAGTCTTCTCAGGTGCTTTAGCATATAAAATGGTTTACATCCTTCCAATTCTGAAACAACATTCCTGTAGTTAGTGTGTTTCTCTTTATGTGAACACTGGTCAAGCATTCTTGGTATTTTTATATAAAGAATATCTCTAAAAATATCATCAAACAGGTATATCCATAGCCATAGATAAGTGCATTAAAGAAAGGATTTGGAAATACTACATATGATTAATGTCACCTATTCCAAGACTGGTTTTATTTCTTTATAGCTTGAATAGGTTTCAATGCCAAAAGCAAATATTTCCCATGTCAGATGTCATAAGAAACCTGAAAATTCTGAGAAAAAAAGTAACCAAAGCAGTTCAGATATCTGTAAGACAGAGACTAAGGGAAAAGAGGTATCAACAAAATGAGCATTTGTCCTTCTTCAAAATATTTGAATGACCTCTTCTTTGAAGAGGTCTAACGTTTTTTTGGAGCATGATAATTAGAATTGGAAGCTAAATGTATATTTGCTAAAATTATCTTTTTCCAAATATTAGAATTTGACCCTTTTGTGTAACAGCAATATTTAAAATAATTAAAATTAAAGTAAATGTTAGACTTAAGTAATAGTCTAATAGAAGCATCTCATATACTCTTAGTGCAAAACGAATACTAAAAAAAGCACCCTGCACCATGAATTTCATCCCTGCTGCTAAAGGAAATTACATAGTACAGATAATAGATGCAAGAAGTTCCACACTGAAATGAATCAGCCTTGGCTGCAGCTCTTCTCCTGGAGAGCAGCCCTGCAGCACAGCCCTCCAGGCCTTAGAAAGCTTCTCCTATTTCCAGCTACAGCTTGCTCACAGTCATTTCATACCCATTTCTTCTTGTGCCAAGGCTGTTCTTCAGCTGTTCCTCTGCCCCTCTGTGGCTGTCTTTGCTCAGAAGGAGCACATCCTCTGGCAGCCTTTGTTCCACCACGAGAATCAAGCCTGGGGTCTCTCCCAGGAGCACCTTGGTGGCCCCTCTGTGAACGTGATGCGAAGGAAGAGAAGGAAGAGGTAACTGCACAGTAGGACAGATGAAGAATCCAAACAAAACTTTGCCATATTGTTGTAAAATGTCCCTGTTTCTGCTAAAAACACCTTCCCTGAGATCACATTTGTCTTTTCCTTAGCCCAGCTCGTTACTTGTTGGTAGGTCACTCTCTAATCAGCTAATGGAGGGAAAACTTCTTCCACGTCCTCCATTTTCAGCTGACAAGTGCCTGTCTGATAGAGAAATCAGTTTCATAAACCCTTAAGACTACATAATTTGTACTATTATATTTAATCTCATTTTTATTTCTACAGGTCTTATTCCATTCATTCTGATCTCCTTTGGTTTTGGTAAGAACCTCAAAATTATGATTGCAAGCAATTTTCATTTAGTTAATTAAACTAGTTTAACTAAATAAATTGAACTAAATGACTGTTTGAAGATCATTACTTAAGAAAAAATATGGCTTAAATATGGCTATCTGTAATCAGCTGTTTTAAAATGTTTGGGAACATTTCTCTTATTTTTTTCTTTAGGGTCAGTTTGCCTCCAATTTGCATAGTTTTGTGCATAATCATTGTATTATTTTAAATATATAGATCTAATCTTTTCTAAAAATTAAGTTGCCTGCCAATTTACACAACTAATCTTGTATAAGCATGTTGCATCTCAATCACCTTCCATTTGGCTTCCCATTTCTTCTGCAGTTCTTCCAAATGCCTCCCAAAATCATACAAAAATTGCCTTTTTTAAACTTTTTTGTGCATTCCAGTTATCCCATTCTTGACTAATTTAGTGTCCCTTTCTACTGGATCTGTTATTTAATGTTCCAATCCCCTCTATGTTCTGAAATGAAAATTGTTTCCTGTCGTATATTTACTGATGTATATTTACTGAGATTGATTTTATAGCTGAAATAAAATAATTTCCACATCTTTTCCTCCATTCTAGTAATCCATCAGCTTTTCACTCCTGCCCCACATTATCTTTGTTAAATTCTGAGTAAGAATGTTTGTCTAATTTTCTGAACAACTATGACAGAAATGTTACTGATATCCATATTAAAATTTGGACAACAATCAGTTCAATTCTGAACGAAGTTAATCTGACTAATTATTATATATTAAAGCCATGTAAAAATGTTTAGTTCTTAGAGCTTGCCTAAAGAAACTATAAAATTTTATCTGAGAAACATATTTGGGAGTTTTATTTGAGTCCAAAAGCCCAAAAATGAACTTAGCAAACAACAGAGGAAGCTGAAAAGAAAGATGAGCTAACATCGGATTGGTCTGGATGTCATCAGTTTTGATTTTGGCATTAAGTTTATCAACCACATTCAAAACCATCAAGATTTGAAAGCATTATTCAATACAGTTTGGTGGAGGATGCGTTTCTCAATAGGTGTAATTTCCACCACTTTCAGCCAAGATCCTCTTGTTTTTTCCTTGCTCACTTCTGGCCTTGAGCCAAAATGCTTCAGCCACAGTCCCATTGGTTCTCCAGATGATTGTGAGCTGGCCGTTCCCTTTGTGAATGAAACAGGTGCATGGTCTTGTGCCCTACAGGCTCACTGCTGGCCTCACCAGGGACTCTTAAATTTCCCTTAATTCTGAGGTATCTAGTTATTCTATGACAAGATACCAATTTAAGCAGAGCTGAAAAGTACAGGTCCCTACAAGAAGAAAAAAAAAATCCTTATCCACTACTCAGAATCACAGCTGAAGGATTTGGAACTAGATTTGCAGGGTAACCCAGCAGACCCAAATAGATACAGGAAATGTTTATGAGAATTTTGATCCTCTCTCCTACACCTCAGTTCCTACCTGTAGCCAGGGCTGAAAGCCACAGGAATTACCCTAATTAAAAATATAAACATATGTACCAGTACACTGGCACTGACAGCATGTACCTGAGGAGTGGAATGGACCACGTTAATAAGTCACTAACCAAAATGTGCATTTTGGAGCCCAGATGCCCATCCCAGGGCATGCCTAAATTTCCTAGCATTTGCTAAATACAGCCAAGGCACAGGATATTTAACTTATAATTCATAGGTTTACTAATGTTAAAACCTGTGTAACCTTCACAAGCATGAACCTCTTTTAGAGGGTAATCTGAGGGAAGATCTTCCCCTAATTTAGCTTATTATAACAGAGACTTTATCTCCCCAGGTACTTATTCCCCTAGGAAAAATACTTTTTGACCCTATCACCAAAACTACTCATGTTTTCATAAAACAGACACCCTGTAGGTCAGAGATCCAGGAGGGATTGATTGTCACCACAGGGTACAGTGGAGCTGAGGCACTGCTGTGTCCCATGGCAGCCTTACCAGGGATGTGAGTTATCCAGCAATGCCAGGTTAGCAGTACTCACTGGTCATGCTGGGCCTCCCTGTGCACCAGGGGGAAGAAATTCCTGCCACCCCAGTCCTTATGGAGAGATATTTCCACAAAGTTATGAAGACTTGGAGGGCAGGAGTAAACCTTCAGCTTCCCAGGCTGATTTAGTTTGGGTCCCTTTATATGTTCTGGCACATGGGTTGTTGCAAATGGTGAGCAGGCCACATGCAGTACAGCCACAACCTCTTTTCTCTGATGTCATTAATTAGAAAAATTTTCAGTTATTACTTGTGTCAGCAATAACAACGTAAGACAGAGAAGTCTTCAATAATACATAGCAATCATTCATAATTTAAATTAGGCTATCTACAAAATAGTACTGGTAAGTCCTGTATCTAGCTGAACTATCAAAGAAAGAGATCACAGTAATTCATTACAAATCTGCCAGGAATCCCTGGATAAGTAACCAGCATGAACATTCACTAAATTATCCAAAAAGCATGGATGGCTGTAACTCATCCTTTTGTTTGTTGTACTCTAGAACAGCCTTCACACCTTGGGGAAGCTATAAAGTTTCTCACATTTCAGCCATATATATATATATATATATATATATATATATATATAAAAGCAGAATTTGGCTTACTACGACTGCCTTAAAGCCTCAGCTTGTAACAGCACATTTAAATCATCAGAGAGCTGAGTGCTAAAAGCACATTGGTTTTATATTTATGCTTGAAGAACAAGAGTATCTTCAGTGTGCAAAGTGAGGCACAAGTGACAAAAGAGACCGCTGAGACCATCATGAAAGATCACAGGAAGAAATGGCCCCAGCATATCTGTCACCTAATCAGGGCCAGTATTTTTCTTCTATGCAACACTGGAAAAAAGTGTTTTCAGGAAGTTTGATATGGAAGACAGTAAATAGGAAAATTTACTGAAGGACCCTTGAATCCCAAAGTTCAATTTCAAGTGTGATTGCTCTCAGAGTTGCAAGTCACTTTCGGGAAATTAGAAATATATACCACAGAAGAAAGGAAACTGGGAGTGGGGGAAATGTTTGGAGGATGAGGACACATCTTACAAACTGCCAGCTCAGACTAAAGGGTTTGGACAGGAAAACATAACAGGGGAATCCTGAAGAGCTACATGTCCATGAAGAAAGTATACAACAGATGTAAGCTATAGCAAGACGTTTAGAAATGTGGAGTACCTCTGCTGAGGAAAGGTATAAATGGGATCTTCCTAGAACTTACTTGCCACTTATTTCCCACTTACTCAGACTCTGCAGAGAATTCATTTGGTAAACACATTCTTTAAGTATCAGTTTCTGATTAAAATCTCACACAGACTTTGCAGAAGAAAAGGAGTTATTTCTAATTCTGAAAGTATTTGAAGTATCTGAAGGTTTTTTGTAAAGGTGCAATAACAGCGGTCTGCAAGCAGCACATCATCATTTGTGACTAATCAGCAAATTCAGATGGCACATAAATTGACAAGAAATGTCATCAATGTAAATTAACTTTTTCAAGCCATAAGAAAAGAGCACCAGCTTCATGTTACAACTGAAAGAATGGCTCCATTTTGGAAAGTCATTCACTATCATGGTATAGACAATGACCCCTGTCAAAAGATTTAACAAAGTTCACAGGTCAATGCAGTGGGAGGATCTCTGCTGTCCTGACTCTTAGTAATAGTCTAATCATGCAGAAAAAGTTTTAAGTGTTGATAATTTAGTGAATGAAATTCATGCCTTTTGACCCTGAATGAAGAGACAAGCAAGATTCATCTTGTCTTCAATTAAGTTTATTTTTAAGCACCTTATTTGACCCAAGACTCAGGGGATCCTAGTATTTTTATGCCTTTTTTCAAGCTGTACCCTAAATTAAATCTGTAGATACTGGGTGTTGGGAAAACTTTTCCACTTTTCCACACAACAGCCATGAAATCCTGGTTCTGCTGAAGTCAGTGGGAGTGCTGCCATTTCTTCAACAGGGCCTGGACTTCAGCCATGCTGTTTAAAGTCTCTGAGCGCTGCCTTGGCCACGCTGCCCACATGCTGTTCCCAATGGGTTCACTGGCAGGAAAAAAGACAAAGCTATGTAAATGCTGAATATTGCAGCTGAAGAAGAGGCAATATCACAATCTGAAGAATACGTCTGAGCTCAGTTATGAAATTTCAAGATGCAGAAACCATTTCATTATTTCCGCAATAAGTGGCACGCAATCCATCAGTGCTGAAACCAAGCTTATGTTAAGATGCTACATAAGGATTTCATAGCACTCTAAACATAAAGATTCTTGGTGTGACTGCATAGCAGAAAACTACAAGGCTCATTCACACTATGGACTATACAGATCAGAATCAGGTGCAAAAATTTCCACCATAAAAATCTGTGATAAATGTAAGCTGAACCCAGAGAATGACTATCACAAATTTCAGTAAAGGCTATACAGTTAAAATTGTCTACATATTCCGTTGGTTTTTTTGTGTGTGTACTGAGATGAAGGGATCATCTGAATGTATACAAAGCCAAGATTTCAGACTCCAGACTGCTTTGCTGTAAGGTCAGATCTGTGAGAAGCAGCACTGAAATGTCATAGTCAGGGCTATAGCAAGGGGGCAAGAGAAGAAGTCAGCCCCATCTTGCTGTTTTTAAACCTTCAAGCAAAAGGACAAAATAATGGGCACCAAAATATCTAAGATTTCCCCTGTAGCTTAGATAAACTTCTGCCAGCAATAGTTGCCTTTGTGACTGAGCTCATCTGGATTTCAGGGGTGAATTTACTCTATTGCATTTTGATGATAAATTCTTTATTCCACCACAGCTGTATTAGCTGAAAAGGAACAGCACCTGCCCATGATTTTGCATTCCTGTACAGCAAGGCGTTCCTAGTGTAGTCAGTGTCTTACTTGCTCATTTTAAACACCTCCCCAAATTCGGTGGAACTATATATCTATGCAAAATTAAATACTTATGTCAAGTGTTTGCAGAACAGAGCCTAAAGGTAAAAGAAAATCTTGTACTGGAAATAGCTGTAGCATAAATTGTTTATATTATGCCTTTGGCTAGATTAGTGCATCTCTATTATCATTACTTTTTCATTTTAGCATTATACCACTGCATACTTAGAGTAGCACCCATAATAATTATATTTGAAGACTTAGGGTAGCATACCTATTAATTATATCCCTTCTTTCTGAGAATGGCTCATGTTTGCCCTGCTGGGAGTCACAGCCCTGCAGCTTCCATCGACCTTCCAGCCATCACACACAGAACCAGCAGTCTGTCTGTCCTGCCCACCATCACCCGCTGTGTCACCAGGCACAGGGAGCCCCCTGCCTCCAGGATGATGAGGTCTAGCTCACACTATTCCTTGCCCAAGAGCAGCAAGCATCCCTGGGTCAAAGCCAGCCACATGTTAGCTGTTAGCTAAGGCTGCTTATAAATAATTTTTTAATAGCTGTACAGTTTTTCCCGGGCTAGGCGTTCTGCTTTCTGCTTTGATAAGAGCATGTTTTTGTTTGGGGAGGGTTCCTCAAGTACATGTTGGGATCTACTGGCTGAGGCAAACTAAACCAGGCCTGAGACATATGCGTATGTCTGTGTGTCTGTGAGCAACAGGCAGCTGCCACTGAAAGTTCCAGTCTGGCACACCAAGCTCAGAACTTTTTCCCCTTGAAGTCTCCCTCCTCTTTGTATCCTGTCCTCTTTACTTCTTGCATAGAAATTAAAAAAGTATTCCTGACTTGATTTTCTACAGGGGAAATTAATTTAAAATGTCTGTTGGTTCCCCATGAAGAATATGTAGCATGAAGGAAAGTCTGAATGTGACATTAAAGACCAAAAAGGCCAGAATTTCAGAAGTTTTTTTATGCCTCGGCTTTTAAGAGTACTACAAAAACACATCAAATATTGCCCCATAAAAACAAGGTGTTCTACTTCAGAAGGGTCCAAACTCTCAGACAGCCACAGCACATCTGTGGCAGGTATAGTGCAGCCTGCAGCAGTGTCCTGAGTGCTGCTGGGGGAGCACAGATGGGGTCCACCTCTTCCACTCCTTCCCCAAGTGATGCCTTCAGCACAGTGGGGAGGAGTTTTGAGCATCAACCCTGCTTGTGAGGTTGGGTGACAGTACACATCAAATCCAAGGCATACAGGGGATCATTTCCAAACTTTTCCAGCACAGGCCTCGCTGAGGACATAGATGTATTAGACCATATCAGACCTGCATTAGACCCTGTAAACTTAGAGATGTGTTACTCCTTCACTGAGGTTTCCCAGTGGGCTGCATCACCCTGGGGCAGTGCACTGGTTGTTAGGGCAGTTCCCCCTCTGTCCTGCTTTGGGAAGACAGAATTTGGACACAGCCATTCCTTGGAAACCCAAATAACCTGAGTGCTATGAGCTGCCAGTGGGAAGCCATGGCCAGAAGATCTCCTCTTGATGTTGTCTGCTACACAGCTAGGAGTAAGCACTGCTGTGGGAATATTGCTTTGGGAGGAGGTTTTGGGGCTGAGCAAGTCAGGTAGAGCATTATGTGTGCTATGGGGCAGTGAGAGCTCCCAGCACACTAAGATTAAGATTCTTAAGAGACAATGTCTGCCTCCAAACCCCTGGGGGAAGCAGCTTCCCTACTGCACAGATCTGTGGGCTGACTGACCTGCCCCATGTCCCAGGATGTTCTGGTTTTGCACCAGCACCATTGCCCTGTCAGCAATAGTGTGCAGGAGCAGAAAGGCTGGCACCCCCAGGGCCAAAACCACAGGGAGAGTAGATGGGCTTGCCTGGGTGCTGATGTCACTCAGAATTGAGTCACCAGCCACCAATTGTCAGCGCTGGGGAGAGCAGGAGTGGCATCCCCTACACCCTCTTTGCTGAGAATAGCCTTTCTCTCACTGGCACAGTGCTCCTCTTTCTTAATGGCCTTCCTTAGGCTCCTAGAAAATAGCTCCTCAGCAAAATTTAAGAACCAAGCTCTGGCCTTGAGGCTCCTCCTTCAGCTTTATCATTAGCCTGTGACAAGCAACTCATTAAGAAGTATCCTGCATTTTTTCTGTATGTTTCTGTCTCAGCACTTGTAAGATGACAGCATGTGACAGAGCAGATGGGCGTTAGCCTTTTCAGCCTGACAGCTACGAGTAGGGATTGCTGCTTGAGCCACAGGGCATCTTCCGAGAGAAATCATCCTCCTGAGCGTGATGGACAGACAGAAACTTGAAACATCTGCAAAGGCTGTAAAAATCTTGTGATAGGAGCCCCTTCAGAGTGAGGAAACACAGTGCCTGTGAGACAGTGATCTATAGGGGCTGCCCTCTGCTTGCTGCTCTGCCACAGCGAGTGGGGTTCAGCTGTCCCTCTCCACACTCGCTTGTTCCTTTTCATTAGTATGACTGAGACAAACTGGAAACTACAAGTGGGAGTTTATCCTGTCCTTTGCTGTAACCCAGGCAAATCCAAAATGCCAACTGATTTCAAGGGAGATTTTCCTTTCAGGGACTGGGCTTGCAGATATTATATCTATTATTATTATTTTTTTAAAAAAATTGGTCACAGCTGTGGGTGCTTAATAAATGTCTGCCATGTAGATTTCTACTGCCCTTCCATATTTTTAGCGCTCTAAAATATGTTTGCCATCTGTTCCTGCCACAGCATTAAAAACAATCACAGTGACTCTTTACACAGAGGCCTTAGGATGGAAGTTGAATGGAGCCCACTAGATCACAAGTGACATGATGCCAAGTACAGTGAATATAATGAGTGTGTGGCCAGATTTTTAAAGAGCGCTGTTTGTAACCCCCTTCCCTCCAGTGTTAAGGGTCATTTATATACATGTGTCAGTACAAAAATGTGCCTCTAAGGACCAGTCTCAGAATCCAAATAGTTGAAGCAACTGGTGAAAAGGCCTGAAGTTCAATGCCATGTTTTATCCTATTACACACATCTCAATTTCTAACCAGTCAATGGGAGAAACTATGGAAAACAGATCAGAAAGAGAGGACTTGTATTATGGCAATGCAGAAATGAATTTGTATCCTGAGAGGAATGTCTCCTTTCCCCCCAGCTCCATAGAGGATAACAGCTGATAACTCGTTAAGTCTTTGCCAAAAGCACTGCACTGAGCTAATATTGATGAAGTGGCTTTTTGTCTGCACCAAGCTAAATACCATACTCTGGGCCAAAATATTTCTTATTGTTTAAAGACAACGTTCTCAATTTCCTTTGATTTTTAATATACAGGCAATCATCTGCTTCCATTTTTTAATTGCCCTCATTTCTCATTTTGTTGGAAAACTGGCTGTCAGCCAGATCCTTAAAAATCCCTCAATAATTACAAACAAGGAATGGTGAAGTGAAAGCAGATGACCTCTTTCCGTGTCCTAAAAAGTATTAGATGGCAGATGAATGCTATTTTTTTGGTGGATTCTTTTGTTTTTCTAATGCTTGGTACCATTACATTTGCAGGTAGGTCAACAGCATGGAACCAGCTTCTTTACTTCAGAGAGTACCTTTAGTCTGCACCCCTGTTTTTCTTCCCAGAGTTACAGGCTGTCGTTTCCATCCATTTTATCTGCCTGTATTTTCAGATGTGCCACTCCCTCTCATAGTCTGGACAATGAAGCATGCAATCATGATGTTCAGTTCTGGACACACCACAAAGAATTCCTCCCTAATTTGACATTAATATCAATGTGGAGTGATTATAATCATAACACTGAAGTTTTGTTGTGGGAACTAGACAAAGTAGAATATAAGACTCAGAATCAAGGAATGTAAAGACAGAAACTACCCTCCCCTATTGTTTTTCCTGTTCCAAGAGGTGATAAACTTCTAAAAGTTCTGGGTCTGGGCTTCATTGTCCCTCACATTGCTCACAAATGTTTTACACAAACATACAGGAACCCTGGGAAACAGAGACTCACTATTTTTATGGCACTTTTAACATCTGCTCACAGAAACCTCACACTGCAGAAAAATAGAAGTACCACATCTTACCATAACAATATAACTACCATGATAAATGAGGCACTGGTGGCACAATTCTATCCCTGCTAAGACCAATATAAAATCCAGTGTAAACAGGGCCATGAGGTTTTGCTGCCAAGGGCCAGGAGACTTGGCCCTGACTCCAAGAACAAGACCCTCAGCTGATAGTGTCAGAATTATGGAAATTATAGAATAGCTCTAGATTTTAACAGAGCTACATAATTTACAGCACTTTTTTTTTTCTTCTAATCCTAATTCTTTCAGGTACCATTTTTAGACTGCACTTATTACAGTCACAAAAGAGACAATACATCTACTTCAGACATTATTTCTTTGACATTTTATTACACTGTCAAAAGCATTCCCAAGGCCAGTTCCCTGTGCTTGAAGCCTTGCAAATGCCAATCCCATGTCTGGAGATATCTTGAACTTGGCTCCACATTTCAAACTTCTCTTCTGCACATTTCACCTACTGTGACACCACTAGAAGGCCTCTGGAAAGTTTCTTGTTGGGAAATCCTTGATCTCAATCATCTCTTTTGATATGAGGTTTGAGGAATGCAAAAGTACTGAGCAAATCTGCTGCTTAAAGCTGTGGACCAAGGCATTCATTCATCCTCCAATATTCCCTGGTCTGGTGCCAAATTTCATCACTCCTGACCCAAAACTGCACTTTGTTCTGTCACAGCAGTGCATACAAAACCATTCCACAGGAAGCTTTCCCATGTAATGCCTCTATGTTTAAAATTTTTCACGTTGTTCACAAGTTACTTCCTAATTTGCACCTAAATAGTTCCATCTTTAAAAAAGAAAAAAGATTTGGTAATGTTATCTTTCATGTTTTCCAGCAGTCACAAAGTTCTTTAACAGAGTCTGGTGCTGTGGAGGTTGTCAGGTGAGCACAGACACTTTGTTTTCCTGTCTCACTTGCAGCACTGAGGTTTCATTTCTTTCTCTTACCACATGACACCGTGCAGATCTTGCTTCTCATGGATGAGTCAACCAGTGAACCCTTCTTAGGATAAAACTGAGCAATTGTGCTGCAATGTCACAGAATCATTAGGGGTTGGAAAAGACCTCCAAGACCATCAAGTCCATCCTTTCACTGATCACCCCCTTCTCAACTAGACCATAGCAGCAAGCGCCACATCCAGTCATTTTTGGAACACTTCCAGGGATGGTGATTCTAAGCCAAAGATGTTCAGCAAAGCTGCAATATTTGTGGCATATTTTCTTTAAGATAACTTTCTTAACATGTTCAATGCCTACCTTTCCCTGAAAGAACCTGCCCTAAAAGTGGGGCAGCCATTTGTTTTTAATGCTTTTCAGAGTAGTATATTCCTGGTGTTCAGCAGAGGGGAAGCGTGAGCCATCCAAGTGATGAGCAATCATATCACTATTTAAGTACTGCCCTACATATGGGAAATGTAGTTGTGAAGGATTTTATTGGGGAAATGTGGACTCGTTTATTCAGGAAGAAATAGGGGGGAAAGGGAAGACACTTGTGTTTCTGCAATGATTTACATTTTACTGAAATCAATTATATCAAAATAGTTGCTTGATTTTCTTTAGACATTCCTTGATAAATTTTGTCTGTTTGCAGGGAATAGTCTCTTGCAAATATTTCCTATGCATTTTTATTCTTTACAGAGTACACCTATGGAAATAATCAATCTTTTCATTGGCATTTGAAGATCTGTTTCCTGAGTTTGTTATTATTATATTAAAGGTTATTAAAACACACACTAGTAGCAATGACTTATTGCTGCGAAGTTGCTCTTCTACCATCTAAAACCCTTTAAAGAACAGCAATGAAAACAGCTCTGCTGTTATCCAGATACAGCTTTTACCCAAACAGCTCATCCAGCTGAGTGCTGCCTGCACTAAATTTCTTTTTACAGACCAGGTGTCTGATAATTAATAAATCAAATCTTCACTAAATCTTTCAGTTGATTTTTCATCTTTTTCTGAAAATTAAGCTGTTTAACTCTGAAGCTCATTCAAGCCATTAAAAATAGAGATCTAGCCATTTCTGCTTCGTACTCCAGCAGGTTTTTAATCAGCCATGCATGGCAGCGAGGAGCCAGGGATAGGAGCAGATTCTGCACAACATCCACGTTCATTTTTGGATGGGGTCTTCTACAGATGCTCCAGAAGAGACTCCCCAGATTCACATTAGAGGCAGCAGATTTACAGACATGGTTACCCTCTCACATCTGCCAAACACGTGGAGAGAAATGGCATCTTCCATTTCTGCTCTCTCCCCAGGGATAGAGCACTGCATCTTGCAAGGTGCAAGCAGGCACTACAAGAGGATGTGGTTTGAAATTAAAAGCAGGGGAGGGGGGATTAGATTAGATGTCAGAAAGAAATTCTTTATTCAGAGCTTGGTGTGGCACTCAAATATGTTGCCCAGAAAAGTTGTGGGTGCTCCATCCCTGAAAGTGTTCAAGGCCAGGATGGGACCTTGACCAAACTGCTCTAGAGGATGGCATCCTGTCCATGGCAGGAGGGTTGGGACTGGACAATCCTTAATGTCCCTTCTAACGCAAGCCTTTCTATGGTTCTATGATATGATTCTATGAATAAAAAGCTACTACACCAAAGTGTATTCTTTTCACTGGCTTGGAAGGACAGGGCTGTTAACATTCTGAAGCATTTTGAGGACATCCACTTGTCAGAAACAATCCTCTGGGGAATTGTTTCTGTTTTCCCTGTTCTGTTTCTGCTGGTTTTGTACAGCAGCTCTCACAGCAGCACCTTCCAAGTCTTTGCTGGCTCAGAAACTCACCCCCAGTGTCAGTGATAGAAATCCTGTCTATGATTACATGGATGCTGCCATTCCAAGCTTTCATGACAGATTTATCTAGATATTTTGTAACTTTAAACACATATTAATGGATCAAACATGTTTTTTCTTGTTGTGGGTGATGGTCTGCTTTTCAGAAGATAAATGCATCTATCCGCAGGTCTTAACCTGATTTTGTGCTTAAATGCTTTGCTGAGCCACAACCTGATTAACCCTTGCAGAAGTTTCTGCTAAATGGTAGCAGGCAGAAACAATAATATTAATTATTAGCTTTTCAATTATATTACTTTTTTTTTTTCCTTTTGAACTAATTCTAACAAACCAGTTGGTTTCATCTTCTTAGGCTTAACCAGGAAAACACTTTACATTTTCACCTGGTAAATTGAAGTATATATGAAGTGCAAAATCCATGCTTGCTGAAAACACCCCATGCTTCAGTCATTTTTCCTTTACCACTGACATGTATTTCAATGGCCAGAACTCATCTAATTGCTTGTCAGTTAGGCTGGCTTTGAGCATCTATTCATACCAAGATGCAAGTAGACAGGTCTGTGACCGTGCTGCCAGCTCTGAAGCAGGAGCTAGAAAAACACAGAGCAAAACTAATAGGGATCTCCTCCATAACAACACTCTCCAGTGACACAAAATGTACAGTCAGTGCTAAAAATAGCAACCAAACACAAAGATATATCTGGAGACATGAATATAATCATAGATTTAAACACATTTCTCCACAGCAGACATTGGGAGCCTAACCAATACAACAACAGATGAAACCATGAAAAGATAACTGCAATGTATACTATGCAACAGTATTTCAATCATTTTAAAGGGAGATAGTTCAGAGTGTTTGAAAGCTTCTGTGTAAGGAGGAGGGTGGGAAAGAAAGCACCTGGAGATTGCAGCTGGGAAATCTGATGCTCAGCCTTAAAACTGAATAGTGTCTGTAAGAGCTACAAATGAAGGCAATCAATACTATGTACAAAATGCCACTGTAATGCTCTCTAGTCTTAGATATTGCTAAATGAATACAGATGGCATGAAGTACTTTGATCAGATGGAATAGAACATAGATTTTTGTCCCTAACAAAGCTCAGCTCAACATAAGACTCAAAATGGAATGGGCCAGAAGGTCGTGTTAACCTTGTGGTTTTATAGCAAAGTGCAGTGGGAGACAAAAATGGCCCAATGTTTGGAAGTTTTGCACATGGGTAGAGCCAGAAAGTCTGGCTGCTATCTGTGATCCTCACATTAGCAGGCAAGGGAAGAAGCGTTAATGGGGGTTCAAGGCAAAGATTGGTAACCTAATATTAGTGAACCAATATGTCTGTCACTTTTGTGTTCATTAGTTTGATCAAGCTGTCAAAACTTTAGGAGACTGAATGATGGAAATAGATCTAGCTATTCCCATTTAATAGGCAGCACTATTTCTATCTGTATACAGTGTGCTTCAGCATTCTCCACCAGTGTGGGACCACAGCAGTGTCAGATGCTGCAGCACTTCACATACAAGCCATGACAAGCTGTTGAATGCTTTGGAAACAGCAGAAAAAGACTGATCAGTAAGTTATCATGTAGAGAAATATATGTAGAGAAAATACTGAGAACTCAGATTCATCTTCTGAAAATATCAGTAAGTTTCATAGAAACATTTGTATTCAATATAAACTGTAGCTGCTTCAATTCAGTAATATCATTTTACAAACACCACTGGATGCACTTTCCCAGCAGCTTTTGAGATAAATCAGAGATGTAATCTCTGCTCTTTGGCAAACAGAAGCAGAAGGATCTATTTTTCCAAAGACAGCAGCCTGCATTTCAGCTTATGGCACACCCCGTTTCTGTACAGTCAGAGAGTGAAGTGCCTGGCAAAACCATCTGTCAGATTGTAGGAACAAGGCTGAGATTCTGGAGACTCCTCAGTTCCTAACATTCACTTCCAAATCAGGATAGCTACAAATGGAAATGGTTCTTCAAATGAGAGGCCAGCCTTCACCAGAGGATATCTGTACCACCACCTATGGCCTTGATGCTCAGGACTGCCATGTGTTTGAGACACTATTCCTACCCTTAAATGTCATAGAGTAAGGGATTTCTCTAGAAATAACATCATTACTCTCTTATAAAAATAAATCTCTTGCCCTTCATAATTTCATGACTTTTTAAAATATTTTTCCCTATTTTGTGTGGAAACCCATAGATGACAAAAAGCATTGCTGCTTCCACAGTGTCATTATCGTCACTATAACAGTCTTTATTGCCTCAAGCTAAATGTTATATTTGAGAGTTAAAGAGCCCAAATCAATATTTTCATTATCTGCACTATAAATTATCCATTAATGGAAGCTCATTAGGAAAGGCACCATCTTTGTCTCCCTTCACCTCCGAGCATTGCTGTGGGCTCACAGCTGGCATTACAGGCTGTGCAGCTTTGTGGAGATTGTTTCCCCTGGAAATTAAGGGGAAGCCTGCTGGTTCAGGGCTTCAGAAAGCAAGAAGGTAAGAAAATAAGGCACAGCCAGAGCTCTTTTCCTCTTTCCTGTAGGCACAGCAGGAAGGTAAGAAATAGATCATGAATACTCACCTGCTTTGCAAGCTTTGAGCAGGAATGAAGATGATGGGAAGGATTCTCTTTGAAAGGTGAGAGAGCATCAGGACCACATTCTCCACCCAGGTTCAGACAAGATGTATTTGAATCAGTTGCCTCCAAGAAGCAGAATACGGAGCTTGAAATCCACAGAGTGGTCACCACAGCTAGATTAAAATACCAGAGGATATTTAATTCTGCTGATTTCAATGAATCCTTTCTCAGATCTCTGAGGTGCCCACTAATTCCACCAGAAAAGTAAATAATAGCCAGAGTTGGCAGATTCGAGTATCAGATGACTTTTCAGGCACATTGAGCTAATTAAGGTAAAAGGGGAAGTAGATTGACTTAATCAGCTGTTTTCCCAACATGAAGAACCCAAATATTTCATCTACATGAAAAATGTACCTGAATTTTTAATTTTTAAAACTTTAGGGATTTGAAGTCTTTATTTAGAAAAGAGAGACAAATCCAGTATATAGGGATTTAAGTTCAAACCACAGTATTGACGGGAGCCATTGCTTCCTGAAACTCTCTCTGCTGGTACCCACTGGCAGGGTAGTTTAAAAGTTCAAACCCTTCATAGCTCTGACACATTCAAGAAATCTGGAAACTGGTAATATCATGCAACCATATAAATGGATGTTTTGCATTGCCTTCTCCATCCAGCCTGACCATATACCAGCTAAACAGAAAAAAACATGTGTAAAAGAAAAAAACAGCAGATAACACAGAGCTGGGGGAGTGACAGGAAACTTCATTTGAGCAAATTATGTTGCCTGGTTAAGGCACGGTAAGAAAACATGGGAGCAAGTCCACATTTTTTGCCATTCATGTGCTGACCAGACCACTTAAAAATGTGCAAGTTCATGTTCTGTAAAAATGTTCCTATCAGGCAGTTGTATTTCTTCTGGGGCTTTTCCCAAGTTGCTCTCCATGAATGCCTTTTAACATATTCCCGCTGAAGGAGAAACCAGACAAAGTAGCTGCAGTACAGTGAGAAAGTAGCTGCAATACAGTATGAAAGACTTCTTTAATCCCAGAACATCCCAAAGGACAGGTTTCTTGGACAGCTGGAAGAGGCAGAGCAGCAATGGACACTCCTCTGGAGCAGAGGTCCTGCCCTTCCAGTGCTGGTGCAGGCTCCAGGGACAGGGTGGTGTGAGCTTCCAGAAAGACATGAGATCCAAAGGACTCATAGAAGCACATCAAAGATATTTATAATTGTTCAACATTTGGGTGACACCCAGCAGACATCCAGCATGTTTGTTTCAGCTGCTCTTCCTGAAACAAAGGGTGTGAGACGTGTTCCCACCACCATATCCCATTGGAGAGCTGCCCCGAGGACAGGCAGAACTGCAGCTATACAAGTACTCGTGTTCTTTTCTCCTTTATGCCAAAAATAATTGCTGAAGGATCAACTTCTTTATTGCTTTCTTATGATATTGACAAAAAGTTTTACTTTCTTAAACTGATGCATCATCCAAGGTGACTCAACCTTTTAAAGAGCCTCTTAATTCTCATCAAACCCCTCAGCTCAGACTTGATGCCAAATGACCCGTGTGTACCTATAAGTAGATTTCCTAACTATGACATGATAAATCCATAATTCATTTCATTTATACTGTCAAAGTGCTTACAGCTATGCCTTTTGTGCCAAGTAAAGGAAGAAACCCAGGTGCAACAGATTTTAATTTGGATGAGGAAAATACAGCTGAGTCACCTTCTGAGTTTCTAAGACAAACATTTCTTGGTTTATGTCAGTGATGCACCAAACTTTTGGTCTCAATTATTTTGATTGAAACATTTCTCAGGGAAAAAAAAAGTGCTATTTTATTTAAATTTTATTGCAGATATTCAGACTGAACGGAAAAATACTTTTCTTGTTCTTATTAAACCCATACTTCCTCATTTTACTTGGATCAAAAATAAAAAGGAGTTACAGATCTCTTTCCTCATATTTATAGTGCAGAAGATTCACTTTTTTTGAGAAGAAAGTATGAGGAATAAGAGTTTCAAACTGTGTAATATTTTCATGTAGAAAGCACGTGTCATTGAAGAGAATCTATTTCTATCTTCTCCATTCAACACTGTGACCTCACTTTCTAACCTCCAGGTTGCCCATATGCTCCTGCCTTTTCTTTCCCCCATGCAGCTCCATAACTTCACCCCATACCCTGAATCTGTTTGTGTGGAGACACACATCCATGGAGACACAGCTGAGCACTGGGGTTACCTCATCCTACATTCAGGAACAAACACTCTGCTGCTGGCTGCTGTTGCTGCAAGCAACCAAAATATGTGACATTTGCTCTATCCTAGCTCTTCAGAGCTGCCTTTTTGGTTCCTCTCTCTAATCTGTTTGCCTTAATGGACCCCAGCTTAAATTTGGATTGAAGGCAATTTGAGCAAGCATATTTACTTTGTGATACATTTGTGCAATGGTAGTCCAGCCATAATGCATATGAGGGGTATTTCACACCCGGCATTCAAGCTGAAGTCAGGAGGGTAGGATGAGCAGAGGTCCAAGGTCTTTAGAAAGCTTCTGAAGATTGCTATGGGGAGCCTGCTCACCTGTGGACAGGCAGGTGAGGACCCAAGCAATTCATCCTCTTTCCCCACGGCAGGCAGGGAGTCATGAACAAAAGCTGGTCTTGCCTCCAGCCTCCCATCTCCAGAGCTCTCTGACATCTGCCAAGTCATACCTTTCTCCCTAGAGGGACAGAAAATCTTCTGAATATTCAGTGTTTGTATTTATCATGGATAAAAAAAAAATCAGCTGGAAGGAAAATCCCTTACATCCAAACTTGCTATTTATTCTGCTGTCTGTACCTCTACTACAGACCTGACAATGAGTTGAGTATGGACACTGTGGGAATCTGAGGCAGTGAATCTGTAAACACCCCTAGGACAGTTTGAGCAAGTCAAGTTAATAGCTAAGAGTGCTCAGCACCTTGGTGGGGTCTTAGCATGCTGCAAAATTGAATATTCTCATTTTTAATTTCCAGTTTCAGATATTTCAAATTATTCTTAGCAGCATCCATTCTTCACACCACAGCTTTACAGTTATTTGCAGAATTTTTCATATTCTGGGTAAAAGTGTGTTTATCTGTTAGCTTCCTCTCTAGTTAATTTTATATTTCCTTTCTTTGGTCGTGACAACTGAGCACTTTTTCTACTGTTGTTTCTTTGGATTCTAAGCAAGCCTTAAGTGCAGAGTATGATCATAAGTTTTCATCTAGTTATCATCTCTCCAGCAGCAATGTTTCCCTGCAGATGACCATCCAAGGCAAACCTCCATTGCTGTTCTGTGACTCCAGCCACTGCACTGATTCACTTGTAATGTAGGAAATTCATCCAGAATTTATATCCAGATATAAATATCCAGATATTTCAGAACTGATCTATGCCTTCAGGTTTCATAAGCACAGACACTGTGGAAAAAAACAAGTACTGAGACTCACCACGAGTGCTGGCGGGAGCCACATTCCCTGTTTGCATTCATAAATCTTCACTGGCATACACAGCCATGGGCTCAATAATACATTATTTACCTGAGCAATTACCACTGATCAATAACTCCCATGGAGAATTCTTGAGTGGAGAATCCTTGTGTGTGTAGGATGAACACTATGCATGAACTGAAAACCTCCAAACACTGTTTATTTAGATGGGAATAGCTGATTTCTCACAATGAATATTGGGGCAATCACAGTTCCTTTCTAGACATTCTTCTTATAGAAAGGATGGCAAACCCTCATGAGTCATTTGTGAGTTGCTCTCTTCTGCAACTGGAAGTACATAAAGAAGAAATTGTGGTAAATGCAGATTACAATTCCATCCCACAACTCAAACCTGCAGAAGCAGTCAGATGATAAAAAAATTTCAATCATCCTGTGCTAAATAATATAAACTCAGTAATAATCACAATAAAAGAGAATGTTCTAGAAGGAAAGGCAACAATGGCAGCTACAACTTGCATCAATTCACAAACCTTATCTACTTTATCACTTCCTTAAAATAACAGAATAACAAATATATATTTCAATCACTGCTGCTATTGCCTTTACAGTCAGCATTACAGATGGGAGGTCTGTCATTGAGAGAAGCTGAAGAAGGTTGTAAAACATCCATTTGAGCTGACAAACATGAGAAAAAACAGCACTAGGAAAAGCTTCTACGTGTGTAAGGAAACGGTAATATGAGACATAAACTGTAACTTTTGAGTAATGGATATATTTTTTTGTGTGTTTCCTCATGCTCTTATCTACTCCCTCACATGAAGTGTGACATAGTGAGATGTCACAACAGCATCAGCTTGTCACGGGGTACATGGGCCCTCGCAGCCTCTCAGTTTTCTGATGAATAATAAATCACAGAAAAAGGGGGGTAAGTCCAGATGGGAATCTAAATTAAGAGTCTCTTCCTGCAGTCATGAAACTCAAAAAGTTACCTACAAGTGACAATCACAAGGATGAGGATGGGCTGGGGACTAAGACACAACTTGTTATTCACTGGGCTTGTTTCAGCTCTTAGTTTTGGTAGAAATTTGCTTTGTTTCCCATCCCTTTACAGATTAGGGAAAACACACTATTTTTCTCACTTGTTTAAATCAACAGTGATGAACAGTAAAATCTGTTTTAGACTACCACCAAGCTATCACTTCATTGATACCGTCACAGATGACAAATTAGCCAGACAGAACACCCTTGATTGTGGCAGGTTGAGTTTTGAATCAATTTTCCAGTTGAAACACTTGCATGGAAGGAGCTACTGGCCTGTCTCAGAGCTCACAGTCCAGTTCACACAGAGGGAGAGTGAGCTCAAGACAGGACTAACAGGGCTGCACTGAATAGCCTGAGAGCAAAATCAGGGAATCCTGCAAACTGCACTCTGCTCCCAGCATAGGAATACAACAGAACTGCTTCTAGAAAACTTGGTTGATTGAGATCATCCAGTGGCTTTAAGACTTAAGAACGAGTACAGCAACACAAAACCAAAGACTTAGTGGATAAATCTGTGAAGCAGATCAGATAGGAAGAAAAAGAAGGGGAAATAAACATTTCAGTCATAGAAAAATTTCTAAGGAGTCTACACAACCTCTGGAACATCATGGGTTTTCCTGACTGCATACAAACTGAGATTTTCAGGATTTGTCTAATTAACTACCACCAAGTTATGACCATTAATATAAGGCCAGAAATTATTCCAAGGCTGATTACAGAGGAATACAGCACAATGGCACAAAAGGGTCTCGATGCCAGGCAAAGATAAAAATTATCTGGATGGAAGATTTTTAGGATTTGATCCCAACCTTTATGGTTTCATATGGAAAGGAAATATTTTGCATGGTATCTTTTATGAGGCAACAGGCTTTTAAGTCCTGAATGGACAACACTGATGTGGCATCACGTTTCTCATTCAGCTTTAACCTAAGACACATGGAAGTTATTTTTGTTTGTACTGGGCTGGCAGATACATCCTTTTGAAAAAAACGTGCAATGGGAAGCTTGCTAGACAGTGACGCAACACAATGTGCAGTGCCAAAGCAAACTTTGTGTCTGTTTCTTTTCACAATGACATTAAATGAATTGGAAATAAATCCACTGAAGTGACTGGAATTATGCTCATCTAGAAATCAAGCTCGAGTGAGGCTCCCACATTGCTTCTTTCCATAAGCCAGGGAGCCAAGAGCTCCTTGTTCTGCAGATCTCCTTTTCCTCTGCTCCATTAGGGTGTTTGGACAGTGCTGTGCCACTAAGAACAGTAAAAGCTTTACTTCAGATGAAATTTCATCCCCTCTCCTGCCTTTAAATACCCTGAATTTCATAGGAAGGAGATGATAGGATTCATTACTATCTTAGAATGATTTTACTCAAAGCCATGTACAATAAAACAATATAGAACAAAGTCTGCAAATTTTCCAAGTTGTATGCAAAACCCCCAAAGAAATAAAGCACATTTAGACTCCTTGATTTCAAATGTTCTCTCACAAACTTTCTCTCTTTACCTATTTCCATGTAGCAACTACCAATATCAACCTCCAGCTGAAAGGTGGGAAGACCTCATACTATAAGTCACCCTAAAAAAGTGTGACTTCCCAAAAAGCAGACTTCCCATCATCCAGGACTTGGTGTGCTTACCTTCAAAAACAAGGAGGCTGTGCAGTCCTGTGCTTCCAACCCAGGAAGTTTCCCTAAAGAGGTCCCCTTGTTCTATGTTCTTAAAAAGCACACAACATCCTTTTCCTCTCTCTAAATCTTGTAACAGGTGTTTTTATTCTGTGCCTGCTCAAAGGAAACTCAGTTCCTGGACAGGTACTTTATGTAGGTGTATAACCAAGCTGAGGAGCTTTGTCTTTTTATCTGGCATTTAGCCACTATGGTTGCCGCTCCTTTTGGGCAGCATGCTTACAGACCCATATGGATCTTTATCTTGGGCAGTTTGAGGTTTTTTTGCTGTTTCCAATCAGAACACTGATCCAGAGCTAAAGAAATATGGCCAGAGCTGAGCTTTTTCATAGTGCCATGGTTGCATCTATTCATTCACTCTGTGAATCTCTTGGATGAATTTCATTTATAAAATATGTAAAAATGTTCTTGTAGTCTTTTCCAAGCCAATTTCAGGCTTGGAATCTAAACCCACTTATTCGTATATTTAACTTGTTACACATGACCAGTTCTATTGATTTCTCTTTATATTGAGTTCAGTGAAGCTACTCACATGTGTCAGGGTAAGCAAAAGCGTAAGTGTTTGTGGGACAGTGATTTAATTGCTCTGATCTCTTTTTTTTTAGCTATTCTTCGTGAAGGATTGACTGTTAGAGGGAAACACCAAAGGGGACAGTAAAGCTTCAGTCTCTGGTATTTTCAACTTAAGTTTGCAAACATCTCCTGGAAATATGCATCACCAGTCCAAAGCAACTTAAATGAGAGTTAACTGGGTGAAATTTAACAGCCTGAAACAGGCAAAAAATCAGAATAAAGTTTTCTTTTTCATCTTAAATGTAGCGATCCTCTGGAAAAATCTTCAACACTAAATATTTGACTCTAGCATCCTTTTTAATCTTTCTATTCTTTTCATGTTTTTATACTTATATGTGTACACGTATACAGTATATAGTAAAACATATGATGTGATCACACACATATTTCTATGTATTTGAATTCTATTCATGTATACAACATATTTCTCTGTTGCATACCTACTACATATATTTTCTTTGGACTCAAGGCAGGAGACAGAATATTATACATACCATAGAATAATCTGGCAAATAGTTATGCTTTTGATTTTATTTCCTGTTTCAAAGCAGTCACATATTTGTTGTCCCAAACACTGATAATCCTGCACAAAGTTGTACCTTGTTCTCATTCCTTTTCAAAATTTAAGACCACTGTTGGCTTTTGCTGCACAGTCAGTGGCTGGAACATTAAGAGAAAAGACTGAACACTGAACCTATTTCTCAGTGTACACCAGCCTACCCTCGTGCTGACCATGTTCAAGAAACTGCACTAGGAATTTTCTTTTTCCTGCTGAGGAGAGGATGAAGGACGAAAGAATGACCAATTATAAACTCTGTTGTCTTTAGATGAAAGAACCTTTTTGTGGTGTTCTTCAATCTCTTGTTTGGGCTGTCAACAGCAATTTGATAAAGAATGTTCCTATGTCTGACCTGTTTTTTCAAGATAGTAACCTATATTGTGTATCATCTAAAGCCAGGGGATAAGCATCCATTATACTCTGTACCACTGTTCCTGCAAGCTGAGCATAGCCTTTAAAACCCAGATAAGTTGATTGATAGTTGTGTTGAGAAAGCTGCTACTAACGATATTTTAGTTAAAGGGGGAAAAATTAAAGTTTCTTTAATCTGATTCTCCCCCACCCCCAACACCACACTTCAGAGGCCAAAGCTCATGATAACTGTTTTGTGGTGAATGGTCAATTGTTACAAAATTCTAATTGGTTCTGGGTCAGTCCCTTTGAAATGGCTGCTGTGCTCTAGTAATTTTTTCAATTAATTCTTAACAACTGACAAAACTTTGGATCTTGTCAAAAATCGTTCCGATTTTTATAGTAGGCAAGAACATGGAACAAGATTAGCCTGGATTAAGAAAGATTCCTACATACATTATCACCAAGGTTATAATTATAGTTTAGCTCCCCCTTTTTCTTTGCTCTCAAAATAATGATTAACTAGCTCAGCAGGGTTTTCTTCCCTGCAAGTACTTACTGGATACTTTTATAAGGATAGATTGTAGAAACATGTATGTGGATTCCTTGGTTGACTTATGAATAAATTGGGCAGATGTTATGTTCAGCTAGGAATCTTAATAGATATATTTTCACAGAACTAGATTTTTGGACATGTCCAGTACAGAACAGAACATGTGTTAGTCAATCTTATGTCCTCACTAAGTCAAGATGTGACCAAGGACCAGTTGTCCAGCACTATTACTTAGAGAAACCTCAAGATTGTTTTTCTATTGAGTTCAGACTTCAAAAAGGTAGAGCATGTTGAAGGGCAAAGTCAGACCACATTTTCTTTCACCAGAAACTCTTCAGACAGACCTTTATGGTCTCTCCTCCACAGGAAAAAAAATCTCAGTATAGTGGCTGATTATGTCAATTGTTTGTCTGTAAAACAAGCACAAAAGTATGAACAATGGTATGAATTTTTATTGGTCCCCCCTTCAGCAGAAATCTTAGAAATATTCAGCCAGGCGTGTCAGATAACAAGAGATGTTAAATCAAGAGTTCATTAGTAAATCAGATTAGATTATAGACACTAAATTATCTATAACTAATGTCACAAATGTTCTAATCACTTAAGCTTAATTATTTACATAGGATCTAGTTCATAGCTCTGCCATTCGTTCATGAAGCCTGGATAAATGAAGTTTGAATCCTCTGCAACTCCAGACTGTGGTGTGAATCCTCCTGTCATAACTCAGGAATAGACACATTGCTTAGCTAAAGTTACCACAGCTTTAAATCCTTGCACCTGATCAGAAGTAGCCATCCACTACACTGAGATCAGTTTTAATCCACATCACACATTTTCAGCCAGTTTGACCTGCTCTACATTTTCTGTACAAACATCTGTTTTGATGGTGGTTTAATGAACTCATTTTGATCACATTCATTTAAAAGCAGAATATCACCATTGCTAATATCCAATACATAAGTTATAATGTAAATTAAACACATTTTAATCTAACAGGAAAGAAATGTCACTGGTAGTTATACAGACTGGTAACTTTCACTGAATCTTTCTCCAAATGTTGTAACAATGTGTAGTTCCCTTCCCCTCCTTTTGAGTTCTCTTTCCATTCAAACAAAGCCAATTAAAACTGTGAATTTCTGACTTCCTTTTCAGGACTCATTTATTTGGTTCCTGGCATAACAACTACTTTACTAATGGTACTTATTTTTCATCCCATTGGTAGTTGTTTTGCTTTACAGGCAAGTGGGGTCTCAATTCTGGAACATTTTTCTCAGAATTACTCCATAGGGAGTTTTTTCCATCTGGGGAGCTTGCAGAATTGAGCCCTTAACTACTAAAGAAACATGATTTCCAATGACAGCATGTTTTCCTCTCAGGATCTACAATTTGAATTTTGATGACACTAAATCTGATATCTATAGATTTTAAAATATTTTGAAACAGGTTTCAGTCTCCTCCCCAGGAATGTGAAAACTTCTGCTCTGTTCAGTTTCTGCATTCCAAGTTCTGTCGAGTTTACATTATTTCAACTGTTCATAAAAAATGTGAGTGTGTACTACTTCAGCAGGGTTGGTTAAGTCATGGAGAAGGAGCCTGATTTCTCACTCTCTTCCGGGAATGATAACCAAAGTACAATGAAACATGTGCACTCTTAACAGATTTGCAGTCACACTGAAGACCTTTATTTCATGCTCCAGAGAGTGGTCAAGAAGCTCTTTCAAAGTGCACAGAGCTGGGCAAGCAGAGCCATTTCTTGCTGCTTGTGCCAGACTCCATTTCTTACACTTGTACACGTAATGTTGAACCCCTCCTCATTTTTTCTCTTGTGAGCTAATCCATGGAGTACTTCCAAAGCATAATTAAAATCAACATTGATTTCACCATACTGCCATTGGAAATACTGCTTGAACAGTTTGCATGCATTTGCCTGTGCAGTAAAATGTGCCAGTGGGGTCTGGATTTTGTGGGTATCCAGATAACTTGAGAACCCAAAGCATGACTTTGGGTTGGCCCCTAACATGACAAGAAAACAACCTTAAATACAAGAACCAAACACAGTTTCGAATGGTGAAATTAGAGAGAAATGCTTAGAAGGATCTGAATTTTCCTGCTCTTTAATCCTTATTGATTTTTTTAATCTGTTAATGAAATCATTTTACATGTCCATACTTTTTAATTATTTGTCTTCCAAATAAATCTGTCAGAAATCGAAAAATACAAATATTTGAAAATTAATTTCTCTAATTGGTCAACATTTTGTTTCTACTTCAGATATTTGAAATTTCACTCAGTTGATCTGTAATTCTCTTTCCTCTTTCAGTCAAATCCCAAAATTAACACTTGTCGTTTTGAAAATCTTGCATCTGAAAACTCTGATGATTTTTCCCTGTTTCCAGAATGACAAAGAGCCAATAATTTCAGCCAAATACTTGCTTTCTCATGATGGATTACAGACAAATCAGAAATATTTTGGTGAAAGAATTCTCACCAGATCTATAGCCAGTATTCCTTGTCTGAGAGGAAATACTAAAAAGGAAACATGTACTTTTATATTCTAGATATTGTCTTCCACCTGTCAGAATATCAAATTTCTGTAAGCCTGGGGTCTCATCTTCACCCTGTCACAGATTTCCCACATAACCCTGAGCGGCTTGGTAAGTTATCCCTCTTGTTTAATTCTCCCCTCTTCACTTTTTTCATCCCTGGTTAAATATTGCCTACTAAATGCATGGCAAGGCAATACATTTTATATAAGGCCAAATTAACCCCTGAAGTGCCCTGGCATCCTCACAGAATGAGATCAGCTGGCCAGAAGCTGTGGGAGGGCACCAGCACCAGCCCTGAATGGTGAACAGGTTATGCACTTCACATTTAACAGCCCTTTTCTCCCACAGCAGTGGTGCAGGGAAACTGGCCCAAATCTGAGCCCACAGTGCCCCTCTCCCAGAGATCAGCCAGCCCTGCTGGTGTGTACCCTCCCTCACATCTCTCTTCCACCTTCTGCCCTAAGGAATGATGCTGCTCTTCCAGTCATTCCCATCTGTTCCCAGGTAAGCACAGCAAAATGCTCAGGAGTGAATTACATGGAGATGTAATGGAGACTATTTTATGGATGTAACCATGGAAATCTTCAGGGATAGAAGAAGGTTCTGGTTTGCATATCTGTGTGTGGTGACATCTAGGACCTCCCTAACTGGGCTTTGCTCTCCAGCACACACCGTGAGAAAACTGGAGTGGATTCCAAGTTACTTCTTGCTTTCTCAGAAGAGGATCCCCAACCACACCATCAGCATCCTCGCTGATGTGTGATACATTTGTGTTTGCCAGCATTAAGATCACAGCCAGGATGGGTCCCATTTTGCTATGCTAAACACATAATAAACCATATATCTTCTTTAGCATTTTCTCTTGGACATAATATTTAGGGCAGTGGCGTCACTGTCAGATGCTCTTGAGAGAAGTGCTGCTTACTTGAAATTAAGGGTAGGAGCCATAGATCTGCTTCTGTGAGCAAAATCTGTGCTGATGTCAATATACTGTGGAGAGATTGCACAGCAGGAGTGAGTGACATAGATATATTAACAGCTAGACAAGAGGTGCATAGGCATAGAGGTGGGTGAATAGGAGGCTTGATAAAAAGATTTACTCTACAAATAAATCTAACCAATATATTAAAACACAGACCTTGAACAAAAATAATGGAATTATCATCATGTTGCAGTGTATTGTGCCACTGAGATATGAAGAAAAGGGGATATAGGAAACTTCTTTAAACTTTGTACATCACCAGCTTAGGTACTACCTCCCTGCAGTAAAAGCATTTCTGTATGTGCATTTGGGAAGACAACAAGGCAGAACACATACAGTAAATACTGCAGGAAAGGGTAAAGAAAATCCACATCAGTGGTAGAAGAATTGGACAGAATCCCAGCTTATGCTTACACAAGTCCTGATGACACTGTAAACCATTTCAAAGTGGGGGATTCTAAGAATGTGAAAGCAATCAAAGCCAGAAATACAGCCTAAAACTGCACGTGACACAATGCGAGGCGTTCAGTGTGGGGCGGGAGGGAATCATGTCAGACAGAGCGTTAAACGTTGGGAGAGAGGTAATGGAGGTAATTGAGGCACCAGCACCAGAACTATTCAATAATAGATTAGATAAGTAGTAGAAATAATGTAGGGGAATATCCTGCATGGCACAGGGAGTTCAACTAAATCACCCAGGAGAAGAATAATTGCAATTATAGATTTGTTCCACCACCACTAGAAAAGAGTGGTACCAGGTGCAAGTACTAATTTTATTAAAAACTAAACTGGAATGTACACACTCTCAAACATAGACAAAAGCCATGTATAATCTATTTAGGAATTAAACTCAACGCTGTTTCACAGATCTATATATTATTGTGTTAATTTTAATTTTTGCAAAGCTGATACTGTGTGACACTGGAAAAGGATTTCATCTGTAAAAGATAAGTCACTGCTCCTTCATTTCATTCATGTTGGAAGTGTGTTATATTTGATTTGTGAATCTGACGTTTCATTGTAGGTTTTTTATATTCATAAAAAATGGTTTGGATTAATCTGAATATATAAAACAGTCTGAAAATACAAACTGTATATTCTTCTGATCCTTGTAGTAGAAAGCAGAAACAGCACTGGAAAATTAGCACAGACAACCTTTCAAATGATGCAAGAGCTTCTCCTTTAACCATTTCTAAGAGCCTGGTGTACCACACATCTCAGGTGCTGAACCCAGCAAATTAAACCATGTGTTTCCTCAGGATTTTTACAGAGAGAAGGACTCATCTTATTTTCAGAAAAAAAAAAAAGAAAAAAAAAATCAATAGAGACTCGTTCCAAGACACTTGACTTACTTTGGTATCAATACCCCAGTGAGTTGCTAGATGTGTTACTCAGCCTCCAAGCAGATCTGTGAGGATCAGGATAATCTAGTCTAGCCTGACAATAGCACTTCTTCAAAATGCAGCTGCAGAGTGAAAAGCCACATGTTTACATATGCATTCCTTTCAGAAGCTGCCAGTCTCCCCGCAAATTGCTTTCACTTTCAAAGTTTCTGAGTTGGCTTACAACAATCCCCAGCCAGATTTGCTGTGCAAGGTGCTTTCAGTTCAAGTGCTGTCCCCTGCCACTGCTGTCACCATCCCAAGTAACCCCTTCCACCCTGAACTCAGAGAATTCTACAGAAAACACGAGGATTCATTGATCCTGGCGTCTGACCCAGGGCAAAAGATTTTTCAATAAAGGCACAAGCAGGCATATGAGAGGACATTTCCCCATTGATTTATATCAGAGTCCAATGACAGGACAGAGGGGACTGATGTCTTAACTGTATCAGTCATCTGCCATTTCTGATAGCAATGCTTAGAGACCCTGTCTCCCTTGAGACATGCAAGTGACTGAGAGACTGTGTTTCATTAAAGGTGGCATTTGTTTTAATAAGTGAGTTGCTAGTTTTAATACTTATTTTCAAAATATTTTGCATTTCTAAATCAGATTTTAAAAATAATCATTATTTTGTTATAATATTCTACTAACAAAATAACACAGTGGAGATGCTGAGAAACAGTCTGAAAACAACCTGTTGCTTGCTGTGTTTTTATTTCTGTAAGCTTCTTAATATGAAAATATAACTGAATTTTCCAAATTTTTTACAGGTTTTATGATGCAATCTGTGTGTTTACAATACTAAGCATACTTCCTTTTTAATTTAGCTGTTATCTTTTCATCTATTTTGCCTCCATCCCAATTTTACAACTTTGCCACATGGTTATTAAAAGCTTGTTAACACAAGGACATATAAACTAGTGCCATTCTCCTTACCCACTTAAATGACAGGTTTGGTAGTCTAGGGAAGCAAACACATATGTGAAGTAATTATTTAATAATGGAAATTGAATGCAGATATTTAGTTACAAATCCACAAATTGCAGCGTATTTTAAAAACACATGCACATCCTACCACATAACATTTCCTACAGAGTAATTAGGGCTCTTTGCATCTATAATTTCACATTGATGACTCTCTAAGCAAACACTAAAATTACACAGTAATATACCATAAGAGCTCCAGACTGCTTCCCTTGTGCTGCACAAAAAGGCAGAGTTATGTCACTGTATGGGACACAGAAGTCATCAAACAATCCTACGTGTACAACACGTGGGAGAATGTTAAAACTTTTTCAAGCATGTAGAGTTGGTATGCTAAAGCACATACAGACATACCTGAAAATACAGGAGCACCAGGTATTTCCTCAGCTGATAATTGGGAATTAGTGTAAAGATATTATAAATCTGTTTGCATGAAAGAACATGGGGATGTTCAGATCTTTATCAGTGCACATAAAGGATTTACTAAAACTCAGTAAGATGGTGAAAGATTCTGTAGACATTGCTACAATTGCAAGAAAAGAGTGACAGATATTTATCCATGGGTCTCAGCTATTTATTTCAAAATAGATCTAAGCTTGTCATTTATTTACAAAAAATGAGAAAAATTGAATATTTATATTGTCAGGAGTAACTTAAGGAGGTGTACATTTCTCACAGTGAGTATAGTCTATACACGTGCAGGCTGATCTACATCTCCCAGAGGACTGGAATGCAGACAACATTCTGATTAACTGGCAGACACATCTTTCTGATTTGAGCATTGGTGTCAATTTAGAAAGATATAATAACTGCATACAGTAATTAATTTTTAGTAAAATATTTTTGTTCATGACCTTTAGAAAGAACTAAGAGTTCACACCAATCTCACAGTCATGTTGGCCCTGTGTGTAACTTTGCTTTTCTCATTAGTGGTCACAATTTAAACTTTGAGTGTTCCCAGATAAAATCTATAGGCAGAACTGAGGTTCTCATAGCTGCCCTAAAGCTGGTTGCTAGAAATGAGGAGCTGGATCTGACAGATTTGGGGAGAACAGCCAGGATGAAAACAAATCCAGATTCAATCAAGTGTTGATCTTCATCAATTATTAAACAACATCCCCACTTGATAAGAGCCATGCTGGCTCAATAATTTAATTCAAAATAGAAGACAGCCATGCAAAATAACTTCCCCATTTGATTTCTTATATGATGCATCCTTTATAAAGGTTATACTTCTGCTCTTTAGATCTAAGTGTGAAAGTAGTGAAAAAATCAAAACTGTGGGAGAGGAGCTGTTGTTTAATAGTGTCACTTCTTTCTGTGTAACAATTCACAAACTGATGAAAAACCTTTGAGCAGGCTAGGGTGGCCTCTGCTCCAACCAGAACAGCTCAGAAATCGCTGTCCCAAAGGACACATGTGACTGCAGCAGACTGAGGAACCAAAATTCAAAGGTGGGTCTGTACAGTGAGGCTTCACACAGTGTTCACAATGAGGTTTTACACAGGCATCACTGCCACTACATTTGTCCTTAGTGTCCCCCATCATTTCTGGTCTGGCACAATACCCAGTTGTCCTGGTAGACTCATGGTTTGTAACTGCTTTATTGGGTTACTGACTCCAGGTACACCTCTTGCTACTCTGACCACACAGCTGCTCATAAAAGCAGCTTCTGCTGCCCACCAGGGCCAAAAAGTCTCACAGCTGAGCACAACAAAATTTTGCTTGAAAGTCTCTTACCTTCTGCTGTGGTTCTGCCCTGCTTAGAGCCATCTTCAGGCATGTCCATGCCTTCCTCTCCTGCTTCTTCTAATTGCCTGCAGATTTTCTGATCTTGCAGAGTTTCTCTGCTTGTATATTCTCAACTGCTTATTGTGCTAAATAACTTGATTTTTATGATACAGCTGGGAATATTGTGCTGTGTTCACAGGGGACATTCCTTTAAGTGTTGTTTTTTTTGTTTTGTTTTTTTTCCTAGAATGTCTGCTAATGTTTTCTGGTCTCCATTGGATTTTACATAAAGATCATCACCAATGTAACTGATGAGTAGAGAGCAGAGAAGAGGCAGATATGATTGTTCCCTCTGTGCACTGATTACATTGCAATCACCATTTCCCATTCCAGAATTCACTGTTTTTCTCTAGAGTTAAATTATTCTCTGAAATAAAGGCTTTCCTCTTTTAGGAACAGAGCACTTCCCAGGTACTGCAATGCAGAATAGGACAAAAGATAAATATTCCTGAATTTATGCTCTTTTGATCCTATTTTTTTGATCTTATTTTTAGTAATAAACACTTCACAGGTTTTTATTTTAAGCTATTTATATGATCTCTAAAGTGACAGATGAACTGGATGACAACCACATCTCAGGATGCAAGAGCATGTTCAACATCAGTGTTGAGACAAATGCAAATGCACATTTACGTTCAGGCATTTCCAAGCCTCTCCAGTAAATCCATAACTTATTTTTTCAATATGGTTACTATTTTACATTGCAGCTATGAGGATGTTATAACTTCAGATTCTTCAAAAAGGAAAAATCTTAAGGACTCAATCTGACAAATTCTGCTCTGAGTCAGACATATTCTAGAGGTCTCATCCTTGCCTTCTCACCATGTGTTTGTAAGGGAAAGCAGAATCAGACCAAGCCCAAGCTTAACCTGCAAAAGGAGCCCACTGCATATATTCACATGAATAGGAAAGGGAAATAAGCTACTGGCTTTCCAAAACACAGTGCAGTTAGACCTCCACTGCACAGAAGATGCAGAGAGATCATTTTTTCTGTGCGCCTCTCCAAAATGATTTCTTCCTGTTCATAATGATTTTGGATCATCCATGTTGTTGTTCTTCTGGGATTCTGCAATGAATTTTTATCTTCCTTAAGTTTTATTAATCTTGCCTAGAGTCAAATTAATCTCTCCAGTGAGATAAAGCTATGAGCCCTGTTTCTTTTTCTAATTCCTCCATTGTCAATCATTGGTGGCTTCCTTGCAGAACATGAAACATTACTACTTTTTGGGGTAACACTGCAAGCCTTCCTCTAGGCAGATGAAACCTTTCTTTAGCATACAAACATAGAAAATGTGTAGGAAGTTCAATCCTTTCCTTAAAAAATTGAACAAAAGACAACTTATCATTTCAAGTTAGCAAAACAAAACAAAAACCCCACAAAAAAAAAAAAAAAAAAAAAAAACCCAAACAAACAAAAAACCCCAAATCCATGAAAAGGGGAGAAGAAGAAGCAGGAAAGTTTTCATATTCTAGATCAACACCTAGTAAGGCCATACAGCTGTGCTGAGTAACTCTTCTCTCTCTAGTCTTCTCTCTTCCCTCACCTCGTGCAGGTGAGTCCCAGCCTGGTCTGGAGCAGAAATCTCAACAGCACAGGGGTCCACAAGGCTGGCACAGCATCCTTGTGCTGGCCCACCAAGGTGTTTGTGTATGTGGTGATTAGAGAACAACAAAGAAAAACAAAACAAAATGATAACGAGTGTCTGGTCCAGCCTCCTGATCACGAGAAGCCAGTGGGAAACCAGCCCTAGGGGAGTTTGCTAAACCTTCCAGCAGAGCAGATAAGTGAGAAGGCTTGATCTCCAGCAGGGGAAAAAAAAAATTGAATTTTCTAATTCTCAGCACACTTTCATACAAGAAAAGTAATGTAATGTGATTGATCATCCTAAACTCTGGGAATTCTACAGCATAACAGGTGATATGAAAATCATGTTTTCTGGAGCTGCTGCACTTAAAATGAGCTTTGTGAGGCTTTTATGAATAGGTGAAGGAGAGAGAGATTAAGCAGATTTTTTAAGCCTTTTTAATGCACTCTTTCAATGAGTAATGCATTTGTGTTTGCATCCAACTGATTTTTAAATATCTTTTCCTGTTGATAAATGTCATATTTAATTACCGTCTCTCTTTTTTTTTTTTTTTTTTTTTTTAAGATTCAGGCACCGGGTCTTAGTCTTATCTCTCTTTCCTATTCAGTTTATAGAGGATTCTGAAGGAGCCTGCTGGTACATATGTGCCATGCCTAACACAAGGGATCTCCCAACTCAGGCAGGGCTTCTTGTTATTCTTATAATCTTTAAAAAAAAAAAAAATATATGAGCTTTTGATAGACGATGTGGAAAAACACTTCTCAAGCAGTTGCACCACCTCTTTTCATTGTGCCAAACCTTTACAGCATCTCAGTTCCAGCAACTGATCAGCTCTAGCACTGTTTGGAGTTGGGATTGGTTGTTTGGTTTGGTTTGGTTTGGTTTGCTGGTTGTTTGTTTGGATTTTTTTCTTTTTTTTTTTTTTTTCTCAAACTCCTTGCTAGCTCTGTTAGAGGTTTTTTGATATTTGGGGGTTTGGGGGTTTGATTTGGTTTGGTTTTTTGGTTTTGGTTGTTTTTTTTTTTTATTGAGGTTTGGAGTTTTTTGGTTGAATGGATGGTTTGGGGGGTTGTTTGGGGTTTGTTTGCTTGTTTTCTTGTTTAGTCCTGCTGTGGTCTGTTTCATTCCTTGAAGTCTCTCATCAACAGGTTAGCCATACAGGGGCTTGTAGCAATCTCCTGTTGTAGTAAGGAGCAATTAACAATTGCAAACACAGTTGTTTCGAGCTGTAAAAGAAATGTCAGTACTGTTCAGTGTGATCAGCATTGACTGCTCGGCTGGGAATCCCGACGCATCCTGAACTTGGTTTTCTTCAGAGAAAGCCCCCTTGCCCCTGGCCGTGTCACCCTGAGTAGCACCAGTTTGGATAATACTTCTGGCCAGTACTCTCAGAACCACTTCTACCTTGATGGAAAACGAATATTTTGGGGTAGTTTTTTACTTCGCCTGGCTACGCGGCTGTTTCGGGAGCTCGTTGTTCATTAACTCCTAATGATCGGGTCCGTCAGCAACAAGTGAAACCTGACCGCGTGCTAACTCCTCTTGCCTGCAGAACTACTCTTCCCGTTGTTTCTATTGAAAAAAAAAACCAAACCTCCCCCGTTTCCGTGGGTTCGCATTTTCCTTCAGTTGCTTCTGTAACTCCAGCAACAATTTGAAAGGAAAAATGGTAAAGCAGGGAGAAGACTGAAAATGGTTCGATAAATGTAGTGAAAAGTAGATTAATCGCAGAATAACGATTTCTTATATGGTTGTTTTTCACCACGGAGATGTAGGAGGCTGCAGTCATTTGGAAGGACAGTCTTTAAATAAAGTTTAGTTCCATGTTAAAGAACTAAAGGAAGGGACTCTAGTGTATAGATTTTGCATCTGATTAAACTTCCATAGGTAGGGATTTAGAAAAAGGTGGATTTGCTTCTATTAGTATTAATTAATCTGGTAACAGTAGTCAAGTAAGGGGGTATGGACATGGAAAACATTAGAACAAACAACCAAAGGAAGGTTCCGAAACAGATTATCAGTTATGAAATATAAGCAAACAGGAACCATGGACCATCACTCTGGGAAATGTGTTTTTTAGCCACGGAGCAACTCGCAGACTCAGAGGATTTTAATTTCTTTAACTATCACTATAAATTCAGACAAGAAAAGAAGTTTGAGTCCTGCTGTCCAGACCTTCCGTTCGTCCCCTGCACCTTCTCGGGAGCGGCAGTCTGGGGAAACCTGAGCTATGAAGTGCCCCCGGCAGGTCCCCTTAAGCCTGTCCACTTGCTGACACCACCCTCACCACAGCCTCGACCTTTTTTTTTTCTTTTTTTTTTTTTTTTTTTTTTTTTTCCAGAGCAAGGAGACCTGTGAAACACCTCTTGCTACTTGACACTGATTGAAAACGGATTAAAAAGCGAGAGGAGAGGTCAAACAACACTCCTAGATCACGGCAGCGGCCAGAAAACTTCAGACAGCCGGAGAAAGTGTTTTCCCGAGTTCGGCTGGAGCCAGGCTCGGCTCCCGGCTGCGGCACCTCCCGGGCTGGGAGCGGAGCCCGGCAGCCGCCCCGAGCCGCGGGGATTGGGCTGTGCCGGGGTCCCCTCCTGGGCTGGGGGATCCTTGGGCACCTGCACCAATTGCCCACGGAAAGACAAACGGAAGAGTGAGAAAAGGAAAGAAAACCCCTTCTTATCCAGCCGAAACAACTATCCGGCTTTTTTCCCCGCTGGGAAAATCGATGAGTTGCCGTTCGCGCATGCAAGGGTGGGTTTCGTAATGCCACGATTGTGTTTTTATTTTTAAATTGTGTTCTTTATTTGTAAAATAAAAACCATCGATGCACTCTAGGAAATATCTTTCCTTTGATACTATGACTATTGAAAAAGCAGGAGTTTCAACTTTCTGAAAAGGTTTATTTCCAACCTTGGGATATAAAGCGTGTTAACTTAGAAACCAAAGGACGACAAAAGCGTTTGCAAATTTATATGTAGATAGATATAAAAAAAATTTAAAACCCCACTTCTTTACCCTAGGATAGCAGGTAAAACCGTCCCACGACATTTCGAGGGCGGGATTAGCACAAGAGAGAGCTTGTCTTGTTCTGTAAAAGCATCACACGGCCCCCAGTCTGAGAACCAGATAGTACAAAACATGTAAGAGAGGTCTTGGGGTGTTTCTTCCGAAGGGGAAAAAAGCAGGAAAGTCACAGTTTAAGATCTGAGGAAAGGTGTCTACATTTTGATAATGTAAAAGATGGAGAGAAGCTACTCGGAGGGATGTTAGAGGAGGAGAGTTAGAGAAGCACAGAGCGGCCTTCGCCATTACCAATCTGTATGAAACGTGACTCGGTTCACGGTAAAGCGACCGCCACGGTGCTTGGGACAGACACGGGGACACGGCCCCCACGGACTGAGGCAGAGCATCGGCCCTCCTGTAAAACCCCAATGGGATAATTTGGAAGGGCGGCAGGCAGAGCACGTCCCCGTTTCTTTGGTGGCTCTGTGTTATCTCCTCCGTCCCGACCACCGAAAAGGCGCTGCAAGAGGGAGAGCGGCTTGGCACCGCCCTTCCGAGCTTTAGCAACGTGTCGGCAGCCCACGGACACGCGTGGGGGGAGCCCGGGCGGCCCCTCCGGGGACCGGGTGGCGGCTGTGGCGAAGACGGACACTCCACCAGCACAGCGGGGTCATAAATAAAATCGGGGCGGCCCCCGGCAAGGCAAGGTCGAAGGCCAGGGCTATACGTCCCCGTCCACCAGGCTGAAGTGTTTGCCCGGCCCGGGGAGGCAGAGGTAGGGGATGGCGCTGCCCGGGCAGAGCAGGGGGAAAGGCAGCGGCAGCAAGCAGCGGCTGAGCAGGGGGCTGTCCTTGTAGAGGGACGGGAAGGAGAGAGCCGAGGCGGCAGCGGGGGGCTGCGGCTCCCCCGGGGGCTCGACCGGCCCCGGGCCCTGGCCCTCGGGCTCGGATGACATTTGTCTCTTGAGCTTGTTGCGGCGGTTCTGGAACCAGATCTTCACCTGGGTCTCGGTGAGGTGCAGCGCGGCGGCCAGCCCGGCCCGCTCGGAGCTGCTCAGGTAGCGCTTCACGTCGAAGGTGGACTCCAGCTGGAACACCTGGCTCTTGGAGAAGATGGTCCGTGTCTTCTTCCTGCCGCCCGCCGCCGATGATCTGCCGTTCTCCGCGCCGGAGCCCCCGGGCTCTCGCGGCGGCGGCTGCCGGGGGAGCCCCTCCGCGGGGAGCGGGGACCCCGCATCGCCGCCCTCGGGGCGGAGGCCGCGGCTCGTCCCTTCTGCCCGGAGCCGGCGGGGCTCGCTGCCTGCAAGGGCAAAGCACAGCATCAGTCCAGGCCGCAGCCCGCGCCCCCGCCCCGCATGCACGCACGGCCCGGCGGAGCGCAGGGAGAGGGTGGGGGACAGGATGAGGAGGGGGCTGCCGAGGGCTGGCCGCGGTCCCACACCCTCCAGAGGGGAGAAGAAGGGTGAGGCTCTTCCACAAGGATCCAAGGAAATCCCTCTGCCAGCTGTATGACAGGAAAGTGAGGGGCTCCTGCGCACGGGACAGAAAGCCACAGGAGGCCGGGAGCGGGGCACAACACCCTGGAATCAGGTTGGTGCGTGTGCGGCATCTCCCGCGTCCGCCCGCGGAGCCTCCCCTCCTCCTGCGTGTGCGTGTGTGTCTGTGTGTGCGTGTGTGTCTGTGTGTGCGTGTGTGTCTCTGCGTGTGCGTGTGTGTGTCTGTGTGTGCGTGTGTGTCTGTGTGTGCGTGTGTGTCTGTGTGTGCGTGTGTGTCTCTGTGTGTGTCTGTGCCAGTGTCGGTGTTTATTTGTGTGTCTGTGTCTGTGTGTGCGTGGGTCTATTTGTGTGTGCGCGCCTGTGCCTGTGCCTGTGTCTGTGTCTGTGTCTGTGCCTGTGTCTGTGCCTGTGCCTGTGTCTGTGTGTGCGCTGGCCCGGCCCGGCCCGGCCCGGCCCGGCGGCACTGGGGGTGCCCAGGTACCGCCCGGGTGGGGGCCGGGCTGCGACCCGACGTGCGGGGCAGCCTGAGGCGGCTGCTGGCTCCGTACCCGAGTCGCTGGAGCCTTTACTGGGGTCTTGCTCCTCAGGCCCCTCTCCCTCCTCTTCCTCCTCGTCCTCGTCCTCCGGCAGCGCGCAGCGGGCTCTGCCCTGCTCCCCGGCCGGGCGGCGGGGCCCGGGCTGCAGGATGCTGTCGATGCTGAAGGCCGGCGGCGCGGCCGGGGCCGGAGGAGCTCGGCGGCCTCCCCCGAGCTGCACCATGGCGCGGCGAGCCGGGCGTGTCCGGGCCGGGAGTGTCCGGGCCAAGCCGAGCCGAGCCGAGCGGCGGGACTGGCGGCGGCGGGAGAGCGGAGCCGGGGCGGAGGGAAGGATGGGTCCGCAGGAGGAGGGGTCGGGGTGACGGAGGGAGGGGATGGAGCTAGAGGGAGCCAAAGGACTGAGGACGGGGGGAGCGGTGCAGGGGAGGGAAGACTGCAGAGAGGAGAGGGAGAAGGAAAAGGAGCAGGGACGAGAGGGAAGAGGGGAGGAAGGGAGCAGGGGCGGGGAGCACGCCGAGGTGTCCCGAAAGGCTGCCCCGGGCAGGGCAGGGCAGGACCGCCGGCCCTCCTGCCTAGAGCCTTCCCTGTGAATGGGCGGAGGGAAGGCAAAGAGGAGGTGGGATGGCAGAAGGGAGATCTCTGGACTGAAGGAGAAGAATGGAGGGAGAAGATTGGGAAGAGGGGAATGAGGAGGAGTACGGCGAGGAAAATCAGCGATGGCAATCAGAGAGAGAAGGGGGGAGGGGGGGAAGGAAGGAAGGAAGGAAGGAAGGAAGGAAGGAAGGAAGGAAGGAAGGAAGGAAGGAAGGAAGGAAGGAAGGAAGGAAGGAAGGAAGGAAGGAAGGAAGGAAGGAAGGAAGGAAGGAAGGAAGGAAGGAAGGAAGGAAGGAAGGAAGGAAGGAAGGAAGGAAGGAAGGAAGGAAGGAAGGAAGGAAGGAAGGAAGGAAGGAAGGAAGGAAGGAAGGAAGGAAGGAAGGAAGGAAGGAAGGAAGGAAGGAAGGAATATAGCCAGAGTCTCTTCCCTGCAGTCCTTTCACCTGCAGACTCTCAGACTGAATAACCATGGCTCCTCTGGGGAGAAAAGGACCCTTTTCCCCTCCCAAGGAGCCCCGTGGAGTCAGGCCACCCCAAAATCCACACATAACTTCCACACATTCCCCCCACAGTTCACCATCCCCTCTACATTCCCTGCTCTCCCCGCGGGTCAGCAGAGCCCTTCTGTAGATCTCAAATGAGAGAGTGCCACCGGCTGCGTGGGGTGTGTGAGTTCTCCAAGGTGTGCCTTTGGGAGCTGGAGAGGCGTTCACCTGAGCTGTGCAACCTGGGGAAGGATCGATGTGTTTTTGTCCTATCTTCAGAACTTTTGCTTCCCACACCTCCCAGCACTGCAGCGTTTAAAACCCGTTTGCACCACTCGAGGCAGGACCCCCAGCGATTTTAGAGCTGCCATCCGTTGTGTATCACAGGGAAACCTTTCCCTCTCTGCTTCCCCGTGTAAAGCCAGGGAAATGCTTCCAACGGCTTTTAGTGCGAGTCTCGAAGTTTCCACCACGAAAACTGCTGAGGAAAGGCGAGAAGTCCTTGAAAAAGAATTGACAATAGAAGTGTTAACAGGCATTTAGAAATTGTGATGCTAGAGATTCCATGAGCTAAAATTAGGGGCATCTTAAGGGCTTGGACTGCGTTAATCTTTAACGCACTGGTACTTGAGAGAGCGGGTTTCAGCTCTTTTTCATGATTTTTTTTTCTCTTTATGAATGCACTAAAATTTTAATGCAGCCTTCTGCTGGAGACCTGCACATTTTCCACCAGCCGAAAAAGAAACGTGTCCATCTTCCATCAATATGATTATTGGCCAAATACCCGAACTTGTTGCACTTGTCTTGCAGTCTCCTATATGAACTAGGCATTTTATCAGGGCAAAATATCCATTTGAGAGTGAGAGAGAGGGAAGGACCCAGGAAAGAGTTACAAAATGCGAACAAGCAGCTGAAAACATAATTTAAGAAATTTGGTCTCAGATGGTAAAACTAGGAGCATGGGAGCCTTGGACGCCAGGTCGGGTCGTTCTTTGCGCTCCTGTCTCGGCCTCCCTTCGCGCTGTCTGTGAGCGAGGCACGTCCCAGGTGCTCACATCTGTTCTCGCTGCAAACCATTTCCCTTCTAGTTCCAAACAGAAAAAATAAATCCGTCCTAAAAAAGGCGAATGCCTTGATTCAGTGTATTTTCCTAGAGGATATTTTCTTGAAAAAAAAAGTGAAAGTTGGAAAAGACAGAAATAAGAAGGAAAGTGATGAAGGAGACATAGCTTTTACTACCCCATCTTTTCTTCACCACAGCCCACTCCCCGAGCAGTCCAAGCCCAGTCCTGGGAGATGAGGTCCAATAACACCCTGCTGGGAAAGGTCTGTCATCCATTCCCAGCCCCATTTGGCCACTTTTCAAACCCGGGTTTGTTTGGTTTTTATTCGTATTTTTGATTTGGTTTGGATTCTTTTCGTAGTTTGTTTATTTTTCTTTTTGTTTCCTTGTTTATTGATTGGTTTAGTTTGTTTGGTTTGGTTTGGTTTGGTTTGGTTTGGTTTGGTTTGGTTTGGTTTTGGATTTGGTTTGGTTTTGTTTGTTTTTCCCCGACAAACTTTGTGCAGAGGGAGCACGCTACAGAGCTGGATCTCTTCAGAGATCCTGGGACAAGTTGGAATCAATTCACTGGCCACAAGAGGATGTGTGTGGGGGGGGTCTGGGTTCTCCCTGCAACGAGTTCTACAAGCCAGATCCATATCGGCCTCCTCGTGTCCTCTGCTAGGTCCCTCTTACCTTCAGGGGAGACTAAAGACCAACAGGTAGGGCACAGGTATCCTGCACAACCCAAACAACCACCTGCGAGAGTCCCGCTACGGAGGGAGCGGGGGTGGGCCGGGGAAGGCAGCAGAAACGCCCGGGCCCCCTGCACACCCCCAGCAACACAGTCCGAGCCTCCGCCCCGCACTTGACCCAGAGTTTGTGTGGGAAACAGGGTCCGACCGGGCGGATGCGCGAGAGTCTTTCCCAAAATTCAGGAGCTTTTTCCAATGAATGGTTCCCGGGACGCGTGGAGCAGCCCCGGGAAGAGATCCCTGTGGGCAGGAGCAACTTTGGCCGCAGCCTTCGCGTTCTGCGGGGATCAGAGCGAGCAAAGAGGGTCTGGGGTCAGAGAGGCCGGAGAGTGGAAATCCCACGGCCGCCCCCACCCAGCACCGCTCCCCACCACCGCGGCTCCCTCCCGGGCTCCCAGGGCTGTCTGTGCAAGCGACAGCTTTTCCTGCAATGGGTGGAGGTTTTCCGACGCTGGTACTCTTTTAGCCCACGCTTCATTTGCATTTTATTTGTGAAGAACCTCGTTGTCTGGGACGCGTGAGGATACGGAGGCCAGCACCGCACAGAGGCAGGGCAGGAAGAGCCAACCTTTTCCTTTTAGTAATGTAATCCTGTGGTAGAAGCTAACATCGTGCAGAGTGGAAACGTTTCACCTGGGAAAGCTTTTTACCAGAAATCACTCGTCACACATATCTATATTTCCATTTTAGCTCAGAGCACAAAAAGTCTCTTACTCTAAACCTGATGGAAATGAAATCTGATTAGACGGTACAGAAACGCCAAAGAGTCTGGTTTTGCTTGGTTTACAGAATCGAGTTTGGTTTATCCCCCGAGGTACTCGAGGGTAAAAGTCCCTCCGTGGATTTCACATCCCCTTGCAAATAAGACCCTGGCGACTGCGGGCACAGCGGCAGCTCGCCGCGCTCCTTGAACCATCTCGGTGCTCTCCCGGGACACAGCCCTGGAGAGCGCGCCTTGAACAGAGGCGCTGTCCCAAAAGCTCATTCAAATCACCAGGCGGGTTCGGGCACTTTGGCGCTGCTGGTCGCTAAATAAAACTCTCTTTAGCGGTTCAGCAGTGCTGCACATGGATTGCGGGTCGGTGTTGTGGGCCCCGCTGCTCCCCGCTGGAGCAGGCAGAGGTTCGGGGCAGCGGGGACATCCCTTGTCTGCTCCGGGCATCCCGGGGAGGAAGCGGGGGAGAGCGGGCAGAGAAAACGGCATCACTGGAGGGAAAGCAGCTCTCCCAGGAGTTCCCAGGAAGGCAGCTACAGGCGTCACTCAGCCACAGGGTTTTCTGCGGAGCTCGGCACCCTCAGAGGGTGCTCCGGCTCAGGAGGTGCAGTCGGGGCACGGGCAGGTGGGGCCATGCTGTGACCCGGGACAGAGCATCCCTTTTCGAAATTCTGTTTCCCTCTGAGGTCAATTCCGAGTCCTCTGCTAATTCGCCTTCCTCCAAACACTGTGCTTGATACCTGCAGAAAAATCTGGAGAGGGATGCTGAATAAACTTAGAAATATCCAGCTGTTTAGGAGGCTGGAATTGCTAAGGGGAAAGGGAAAGGGAAAGGGAAAGGGAAAGGGAAAGGGAAAGGGAAAGGGAAAGGGAAAGGGAAAGGGAAAGGGAAAGGGAAAAAAAAGACGAAAAAGAAAAAAGAAAAGAAAAGAAAAGAAAAGAAAAGAAAAGAAAAGAAAAGAAAAGAAAAGAAAAGAAAAGAAAAGAAAAGAAAAGAAAAGAAAAGAAAAGAAAAGAAAAGAAAAGAAAAGAAAAGAAAAGAAAAAAGAAAAGAAAAGAAAAGAAAAGAAAAGAAAAGAAAGTTTAAATTTTAGGTGGACATCTAAATTTTTATTTGTATCTGTTTGAATATGCCTTCATGTATCTCACTACATAGAAATTAAATCGTAAGCAGAGTTGAGAAACTCAGGACAGTTAAAGGAAGCATTAAGACATCCACCATAAAGTTACATTTATCTGGAATGGGAAGGGAAATGTAGGAATATTGCCTGGATCTAATTTGAGGCTGACAGCACTGCACACTGCGGGTCCGCTGGAGTCTGGAGCGTCTCTGTCCGATCGATGGTGAGCGCGGGGCACATTGGCAGGGGGCACAGACAGACTATTCCAAGATAATGCAGTGGAAAAGGAAAAAAAAAAATCGATCCAAATATATTGTTGAACAGTGGAGCCAGCACGCACCTATGAGATTTATCAAGTATTGATTTGCATGAATATTTTAGACTCGCGCCTACGAGAAAAGTTATGGGCCATCTTAAACCGGTGAGCAATGTACCATTTGCAAAGTAGCCATTTAACAAGGTGCTTTCCAGCGTATCGATCATCTTCATTTAAAGTGTAATTAATAATAACGTCTTAGTGCAGCTACACTAGGAATTTATTTCAAAAGGGCAGTTCAGACTCTATTTTGATTGTTGTTTGCTTCGCTTAAAAAAAAATCTTTTCACTGATTATTTTTATTAGCGTCCAATAAACACAAGTTGTCTTTGTGAGTAATCTGGCAAGGTTCTCCTTTGCCTCGCCTCTGGAGTGCCATCTAGCTAAGCTGTTGTAGCAACATTCATTAAATAAATGTCAACAGACAAGGATTTATGCTGCATAATAATATTACAGCTGTAGTATAACTGGATTTATTTTAAAGCTATTCTGAGGTTGCTTTGATCTATAAAGCAGCAACGTATGTCTCTATATGTCATAAACAGCCTTTGCAAAAGTACTGTGAGTTTTACAGTCCATCAACATTTTTCTTAGAGCTTTCTGTTTGCAGAAACAGCAAAAAGCGTGTGACTCTTACCCTTTTTATTTGTTTAATTAAAAAATACACATAAGGAAGAAAACTGTGAGGAATTTGCTGTCCTGATTTGAGGGATGGGTTTGGGTGCTCGGGTGTGGGAGTTTTACCTATTTTGAAATAGTCAATGCACATACCTCAGGGACTGCCTCTGGTGCGAGGTGTTTCTCTGCATCCAGCAGAAATTTCTTGCCATCAGATACAGGGTATAATTACAAAGTATAATTACAAAAGCTACGAGGTAAAGAAACCTGAGGTGTGTATGTTCCTACTTTCAACACATACTTTTAATAAGCCACTATAAATCGGTTTCTGCATGTACAGAATAAGGCATAAGTAAGCACTTTTTCTTAGATGACTTCACGTCTTGCACCTTTTAATATTTTACCATGATCATAAGTTACAAATACAGTGTATGAAAAAAAATCTGTTTATTGATATAATCAGCACATCTTTAAAAAACAAACATACTAATGTCAAAACACATTTTAAAAATCCGATTGATCATTTAGCCCTGCCAGTTCCTTAACTTCAAGGAAAGAATATTTAGTAAAATCAGAAGCATAATAATCTCATATGTTACTCCAAAGAAAAGGCATGTGGAGAGTGGCAGGCATGTTAAATTTCTCGTTGGATTACAATCTACTCTGATATGACTGTAGTGAGTCAGGATTTTACTCCAGTAGGTAACACTGGGAGATCTGGGGAGCTGGATATGACGGGAAAAACGGGTTAGCCGCTCTCTTCCAGGGGCAGCCAGGCTTTGAACGGCATCAAAATCAAGTGCTTGCACCCTGAGGAAGAAACATCGCCCCAAGTCACCTCCTCTGGCACGAAAGGCTGAAGTCCAGCCCAGCCGCTTTCCCCGCGGCCGGGCACCGACGTCCCCAACTTCGCCTCTTCCCCGTCCTTCCTACACAGCTCGGGGACCAGGCTTTAGAAGTTTTCATCTCAAAACCGGGTGTTTGACGGATATGCCAAGAAAACGGCTGGCGAATATGTCCGGAGATTTCAGGGTGAGATCAGCATCCGTTTAAAAAAAGAAAAAAAAAATTAAAAGAAAAAAAAAAAGAGAACTAAAAAAAAAAAAGAAAAAAAAAGAAAAAAAAGAGAGAGAAAAAAAAGGAGAGAACCACTTCAAAACCAAACAGCTTCCATAAACGGGGCTTACGTTGAAGCCAGTATCCCAGAAATTTAGTACTTTTCTCAGGAACCTATATATATGGATACATATATATGCAATTCTCAAGTGGTTTTGAGGCTTGCAACATCCTGACTTCAACTGTGCAGGCTGGTGCTCAGAGCCATATTTCAGGCCAAAGCAGAGGAAAGGGGGAAAAAAATAAAAAAAAATAAAAAAATAATAAACAATAAAGAAAAAAAAAAGGAAAAGAAAAAAAAAAAGGGGAAGAAAGTCCAAAATTGTTTCGAGGTTATAATCCACCCCTGACCCTTCTTCTAGGGTTTTATATCAAAGCTGAAGCTCCACCACGTCTTGTTGATCGATTTCATAACCAGAAAAAGATTGCTTCAGTTATAATGAAAAGCGTAGGAAAGAGTAAGAATGAAATCGCCCTTCCTCCACAGGAGACAGGTCCGCATGCACATTCCCCAGCAGATCCAGGACCTGGCCTTGCCTGCAGGGACACCGAGTGCTCCGAGCTGGTTGGTTCGATTGCAGCTGATTATGCCCTGGAACGTACGATCAAAGCTTGACTTTCCACCAAGGCCGAGTTTTACAAGGTCATTTCCCCCTCAAGATTTGAAAAAAGAAATTTAAACTTTTAGAAATAATGACAGTCCAGAAATTCATTTTAGGAGCGGGGGAAACAAAACAGTTATTAAAGAAAAACAATAACTTGGCATGCATAATACTTCATATAATATCATGTTACAGGTTCGCTTGCATAATCAGACATACAGCTCCCCAGTCTGTTCCCATCTGATTATTGTTCTTTCCTTCCTTTTTAATTGCCAGTGAATTATTAATCGATTACACAAACCGATCCCGTAAAAGACGGACAAGTGAGGTGCGCTTTCCCCAACCTCTTCAGGAGACTAAAAAAAGTGGCAAATCCACTTGTAAACTACAGTATGTAGAATTACATATATGTGTATATATATAAAACCGTGTATTTTAGCCGATAATTTGCCAGGGACATAAAACGAAAACAAAGAAACCAAATCCTCACAGCTCGGATTTCAGCAGGGCGAATTCTTTCCAACACTTTGCCTTCAAGTTGTTTCAAATCAAAACTTCTGCACCGAGAAGGACCGGGGGCACCAGCACATGCTTGGGTGTCGGTAGTGTGGAAATGAGAGTTACGGTGGGAGGGGGATATGTACGGGTTAAGTGGCTAAAACAAAGGGCCCTGGAGAAGCTGCTGGAGGCCGGGATCAGCAGGCTCCCCCGCTCTGCGCGGAAAGCTGCTGGGGCAGCGGGGAGGCTGAAAGGTTTCCCCGGCAGGAGCGCTGCCCGGAGGTCCCGGGGAAGGTCCCTTGGCCGCGGCGGGGCCCCGGGGCTCGGCCGCCCGTGGGGCGGGGGCGGCGCGGCCGGGAAGCGCCGGCTGCTCCGTACATTCGTGTCACGCTCGGCAGCTCCGCGGGTTGCAGGAGGAAGGGTCGGGGGAGTCTGTTCCCCCCCGGAAAACGCCGGTCTGCCTCAGCCCGGGGCCGGGGCGGCGGTGAGGGTTTTGCCGCTGCCGCGGGGCTGGATTTTCTTTGGATGCGCGGCGGTGGGAGCCCCGCCGACCTGATCCCTGTGCATGGCTGGGGTCTTTCAAGTCCTTTCGGCTCCCTCCGGGCTGCAGCACGACGCTCCGAGTTTACCCCAAGAGTAAGTTTATTGCACGTTAAAAAAAAAAAAAAAAGTCAAAAAGCAGAAAATCAAGAAACGTGTAAGTTGAAAATAAAAAGTCCGTGTAGGAACTGGGGGTGGAGCTGGAAGCCGAGGGAGGGGGCGAGGGGGCCGCTGTCCCGGCAGAGGTGGGCGCTCAGACGAGTCCTGTCATCTGCGACCGTAGGAAAGGGAGGGAGGCGGCGGGGAAGGTGCCCAGGGGATAGCTGACGCCGCTGGAGAAGCCCACCAAGGGGGGCGACATGTGCGGCAGGGTGAAGCCCAAGGCGCTCGCCGGCGAGTTCTCGTGGTACAAAATGGGGACCCGCACTATCCTTTGGGCGGCGTGGGAGAGGTTGGCCGCTTCCAGGTCTGCGGCCAGCTGCCGCTTCCACTTGTTGCGGCGGTTCTGGAACCAGATCTTCACCTGGGTCTCGGTGAGGTGCAGCGAGGCGGCCAGCCCGGCCCGCTCGGAGCTGCTCAGGTAGCGCTTCACGTCGAAGGTGGACTCCAGCTGGAACACCTGGCTGCGGCTGAACACCGTGCGCGTCTTCTTCTTGCGGCCGGCGGCGCGTTGCTCCGGCTCTCCCGGCTCCTCGCCGCGCTCCTCCTCCTCCTCGCGGCCGCCCGGCCCCGGCCGCCCGCCCGCCGGGGCTCTGGCCGCCGCCTGCCCGCCGCCGCCCGCCCGCTCCGCCGGCTCCTCGGGCAGCTCGGGAGAGTCCCGGTCGCTGGCTGCAAAGAGAGGCAGAGGGCTGCTGCAGGCGTGGAGGGAGCAGGGGCATCGCGATCCCGCGGGAGGGGAAACCAGCGAGGATAGGGGGAGAGCAAGGCCGGGCAGAGAGGGGCCCGGGGAAAGGCTCCTGCCGCTTCTCTTCTCTGCCCAAATATTTCTGAGTGCATAAGGCATGCTTATATGGAAACACAAGCCCTGTATTTTATATATATAAATATACTGATCTGTGGACATGCTCGTGGGTCTGCGTATGCGTGCACACGCATAAACGCACTGCTGTGCATGCACTAACACACACATGGGCTGTTTTCAAATCATAAAACGCACCCGTGTGTGTAAACACACACGTGGATATGCACAGAAGTACGTGTGTAATTTTTAAATATGTATGTACACACAGGAATACGCGTGACCTCTTTTTTATATACACACGTCTCTATTTACACACGCATGCACATGTACATACTTAAAAGTACATTTGTGAGTAAGTATATTGTGTCAGAAGGGTAAGCATAATAGTGCGTCCGTGTGTATATAGAGAGGGGAAAAAAAGGAATAATTCACAATATTCTGAGCTTCAAAAAGCTAATGGATTGGGACAACTATTCCACTATTCCATGGGGGGACATACCTCCATGGAGTCTCCAACACTGTGCATTACAATTACAATTTTAAAAGGGAAAAGATATTTCCTACTCTTTATAAAATAAAAAAAGAAAGAAAAAAAAAAGCGCAGTTGTTTCTGGAGTACTTTGCTGTCTCTGTATGTACTTCTGAGAGGAATGAAAAATATTAATAAGTCAATTAATGTAAAAAGAAACTATTTGGATTAGAAATCACGCTTATTGAGCAATCATGAGATTTCTGCAGGCTCGTATACGGTCACAGAGATACGCCGAGGCACAATGTTTTTTCTATCAGGAGATAGAAAATAACCACTAATGGCAGCCCATTCACTCTGTCATATGTTAATTCCTGCCCCAAACCCCGGCTTCTGCTCCAACACCCTCTCCACTGGGATCCCTGCAGCGAGAGGCCGCGCTGCGGGCGGAGGGCAGCGGGGCTGGCTCTGCGGGAAGGGGCGGCCGGGACCGAGCCCAGCTGCTTCCCCGGCTTCCCAAAGTCTCCACTGCGCTGCTGGGGGACGGTGCTCCCAGCCTTCCGGCTTGATGGGGAGTCAAAAAAAAAAAAAAAGAAAAAAAAAAAAAAGCCAGACCTGCCTCTTAAAAAAAATTAAAAATTTTTTAGAGAAAAGCTAGAAACAAAAAAAAAGATGGGGGAGGGAAAGAGAAAGGAAAAAAAAAATCCCCAAGCAAGCCAAGAATCCCTGTTTACACTTTGGGCGGCGGGGCGGAGGCTCCAGGTGCCTGACACATAGGGAGCATTTCCGGAGATTTGCCCCGAGCGGCCGAAAACGGGGAGGCAGGGCGGGGGCTGCGGGGGCACTCGGTGCATCCCCCTATCCCCCTCCGGCCTGCTCCGGGGGGCCGCGGCGGGACCCGGACCCCCCACCCCGGGGGGAGCAGGAACACCCCCAGCCCCGGCCCCGGCGGTGAAGGGTGGGGAAAGGCGACTTACTGTCGGGGCTGGCGCAGCCCAGGAAGGCGGCGTGTGCCCGGCGGTACCAGCCGACGGCGGCGTCGCGGAGGGGGCAGCCCGGGGCGCCGATGCGCAGCGGGGAGTGCGGCCCGCAGCGCGGACCCCCGCGCCCGCCGCCCGCCGCCCGCCGCGCCCCGCCGCCCGCCGTGCCCTCGCTGCCCAGCAGGTCCTCGATGAAGAAGGACGAGACGCGGGCGGAGGTGGAGCCGGCGTTTTCCGTGGCTTCGTCCGGCATCGTCGGAGAGAAGTGCGGGAGGGGGTCCCGGCTCCGCGGGCGGCTGGCTCCTCGGCTCCCCGCTGCCCCGCGGCCGCCTCTCGCCTCTGCCTAGCCCCGTGGATGCTCTCCTGGTATAAAAGCGTTTTTTTCCGGAGTAATCATTTCAGATCGCGGTTTGCCATCATTTCCTGCAAGCTAGGAGGGGAGGGGGGAGGGGGAGGAGGGGAAGGGAACGGGGAAGGAAAAAAAAAAAAAGGCAGCCCGACAACCCATCGGAGGCGCCAGATTCTGCGCGAAAACGCTAATAACGAAATAAAAATGTCATGCGAGTTAAACGGCGGGCAGGAGCGGGGGATCCTGCGGTGGGCGGAGCGCCGCGCCGATTGGGATCTGCGCGGGGAAAGCGGCGGGCGCCGGGCGCTGCCGGGGTGTGCGTGTGTCCGTGTGTGTGTGTCTGTGTGTCCGTGTGTCCGCGTGTGTGTCTGTGTGTCCCTGTGCGTGCGCGCCGCCCCGGGGCCGCCGTTCACGAGCTCCTTATTTAGGTCAATTAGGGAGCAAATCCCGGTGCGGGGGGGCGGCGGCGGCGGCTCCGGCACACGGGCCGCAGCCGGGGGGGGCTTGGCCGCTCCGCATCCCCAGCCTTCCATTGGCTGCAGCGGGCTCAGCGGGCAGCCCCGGCAGCCAATCGGCTCCGCGGACATCGCGCTTATATTAATATCATTAATATCATTAATAATAATAACCCCCGCCCACCCCCCGCCGAGCGCTTTCATGTGGCGGCGGCGGCGGTGCACGGAGGAGATGCGCCCTCCGCCGCCCGGAGAGCCGGCTCCGGCCCCGCGGGCCCTGCCGCCGCCGCCGCGGCTGTCGGCGGAGCGGTGAGGTTGTCCTGAGCCCGGAGCCCCCTGGCTGAGGCGTTTGAGTCGGTTTTGGGAGAGTGGCGGAGGGGTGACTGCTCCCGTGAGCAGGCAGTGGTGGGGACACGGTGCCTGCTAGGAAAGGGGAGAGGACTCTCCTCTAAGGGGTCTCCCGAGGTCCGTTCTGCTTACCTCGTATATGTATATATACCTATACAGATATATTTTATTGATGTCCATGCGGTGTCTGTGTAGTTTATTTAGAGAGGCACCCAGCCCGGCTCATCCGAGGCCGCCCGGGACTCCCTGTTCCCCGCGCCCCAGGCCGGGAGGCAGAGGCGATGCGCTGCCCCCTCCAGGAGCCGGCCCGTGTTTCCTGGCGTTACTTCTCTTCAGTACGACTTTTTAATCATTATCTTACTGTAATACCATTTCGTGGGAGCTCTAAAGTCGTGTCCCCCCCGCCCCCTTTTTGCCAGCTTCTGGAGACAGCCTTTGGACATGGACCCCGGCAAACCCACCAAAGTCCCCCTGGCTGCGGGGCGCCGAAACAGGAGGGTCACCCTCTGCCTTTTCCCTTGGGACCAGGCAAGCCAGATTAGTAGAGGGGCAACTCGGTCCAGAGCGCACGTCGGAGACCCGTGGAGGTTTGGGTGAGTACAGAGACGCCCCTGCGATGCGCATCTGCTGGCCAAGCCTCTCCTCCCCTGCTCTTCTCTGCCGGAGGATCCCTCCTTGTTCCCCTTTGCAGTATTCCTGGACGAGTACCCTTTTCCCAGGCCCCGCCTCCCCCTCCCGCCGTGGAACGGGGGCACCGCTCGCTGCCCAGCGGGAGTGTCCGGCGGGCCAGGGGCGCAGCCGGGAGCCGAGCCGGCCTCCCCGCCACGGAGCGCTCTCGCTCCTTTCCCGGAGTGACACTGGGGACCATTGTGGTCAGGGCCTATTTTTGAAAGAATACTTAAAAAAAAAAAGAAGATAAGGGAATAATTCCCCTTTCAACGGCTCCAGAAAAACGCATTTCCAGAGCTCTGAAATGAGCTCTGGAAAAGTGGGAATTCTTTCTTACTTGGGCAGATACCGAGGACAGTCTAGTGAACTGTAAGCCGGGAGAGAGAGCATTTTGTCACTTGTTGCACAGAAGTGACTTTAATAAAGATTACTTTTATGCTTGTTTTGCTTGTTCCTGCATAGGAAACACGGCCGATAGTTCTTATGCATCCATAAACCGTCAGCTCTATTTGACTGCCAGACTCAGAAAATGAGTACTTTCCGCAATAAAGAAAAAAATGTGGCCCGTGATTGCTTCTGTACATTACATTTGCAATCTGCATATCTATAAAAGATATGCTTGTGTCCCATACCCATATTTTATAAAGCGTTTATGCAGTGTGACCATGCAACCTATGTAATATTTTCTGCTTTCCGCTTATAAAGGCTTTAACAAAATCACCACGATTAAATTGTTCTTGCTCCACCCTCCCCAATATTTCTTTAGTATAACGTATAGCTGGTGTGCAATAATGCTGAACTGTGCTTCTGAGACTCGTGTATACTCAGATGTATGCCTGAAACACAAAATCAGGATGAGTATAATTCTATACCTGCAAATGCAACACTTGTACATGCATGTCCGTGCTTATTGGGATTTTTTTAAAGCTCGTAGCTATGTTCTCACACTTTTTTGCATTGCTGTAGTGACATTACTAACATTTCAGGCTTCATATCCTTACTGCTTAATATGATGATGAGAATAAAAAGGGTGTGTGTCTCCTGCAGACATCCAACAGGGTAGGAAGCAGAAAAAGCACTCAGTGACGGTATTTTCTTAATTTAACTTTAGAAAGGCGTCCTTGGCCGCTGCCCTTACACCTTTCGGAGTCCCCTACCCGGAGGTAGCGGGGCAGGAGGGGTCCCCCTGTGCCCAGGGCTTTGCCATCACCCCGCGCCGGGCAGGGGCCGTGCCGCTGCTCCCGGGCCGTCTCCGCCGGGACTCAGCGTGGCCACGGCGAAGTGAAACCTCTCCTTCCCCACCGCCTTCTCTTCTTTTCGGCTCAGTAAATCTTTATTTTTTGCAGGCGGGAGAATGGAGGGACTTTCCCCGGGCAGGTCCTGATGCCTCCGGTGGGTCAGGAGGGAGAAAGAACCACGTGTTTTCTACAGAGCTGGCTTTGAGACCGGGTTTAGAATAGAGGTTGGGGCCTCTTATTTTCTCCCACCCTTGGCTCACTTTCTTTCCCAGGTACGTGCTTTTCTCCGAGGCGTCGGAGACTTCCAGGTCCAGTGCAGGTCCGCGAGGTGCGGGGTGGCCGCAGGCTGTGGCCCCGACTCCAGTGGGGAGAACAGTTCGGCTGAACAGTCCTGGCTTCCAGTTCGTGCCCACCACTGGCCTGGGATGGCCGCATGGCGTGGGGTGCCCGTGGGGCATCCCCCCGCCACCATCTCCGACGGCTCCTGAGCTCGACAGCGGCGGCCACGCAGAGGGCAGAGAGCAGCGGGGATTTGGGGCCGGGCTCCGTGGGGAAGTAGCAGACGGAGGGCTATATTTGGGGCTGAAAACGCGTGTGTGAGTGTGACAAGAGCCTCCAGGGGGTCACGGTGCTGGCGGGCCGGCCGCTGCCGCCCCCCGCACGGAGCGGAGCGGCTTGCTGCAGTGTGAATGCAATTACCCTGCTGGGGCTTGATGCCTCCCCTCGCTCTCCCTTCGCTGCCTCGATGTGTCGTAAAATAGAAGCGAAATGAAAGGCAGGCTTTATCGCTCGCACCCCTAACCTCTGCTCCTCTTTGCTTTTAAGGGCAGCGGTTTTTGGAGCCCGGATCTTTGCGGGGCACCGTTGACCCCAGTGCTGTGGACAGAGGTGGCTTTGGGCAGGGGCATCATGCTCCCTTCTCCGTGTCAAAAAAAGCCGCGCTGAACAGATCGCTCAGTTCTTGACACCCTCCTGAGAGATCAGACGGCATCGCTGGGGGTAAGGGAATTCTTGGCCAATATCTGACTCTGGTTGATGTGTACACATATATAATATATGATACATATTTATGAGTCATAACTATACACTTTAAACCCACGTATATATACATACATATATGTGTGTGTGTGTACTTAAAAATGGTGCTTCAGCCATGTTCTGTTCAGATATTTACGTATAAAAATAAAACAAATAAAGGCTGTATTAGCATCTTCAGTAACTAGTCGTGAGCCACCAAAACGCAAAACCAGTTCCTAGAAAGCAGTGTTGCTTTCTTGTGTCCAAAACTCCTTCAGAGGAGCAGAGGGGGTGGGATGGTTGGGGTAGATACTTAGAAGCAATAATAAAACAAGAAAACAACAAAATAACAAACGAACAATCAACCCCCATAAAATAAAGATGAACCAGAAGGTGATTGCACCCCCCGTCCTAGACCTCTGTGTAACACCTTCCTCTCCTGCTCCTTTTTAGGAGAGGTGGGAGCCCGCTCACCTTCCTGGGAGCCACCCAAATTCTCCCTCTCGGATATCTTTCGTCCCTCTAGAGTTTGCCAGGTCTCTGTACAGGCTCTGCCACCTTCAAAAAGTGGCAGGTGGGGAGCAGGAGCCAGCGGTGGGTTATGTCCCCCTAAGGCTCGCAGGGACAAGCAGAGGGGACTTTTCAGAGGGGTGTCCCTGCTAGCCCTTATGCCTGGATGGAGGTCCCATGCACATCTCATGGGGATAATATTTTTTTTTGGGTGGCCTCTGTGGCGGGGAACATGAAAAGGACAAGGACATGGCAGTGTGAAACTTTTTCTTGCAGGTAGAAAACCCTAAAGCCCCTCAAATGTGAGTTAAATAGCACTTGAGTGCAGCAACACTTCGTGGATTCCTTCCTGAACCTGCAGTAAATTTTAACGGGTCCCTGAAGATGGGGAGAACAGAGCAAATTATTTTTCTTTCCAGTGTATTATCTTTATAAACCCAGTCCAGCTGAATTCTTCACCACCAGTGAGACTGGAAGAGAACTTTTCCCCTCTCAAGGGCGCTGCACAACCCAGGCTGCATCCCATGAATGTGTTCATTATTCACAGACAGTCACTAAGTGCTTTGGATGGAAACTTCCAGCCTGTGGCATGTCCTGACTGCCCGTGATGTCTGTTTATTGCTCGTTAGAGATGCCATACAACTCGCAGCATGAATAGCATCGCTTAAGAGCTGGCTTCTTGCTAAGTGAGGGCTATTTTAACCCATGATAAATTATCGAACCGGAGAATGTCCTTAGGTACCTAAATATATTAACTAAGAAAACAGTTCGAGAATCATTTCGGGGAATATCTATTCCCTTGTGTTAAAATCCCAGGACCCTTTCAGAAATATTTAATTGTTTGACTGGAGATGGGGAGAGAGGGAGAAAATAAATCATCATCAAATTATATGAGAGCTTAAAAAAAAAAAAAAAATTAGTCCCTGCAGAAAATGAGATAACAATTATAATACAATGCTGTTTTAAAGTGACTTTTCCAGAAACGTCTTTGGCATTGATTTCCCTATACAATTTTAACTTTTTTTTTCTTCTTTCTTTTTTAAATGTACAGTGAGAGAATGCATGGTTTTATTGGTACTGGTTAGGGTCAGCCACAGGAGAATTATGGAGGTCATGTGAAATAGGTGCCAATAAAGCTTTTATTATTGTTATACAGACAAAAGAGCATTATGGAAAGAGATCCTTACCAGACCTAACCATGGATATTTTGTTCTGTTAACAATCACACTGAAAATACAGAGACACTGTAAAAAAGAAAAAGCCCTGACTTTTCAAAGCTTTTCAGAACATTAACCTATTATCAAGTAAGATTGTTGGAGCTATTTCACCCCAGAAAATTAAGGTGTCCTGAAATGAAGCAGTGCACATAACTCATTATTTTATATAAATCAGAAGAGCTAAGGAGCTAAAACCAAAAACCTTGAACTGTCACAAGAGAATATCACTTTCAATTTTGAAATAACATTTAACATTTGATTTTTGTGTAATGCAACATAAAAAAAAATTTTTAATAACAAGGTATTCTTTAGTTTGTTTGTATGTATCCACTGTTTGAATCTGAAGATTTTCTGCCAAAACTTGAAGTTGAGGATTCTGAAGTAAAAATTAAAATGGTGTTCCCCTTCCTTTATTCAGTCTTAAATTATTTTAGCAGAGCACTAAACTTTGTCAAGGACTGTAGTGAACCTCCACATGTGTTGATAGATTGGATTCTCAGATCAAACTTCAAAAACTGTTGGAACTTAGTGAATTTCGTAAAAACTCATACCTTCTTAAATCTGATTGACTCAGGAGTTTTAGATTAATTCCAGGACAGAGCCAATTTCAATCAAAGAAAGTATTAAGAACTTACAGCACAAAACATCCTTTGTACTTTTACAGTTGTGTAAAAGGAAAATGGATTCACGGATCAAAGTTAGCCCCCAAATATTATTAACACTGGAGTAAAAATCACACAAACTTTTACTTTGATAGTAAAATATTTCAAACAATGTATATACTATGGGGATAGTCTAATGTTCAAGAAAACTTGTGAAAATTACATTAAACTATATGATATTAAAAAAATCACATATAGTAATGATTTATATTAATAAGAAGCAAGTGTGCTCTGTATAGATAGAAAACAGAAAGCATCTCCTTTCCACTGACTTTTGAGTCGTTCATCATAAAGGAGGACAACTATTCAACCTTTAAAACTCTCATTAGATGAAGGGAAGTGTTTTCCCTTGTCATGTGAAAATTATGCTTCTCTAAATCATACTTGAGTAAAGCATACATATTCTGCCTCCAAACAAAAACTCTTCCACCAGTGATACATATGCAAATGTGAAGCCATAAGTTTTTGAGTAAGTCCAGAAATAATCTTTATAGAAATCCATGAATAGTTAGAGTTTGTGTGAGTCATTAAAATCTGGGGATGAATGTAGTTTTCAAATGGTTCTGCAATAGATTATAAATGGTTTTGCAGTGCTCCAGCATGTGTGGAGATACATATCTGGAGATATATACAGTTACATACATATGAATATGTTTATTATAGTATACAAAATTGCATTTTCATACAGCATGAAAATAGTGTTGAAATGCTCTTAGAAAGACTTGAACCCAGTCAAAAATAATATTGTAATGAACTCAAATCCTAATGTAAAACCACGGAAACCCCAAATGCATTCACTTTCTTGTTCTGAATTATTTTGTTATCAATTCTGATTAGTCCTAGAAAACCCTGAAGCAGTAGGAAGGCTGGGTCAAGCACTGAGTGAACTCAGTGGTAAAGCTCTGTTTGCTTTCTCTCCTGGAGCAGCACTGGGAAGTGCTATCTTCCCCAGGATCTCAGTGGGGCTCGGCAGGAAACTCAACCATATCTGCTCCTTCTCATAAGATTCCCCTTTGACTTCCCAAGCTCCTTCAGTTGTGGTAGGATGGCCGAGCCAGTTCCCACAGTAATTCATTATGAAACCTGAGCACCTCAGCTCACATTCTGCCCTTGCCAGGACATGAGAAGTCAACCCAGAAATTTGCACAAGCCTCTGGCTATGAATAATAAAATCTACACTGCAGTTAACTGAAATTGGAGCAATAAGTGGCCTTGCTGCAGGAAAATTTCCATATTAGGCTTTGTAAATGCATGTCTTGCCCAGAGGAAGCTGAAGTTCTATTTAAATGAAGACAGTACTGGAAAAGAGAGTGAGGAGAGCTGAAGGTGCAGCTTAGCTGTCTGCCATACTAAGTGGGAAGAGGTGCCAATGCTCCTTTTATGTCCTTCTCTCATGCAAAACTCTCCCCCCACATCTGCTGGAGGGGACTAATCAAACTAAGTGGAGACTTCTATGTTTGACCTTTCCATCCTGTGCTCCTCTTAAATATAGAGCATATCTAGACAACATTTTCCACATGTTCTGTCTGGGGAAGATTTCTTGGTGCTCCATGACAACACATACCACGGTGCAGAGGCGTGAAGGGCAGCTCTGCAGAGAAGATGCAGTCAGCTGAATTTTGTGAGGGGAAGAGCTCAGCTGGAGCTCTTTAGCCAGCACTCTGTGATGGTGTGGTCTCTCCAGCTCACAGATGACTTGGTCTTGTCCTGCTCAAATGCTCCATATGACTTGGCTTTCTTGTCTGAGTGTGCATAGGCAAGTTATAAAGGATCACGGCACAAGTTTGGGCACATGTTTGTTCACAGTCTTTGCTGTAAGTTTACTCCCTGGAGGTTTTTGGCCTATCAGTCCCCTGTGTCAGGGCATTTAGAAGAGGAAAAAGTCCATAGACTGCTCCTGGTGGATATCACACCCTCCTGTTTTGGCAGGCCAAGCCATGTCACACCACTTGCACTTAGGACTAAGGATGGAGCCAGCAGGGGTGCAGCCTGAAGCCCCCAAACCCCTGTGGTACATCTGGCAAGGGACCCCAGTGTCCTTAGTGGGAAGAAGAGGTGCCCTTCCTTCATGGTGTGCAGTTGTGGCAGTTTGTGTGGGTGATAAGTGACCCTTTGCAAAGGAGAGTACTCCTTGCCTACACTTCCTCATCTCCCCTGCCAGCATCCTTGCAAAAGTCTGGCAAACCCCAGCCCTTTAGCAGTATTTATAGCTATATCTCTATCTGATGAGCCACTCTAAAGTAGGTTAACTCAAAACATACCACTTTGCTGCTTGGAAATACAGATGTGAAGGGATATCTGGTTTTAATATACAGATCACCTTATGGTGTGGCAGGTTTCAGTTTCCACAATAGAGAGTGCATTTGTGCTAGGAGTGATTTAAGCCATTTGGGACCTTCAAAAGCAGAAACCCTTCATGAACCTTATTGGAAATGACTACACTTGGTGAAAAAAAAAGGAAGAGAAACTAGAGGGGTGATCCAAGATCACACACATCTAAAGAGTGGAAAGGAAACCTTTTCAAATGTTGCTTTCTCGCAGAAAATGCCTAAGATAAGTGTTTGAGGGGTATCTCCATTCCTCTGTTGAGCTGCGAATTCCTGTTAATGCTAATGGAACTATAATTTCATTGCACAAAACCACCAGATTTAATAAAGAATATTCAGTTTATTAAATATTAGCACTATCAATCATTATACTTTCTACTGCCTTTTCCATTTTGCATTTCCCCTTTTGCTGAGGGAAGCAATGAGGAGGACAACAGAGCAGGTTTTTCCTTCCAGATACACCTGGTGGATTTGAGCTCTGATATTTCTCTTTCCCTTAATACATGGAAATCCCCTAGGAAGAGCAAAATATCAGCTTAAAGATCATCTGTACAGATTGGAAAGAAGGATTTTGCCCTTGGGTCCAAAAGCTGGAATGTTTTTTGCAGATCACAGACTCCATAAAACATATGTACTTAATAAATAAGCAAACAAGCTTGTGCTTAAGTGAGGCTTCCATGCAGTAAAGGAGAACAACATTTGACAAGTTGGGGTTGAAGGGTTGACATTTACATCCCTTGTATCCCAGAGCCACTTTTTTCAAATATCCACTTTTCAGGTTCACAGTGATTGTGCTTTGGAGGTGCACAAGAGGAACTTTTCAGAAGCTTATACCAGGTGATCTAAAATGCTGCTTTTTCACAGGTCTGAGTGACCCCATGCAGAAAGTGCATGGAATAAGTCTACCTTGCCAAAGGAGGAACCAAATGAGCTGAGAAGCCTTTCCCTCATCCCCATCCACCTCCTCACTGCCTGCACAGGTCAGCAGGGAAAAAAGCAGAGGGGAAGCAGCTGGAACAACGCCAGCACTTGGGGCTTTTGGCAGCCCTCTGCAGCAGGAGCTTGGGGTCTTTTTGCATTTGTCTTCTGCGGAGCTGTCAGCAGGTAAAGCACTCTGCTGTGTTTCTCAGAGCTGCTGAAACATGATGTGCTCTGTCTCCACCTTTGGCAGAGCTTGCCTGACCCTGCATTGCTCCTTGCTTAGGGTGAGGCAGATCCAATCCCCTCGGCAGCCCTGACGGGTCACCCAGGCTTGGTCAGGCCCGAGGAGCTGTCCTCTTACATTTAGCAAGAGGAAAAAAAGCCACCAGCTGCTTGCAATTGCTAAGACACTAAGCACTGATTTTGCTTTCACAACTGAACGTTTGACAGTCACGATAGCCAGACTTAGCAAGATCTTATCAGTACCTTTGGCTGCCAGGCCAAAGGCCTGAGCACCAAGTCTCCACAGGGCTGGCTGGGATGGAGGATGCCTGTGTTAAACGAGGTGGCTCTCCACAGCAGCAAGGATATCATCCCAGTGCCTCGTGGTCCCCACTCGGGGCAGGAGCCAGACAGAAGTCAGGTGTCAAGCCTGATAGATCATCTTGACTTTTACTGTGCAGAGAGGCAAGAGGGACTGTAGAGGGTCTGTAGAGGGTCATCTGTTTCACCTCTTTGTGCATCCATACTTGGCAGGGATTATGGCTCCTGCAAGTGCTGCCAAAATCACTGTACAAGGCATTGACATTGAACCAAACACCTAACTTCTAGCTTTCCTCTTCCTTCACTTGTGCCTCTCGGTGTGAAGAACAGTAGAAGTAGACCAAGGACCTCACTCATCACTCCATCTTTAGCTTATCCTTAAAAATGTATGCACATAGCCTCAAACTATGTCAGCACGAAGATGCATAGCAGCCACCCCCTTTCATAAAAGGCAAGTTCTGTGTAATTTTGACTAAATTATTACACAGTACAGTGAAATCAAAGTAATGTTCAGTTGACAGTAAAAACCACAGTAGATTATATATGCATAGATTTGTTGTTATTTTAGTCCACAGGCATAAAAATCAATGATTCATCTGGAACTCTTAATTTCTACCATAATATAAATTGTTTTATTAAGTGCAACAACTATACTATTCCAAGTTACCTACATTTAGTTATGGGTTCAATTCAGAAAAAAAATGGTATGACAGTAAAATATTTCCTTGGACTTTGTTTTATATTAATGCAAGAAGTCTTGTGGGCACCCATCTCTGAGATCAACAGAGAATTAAAAAGAGACAATGACTCAGAGTCAAAAAGAGCAAGCATCTTTTTGCCTGATTGCTGGGTTGTTCCCCTCTATCTTGTGCTGAAATTTCAAGTGTTTCTACACACAGACTTTCCCTTTTCATATACATACAAATTCCAGTTTAAAAACAAAACAAAATAAAACAAAAACCACAAATCCACTGAGATCTGACTCAAAGAGATATTTTAGCCTTATGAGGTATAAATTAAAGTGTAGGTTGTCCTTGAGAAATATGAGTCTGAAGAATCTGAACTACTTTTTCCCATAAGGACCAAATCTAATGATGGATGGGAAGGATTAATGAGGATTTTAGCAGCACTTGTATCTTGCTGATTCTAAGTAACACATAGTATTTAGAGAGCTTTGGGAACCTTTCTGACACCTAACAAGTACTTCTAGATCCTTCAGTTTAAATTTAAATTCAGATTAATGTTCCAGATTAGTTCGCTACTAGCAATTTTGCAAACACTAACAAATTCCAATTATTGTATCTGTACCTAATCAGATATTAACCAGGATATGTAGATGCAGATTATTTAAAATTACACCACAATCAGCATGATTAGGAAAAGAGTCATAAAAATCTTAAGGTTGCCTTTCACAGAGTCTGAATCTGGGGAAATGTTTGACTGATATGTAAGTTTATGTGGTTTGCATTTAGCAAGAATAGTTTGTATCTGAATGAAATCTGAGGAAATAAATTATAAAATTATGCCTTTCCTTGAGCTGAAATCCTCTGCATCTGACCTATATCAAGGCAGTGATTTTGACCATAGGCCACATGTTCTTTGTCTTGGACTTGTTTCTATTCTGCAGTCTTATCTGATGTTTCTGCCATGTGCACATTTAGCCAACCTTCCTTGGTATGAAACACTACACTTGCCAGGCAATGCATGGGAAAGAATTTTTGCTAGTGGGAATCAGCATTTTGCACTTTTTCCTTGTGTAAATTAAGTCAATAAGAAAAGTGTCTGGTCATTCTGCACTAATTTTAAAAGCATATAAAATACTTCCCACTGCTTTAGTTTCTTCTTCTAATCTTCTTTCAAAATGTGTGCCTGTATTTACTTGGAGCTGCAATTAATGTAAACATAGGTGAAAATAAGATGATGCAGAGGAACATCTTTGCTAATCCTTGACTGGACACATGACGTGTAGATACCTTTTAATTGCTTGAACACCAGGGCAGGGTTTGGTGTAACTGAGGACCAAATGGACCTTTTCACAGTGGACCTCGAGGCTACATCCCTCCCCTGACCAAGCACAGACCTCTGCAAAGTGCTCCCTACACAGCCTGACAGGTGTGTTTTCCTCATTTCTCACTAAAAGTTTATTCAAAGTGAAGCACAGGTGAGATCTGTGGTGTAAAACAGCTCCAAAAGGGTTCTGGTGCTGCAGAACCCCTTGGGATGCTCCAGGTGTTGTGAGAGCACAGTGCAGGTAACCCATCTCAGACAAAAGGCACTGCTGAGGTCCAGGTGGATTAAGATTTCCTTCTACAGTTCTGTATTGCACAATCCAAATGTACACTAAAGTTAGATCTGTACTTCTGCCAAGTTGCAATTTATAAATAAAAGGCTTCAGAGCAAGCCAATTTTCCTACTTAGTTTTAATAGCTAATACCCTGAAAACCTCAAGGCTAATTAAACTGTTCATTGTCCTGCTGCATTTAATTATTCAGATATTGATCTAACATCTTAATGCACAAGACAAAATAGTGACACATTTTATATTTGGAAATGGAAAAAATAGGAAGCAGACCTGCTTTGAAAATCATTTAGCAGTTAAAAACAGCTCAAAGATTATTTCCAAGTGTTGATTTTTCTTCATGAACCACATAGATTTTTTTTGTCTACATTTAAAAAAAAACGAAGAAAGAAGAAAAAGAAGTTTAAAAAGGTAGAAAAACCCATAACAACAAGAATCCCAAATAAACAAGCAAAACCCTACAGAATTTCCAATAAAGTCTGCCTCAAATTTCACATCTAGCTGAAAAAATACCCTGCACAGTAAATTACCAAATCCACGTCACTCTATAAAGATGGAGACAAGTCATTTGTAAAATCAGAACAGCACAGGGCAATCCTCTGTTCAATTCTGACCCTACCTAAGACAGCCTCTGACCTTGGACTAATAAATATTTAGCTTGCCTTGCTCCTCCACTGCCTGAAAACTGAGCCTCATACATTTCCCTCTTTTGCTGTTGTCTTAATTTAGGTCCCCATCTTTCTGATATGAGACTTGCTCTTGCTGGGTACTTAGCCTTGGGACTGAAATAGAACCCCACACAATACAGAAATAGCTGCTCTATAAAGACAACCTTTTCAAGGTTCTTTTTTTAGAAAGAATGAGTTTGTGCTCCTCCTTAGTTTTTGCTTGTTTATTTGTTTTGGTTTGGGTTTGGTTTTTTTTTTTTTTGGTCCCCCATTTTAATGTCTTGGAAATATCATCTCATTCCTAGGAAGCTTTCTCATGACTTTTTTGGAAAAGCTATTTTCTCCTTCCCAACCACAATATGTGAAGCTTTTCGAGAATGAGAAACACAGATGTTCTGGGTCCACCAATGTCACTTCCACTTTTATTGTAACATAAAACAGAAAAAGAGAACCTGGGTTATTTATAGTGGAAATAATCTATAATTTAGCCATTTACAGGTGACCTAGACACCCTCATTCACAGAAACTTATGAATGCAGCACACAGTCTGTTTCATCCACAGGACATTCTTAGCAGAGGCACTGTGCCCTGATAGTGCCTAATAACCTCCACTGACTGTGGGGACAGCTCATGCTGACATGTCCAGAACATCCTTAGGTTGTTTAAAGGCAGTTTCTTAGTGTGTTTTGATATGCCCAAAGTCATCCAAGATATTTACATAGGACTTCAATTATGACCCAGGACTTTTGGGAGACTCTCATGGTGCTGGAGCAGGACCATTTAATGGCTTGAATGATACCAAACACATCACTCTGATTCCCACCTGCAAAGACCATGAGACAAATGGCATTATTAATGTCAAGATTTGTGGTTTTCTTGTGTTGTATATTTTTTCCCCCAGAGGACACACTGAAAAAGCAAAGTGATTTGCCAAACCATAGGTAATAATTCCCACTGGATTTGATTTGGCCTGCGGGATCTAAGCTCTGTGGTCAGAAGATCCCTTGGAGGAGAGCTAAGAAAAAGACAAGAGCTAACAAAAAGAGCAATTCAGTTGCATTAGCTGTCCCTCCAGTGACACTTAGGCTGCCTTCAACTTGCTTCTGGAGCACAAGTAAAAAAGATAATGAAATTAGTAGAAGAAAATGGGGTGCTCTTGACACCTCTGAAACGGAGATTTCACTGCAAGAGTAATGCAGGTTCTGACCCAGGTCTGGGGACCTCTTCATGAGAGGCAGCACAGACCAGAAGCTTTGATGGGAGGGGCAGAGCCGAAGGGCTACAGTGAGGGAGCTCAGGAGAGAGCAACAGGCTGCAGGAAAGGCTTCCTGTGCCTTCATCCATGCCAAGGCTGTGCTTCCACTCAAGACTTTGAACTTGCAAGCTGTTAAGGTCCCACGGCTGGTCATTAGGCAGTTCTGGAATCATATTTTTGTTGGAAAGAAGTAAATTTAAATTTTTTTAAAGCACAGTATTTCAGTACAATGGCTCAGCAGGGGATTGACTTAAAGCTTGACAAATGGGAGACATTGTTTTATGCAGAAATGCAGCGTGCTCTGCCTTGCACCAGCAGGAAATATGGATTTTCTCTTTATTTGATCTCACATCAGGTAAAATATCCATCCAGAAATAGCATATGGCATCTGGTCATTATTGCACAATTCACTGGCTGGTAACTCCCATGCTGCATCTCCAACTCAGAGTAACTGACATCAGATATTACAGTTGGGATTAATCCATGCTTTATGAAGTGTTCCAAAAATTCGGAGCTAATTACTAGGCTTGAGATTCCCAGATTGGTATATGGTGTTTAAAAATGTTGTGCAATTGAAGGGAAAGCATAAATTTTGCAAGAGCTGTATTTCGCCAGAAAACTTGCTTTCCCCTCTGATTATTTATTGCTAATTGCAGGGAAGTGTCTTACATGTGTCAGTGAATTTCTTTTTGAATCTGCTAGTCCAGATCCTGGTGCCCTTTAAAAAATTACCTTTAAAAACCTTCAGAAAAAAGTCTGGTTTCCAGTCTGGCAAAGACAGTAGAATTGACTGTAATAAACTATAGCAGATCACTTTGCAGTCACATTAAAATCAAGTTTAATAACATTAAAGTTTGTACGTGATGGGAAATTCCCCTTTAAATTCCTTCACCATCTGTTGCTTAGAAATCAGCCATGAGTATTTCCCTTCCATTTCTCCTTTTCTCAGAATGGTTAATGCACAAACACAAGTTTTTAAAGGCTGTACTCAGGGTGGGTGCTGGAAGGGGAGCAGAAGGACCTTGGCTGTGCTGGAGTGAGAGAGTGGCATCTGCTGATAGATATCAGGGACTGAAATTTCACTCACCAGAAACTGTTTCATCACAGAGAAATTATTCAAGAACTAAGTTGGTTGTTAAGCCTTTTCTCAATGATTCTCCCCCGCTCAGATTTTGGAATTATTGCTGGAATAACCTGCTGGAGAGTTAAACAAATTTAGGTGAACCATTTATTGGTTTTTTTTGTTTGTTTGTTTGTTTTACGGTATATCTCTTTACTGCAGCTGTCCGAGCCTTTCCTTCTGCCATCTAAACAGCACCATCTTCAGGCACATTTAAAACCTATCCATGACCCAGCGGTGATCTACATGTTCCTGTACTGGGAATGCTCTTTTCCTGGTGCTGAAATTGCACATCTCCTCCTCCTGGCTTTTCCCTAGGCATTGTCTTTAAATCTTGACACTTGTCAAAATTACTCTATCACCCCGAGATGCGTCTTCCAAACCCCTTCCAGGTGCACCCATTTTGTCTTGTATGATTGAACCTTTTCTCAGCTGGACACTTAAATTTTCTTTAAAGAGTTTCACCATTATATCTGTTTCATACTGATTATTTCTATCATTCACTGTGATTTTTTTCCCTGACCTCCCCCGTGGAAAAAACAAATATATTTTTATTGGTTTTGTTCCAATGATGCATTTCCACTTTCTGTTTTCACCCTTGAAAGAAACAAAGTGATTCTTAGATCAACTGTATTTTGTTATGTCCTTGTCTTGAACATATTTTTAACACAAGTAAAATCCAGTTAAGTCAAAAGAAATACATAAGTTATTAGGCTGTAGCAATTATGTTTGTTTAATATATAAACAAAACAAGCTTCAGCTTGGTGAGTATTAAAACCACAGGAGCATGCAACAAGAGATACGCAGTACACTTATAATGCCATCATAACCACCTACTGTTATTTACCCCAACAAAATGTCATTTGCATGGTTTGTTTATTCCTCGATTTTTTTTTTATAGTCCAAAGGTAAACAAACAGAAAAAAATCGACACAGCAGGTCTGTGTTCAGTCACTGTGCAGTTTTCTGGAGCTGTTGGAAGAGGAAGCAGAGACAGGCAGAGCCTTCATCCCACCACCCACCCATGGTCTCTGCGCAAGGCAGAGTGTAAAACGACTTAATGTAGTTCTTTATGGCAAGGTTTGGCCTCTAAGAAACGCAGTAAGTGCTTCTGCCCTTCGCTTGACAGCTAGTAAATGACGGGAGATGCAGTCCCTCCTTCCTGCCCTCTCCTTGCAAAGAGAAGGACAGTGCTTAACTTCAAGGAGGGTGTTCACATCCAGCATTGTCTCCAGCGATTTCCCCCCGAATCCGTGGGATCTCTCCAACTGTGGCTGCTGCGTCTTGCAGCTGATAGAGAAAGCACGAGTTATCCTGCCTTTGCTTCACTAGATAGACCAACAACGTGGTGACACTTGAGGTTTTCGTTAGTCTTTATTTGGGAAAGAAAAATTCCGCAGTACTAAACCCGCTGGATTTGCCAATTTTCAGTTTTACCGCGAGAGATAATTCTGTCAATGTTTCACGAGGTTATTACGGCTGGCGTCTGCAGGAAATGCTGCAGCAGGCAGCGCTCGCCGCGTTCCAGCCGTGTTCCCAAAGGAAAGGAGAGCGCAGATGCGCCGGGGCCTGTCCCGGTGTCCCCGTGTCCCGGTGTCCCCGTGTCCCGGTGTTCCGGACGGGGCCCCGGGTGGGTGGTGTGTGATCCGGACGTGCAGCTCTTCAGACCCTGCATTTCTCTCGGGAAGCAGCGGTTATTGCTCGGCCCTGCTCGGCCTCCTCCTGCCCGGCCGACAGCGGGCCGGGGCACACGGGGCTCGGGCACCGCCTTTCCCCGGGGAAGCGGAGGGAGATGGGGCCCTCAGGAGCCCCACGCCATGCGGAGGTCCGAGGCTGGGTAAACCATCCCCTGAAGGCAGGACACCGCCGTGTCTCACCGCCTCGGCCCCGCGGGCGAGGCTGAGGGGAAAGGCCTGTGCGGAGGGATGGAACTCGGCCGCCGCTGAAGAGGGGCGGCAAGGTTGCCCCTCACCCTGGACAGGAGCTAGGCTGCTCGTAATAAAGAGGCTTTGCAGCCAGTGATAAAATTCTTGTGTCCTGCTTTTGGGCGAGAGATCTCCTTTGGGGGTTAATTTAAGGAGACGGAAGAGTACCGGGAGGGTAAGGGTGGGACAGTACCCAGGCCACGCTGGAGGAGCCGGCCGAGAGCAGGGGGACAAGGCAGAGCCCCCCTCGGGCCCGGGCTATGCTCAGCCCCTCTCCAGTGCCACACGGGTCTGTTTCCGTCCCGCGGGGCCCGCCCGGTTCGGCAGCCGCAGGGCCCGCTGCTCCTGCAGCCCCGGCCGCAGCCCCGGGCTCAGCTCTGAGGGGACAGCAGGGATCCCCACGGCTGCGGCCCGACCTGGCGTGTCCTTCCCCACGAGGGCAGCTACCGGCCCCGGGGAGGGCAGGGCACATCCCCAGTGTCCCCCTGACAGTGCGATCCCCTGGCAGGCCCGGAGCGCCCGCGGCTGCCCCTCACTCCTCCAATGGCTCCGGGGGCTCGGGAGCTGCGCCCGGCGCCCCTTCCGCTCCTGAGAATAGGCACAGATTGAGGAAAGGCTTTCTTTTTCTTTTTTTTTCTTTTCTTTTCTTTTCTTTTCTTTTCTTTTCTTTTCTTTTCTTTTCTTTTCTTTTCTTTTCTTTTCTTTTCTTTTCTTTTCTTTTCTTTTCTTTTCTTTTCTTTTCTTTTCTTTTCTTTTCTTTTTCTCCTCTCCTCTCCTCTCCTCTCCTCTCCTCTCCTCTCCTCTCCTCTCCTCTCCTCTCCTCTCCTCTCCTCTCCTCTCCTCTCCTCTCCTCTCCTCTCCTCTCCTCTCCTCTCCTCTCCTCTCCTCTCCTCTCCTCTCCTCTCCTCTCCTCTCCTCTCCTCTCCTCTCCTCTCTTTTTATTTTATTATTTTTATTTTTATTTTTATTTTTATTTTTATTTTTCCTCATTTTATCTTTTTCTTTCTTTCTTTTCCCTCATTTTATTTCTTTTCCTTTCTTTTCTTTATTTTACTCCTTTTTTGTCTGCTTTTGTCTCTTTTTTATTCTGACTATTTTACTTTTTGAGATAACCCGTTTTTCAAGTTCCTTTCGTTTTGCCCGGGTTCACGGCCTCCCTTAGGAAGGAGCCCTCAGGGGCTCGCTCCTCTCCCTTCGCCTTTGCGGAGCCGGGCCACACGGGCCACACGGGACCAGCGCAGCCGGGTCCTCAGCGGAGAGGCGAGGAGGGATGGAAGACAGGGGACTAAATTCCTGTCCACACAAAACAGCTCCTCTTCACGGCTGGGAGGTGAATTCGATCCGTCCCCAGCGCCCCTGCCCCAGGGAGCCCCGAGCCCCGCGGGGCCGAGTCCCGGCCCGCCGGGGGCTCTTCGTTCGACGGCTTTCCTCGCCCCTCAATAAAATGATGATCCTCTTTACAGGAGAACACAGACGGGGGTGAGGATATCCTCACAGGGCCCTCCTGAAGGAAGGAATAATTTTTCTTCAGGCGTCTTTCTCTTTCCTCTGTTAGCTTTATCCCAAAACACAGGGGTATGTTTTGCTTTGTTTTGGTTTTGTTTTTTGTTTTTGTTTGTTTGTTTTCTCGCCTATTTTTTCTTTAAAGTTATTTTTAGAGATATCTCTGTCTTTATTGGTTGTTCAAAAAATTTTCACAGTATTTGGTTTTGTTCAAATAAAAATCCTACAATTTTTTTTCTTTTCCTTACACTCCCAGGGATAGAACCAAATGCAGATTAGTCTTAAATTAAGTAACAAAAAATAGGTGGCCACCCAAGACAAAAGATAAATTCCCAGCTACACAGGTGTCATGTAGGAAGGCCTTGCACCCAGGTGTTCCCTACTCTTTTCCAGGTTTGACTTTACAAAAGTGAAGATATTTTAAAATAAGTTTTGATCCTTCTCTAGTATGCACATCCTCTGTCATTTCTCTGTTCTAGAGCCTTACTCAGATCCAAGAAACTTCTACCTGCCTTTGCTGTTGTTGTTGTTGCTGTGTCAAAAATCAATAGCAGAACAAGTATATTTCTCTGAGAAAAGCTCCACAGAGGAGTGCCCTGCCCACTGTGAGCCATGGCACAGCATCTGAGCCTGGGCACTGCACTCTCCATGAAGTGCCAATCACAGCTGAAGTGCTGCACACAGTTTGCAGCAGCTTTTCTCCTCTCACTTCTACACTTACACCTTCTTTCTCTTTTCCTCATCAACAGGGTTCTGCAGAGCCCTTCTTCAGTTAAGCATGTTTGTTACTACCCCACATTTTGGGTTTACCTGATTTACTCAGCTGTCACGTCTCTTCATATCATTCCTCTGATTTTTTTGTTTCCTTCATACCCAGAAGTGATGGTGTCTGTGTCTGAACTCTGCTCTTTCACATAATATTGTCAACAGAAACAATATTTTTAAAAAGACATGGGTTTAAATAAAATGTATAAAGGATAACCAGAACAAAACATACACCAGATCCTTCCCTTTTTTGAATGTAGGGTGTCTTTTGCCCCTTTTTGGAGTCTTCTGAAGTCGTTAAGATGTTATTCTGAGTTGGCTTTTATCAGGAATCTCAGATATTGTATCAGTATATTGCTGACAGAATTTCCCGCTTCATAGCAAACAAGCACCTAACTATAATCCCTGCAGCAGCAGAGATGCTGACTCTTCTGTGCCAAATCTAGAATATCATTATTACCAAAGATTAACATTGTTTGTGTTTGTGCAGCTTTGTGAGATACATACCGAAGGTCACTCTTCAGGTAGCCTGTAACCTCTGGTTGTTTCCTGATAATGTGATAGGTTGTTAATGGACCTTAATATTGGGGAGATGCAAATCTCGGAGGTTTTGCCTTTCCGAGCTTTTCCAGTTCTGTGAGATATTTAAGCCTCTGAAATCAATTTTGGTCACTTGGAAACTCATTCATATCACTGTGAAATCTTACCTACAAAGTTCTTCAGCATGAGGAAATGCTGGAAGTAACTTTGCAATTTGTTCTCTATCATCATGTTTTGGGAAAGTCAGACCTAGAAGCAATTACTATTAAGAACACATGAAAAAATTAGAGAATATTGAAAGCCATTGCCCACACTTTGGTTCTCCAAAACACAAACCACATGTCTTCAGGGTCTAGGTTTGAACATCAAGCTGAGTTAATTCAGATCTGATCCTACATGCAATTATGGATAATTTACAGGACCAGTTCCATGCCCCATTAGTAGAACTGTATGTTTGTGGTGTCTGCATCTTTTGGTGAGGAAAAGAAAATTAAGTGTAATGCAAAAACATTTGTATCTCTCATCTGAATGAAAGTGTCTGTGTGATGTGTGTGGCAACATTATTTCTGGTCATGAAATAATTTCTCTGTCTTTTAAGAGACTTTCTCACTCTTTTAAGAGATTTGGTATGCAGATGCTAAGCAGGGTTGGTCACACACTTGCTCTTGAACAGTCCAAGTGCCTCTCTCCTATGTTGGCCATATCACATCAGCCTTTGCTTGCCCGGGGGCTGCTGAATAATCCAAATTCCCTATATAGAGAAAACAAGGTGTCTTGAGCTGTGGTGTGATCACACTCACTGAATCACTCTGGGGAATTGCTGCCCCAGATTTTCAGATTTTTGTAGGGATTCCATTTTTTTCTTCATAACCATTGTTCACAGGAGCCACATCCTTTAGTGCTGCAATTCATTTCCAGAGCACTGGTTCCCTCCCTGCTCATCTTTCCAAGGTACGTGCCTCACAGCTCCCAGCCTAATGGCATTTTGACATGCTGCTTGCAGAGTTGGGAAGCTTGGCTGCCCTCATAATGATCAACAGGAAGGAGTCTACAGGATAGCGGAAATCTGGAAAACATGAGGGGTGAAAGATGTGCCTTTGTTTAAACTGGAAAAAGAAAAGAGGAAAAAAAGAGTAGAAAGAAAGGGGACAAGAGTGTTCTGTATGTAAAAGGTGGCTACAAAGTTGCTGGTAACTTATGAGCAACTGAAGAAGAATGAGAAATCACTTAAATTTGCAGCAAAGAAAACTAGGATAAATACTAGAAATGGAGTCTCTTTCTTAAAAGGATATCCAAGAAAAGAGTGTGATAGACATCCAGGACTTATGCTACAGAAATGCAGATCAGAAGAAATATCTTTCAGAGATTATCTAAAGGGATTTACTTAACTTTGATGCAGGAGGTGGAATGGTGGGAGAGTGGCCTGGATGACTGGATGACTTTTCTTTCAGTGCTTCACTGCTGCAAAGCTATCTCACCCCCGGAGGCAAGGCAACTCTTCAGCTGGCTGACAGCTGATGCAGGATGGAGATTAAACTCAGCTGAAGATTGACTGTGGTGGTAGAAATATGTTGATTCATGTGGAATTCAGGCTCTTAATTCACACCCAAATCACTGGCAGAGCCACTGCTGGCTTCAGTAGCTCAGCACCAAGTTCTTATCTGGCAGACACCATGATGTCCATTTTGCTACATTTTGAAGAAGTATCACAAGATTTGTCTCTTACCAAATCCATTCCATCTTTGTGAAATATTATGGCTCTTTCAGTAAGACCCGTATGGGAGTTAGAGATATGAGTGGCACAGAAGGTGATTAGGCTATTAAGTTCACTAGGTCATTAAATAAAACTATTAAGCTTTTCATTCTTCCCTTTGTGGTTTCATTTGAACAATTGTTACCCAGGTATTAGATATTGAAATTACTGCCTAAGAAATGGTCTCAGTGCAGCAGAAATGATGCAAAATTGACCAACTAATAGAAAGGAGACCTGCATTATTTTTTTCAATCAGCAGAATTACTGGGATAAGCATTCAAAGGAGAAAGCACAGTACTGTTTTTCTAAATTCTGGTCACAGAGGTCCTTTGCATGGAAACAGAGAGGAGGGGATCAGCTTAACTTTTTGACTGCATTTATTTGTTTTATTATGCTCTGGAACAGATTAGGAGTGCTCATACAGGCAATTATGGCACCTCTGATGAGGCATGGCAATAAACAGGAGGGAGGTGGTAACTTTTTCTGTTTTCATATTTGTCTGCAGTGTAAGGGGGAGAAGGAACACAAAGCAGAATGTGGTGGAATGGGCGGATGGTGAGGCAGAGAGAGGAAAAGAAAATTAGGATAGTGGATGCAATAAGGAGAGAAGGACAAAACAGTGGCAGGTTAAAGTGCAGGAATCAAATGGCCTTGGAGTCATTGTGGAAAATCACTGCTAAATTATCTTGTGGTGAGTAGAAAGTAGCTGAAGAAGTGAGGGATGTAAGGATCCAAGTAAGAGAAGAAGCAGGCAGAGACATGGACCTGGCATGGGCATGGCTGGAATTGGCACAGGGAGGTGGCAGGGTTTGCTCATCACAACCCCTGGGCCTTCCTTCAAATGTTGCTCCAGGAGGCACAGCCCATGTCTGTGTGTGGATTTTGGGCACTTCACAGCTAAGCCTTGGGGATGGAGGGTGGGGAAGGAGGATACGTAATGGGGATAAGCAGGAAGGAGACAAGGGCCCAAGTTAACAAATGACTCAGCTGAGAAGGGCAGGGGAGCCCTGAGGACAGAGAGAGCAGTGTCACAGGACTCTTGCTGCCCTGCTCAGCTCTTGCCATGCATCTTCCACCCATTCCCTGTAACACATCTGGCCAAAGAGCCTCAGTGCCATCTGCTCCTGCCTCCACCACTCACAGCAGCAGAAATGAAGCCACCCTTGGCTGCTGGCACTGTCTCTGGGAGGGTAGCAGAGCCAGTACTATTATTAATTTGCTCTATGAATAAAACGTCAGGAGGAACCATCCCTGCCCTAGGGCATCTCCAAGAAGTTGCAGTTCAGATGTGTATTGCACTGGGTATCCACCTCAAAATGGGTCAGGAGAAGCTGAGCTAAAACCTGCCTGTCTGCAGGGATTTACCCACCAGGGATCCTCTCTCAGCAGAGTGCCAGACCTGCAGCCACAGCAGAGGGAAGGTGTAGGCTGCTATTACAAGCCTCCTCTGAACACTGAGGTGCTTTTAATTTTAGTCTGGGAACTTCCCCTCATTACCCTTCTGACAGGATGGGTGCAGACAGCATTAGGGATGCTGGGCTAGACACTGGCCCCAGAGGAATGTCCTCCTCCTCCTTCTCCTCCTCCTCCTCTGCGGCAGCACCTCAGCACAGGGGGAGGCACAACAGCACTTCCAGTCAAACACCTTCCCTTGCAGGATTTCAGTTTCTCCAACCGGAGGCGGCTGCAGGAGGGTAGGAAGCCTCCACGCCATCCTCAGCCTGGCTCCCCACAGCCCTGCGAGTGAGTCTGGCTGGTGCCTTTTCCCAGGGCTAAAGGGGATCGCTGATTAAAGGGGCCTTCTGACCAGCTTTCCCCTAAAAGGAGCTTACAAAGCCCGTTTGTTTAACCTTTTCACAGCAGCTTGACCCTGTCATGAAGAACAAATCACTCCGAAACAATGTTGAAGTGTGGGACTGACGGAGTTGCTCCCAGCCTCTTCCTCCTGTGCCATTGCAGGCTGGGGATGAGTCCAGCCCTGCAGGAACAAGGACCCTTTTCTGCCTCCCCCCAGCCCCACAGCTTCGAGCAGCAGCTGGGAAATGAGGGCTGGGTGTGGGTGCCTGTGCTGAGGGCACAGACGTGACACTGCCAGGCTTCTCACCTCCCTGATAACAGCACAGGTTCTTGCCTCCAGGTTTTCTTTTTCCTGCATATCAGATGAACTTAGGAGAGTGTTAATTTTTTTCCCAATTTTAAATCCTTTGGCCAGCCTTTGCCTGTTTTATACATTTTGAGTATACCTTTTGTGTACTTCTCAGCAGTGAAACCAGAGGACAGATAGACTCACTGGTTCAGTTTAGAAGAAAATATTTAAATTTTGTTACATTGCTTGTTTTATGGATAGGGAAGGAACTGTTCAGTTAGAAATAACAATTAAATGCTTATTGAGATTCTCAGATTTTAAACAATAGTTCTCTTTTCCCTTAAAACAAATTATCAAAGCAAGAATGCATAAATTGGACAAAAGTTATTATATTCCAGTGTTTTCATGAAGTGATTTTCTACATGAACAGGAAAATGAATCTTAATTGCTTACCACAAAAATATCCTCAGGCACTGGTAGTACAATTAAGAGTTTTTCTTTAAATAGCATGCAAGAAAATGCAGTACATATGGTGCCATTAGCAACTTCAAAACAGTATTTGGATATTCATTTAATTCAAAACAGCATGTGCTAACACAAAACTTAGCAGTAATAATAAATGTAAACTTGGGTAAGAAAGTAAACAATGCCATCTCTGTTGAGTGTGTAAGCCATTAGTCAAAACCAACAGAACCAGATTTTGATAGCAAGTATAAGCACAAAATATTTTATAATAGCTATTTTAAAAGTCTTGGTTTGTTTGGCTTTGATTTAAAAAAATAATAATTGTACAGAATTGTGTTTTATTGTGCTCAGTAACTTTGCCTTTGTGAATACTGAAAAATGGACAGTAACTAAATGTGTGAAACGAGGAATTGGATAAAAGTTGGATAACTTTGCATTTCTGTTGCAACTATGTGTGTAAATTTAAACACCATGCTGGCATTTTGTGCTTTACCTAATGATGTTCAGTGCAGAACACAACAGATACAACCCAGGGTGCCGAGGGTGACATACTCAATTTAAAGGTCTCATGGAAATCTAGCTGTGCTAGTGGCCAGGTGCTTAAATAAAGATCCTTCCTGTAAAGCAGACTAAGCTATTTAATCTCTGCCTTAATCCTGACACTTTTAAAGATTGAGATGCTACTGAAAGTAAGACTGTTTGCTTGTTGAGGATAACACAACAGAGGCCATTCCCACTTGCCCTTGCAGGGGAAAACATTAGTTTTCCATCTCAGTGAATTTTATAAAACATTGCCAGCTGGGAGAAAAAATAACTGTAGTGGCGCTGACCTAGGAGGTGTAAAATATCCACATTGAAACACTTCAGGAGAAACAAACGAGAGTATTTTATAGGTTTCCTTCTTGAAGAAGAAGTTCCTTACTTTCTCTGCCCCCTCCTCACTGCAGCTCCTGTGAGCCCTGGAAAGCCCTGCAGAAATTCGTGTTCCCTGCTTGCTCTCGGAGCCTGGCCCTCACTGCGGCTGCTGGGCTTTCCCTCTCTGCACAGATGGGGAAGATAGCCCAGGTTCCAGGGAGTGAGGCACAGCAAAAGGCTAGTTCTTGACCCTGATGACAAATGAGTTATGGTGGGCAGGGGGCTGTGCTTCCCTCAGCGAGGAGACTCAGCTGTGACTCCTGCCATGGAGCACGGTGCCCAAGCCCAGCTTTGGGGAGCAGGGTCAATAAATTAGCAAATTACAGTGCAAACAGGAAACATTTTATTGGTAAGGAGAAAACATGCATCAAGCCACCCCACAGTTAAAAGGGAAGAGGTTTTGTGCAGTGCAGGAGAGGGCCATCAGGCTTGCTGGCTTGTATGTCTTTCTTGCTGGAGCTGTTCTACTTTGTATGAATAATTAAATCATCTTTGGAGCAAGGACTTGACCCTGCATCTCTCACATCCCAGGTGAGCACCCGAACAACTGGGCAATAGACTCAATCTCTTGCTCTTCTCTCCCTGGCCCCATGAATATTTAATCACCTATACAAAGTGAAGCAGCTCCGGTGGGAGGGAGTGAAAGCCAGGCACCTCACAAAAACTCTGTAGCTCTATGGCCCATCTTTTTTCCACCAAAGTTTGAGTCTCATGGACAAAAGCCCTCAGTACATTGGAGTGGGGGCAGTGTTGACTGGATGCCCCCCTCTAGCAGAGTCAGAGATGGTGGAAAGAAAATTCTGTCTTCTCACCTTTCCCATCTATGACACATATCCACCTACATAATTTATTTTACAGCTGATGGTATTGATGGCCACCTTTGATGCATTTGCCTAACTATTTAAAGTAGTCACCTAGGCAGGAGAGGACTCAGAACCTGCATGTCCCAGCAGATCTGCCAGGGCATGTGCTCCTGCTTCTGCTCAGGTTGGTGTCAAAGTCAAACAGATGAATGTGATGGTGGCACAGACCATGTGCCCACTGGTGAGAGCTGAAGTCTTGGAAAGGTTTAGTGTCTCACATGGCTGCTGCTTTCACACTCAGTGCCTTACTTTATGCACTGAGGGATGCAGAGCTCAATCCAACACATCCCAGCAGTAAAAAGCATAAGGAAGAGCTGCAGGGAATAAGAATGCAAAGAATGAGGTCATTCTGCCCAAGGCGCAATTTTGGTTTTTTTTATAATTCCACAGGAAACTAGGCCATCCAGTAAGGTTTTTAAAGCTAATGCAGATTTTTAAAAGAAAGCACAGCTGATGTTTTTTTAAAAAATGTGCTGAGCCAGAAAAGATGCTACTCAGGTATTTCTGTAGCCTATCAAGGTCAGAGTGGAATGAGAAGTGCCCTCTTATGAAGAATCACTCTTAGTCTCACATGGTCCTGAATTGTCTCAGCAAACATTTTGTTAGAATTTTTTTTTTGCTTTTAGCAGGAATAAGGATTTAGAGAAAAATTTATTTGCAACTGCACCAGAAATTCAACATTGGGATTATGCAGGGAAAAGTGAGGAACATATTTACCTATTTAAAAAAGATAATTGCTTATAACCCCCATTTTACCAGGATATTGCTGCATTTTTTCCAACAGATGTTCTTTTGGGAAAAATTTGGTATCTATCATCACCTCAAAGCAATACAAATCAAAACATTGTGTATTTACAAAAATAAAAAATGAGGGTTTTTTGTTTTATTTTCCTATTAAAAATTATTAAAACCACTCAAATCTAAGGATGATAAAGAGGGCTATTCATGCTATGTCTGGGCTTTATATTTAGGTCTTTGGGTTGGAAGTAAGTCTCCCCACGGATAGACAACAAGATTTAAGACCCTCAAGGCAGTGGTACTCCAGTTATCCTCTGGAAATGCCTGATTCTACAGCCTGCAAGATGTATCCCCTTGACATCATGCCCCAGGTGAGCTGTGTGCTTGAGTCCCAGTCCTGGTCATAGGCTGAAGACATGGAGCTGAGACGCATCTGATTCCCCACTCCTCCATTCCCAATCTGGGAATTAGAAATTCATCTTTGTTGTTTTAACTGTCTTGCGCAGTTGTAAAATTAGCTCCTACCTGCTGCAGAAGGCAGATTAAATCTGGGAAGTCATTAGAAAAGAACTATCACAACAAGGATATCACCTCTTTATTAGCAGAATTAGCAGGTGAAGGAGAAAGCACAGGCACAAGGAGGTTCCTGACTTCAGGAAGGGGCAGTTTGCTAAGCACAGACTTGCATGGCTTGCAATGAATTAAATTATCACTTGATTGTACCATTTCAGACCAAACTTGCTGAGCCATGTTTTTTTGCCTCTTTTTCTGCAGTGAGACTCAGTCCTGTCTCCCAGAGCTTGTCGACAGAGACGATGGCAGGAAAGCGATGAGTCAAGAGCAATCAGATCAAGAGGGTCATTTCACGGACACACCAGAATGGCTGGGAGCATTTTCTGATCCTTTCCCTCTTCTAACTGCAGGATGAGTTATCTTTGCTGAGTGTGTTTAAGCTAACCTTGGAGAAGGGCTGTGGAAGGGCCTGGAAACACAAATGGTGTTTCAGCTGCTGCTGGGGATGAGAGACATACAGGCAAAGTATTGCTGCAGCCACAACTTCTTGTCATGGCCCCACAGCACCACACCATGCAAATACTCACCCTTGTGAGACCTACCTGGCTGACCAAGAACTCAGCTTTTCCCTCATCCCTGATTCCCACTGCACAGTATTCCTCAGCCGCATTCAGGGCATGGATCTGGCATGCTGTACATCTGAAGATTGTGTTTATTTTATGTATTTGCCTGTGTGTTGTTTGCCTACTAAATTAGGAAGAAGGCTTTTTGAAATTGCCAAGTTTCACTCTGTGATCACATCTTCTGCTTCTGCACTCGTGGCTGCTGTCTACCAGCTAAGGACTCCCTGAAAATAATTCCTTATTCTTCTGTCTCACTGATCTCTTGCTTGTGAAGGAATCCCAGAGCAAACCTTCCTAATGCTGATGTTCAGCCAAGGACAAGGGCTAATTTTAACACTATGTAACTTAATTTAGAGTGTGTTGCTTTGCCTCCGAAAGGAGCTTTAAGCTGTTGCCAGTGGCACCATCTCAGTTTTGTCAGGTCTGTGGGCAATGCAATCTTATTCTTCCTGTGCTCCAAAGTACCCTTCAAAAGAAGTATTTATGATGAGTTATCACAGACAACATTATTTCCAAAATGTTGTGTATTACAAGTAGAACAAAGAGAAGAGGCAGAGGATGGTGAGCAGAGCATGAAGGGTATATTGCACTCATGTTTCCAAATCGTTTCCAAGGCAGTGGGACAGGGAGCCTTAAGATCTACGAGGGTGTTGTGCACCGAGTAGCCTAGCAGAGCTGGACAGGAGACTGAGAGGCAGACACAGCCAGGAAACAGTGATAAATTAAATTTTCTCCTTATTAGCTCATTAATATTTCTCTGTCCTCTAGGTCTGTGCCCTACCCTGCTTTGTCTTTTTTCTTCACTTTCTCCTTTTGTCCTCTATCCCTCTTTCCCTAGTAAGAGTCACAGCCTAAACCTCTCTCCTTACGCTTCCTCTTCTCAGGGATGGTACAAAACAATGTCAACAGATGGTGGTTTGTGTGTTTTCATGTGTTTTTCATACATGCACAAATTGGTTCAAAGAGATACATTGTGCACCCTTTGCTCTTCCCTCCTACCAGAGAAACACAGAATAAAAGCAAAGCTCCTGAGGAGTCCCTATTCCTGCTGTTCTCCATAAAATCACACATAGCAAAAGTTCTATAACTCACTGGATTGGGGCCATATGCCTGGTGTTATGAAATATATGGAGGAAATACGTGCTTCTCAGTAGTGTGAGGAAAAGCCACTCAGCAGTTTCCATATTTTATGTTTCTGTATATTACTTTGAGCAATGCAGATATATGTCTGTGTTTAGAAAAAATAATCCTTATTTCAGCTGCCAGTGCCAGGAGAGTACAGAACTTGGGAAGGGCTGCCCATGTAAATATGACTGGAAAGAAATTTTAATTTGTGATGCTGCTCTGGCACATAGGAATGGGATCTTGGTGTGTAAATGGGTGGTATAATCTCTGGGTGGGGGGAATCACAGATAACACAGTTGGAGCTTGCCTTGTACCGTGCTTCAGATGAAGAGAAGGAAAGAACTGACATTCTCTTTGGCTGAGATGTCAATACATCACATCTCTGATAAGATAATTTGTACAATTTTGTTATCACACAGCTCTTTTGATCAGGGAAACCTAATGAAATTTGTGAAGCCTTTTTGTGTTGCCGTCAGGGACAAAAACCCAGCTGAGTCAGCACGGGGGGCGTCGGGAATCGAGGCTTTGCCTGAGAGACAATTCACACAACAGGCTGGTTAAGCCCCAGCTCCAACACGCCCTCTGCATGCAAAAAATAACACTTCAAGTGAGCTGAGTTCTAGAAAATGAAAACTAATTGCTGGGGTTAGAAGAATTCAGCCAGTCTCAAGCCATTAGGATCACGGCCGAGCAGGGAATGTCATGGAGCCAATTGGAGCAAAGCTGTCAGGGCTTTACCATGCTTAAGACCTAACCTTGGGTTGCTCTGCAATCACACGACCACAGCTCCAATGTTTGCAGGAGAATATTCTCCCCATGCCCCAGCAGCACTTCCCTCCACAGATGCAGCAATGAGTGTGAGGAATGCCAATTCCACAATACTCCTCATCGCCAGCAGGACAGGGACAGACAGGCCTGGCGGTTTAATTTGCCTTTTTTTCTTTTTCTTTTTTTTTTCCCTAGAGGAATAAAAACAACAAAAAGACAACCTAGTCTGTCGTGAGATTTCTGACTGATTGTGGAGTAATTCGGACAGAATGGAATAGAGCCTGCTCAGTGGTTCATGAACAGCACTTATCCGTACTCCATTATTTTCCCTTTAGTTTGCTTTACAAATTAGAAAAGGGCACCAGTGTCAAATTCTTGATGCAAGCCTCTGTGTGAAATGATAAGCTAAATCCTAAATTGAGGTCAAAGCTGTTCATGTGGTTCCTGCTGCTAATAAAAACGCTTTTCTTTGTTCCTGACTGCTAAGAATGCCTGCCCCATTTATAAACAAGATCTTATCCCAAAAGAGACACCTCTGTGCCGATATTAGGGAAAAGTACCTTGCTTAAACAATAATCTCTCCTTAAAAATACATTATGCTTTGTCAAGAAAAAAAGTAGCATGGTTTCATTGAGAGAAATTCATTTATTCTAGCTGAAATTCTGGTTTTGTCTGCATGCAGCATCTCAGTGTATTTTTCTGAGTGATTCACAATGTGAAAAAATAATTGGCAACATCATAGAATTATCTTATAATGATTTCATATAAACTTCAGTTTAATTTCCATTCAGACAGTGAGACTGAGTTTCCCCCCACAATTTCCTTTTTTGACACTTTTCTGAGTCCAAAATGAAACAAAACAAAAAACAAAACAAAAACAAAAAAAAAAAAAAAAAAAAAACCAAAAAAAAAAAAAGAAAAAGCAACCCTGTTATGGTTTTGAACCTTGCTACCCGGAGAGCTCTGGCTAACAGGTTATAAATCTGACATCATCACATCCTGCTGAGGGATGATGCAGCACCTGGGAGAGTGATGTCCTGCTTAGACATGAGTTTTCATAGTTCCAAAGCTGGGTGGAAATGACTTGGGAGAGATTTGGTGTCCTTCTCTGAGAAAAAAGAGCACCCACCAGAGGGACGGGGACAATTGTTACAATTACAATTTTATCCTTAAAATTACTGCTGTAAAGTCACTCAATTTTAACCTTTCCATGCATCTTTCAAAGCCTTAATGTCTGAACCTGGTTTTTTGAGTGAGTTACAAACTTTGTTCTGTGCAGCTGTGCAGTACTCAGTGTCAGGAGAGAGCTGATCCCACTATCATCAAACTTGGACACCACAAACCACTGTGCCTCTGCCTTCCTTGGTTCAGCTTCCTCTGCTGTCACTGTAAATGGACTGCAGTTAGTTACTACAATCAAATAAATTCTCAAATACTGCAGAAAATTAATCTTCAGGCTGTTTTCCCCTTTCCTGTGAGGAAGGAAATCAATTTACCTAGAAATACAAGAAATGCCACAGTGGGGTTACACAGCTCAAAGCAGTTACAGGAGACAGATAATTTGGAGACTGCAGTATCCATTCCTTTTCTTTCTTTTTTCTTTTCTCTGTGCTGAACCCTTGGTAACTGCAGTGAGATGAATTAAAAGTGTCAGTTTGAAATGGTTGGAAACGGGTATAAATTGGAACTGTCTTTGCTGAGAAGCAGAATGAGATGGGATCAGGGCTAGAGGCAAGGGAGGTTTTGGAAGGGCATCACAATGTGCATGCTTTACTACCAGGGAAGCAGAATCACAAGCAGAGATGTGAAATCAAAAGAGGGAAGACTGGTTCCTGCTGTTCTATTTCTATAAAATAATTTTCTAGTTAGATTTACAGGAATTCTAATCAAACAATGCAGATTTTATATGTAATTATAATGAATATGCAGATGTAATGATATGAAGCAGTGGTCTCCTGCACTGCTTAGAAAATATAATCCTTATTAGCTTTACTTTGAAAGAGCTTAAACACTTGTCCAAATATCCATACAAGGAGAGGCAGAGTAAGGATAAAGCACAAAGATGTTTTTGTGTCTGCTCCAGGAGCAGCTGAAGGACTTGAAGGATGAGCAAAAGTGAAGTAAGGCCTACCTGAAGGGTTAAAATAAAAAAGAAAGGTAAAAAAATGGGGGATGGATGGCAACAGAAACAGTGACTGGAATCCTTGGCACACATTGTGCTCTGAAGGCAATGGTACTCCAAAGAAAGTCACTGAATTTACCCAAATCAGGCTCGTGAAACATTTGCCTGGTAAAATAGTCTAGCAGCACAAACAGCTCAAAGTCTGGGCATTCGTGCCACAAAGACAGCTAACACTTGTCCCCAGCTTTGACATGTCAGGAGCTCACAGGGCTGGAGGTGACAGGCATCTCGGAAAGGTCTGTTTTACCCAACTTCTCTCCGAGGAAGTCCCAGATTGATTCCCCGAAGAGAATTTTTCACAGCATTTGCAAGTGCTGCTGTCAAAACCAGCCGTGAAGCGGTGTTGTTGGGTAAACAGCCCCTTTCCTCTGCTGTTGTGCTGTCCCTCCGCGGGGCTCCCGCCCGAGCGAGCGCGGGGAGCGCAGCGCTGCCAGGGAAGCTGGGCAGAGCCCACACAGCCGGCTGGCCCCCTCCAGCTGGAGTTTCTTCACGAGTGGAGCTGCTCTCGCCCCCCGGGGCTGCGGATGCCCCGCGGCAGCGCTGCGGGCCCGCGGGGAGCGGAGCCAGCCGCGCTCTCCGCCGCCTCCCCGGGAGCATCCCTTCGGAGCGGCTGCATCCCCGAGAGCTCCTTCCAAACCACCCCACCGACCTGCGGCGTCCTGCCCTCCCCTCGCCGCTGAGGCTTGGGCTGGATGGAATTGGTTTCAAAGACCGGGCTTAATGCTTTTTAATGCTAGCTAAGTGAGCGGGTTGAGATGCTAGTGTCGAAAAGTCTTGAGGAGGGAGAGAATTCTGGGTTTCCTGTTATTTGTCTTGCTTCACAGAATCCCATTTTTTAGTGAACAGATGGAATATTTTTGGTTTGTTGAACATTTTGTCATCACTATTCAGCACCAGCTAACCTGCCAAATGCTCTTGAAAAATACACAGTTATTGCAGTCTCTGGTCCTCTATTTTACAAGAGCGACTTTGCTCCTTGGTTTCCATGAATAAAAAGAACTGTTTATTTTTCTTTTTTCTTTTTTTTTCCCTTCCCTGCCTTAAGATCCACAGACTATTCTCTATTGATCTAAGTGGCAAAAACTCATTCAAAGTAAGATAGATGTTAGTCTGCCAGAACAGGAAAACTCTTGGATGAAACCAGCAGAGACTGGAATTTCTTTACAGGGAAATCTACCCCATTTGCCAACAGTGATCAACAGCCAAGGATAACTGTGATTAATTTTTTTTTCCAGTTGAAGGTGGGTGGTGGTTTCTATTAGCTTTTAAATGCAGAAATACAAGGAGATTTGGATCAGGGGCTCTGCTTGCTCTAAAATACCTCTGCTAATGCCCTTGTTTGCTTTCTGTCCTGCTGAACCAATTAGCTTGTGCTCGGCTGAGAAACCATTTTTATGGGGCAGAATTGTCTCCTGTAGAAAAGCAGGCTGTGTTCCATCAGGACGTAAAAGAAGATGGACCTCACATGGCTGACTTTGGTAGGACATTCCCCTGCTGAATAACTATGGTGGTTAAAACCTGCTTTCTTTGCAATTTGGGTTTGTCAGGCTTAATTTTCTGGTTTTTTTTTTTTTTTTGGTTGGTTGGTTGGTTTTTTTTTTTTTTTTGTTTTGGGTTTTTTTTGTGATAAATTATTATTTTCACAGTCTTTTCCAATTCCTCTGTTTTCTACTGTCTCTTTTTCAGAAATCTTTAAATTGTAAAATCCAACTCTGAACACAGATTTCAGATACAAAACAGACACTGATTGCCATTCCCTGCTCCTTGGTGAAAAAGGATAATACTTCTCTCATGCATTTGAGTAGGATTTATATTGTAATATAGCCACCATTGCTTTTTAGAAAATCCGGCTACAGTTTGCTACCAGCCTCTAGTTCATCTCTCAGACTGAAATGACAGCAACAGAGAAGACCATCTTATATTTTTTACTGCACTATGACCCATAGATGGGTTTGTTACCTCTACCTCTGTACTGAATCTGCCCAAATTCAGACCATGCAGCCAGCAGAGAGCTGCAGAGCAGTTGTCAGTTTGTTTGCATCTGTCATCTCTGATATTCCTGAAAAAGAAAAGAACATGAGCATGGCTATACAACAAAACTAAGACAAACAATATTTTCATGAATTATGTGCATGTTTCCACTGGAGAAGTTTTGGTCTAGTTAACAGCAGAGGAAGTCAGTGAAAATTTTATTTCTATGCCTGGCACTGTGTGGGGTCAGGAATATTTTGCAGTTCTACAGCACTTTACGAGCAGAATTTCCTAACAATATTGCCAACTCATTTTCCTGATTCCCAGTTAAAACACTCCTATGGTTCTTAGGTTGTAAATGAAGGAAAAACCTCAAGAGACACACTGGAGAGAGTGGGATTCTGCCCTGATTTTTTAGGACTACAAGAGGAAGCTATCTGAGGAAGGAATATTATATATACCCTCCCCTACCATCATGGTAGCACATCATGTCTGACATTGGTTATTACAAGTCTTAGAGAAGACTCCCCATGCTTCAGGAAGGACAAAGGGAAGAATTTTCTTTGAGGGATTTTGATTCAATAATAATTAGTTGCAGAGAAAGAAGTTATAGAATACCAGATTAAAAAGGACCTCCAGGACCATCTGGTACAACATCAGGACTTTTAAGCTCCTAAATTTGTTTAATTTTTTTCATTTTTCTCAATGATTAGGATCCAAGACAAACACTCAGGCAACCTTCTATGTACTGCTCCCCAAGGAAAAAAAGATGACACTACAATTTAAGTAATTAATGTCTCATTTGTGAATTCTGATTCAGTGAATTTATGAATGTGCTTTATTACGAGTACTCATTACATTCCTGCATAACTGACACCCAGCAGACATTGGCAGACCCTTCCTGCATGTGTCTGTGACCATGAGCAGCAGAAGACTGCTAAACACTCACACAAGGAGGAGCATTTAGGGATCGTGGTGTTGCTCACTAGCAAAAGGCGAGTTTGTCAGTGGGGATTGGAATTTCAAGGTCAGAAATGCCAAGAAAAAAAATCAGTAAGTTTTGAGAGGAAGGACATACAGGGAAAGAGAATTTCAGGAAAGAAAATGGAAAAAGAGGGTCTGCTCTTGTGAAAGAGACTACTTGTGGCTGTTAAACCAGCTGAGGTGAATGTTAAACCACTTAGATCTGTTTAAACTCCAGAATGTGGAAAAAAGAATTCACATGGGCAGTGTTAATATATGCCCCAAAACTGACATGACCTTGAAAAATTTACAAATGGTGAGAAAACTGAGGTAGATAAATGCTGGCTCCTCTTCTGTTGCTGAACATTATGCATTTCTTCTCTTTTCTACCCAGATACAGGGACTGCAACATTTAAAATCTCAGTAAATGCAGGTGTGTGCCTCATGAAAGAGAAGGCCAAGAGCCTTGAAATTATCAAAAAATGAGATGCTTTGGGAAAGTATAGTAGCAAAAAAGCCTGAGAGGAAGCCAAGGAAAAACAGTCAAGTTTTTTACAGGAGTATGGTGAAAATTTACTTAAGGCACATGGACTTTGGTGGGTGTGAGCCCAGCACATCAGGGCACCCTGAGCTATTCCTGGGTGCTTCATCCTTACATGTAAGGCACTGAAAATCTGCAGTATCAGATTTGATCCTATGCATTTAGCTTCTTTCATCAATTTTCTGAACTTTCTTAGAAATCCTGTATGCTCAGTGCTCTCTCTGTGAATAATTAAAAACCTTTTGAGCACTTTCAGGTATTTATTTAAGTATTTGATTTGGAGCTGGAGTCTTCTATCTATTTTAATTCAACAAAGAAAATATGAAATTATTTTTCATAAAGTGTTGTGGTCAATAAATTTTAAAAACAGAAGGGCCATTACTGTAAGCCTATCTACTGCAGAGCACAGACACAAAGAATTCATCCAGTAATTCAGAATTCAAAGTACATCTGAACACACCTTAGTTAGTCTCTGTCCCATAAATCAAGAGCTTTAAGTTTTAGCATGTCTTAATCTGATTAATGCTCAACCAAAAGCTGTCCAAGTTACCTAACGAAAAATTTAATCTGTCAAAAATATGAATTCAACAAAATATTTTTTTTTAAATGCAGGACAGTTTCCAGTTTTCTCTGTACAGAATAGAAAAAAAGTTTGGGGATTTCTTATGGATGAATTTTTATTTTCATATTCCAGTTAATATAAGCTTTTTATTTTAAATAGTAAAGGTAAATAATTTTATTACTCTAAACTACTGAAGAAAATATTTTCTTTAACTTAGACTGGTTTGGGAAGATTTCTGTTGAATAAACCAAATATTTATATATTCTAGTTTAGGTCAAAATTATTTTTCAGAGACTCTAAAAGTCCTCATAAGAAGGAACTACCAATAGTTTTTGAACTAGATCCAGGTAGATGAGATTTATGCTTTTAAATTCATATTTCTGCCTCTGAAATTCTATTTAAAAAATCCACTTATTCAGTATTTATAGTATAAATCACTATGTGTTTAGTGTGTTTCTTATTATTGCCATTGCTATGACATTGATTGCAGTTGCATTAATGAAATATTTTCTGAGCCCAAATTTAATCTCACTTTTACCACTGTAAGTACTTCAACAAGAGATAAGAATTAATGAATCAGTATGCTCACAGGCAGCACTGATTGTGAGAGACACTACTCTTGGCCTCAGACAAAAAGAATTACTGTGTGTTTTGTTATGAAGATCACATTGCACAGATCGATGAATGCCTAGCTGGAAGTTCAGTCTGGCGATGGGACACAATAGTCCCAAGGACCAAATGGATTTTCCTGCTTCTTTTGTAGAGCCATGGGGCAGAGGCTTCCTGAAAACAAGAAGCAAATCAGTAGAGAATGCTGAGATATTGTGATGCTGTTACCAACCATTGCTTTGGAAAAAACTGTCAGAAACACCAACATATCCCAGCTGCAGCCCAGAGGACAGGAAAGCCAGAAGCCTGCTTGAATTTCCATTTTGACCCACAGTCACCAAAGTTCAGGAAACTAAGGTTTCTATGGTTATTTCTAAATTATTTTAATGTAGTAATTAATTTTTATAATCACTAATGTAAATTATTGTGTGAATATGTGAGGGCAAATGAACTCCGTTTTCTATTTTTCTTAGTTAATTACAAATGTCTTTCACCTGCATTGCTTTATATGTGTTAATTTCTGTATCTGGGTAGTAGTTATGGTATAGCTATAAATGTATCAGTGTACAACAAGGTACTTACAAATACATTGTATTTAACTGGCTCTTCAAAACTGTTTTTTTCTTGGAGCGGGAGGAAAGATAAAACTGTATAAATTTCACTGTGACAAATAAGGCAGTGTAATTTGGTCTTTTTCAGGAAGTATAAATAAAAACCAGGGAAAAAAATCCCTTAAAATTTAAGTGACATTTATTTTAATCCTATCCTCTTTGGTCCAGTTTGACAGACTGCTGCTGTCCTGTTAGATCAACATTATCTCCCATTTATGGACAGCAAGAAGAAAACTGCCTGAGACCTTATGTTGCTACTGAAACCAGATTTCTCTTTCTTGTAAGACAAGCAAATGCAACTACCAAGATGGAGGAAACTGAATAAAATTTCAGCTTCTCCCTCTTGTTGCATCTCTTCCTCATCAGCCACTGCTGGAGAAATGAGTCCAACCCAATAGCCTGACAGGACAGTCCAATGCTGCCACGTGTGTGCCAGTGTAGCTGGTGTGGCTGCTCTGCCTCAGCAGTGCCACTGACAGACACAAGCCAGTGGCAGATGACTGAACAAGAAGACTGGAACGTAATAACATTCAAAAAAAACCTCAAGAAAAACTAAACCATAAACCCCAAAACATATAATACCTGTGAGTTAAAAAAAAAAACAAAAAATCCCCCCCCCAAAAAAACCTCAAAAAAAAAACAAAACCAAAGAAACCAAACAACAAAAAAACAAACAAAATCCAAAATCAAACCAACAAAACTGAAAAACTAACCAAAAAAAAACACCCCAAAAAAAGAAAGCTACAGAAGAAAAGAAAAGACCATGGCTGTTATCAGGACACAGCCAAAGCCAGGAAGAGAAATCATTTCTATCAACTTACTTCCCTCTCTGTGTCATTGCTGATTTCAGAGAGTGGGGGAATCAGAGAAAATTGGCAGCCAGAAAGCAAAGAGAGAACAGCAGGTGTGGTGTGAAGGTCTCACCCATCCTTTCACTTAATCATATACTTAAAGTTAAGTGGTTAATGAATCACAGAATGGTTTGAGCTGGAAGGGACCTTAAAGATCACCTTGTTCCAAGCCCTGCTGTGGACAGAGACACCTACTAGGACAGGTTGTTTAGAGTCCCATCCAACCTGGCCTTAAATCAGGCCTAGAAAATATCTAAAAGCAATGGTGCTTTCTGTGTGGAAAATTGTCCTTAGCAGTTTTCTCTGCTCTACTACTTTATAAAGCTTTTGAAAATCTAAAGCCACCCAAATGATAGAAGAGCACCATTTCTATTGACTTTCAGAAGTTACTTAAGGGCATCCTCCAGTCCCTGTGACAATCAAGAAAATAGCTTTTCAGCAGTAGACATGGGCTGATTGTTGCTCTACAGTCTTTTTCCCAGAGGAAGATGCTTTGAGCCTGCTCTCCTGCTAAGTCAGTGTCTGTAACTCTGCATGGTGTGCAAGCCATGGTCTTAAAGTCGTGGTTGTCAAGAGGACATCCACCTTTGAAAGGAACCAAACAGCCAGTTAAACATGTTAATTATGCACTGTGTGATTATTAACAATTATAAAGTCTTTGGACTCCTGTGGGCAATACCTGGTGAAGGGCTGGCAGATAAAAATCTCCAGACCAGCTAATTCTTGTTCTGCTGTTTCATCCTATTTCAGAGAAGAAACACTTTCTCCTGCCACAGGTTGTCTCAGGGCAGCATGCCATGCCCCAGAGAGCTACCTCCAGCACTGTCCCCAGATGTCCCCAGCTCTGCAGGGCTGAGTGGAAACACCAGGCTGTGAACAGGCAGCAGCACAAGGGGTTTTTCATTCTCATGGGACCCCAGTGCCAGCCCAAAGAGCCAAGGTCCTGTACATGGCCCCTGTAATGGTAACGAAGCTTCCTAGTGCCAGCACCAAGAGCCTTTTGGTCGGCTGGGGAGACCTTTCTGGGGTGAAATGGAGGGAGTTCTGCTCCCATGCCTATTACTGAATTCTCCACAAAAAGTGCAGGCAAGGATGCCAATTAACGCTAATTGGGTTTCTTTTTTCTTTTTTTTTTTTAATATGTGGACACGTGTCCATTAGGAATTTGATTGATAGACTGAGACAAGTGAATCATTTTGTTGTTGCCATAAAGTAACCATTGTCACCCATTTGGGGTTCTTTAAAAGGAAAATACAGCAAGTCTCACCTGCTCCCAATAAAGCCAAAGAGTTTTGTTACCAATTTAAGAGAGAATTTTGTCTTTGGATTCTGAGCACTTTACCTAGAGGTGAGTATTGCATTGTCCTGCAGTGCTTTTTATCCAGAACACCTCACTGTAAAAATAATATTGTCAAACATATTGCTACTGATCTTAGCAACACCTTGTGCTTTCTCTGTAAACACACTTTGATTTTGTTTTCTTGATGCACAATTTAAGAAGACCAAGTTTGAGCTTTATGTCAGCACTGAAGCTGGCTTTCAATTTCTTTGAAAAAAACCACCTGTCATTGATTCATCATGAGCTGAAGACTACAGGAGTATATAAGCTTCTCTGGTGAGAAACCACTTAGTTTGGTCACAGGAGGAAGCTGACAGCTCCATTATGGGCTTGTCAGAAATCAGCTGCATTTTAAAGAGGACACCAGGCCCTGGGTCTCCTGCTCAGCACGAGGCAGTGAAGGAACAAACGCAGAACAAAGGTGGGGGACCCCAAATGCAATTTTCAGCTGCTCACCCAGAGAAGTAGGTAGCCTGCCTAAGGCATCATTCTTACACAACTCTCTCGGCAGGGAAACTGGTTCAGAAAAATGCTGCTCATTTGGCTTTTCTTTCCCTGACCCATGGTCCTAATGTGTGGATCATATGCAAAGGCAAGATCAGAGATGACAGATCGGTTTTGCTCTCAGATATAGTCAGGTAGATAAATAAATTCAGCTCAGTGAGTTTTGGCATTTAGGAGCAACAGCTGGAAAATTCCTTTTAGCACTTCCTTGACATAAGTCAGTTGATAAACAGGAGGGTTTTCTTTCAGGGCTGCACGAGGGTCCCTGATCAAGCTCCAGTTTTCCCCAGTTTGGAGCACAGAGCCTAGCCTGCTTGAGAAAACTGGACACAAATCTGGCCCTTGAGGATTCTTATACATTTTGGTCAGTAAAAGTGAGGCAAGGCTCTGGGAAAAATACAAATTTTTTGCTTCTATATATCCATTTTTGTCAACAACTTGATTTTGACTGAAGTAAAATATAATGCACAGAAATCTAAGAAGTATTATTTGAATGTTTCTTAATACCATGCCATGAAGAAAGACTGAAACCTCATAAGAAAAGCTACAGAGTTTGGTGGACACAACAGACAACCAAGAATGCTGTCAACAGCATCCACTGGAATCAAGAAAAATCCCAGAACGCAGGGCGAGTTTTTTCTTCCTGCCTTGGTGTCTTTCTTCAACAGAAAGGTTGCTAGTAGAAAACAAACTATCTGCTAAATTCCCATAGTCATCTAGTCACGGGATGGTGTAGCAGCATTTCTCCACTTTGCCTTGCCTGACCCTGGCTGGATTCATGTTTACCCAGCCCTGGTGCCAGTGGCTTTCTGTAAGGAAAGATGTGAGTGCTATCTCAATGCTCCTCTTAGGAGCCTGATGATCATGAAATCACTAAATGATTCAAAGACTATGAACTCAGTGATCTAAAATGATAAATATCTGCAAAAAATACCCCCCAAATTATTAAGTTTACATCCCTGTACAGTAGTGCCCCTCTAACAGAGCATTGCTTTGCTGTGCTGAAGGAAGAAACATGTTGAGTACTCAGTGGATTGCCCACAGATGAGGTTACCAAAGTAGGCATTTTTCTTTCTCTGATGCATTAAAAAATCCCACCCATTTTTTCTTACATGTACTACCAGGTCAGTGACTATGTAAGATCTATTATACTGTACTGTGGATGAATTTCAGAAATAATGCTGGATGTACAATTCTTGAATAATCTCAGAGACATTCCTTACCATTTACACTGGCACTAGTTCTTGATCTGTTGCTGCTAACACTGTATTGTTCTTAATTATGCAGTACCTAAACTTGCCAAAATGGTCTTTTTTTCCCCATAAGTGATTCATGCACACATTTATTGCAGATGTAAGGATAAAGCACTTAAAGGTTGCTTGCTTCCTTAAATAGATGTTTTCCCATCCAGGCTGGGTCATGGTGCCTCCCAAAATAGCATCTCCTTTAGGCCTGGGCAGAGCTGACAGCTGCTGGGGCAGTAACCTCAACCCCAAATGCTCACCATCAGCCCCTTGGGGACAGTAGTGCCACCAGCCAGCACAGAGGGGCTCACTGCTGGGTGACACGTGGGGAAACATCAGCCTAAAGTAGGTGAGATGATCCTCAGCTTTACCTAAATTTCAGAGAAATGCTCAGTTGGTCCAGGACAGATACACAATTGCCAATATTTCACACTCACAAATGAAACCCTGCTGTGTTGGGAGTGTGTTCAGTCATGGACTGGAAGTAGCTGTATTTTCCAAATTTTCCTCTGTTTTTTTAAATCAGTAGGGGCAGTAAGTGAAAAATACACTGTGTTTCTGTCTCCCAGGGAGCTACAGGGAGAGCAGGGCTCTGCTGGGTGTCCATGAGGATGGATGCCCCATGAGGAGAGCAGCCTGTCGCATGCAGTGATGAAGAAACCCCACCCATGGTAAAACTCATCAGTATCTGGAAATAAATTAAGCCAAAGGTGTGAATCCTGCTGAACTGAGCAAGACCCTCTGGCATTCAGGCTGCAAGCAGCACACAGCCTTTGGGAAATGCCTTCTGTGGCTCTCACCATGCACAAGGGAGATCCAGCCAGCCTCAGGATGATGTCCAGCAGCATCCCTGGTCAGAGGCAGAAAACCCCCAACCATCAGTATCTTTATTTCACATGGTTCATGGTGTGCTTCTCCCAGGTGATCAGAAGCTGCAGGAATGTGCTGTGTCTGTCCCTAAAGCAGCCACTTCTTGGAGCCACAGCCACACAAGTGCTTGAGTGCCAGCCTGGGACAAAACAGCCCCTGACCGGGGTAAGCCAGACTGGAGCCCAGGGTGGCAGACACTCTCTGGAAGCCAGAAACCCTGATTTTTACTTTGGTATAAGAAATACTGGGTTTTCCCCCTTCCTAAAGTCTGCTCACATTACCTATTAAATACTTATGTCAACATGCCTAGGAAAGCCTTCAGACCTCTCTCTGCAAACCACAGTCACTGGGCAACTGAGTGCCTTCAAGGCATGGACACGTTTGAGGCAAACATTCTGGTGGGACAGCAGCTGCTGCAGACAGCTGAGCTGTGGTTTTATGGATTTGATGGATTTTAGTTGGTTTTTTCTTTTTTTTTAGTGTGGATTTATGGTTTTATGGAAACTGTGAAGTTTCTGTAATATTTTTTCTAAAAGCAATGTTGCTTTTTTTTAATGAATGACCTTATTGATTAGCTGAAGTGGCTCCTGTGGCATCACACATTGCACCAGAGCTTTATTACTGCTGAAAAACCCAACCATCCAGTCAGCAGGCTGAAAGGCTGCAGAGGTTTCAGGTTCTGCTGAGAATTTTGGAATTATTTAAATGTTGAATTGTTGAGGGAATAAACTGTCTTTTTATTCTGTGTTTGGAGAGATGTTAAAGTATTTTGAAAAATACCAAATTAAAAAAACCCATCAAAGTATCTTTCAATGAAGGCTATTCCGTTAGCTCTGCTTGCTTCATCCCACTGAACAAGACTTTAATAAAATATCCTCATTAAAAGCAAAAGCCATTTCCAATACATTTTAATCTCTTCAACGTAAGTTATCAATGGATACTATCTCCCTTCAAAAAAACTCAAACAACAAGAATAGTCCTCAAATCTTTGTATTCATACCCCGATTTGCACAAACCAGAGCTGATTTTCAAAGAAAAAAACCACCACTTTTTAAGGATTGTATAACTTCATCTACAGTCTGAGAATTCTTTTAATATTTGGATAAAATTATTACCAAAAAAAGTTATTCTCTTGTAAAATATTCCAAAATGAAGGTGCAAACTTACATAATTTGTCTTGCAATTTAAACACAAGATTACCAGATCTCTTTCACCATCATGTCAATAATATGAGGCATGTAATGACACTGAGTTTGTAACTCCAAAATTCAACAGTATTCAGTTTCTGAATGCTGAGAGGTGATCTATGATAACAGAGGATGTAAAACAATACTAACAGTGCAGAAATATAAATCTCACTGAGTTTTTAAATGGTATGGAGGCTATTTAGCTGCTAGCTGTGAATTCACAGCCAGTCTCTTCATAAAATATTTTGTGTGTGATTCCAGTGAGACTCTTTATGTGCATAAAGATACTGTGAAGAACTGTAAGAAACTGAGGATTTGCCCAGGGAACAGAAAGCCGAGCAGAGCAGCAGCTCGGAGGGAGAGGGATGATCTCTGCAAACACAACAAAGCTTCAAATTAATGTTAGAGACAGCTAACTAAGCCAAATGAAGCCTTTAAGTAAGGACAAAAGCCACTCTTACTCACTGTGCCTAGAAAGAAGTGTTTAAATTAGTAGGTCAGACCTTACCAAACTGACCTGCCTTGGGCTCTTCTCCTATGATCCATGACACTGACATCCCATCCCACCCAAATGCCCAGGGAGGGATCCTGTGCCAGGAGGAGGATTTCTTCTGCTCACCGTGAGCACTACTTCCCAGGTTCCCAACTGGCCAGAAGGTGCTACTGAAGTCAAGCCATATTATTCTTCCTATCAGATATTATTACTCTCACCTGCCACTGAACTTTTAATGAAGAAACCATTCAGAAAGGTCATCATATTCCTTAAAAAAATACCCAAAAACCAAAAAACAGCTATGATGATCAGACCAGATTTTCAATTTTATTTTTTTTTTCCTCCCTGAAAACAGTGTAAAGCCTTGTACTGGGGTCTGGCTGAGGGGGAGATAATTTTCTTCACAGCAGCCCATATGATGCTGTGTATTTGTGCCCAAAACAGCATTGATATCACACCAGTGCTTTATCTTTTGCTGACCAATGCACAGCATCCATCAGATTCACAGCATAAAGACTTCCCTACCTTTCAACTCTGCCTCTTCAAGAGGCAAGGAGGAGGTGAGCAGGGGTTTGAGAGAGGACACAGATGGAGAGCCAACCCACAAAGAGATCCTCCAGACCGTGTAATATCACACTTGGCAATAAAACTGCTGAGTGTTTTTCCAAAGAAGCTGTTGCTTGATGAGTGTCACAGTATTGTTCTGCTGAAAGTGATGTAAATATAAGCACTTGCTTTTTTAAAAAGTTTTTATTGCACTTATTGAAGTGCCTTTATCTCACCCCATAAGTTTTCTCGCGTTTTCTCATTTCAGTTCTTACCACCATCCTACTGAGGGGGAATGAGGAAGAAGCTCACCTGTCTGGATGAAGGCTAACCTGGCAGGCAGGGTGAACCTACAGATTTCCACAGATTCTCCTGTCTTAATCCAGATACCCCCAACAGGGTCCCCAACTGAAAAATCCTCTCTAATATAACAATTCTGTATCATGTCTCCCCAGGACACGGTATTTTGTAGGAAGTACAGCTTTCCTTTGAATTGTGTCTATTTTTCACCACAGAAAACATGTTAATTTCCATTTAGTAGTTCATTATCTCCACTTAGGCAAGTTGAAACTTAAAATATCAGTTTGAATAAGGACCACATTTCTGCTCTTTAGGTTTTTTTAATAATTTATTCTTACAATAGTTTCATTTAATAATTTATTATTATGAAGTGCTCATAGTTGGGTTTAACTACTACAAAAACTGCCAAAAGGGCAACACAACAGGGTACAAGGGACCCTGTCTGCTTTCAAGATGCATTAATGATAACTTCTTGACACCCTCCTGTTGAAGGGACAGGTGGAAGGAGACAGCCTTCTGAATCTCATCCTTGCCAATGAAGAAGGGCTGTTCATGGATGAGAGGGCTGAAGGCAGTCTTGGTTGCAGCAACCATGAAATTGTGGAGTTGAAGGCCCTCATGGGAAGGAAAAGAACAACTGGCAGGATAACAACCCACAGGCTCTGGCTGTTTCAGGTACCTGTTTGTCAAAATCCCATGGACTTTTCTCGGCTCTTGGAAAATAAGAAATAAGAATTAAGAGTCCCAGGAGAGCTGGCTGATTTTCAGCCTCCTTCAACCTTAAGAACAGTCCAACTCAATATGTGGAAAATTAAACAAAAGCTACGGGAGACATCTATGGATGAATAAGGAGCTCCTGAAGAAATTAAAAAAGAAGCCAGAACAGATGACTTAGGAGGAATTCAGAGATTCTGAGCATGCCAAAGCATGATCCTAAAATTGAATTTGCCAGCAGGTGAAGGGAGGTGATCATTCCTTTCAGCCCAACAATAGCAGGATATGTCTGGAGCATTGGATCCGGGTCTGGGCTCCCCAGGATGAGACATGACCTTATTGGTGTGAGTGCCACAAAGATAATTAAGGGGCTGAAAGAGCTGTCACTACACCTGAAGGTTCTTAAGAGACCTCTGGTTCTGACAGTGGGTGATGGGGTTTAGGGGTTACAAGGGCAGTGCTGGGCTGGCAGTTGGACTGGATGATCTTAAAGTTTTTTTCCAATTTTGATGATCCTCTGAGAAGCCGAGAGATCTGGAACTGTTCAGCCTGGAGAAGGCTCCAGGAAATCTTATAATGTGTAAAAAACACTCCTGTGAGAAAAGATAGTGAAGAAGATGGAGCTGCACACAGTGATGTCCAGTGAAAAGACACAGTAGGTAAAAACTGAAATACAGAAAAATTCATTTAACTATTCAGCAACTTGTTCTGAGCATTTTGAGCAGGAGGATGCATCAGACAGCCTCCAGAGAAACTCATCATAATAGAGGAACAATCAATCTGATAAGGAGCTTCATTAGCACGAACTTGAAACCAGTGTAATAAACAAGTGTGAGAAGAAGAAATGCAATGAAACAGACATATTGAAAATGGAGAGAAAAATCTCTAGAACACAATGACAGATTTCACACTCAGAAGATCTTGGATCCAGTCTCGTTTCATTTTCTGGCTTTAATTAGCCTCTTATGATGGAAAATTTTAGCAAGAATTCCTCAACCTAGTCTACCCCCTAGTTAGCAAGGAGTGCAAGAGCCCTCACTCTGTGGCTGTGCTTCAATTCCAATAAGAAAATTTGTCTTCCAGAACTTAAGAGCATAGTTTAACTGTTGATGACTCACTGAGCTGAATCAGCTGACAGGATACACCATGATAAAGGAGCTCCTAGAGATATTCTACATACAGTATGGATTGTCAGGCCTGGCATTCTTCTGAAATCTTGTAAATAGAAAGTAGAAGCATCTGCTTGCTTGTTTTGTTGCTCTTCCCACAAATCTGGGATAGGAATCTTTTGGGTTTTTTTCCTTTTTTTTCTGTCTAGGGTAGTGGCTGCGGAACTTGAGACTCCATGCTTCTTCTGAGGACAGCTAACCTCAAACCAGCTTGACAGTACTGCAACAGGCAAATCCCACTGATGACTTAGGCATCAGGTACAGATACTCCCTAGGGAGAAAAACAAACGTTATTCTAAATACCAATTCTGTTCTCACGTGAATTTAAAAGAAACTTTTAAAACATAGCTATTGGGATAATCCTATTGTTATAATGATTCAGAAATGGGATTAAAATGCTGTCTATTTCAGAATTCAAATATAGCCACATATTTCCTTAGTTCTAGATCCAGCTGCCATTTAAAAAAAAAAATTAAAATAGGAGTCTTAGAGGAACATTCAGCCTGGTTTTGATTTGTGGCTTTACCTGGTAGTACAGAAAGAACTGGTAGAAAGAAAAAGTGCACTCATCACTGTATTTTGTTTCATTTTCAGCCAGCATGTGTTTTGCAGCTTCCCATTTCAAGACAAAAGCAAGTTTTAAGGCCTAACTCCTCCCTTTATCTCTATAGTTGCTAGTACCCAAAGATGCTGCAACTTATCAGCTTCATAGCCACACAGTCCTGCCCAGAGATGCATTCTGGAAGAGCATCCCTTCAAAGCTTCTGGAACCAGTTCAGAGATTAATTCTATTAATTTGCTTTTTCATTTTTCTCCAGACTATTAAATCCAACAATTAACCCACCACCTAGAGGGTTGTTTCTCCCCTCCTGGCTGAATTAGGCCATTGCGTGAGAAGGCTCCGGCACAGAAATCCACGTCCTCTGCAAACAGACAGCCTGGAGGTTTAAGAGATTGTACTGGATGTGTCAGTACAAGATTTACTTCTGGCCAACTGTTCCAGTAAATAATAATGTCTCCTCCAGACAAAACCATGCAGAAAGTGGCACGGAACCTCCATTTCTTATCCTCCTCCCAGTGACAGATCCTAGCAAGCAATGCCACCAGGCGTGGCTGCCAAGGGCTGGTAAATACCAGGATTTATAAACAGCGGTGAGAGGGAGTTGTAATGAGATCAATGTCGAGGATTGCAGTAAATGGCCTATAAAGCAATTTTTAAATGGGATTTCCTGCAACAAAGGCCAGCTCCCTACAACCTTTTCCAATAATACGAGGTGAAAAGGATTGGATTTGAATTGTAATACCCGATACTGAGGCGAGGACAGACAGCTTTGTGCTCTCCATACGGCCGGCTGCTCAGGCGATTTGTTAATCTCTCATCGGGAAACAAAAACTTAAAATAAATCTGTACAGGTACATCCTGCCCCAAATTACTGTACCGGAATAATTCGTTATTGTACAATTGAAAGGGGATGGATGATTCTGTCCATTGTTTCATGTTATTATATGGAATATTAGACGGAATAAATTAAATGAGAGCCAGCAGCAAGCACAGCCATGTTTGTTTCCCTTTCCCGATTCTATCTTGGATGTAATTCTCAAAAGAAAAAAAAAAAAAAAGGAAAAAAATCAAAATTACCGAAACAAAAAGCGAATAACCTTCGTGAAAGCTGTCGGAAATAGATGGTTTTCCTTCAAACATTTCAAGGCACTAAAAAGTCCCTGCAGAGGCTTAGGCAAAAGATTTCTTACCTGGGAAAAACCCCTGCATTTCTCAGGGCCGTTTATCTCGCCTCCTCCCGCAAACCCACTCTCACAGCCAAATCTGTGATACTTCACCGAAGGAGCAGGGGCTGCGGCGCGGAGGGGCCGGCACCGCCTGCGCGCAGCCCGCCCGGCTCCGGGCAAACCCGGGCATCCTCCCAAAGCACCGAAGGAGACCAGCGAACAGCCCTGGGCTCTGAGCTGCCTCCCCTCCACCCGGTACAGGCTGCCCTAGAGGAGCACGTCTCCCCTGCGCTCTATTTTCAGAGCCGCTCCCTCCTCGCTGAGCGTCTCTGCACCGAACGCAGCCGCTGCTTTGCCCCTTCTTTTTACGATTAGATCCACGGCAAAACCAAATTTCAAACTACTTTAAAGATTTTTTTTTTTCTTCACTCCCCTTAGGAGAGAGGTTTTCAGCAGAGAAAGCGCCTCTTTAGGTACATCTGGACGTGATTTTCCAGCGCCGCGTTCCCATGAGCGCCTAGTTAAAAATAAATCAAAGACAGGGAACTCAGAGAAAGGAGTTTTCGTATTTCACCGCTGCCCAGGAGGTTTTCTGGTCGTTAAACTGAATTTATAACACTTGGGGATTTCTTTCCACGTGGGGGCTATTAGCGAGGTATTTAAGAGCTATTATCGCGAGGTTCGTGATTGTTAATGTTGATGCCTATTTAAAGCTACATGTGACTTCACAAACTTAAGTTATTAGCCCGCTTTCCCTAAAATGGGGAAGGTATCCTTAGGAAAAATTAGCACTCCCTGCGGCGGGGCTTTTGGTGTCGGGATACTGCCCGATGGTTGTTTGGAAGTGTAAATCCTGGTAGAACCTTAATTCCACGAGTTTGGGGATGACTTTTAAATTTTCTTTTATTTCTCTTTAAAGAAGAACGAGTGTTCGAATTGTACCGACCGGTGGAAAAATTTCAGGAAGGTTATGACGTGGGACTTACCGCCGCTGCCAACAGCACACCTGAATGTTGTATGGAAAGTGAAGAAATCACAAAGGCAAAATCAGAAACGACAATTGTCTTTCTGACCTGGCTCCCTCTTTGTCTTTAGCCCTTGCCCACCGCCTTCACTGGGATGGGTGTGCGTGTTTGTGTTGTTGGCTTGGTTTTACTTTTTATCTTCTTTGAACATCCCCAGTGCTGCGGGGGATTTGCTGCCACCGACGGGGCTGGGGCGAGCCGGCTGTGTCCCTCCCAGGATGACACATCTTGTGGCACGGCCGGGGCTGCGGTGACCCGAAAGAAAGTCCTATTTTCCCACCTACAAACAGCAGCCACTCTCCGGGGGGCTCAGGGGTGACTCCCACAGGCCTGTCCGGACTGCCACTGACCGTGAAGGCCAGCGGGTGTTCCTTCCTCCTGTCCCCTGGGAAGGGGACCCAGGTCGGCCTGAATGTCTGCTGGTCTCCCCCTGGGTGCTCTCGGTGAGCACGCACGGCGCTGACCGAAGGGGTGGCCCCTCTTCAGTGACCGAGAGAAAGAAGGGAACGACGTGGTTCCATCCCTGGAAAACAGCCGGGAACGCTGGGTTAGCCAGGTTGCGAAGTGGAAGCTGCTGCGAGGGGCAGGGCTGGGCAGCAGCTCCCCTTCCCCCCGGCAGCGAGAGAAGCCGCCCCTCTGCCCCATCCCTCCCTCCCAGCCGCCCGCTTGAGGCTGACCAGAGTAGATGGGGCAGAAAGGGGGGTTGGAAGGGAACACATTTGCTCATTAAAAAAGCTTCAAACGTGACAGAAGTCTGTCAACCAGTTGATCCAAGCCCGCTGTTCCTATGGGGGGAGGGGGGTCCCCCACCCCCGAGTTCATCCAGGGATTCCCGCAGGTGACCCCGGCTGGGGCGGGGGGGGCTCGGCAGGGCTTCGGGACCGGAGCAGCCCAGGCACCGCGGGCAGAGCCCCGGGCTCCCTCCCGCTCCACGGCTTTCCCCTCCCGGAGCTTTCCCCTCCGCACACTTTGCCGGGAAGGGAAGGGAAAGGAAGGGAAGGGAAGGCACTGCGGCACTGGCCCGGCGGCGGGAGGGCAGCGGGGCACACACAGGGCCATAAACAGGCAAACAAACAAGAAGGCTCTCGCAGGGTTCGGGTGGGCTTCCTGACTGGACCCCAGCTCGCCACAGGCTGCCACGGCCGCCGAGGCTGCGGCTCCAGGGCTTGCCGCAGCTCTGGGAATGATGCAGGAGCGAGGGATGCTGCGGAGCCGCTGGGAGCCCCCGGTTCACGCCGTGACCAAGGCGCAGACCTGACAACTAATCGATCCGTGCCCATTAACCAAGGCTTCCAGCAAGCGGTGTGAATCGTCCCGCTTCTCCTTTCACATCCGAGCAGCAGAGCTAATGCGAATAAAAGGTTGCCAACCAGCAATTGTTGTTGGTACTAAATCAACAAAGCAAACCTTCCCAATGTTCGTTTCAAGGGACCACAACGAGACTGCATCTCCTCTCCGCCCAAAAAAAGCCCCAACTCCACCAACAAACTCTTCCCAAACCAAACCAAAACAACACCCCAATCAGACCCAGATTTCAAAGGTGCCCAGGGACTAGCGGGCTCTCACGGAGGCATGTTTGTGTTGCGTGTCAGCGCTACAATGATTCCACACACGCACAGATGTCAGGAGAAGCTGGCCAAGTCCCACTCGGCCCCACGGAGGAGCTGCCGTCACCCGCGGAGCCGCGCTCCACCCGCGGGCTGCGCTTGTGCGCCCAGGGAAGAGGAACAGCATCTCTGCTGCCGTGTCAAATGTCACCAGAAGCCCTGTGACCACCTGGCTATTACTTTTTGCCTAAGATAAAGGGACTATTTCGTATTCCTACTTGCATTCTTTCTCTCAATTCCTTAGTTTTTAATTTCCTTTCCTTCTCTCTCTCATCCTTTTTCTGTTTCTCCCTTTTTCCTTCCTCTTTCTCTCCCTTCCACTCTCTCATCCTCTTGCTCATTCTTTCGTTCTTTCCAGTCTTTGGCTCTGGCTTGAAGGAGATCTGATGTGATTAAACTCACAGGGCGTTGGAGGGCAGAGGTAAATTAAGCCAAAGCGACAGAAAAGATGAAAGAGGCTTGCTCAACTCGAGTGCCCGAGGACAGCTACCCTCCGCCTTCCTCCCCTGGGTCACGCAAGCTCCCTGCCGTTTTCCCCGGGGCCTTTCTGCCCATCCTGCCCCGGAGCCGCTTCTTCCGACGACTCCAAAAAGGATTTATTTTCCCTTTCCTTTTACCTATAGTTTCCCCGGGGTGCGCGGAGAGGTTCGCCTGGCCCAGAGCGCTGCCTGGCCCTGCCCGTGCCGGCTCTGCCCACCTCCGACAAGAGGGGAAACCTCGGGGAGGTGATGGGATGCAGAGATGGAAGGAAGGGTCAGACCTGCGGGGGCTTCCCGGCCGACAAATTCCCGCACAGGAGGTGTGTGCCCTGCCTGTGCTGACCTGCCTCGGGACACCGGGATCCGCCACCGCGCTCTGCGCTCCCAGGTGGGAAGAGGCGGCTCTGCTGGGGCTCCCCGACCCAAAAACAGAGGAGAAAACAAAGAAGAGAGGGTCCCGATCCCTACGCTCCACCTGCAACGCAGACAGCGCTTAAACGCAGTCTAAACCTTGTATCTTTCTTAGCACAAAAATAACGCTAATAATGGTAAAACAAAAAGAGCAGCGACCTATTCCAGTTTAAAATTCCTTCTTGCAGGACAAGAATGTCTCTGCTTTTCCGTTCAACGGGAGCTTTTAAATGTTAAAGATGTTCCGAACCACATTAAAGGTATCTCGAAATTCAGAGATGAATGGAGACAAAAAAATCCGATTGCAAATATTGGTAGGTCCCTCTTTATCTTTTGGGAAATCAGAGAAAAACAAAATGCGGAGACCAACGAAAAGAGCTGAAAATCCCGAGCTGTGAAAACTTCAGACATAAATAATTTTTCAGGGTGTTATCATGGCAATAACTTGTGTAAACGGATACACAGCTGAATTTTAAAGTTTTGCTACTTTAAAGATTTTTAAAGTAGCAAAATCGCCCTATCGAAATGGGAGAACAGAGTTAGCCAAACATGCTGGGATGCAATCTTACATCAGCCCGAGGCGAAATACATAAAAACTGCCGTGCAACGAAATACTGCAGAGATTTACAGGATTAAAAATACAATAAAAAACAAAGTACATAGTTGCTTCCCATCTTAACAATTATGCGTTTTAAGTGAGGAGAGATTGCATTTGGAGTGATCAATTCCGTGTAAAAAAAAAAACCTCTTTCAGAAAGTTGTGGAGAAATTTGCATCATGTCTTAAATGTGATTCAAAATGAGACCTGATTTTTTGGAAAGTAAACTTTATGTAATCTTTATTTTACTATAATCGGAGGAAATTAAAGGAAAGCGAAACAGAGTAATTCTTTAAACGGGAAAATAAGTAAGAACATGTGAGGCCGGGTGTGGGCTTCTTCGTGTATTGATTTACTTCTCTGATGGATTTTTTCACCAGAGATTTATCAAAAAAAAAAAAAAAAAAAAAAAAAAAAAAAAAAAAAAATCAGGTGAATTTTTTTCCCTGTGAGAGAAGGTCTTGGGCAAGATACACAGAGTTCCACCGCCGGGCCCTCACCCTCCCCAAATGCAGGACTTTTCTGGCGAGAGAACCACGCGTGATTTGCAGAGCACCCGCAAATCGCTCCCGGTGACTATTCCCTCCTTGCCCGAGTCTGCTTAATTTGTAAATAAGTTTCAGGGCCCCTTTTCACAGAACCCAGTTGAGCAGGTAATTTGTTGTTAGTGTTTGTTTAAATGTTGTGAACCATGCACTCAAAAATAGGAAAACTATACACAAAAGAGGCAAACATGGGAACACAACTGGAAATTACTGAGTTATAAAAACGTCAAAGACGAGCAATTTGCAAAGAGGCATCAGTAATTGTCTCCTACATTAACGGAAATGATTTGCCAAGCCCAACACTTTTGTTCTCCCCAGGATGGTCGGGCGCATCGCCATGGACCTCAATGAACTGGATCAGGACATTTTTATCAGGCTCTCAGCCCAGGGCGCTGCTCAGGACCGGGTGCTGGATCCTGCCTTGCAAATCTGCAGTCCTGGAGTGTGTTTTCATGGGAATTGAGTGGATTTATCGTAGTCTCCCTGGACGAGAAGGGGACATATGCCCCTGAGCCTCAGCTTTGAGGGCATCTCCCAAGGATTCGAGGAAAGCAGCCACAGCTGTCAATAGGAGCACCGGGTGAAAAGCACAGATTGGTGGGATGGTCCCCAGCAGGCCTGGCAGGGACACACCGTGGCCCTGCTCATGCCACCATATGGCGAGGTGCTGTGGTCAGTCTGAGATGCCTGGTAGAGCCACACTTCCCCCCAACCCAGAGAGGCTTAAACAGCTCCATCCCCTGCTGTTTAGCTCTATCATCTCCCCCAAAGTCACATTTCATAAATGAACTCTCATCACAGAGCCAGCCTGGCTTCTCATTCTGTTAAGACCCCATTTCTCTGCTGGAACATGGGGAGAAATATTTTGCCTCAGGTTCAGTCAGGCAGAAATGAAGCTCTCACAGACCAACTGTGGCTCTGCGGGGTCACATTTTGTTGGTTACCTGTTTCTGCTTTATTTAGGACACCCTAAACTTTGAAACTGATGTGCAAAGAGGCAAACTCAAATTCAGAGCTTCAGACTTCTGCTCCTCTATCTTCAAGGCTTTTTTTTCCCCCCCAAAAAAATCTCCTCTTGCATTCATATGGTCAAAAAAAAAAAAAAAAAAAATCGAAATTACTGCCCAAAGCTAGAGGCTGACACAGTGGGATGACTGCAGGTGCCACAGCTGTAACCTGCTACATTCATGTGTTAAGCCAGAGCTGGCTGTGTTCAGAGCTGGTTTCTAACAGCTCACATTTACATCTGCAGGGCTCTGCCCAGCCCCTTGCTTGTATTTTGAGAGGGAATATTTTTGCACAGACCGACTCAGTAAAGTGTATCTGGTGTTAGGGCTGCCAGAAAGGTTTTATCTCAGATTTGCTCACTATCCAGGGAAGCATAAAACCAACATCCACAGTACAACATTGCACCGTGGAAAAAACACTTTATGAGTTTCAAAGCATTATGCTTGCTTAAAAACACAGCTACTGGTGTAACATGTTGCTGGTGAGAACCACAATAAAACCTGTAGACTGCACTGAAGCCAGGATTTTACTGAGGGCTCTGCTTGTGATTTTGTTGTTGAAGAAGTACCAACCACTCTTGAGAAACCTGCAGCAGGATATAACACAGTTCCAAACACATTACACTTATGAAATAATAGGCATTTATCTTTGCAATAAAAAAAACAAGTAAAATAAAATTCCAAATTTCAGACATGAAATTTTCTAATTAACGGATTAGGATCTAGTGTGATGACCAACTAAAAATCATAATATTCTATTAATTACAGGTGGAAATTCCTTTCTTCCCTCCACCATTTACCTCACAGTGGACATTTTTTTTAACGTAAAAGCAAAAGGAATATTTTGCCCTTATCCTACAAAGACTTTTTTGTTAAGCTGATTTCTTGTATCCCATGAACAGTATTAGGCAACAAGATAATATGGATTTTCCTTGCTGAGACCTATAAGATAGGATTAAATAACTGCCCAGGGCCTGATCCTGCCCTGCATTTTTCAGACTGTTATGCCTGGTACTGAGTAGCCGAGAGGCCAGCAAGCCCCCATGGAGCAAATTCCAGCTGAGAGTCTCTGAGCAGCAGCCACTTTGCAGGCCTCCCTACGGCGAGCATCACTCAGCTGCCGCGGCCAAGCAGGGTGCCAGAACCCAAACTTCACCTGGAAACACCAATGCTATTCAGAGCTCTGCTTAGAAGAAAAGTGACATTAATTTGCTTCGATATGCGCTGTTCTTTTGCTGAGGGAATTCATGGAAATCTGGATTTTGACATCCTTCACATGCGCTGCCCTTTGCCTTCAAGCCTTTCAGCAGTGCCAGCGGGATGGTCTGAAGAAAAGCCCAGCACACAAACAGGCTTGCTGTTCATATCACACGGGGAAAATACAGAATTGGGCCGGCAATTCTCACATTTGGCTTTTGATATTTAGCAAAGTCAGCCTTAGACAGGATCACAAGCACGTTAGGCTGGGATTAGGTGTTGGTGGGACTAGCTGAGGCAGAAGGGAAGCTGACCTCGGCTGCTGTGCAGATGCTTTCAGAAGAAGGAACCCCAGGCGGGATGGAAATGGAGATTAAGTTTGTCTGACATTTCCCATTTTTAGACACCGCTGTGACCCGATGCTTAGAACTTTGTGCTGAATCTTACTTGGCACACAGGGAAAGGAATATTTTTGGCAAGGAAAAGAGAAAGTTGGATATTCTTATAAAGGGCAAGGATTACTGCAAATGATTGCTCCAACAAAGTACACACCATCGGCAGATCCTGCAGTTGTGATGTAGCTCACAGAGATTTTTCAGAGATTACAACAACAGTAATTGTAAACATAAGAATAATTCACAAAATTATTACAAGACTATCATTACCAACCCTGCTAGGAGCCCTGTGTTTGCACCTGATTGGCAGCAGTCAGGAGCTGTCACACACTGAAAAACATTCAACAGGTAAGACAAGAAAATGTGCAAGAAAATTACTCTGAAAACTTTCTGAAGAACAAAATCATTATTTTTGCATCAAAATGTAATTGTAGGTCAATGTTTTGTAAGGAAGCAAAGCATGTGTAGGGATTTAAATCCCATTTATATACAATGTCTGTCTCCTTTACATAAATTAGAAAATTGTGCTGTAAACTTTGGAGCAATACCTAGATTGGCAAAATACATCAATAAGGAAAGGTTCATAATTTAAGGAAATATTTCCAGTTCTATAAAAATTTGCTCTTGATTTATGAAGACAAAATTTAATCATTCCCTGTGTGTTTCTATTTTTAGTTTCAGATGGTTACTGAGTGTGTGATGCATTTAATGCACTGGGTGTGTTAGGTACTTTCAACACTCTTCTATTTCTCTGAAAATACAACCAAATATCATTTTAAAAAGTTCTAGGTGAATTTAAACCTGTTTTTAAAAGAAAATTTCATTATGTCTTGCTGTTTTTTTGTAAGTGGAGCAAAAATAATGGATTATACTTGTGTGTGTGAATGAGTAGGAAGGGAGCACTAATGCTCTGCAGATTGCATGCTCAATAGGATTTTATTTACAGAGTTGTTTATATTTGGACTTGTAATTTGCATTCACTGATTGGCATAACTGATAAATCCACTTATTTGTCCCTTTTCTATTTTTTTCCCATATATTTTTAGAAAGCTGGTACTTTCTTTTTTCACCAGATTTTTAAAAATTCCTTCTTTGATCTACCAGTTTGCCCTGTAGTCACAGCAACTGAATCCAGCTGACAAAAAGAATTTCAATAACACTGAGAGATTTTTAGGAGTTTTGCCTCTATTGCCATAATCCTCTCTCACAAGCAGAAGCATCCACTGATGAGTCAGAACATGTCATGCCTCCTACCTTGTCTGCTGAGCAGGAGTGGATGCACACACACTGCTGCCCTTGGTTTGAGCCTGGCCATCTGCAGTGACAGAGCTGTAGCTGCATGGTGCCTCTGTAGGCTGCCCTAGATCTCCATGGCAATCTATGGCTTCTCTTTACGTGAAGCACTGACATTTTAATCAAGAAAGTTGACACAAGATGATTGTTAGGTACTAGAAACAAAATGGGATGCGCTAAATGTTTTCTCTTATAACAATGTGAAACTTCTGTTTGTTTTTAGTAAATAATATGTCTGTGAAATGTGGCTTCTGAACATATTTGCAGAGGTACTTCTGCTTGTTTGTTAAGCACATCCTTAATTTTATTGCCCAAGGTTTTTCTTCCCACTGTTAATTTGCAGCTCTAAAGACTCCAGCTGAGACTGTAAGGAGTTCTTCCTCATTCAGCATCATCCTTGCTGGCAAAGTCTCCAAACTAAAAAGTGCAGCTCAGAGCTCTAAGCTGGGTGACTCAACTTCCCTGCACAGCACCTCCAGCTGTGTCTTCATCTCACCCAGTGCTGGGGTGTCTCTCAGCAGGCATTGCAATCTTCTACTTGTAAACTTCTTACAGCATGTCCAAGGTGCTTTCTGAAATGTACTTGTATTAAGGTCAGCAAGTATTCCTGAGTTTGTGAAAGGAAGGAACCAGGAGATTCTGGTTCTCTAATCTGTCCTCATATGGGAGTCATTCTGGATATGAAAAGTTCTGCCTTGAACTTTCATGTATCTTGTTTAGTAAATCTTTTCTGAGGCAACTCAGTTTTCTGAGGTAGTGTTCAAGGAATGTGCATGCACCATGGGTTTACTAAATGGCATCATTCTGTGCATTGGTTCCCCTTCCTTCCTTACAGACTGTTTTTCTTCTTGGCTACAGTGGAACACTGAAAAGGTCCTTTTAAAAATTCATGCAAAGTGACTCATGGTTTCTTTGCTGGATAGTGATTGCTGGCTGACAGTCCAGCAGTGTGTACACATAGATAACTCCTTTATTCATGCATGTGTACATACAAATAGACTTTCATTATTGGCTATGTGGAACTGGCTTTTTTATTCTCAAGTTTTGGATATGCTGTCTTTTGTCCATTTTGTATCAAAAGATAGTTCTGAAAGCATTCATAGATGGTTTTAATTCTGACTGCTCCAGACAATTTTGTATCATTAAAAAACCCCACTACCTCACTACTCACCTTTTCCAGACCATTCACAAATATGTTGAACATCTGGATGCCTGCAGGATTTCATTAGCAATTACCTTCCACAATTTATCACCACTTTTTGTTACAAATCTTTTTGAGCAGTTATTAATCCAAAGAAGGATCTTCCCTCTTATCCCATTAAATCCTACCTACTTTAAATGAATCTGATAACTGACCTCATCAAAAGATTTTTAGAAATCTAAGAACATTACATCAAATATGTGACCTTTATCCACAGGCATATTTTCTGCTTTGAAGAACTTTATTACACTAGGAGACATAACTTCTCTCTATGAAAGCCATTTCAACTCTATTTCTACCAATGCTTGAGACAGAAGTCAGACATGCTAATCTCTGCCTCTCCAGACGTGCAACAGATCCTTTTAAAACCAAGTGTCACATGAACCTCTCTCCCTTCCTCTGATCATGAGGCTGATTTTAATAACTTATTTAAAAATTTCAAACCTACATTTGTTAGGGATTTCTTGGAGAACGCTGTCTATCCTGGAGATTTGACACAATTTATTGTATTGACCCATTCTGTAATTTCCTCTGGTGCTGGGAAGAGCTTACAGCTTATGATTAGGAATCCATATGCAAGGGAAGAAATGTGGTTTGGATTTCCTCAAGCAGCTGAAGGAATGGGATGTGGATCTCTTTCCTTCAGCATGGGACCCTTGATCCCTGTTATTTACTGGTGTGTGTGTGAAACATCTTGTGTTCTGCTGATTCTTACTAGATGAAACCCTTTTTGAGGTGAATGGGCTGAGGAATGACTGTTTTGCAGTTTTGGCATAAGCTAAACATCCTGTGAAGGCTGGGATGGGTCTGACTGAGCATGGATACAGAAGCTCAGCTGTTTAGGGACTTGGATGTTAAGAGCGAGGTGTCTGTAGAGTTTAGGAGCTGTACACCTGAGTTCTACTCATATCTGCATATCTGCCATTTTATTTCTATATCTACAGTAAGCAAAGAGAAGTGAAGTTATTAATTGCAAAGAATTTTTTTCTTTTTTTAGTAGAAAAATTAATCTTGTAAGGATTTGTTTTGGTAAAGCCCATGAAAGTGGAGTAATGAAATTTTCATCATTAATATGCTACTCAAACAGAACTTGTAACTGGAATTTTAGTGTTCCAAAGAAACATATCAGTCACTCATTTCTGCAAGTTTTCATGCCAGACTCTTGCTGAAATCTGACCCTTGGATTTACAGTGCTTCACTACTCTGTGTAAATAAAAGCAGCAGAACCTCCTGGTATCTACATTATGGAATGGTACACAGCAAAATCAAATCCCATGCATCTCTTAAATGATCTTTTCCTATAACTCCTGTCTGTGTATAACTAGGCATTCAGGCAAAGGATTTTTTTTTTCCTTAAATGTTTTATTTGACTTTTTAGGAAGCAATATTCAAGCAATATTTTATTTGAGTTTAGGAAGCAATATCCAGAAACTCCAGAGTTAGGATAGAAGTTGTTTAAGCAAATAGAAGTCACAGAATGACCTGTAATTCTATTTGAGGCCCAGTGTCCCAGGGTGTAGGAACCAGCCAGACGGTGGATCCCGCTGGGATCTCCGTGGAGTGACACTCCTGCCTGCTGCACAATTCCCATTTTGCTCTCTACTTTTGTCACTCCAATGCAGATGGACAACCTCTGCATTTTGCAAGTGTGCAAATGGTTGCGGACCACAGAAGGTGACATTGTCAAATGTATTATTTCACTCTTGCTCTTAATGTACATGCAAGAGTGTCTCCTTACATGTATGCTTTAAAGAGCTTAATCTAAGAGGCAGCTCGTAACAACAGCTTTCATGGTCTCTTACAGCCACTGTTTTGTAGTTTTACTAACCATGATCAGTGTAATGATCTGATAAGACAGTATTATATTTTGTAATATAGAATCAGAACATATTTGCAGTAATGGAAATTAATATCAAAAGACTGTGACCCACCTTTTCAAAAGCAGCCAGCATCATTTACCATCACCTAAATTCTACTTGGTTTCCTCAGGAACTAAAGTATCATTTCTTTCATACCAACCTTTGCAGATTTTTTCCTCTGCCCTCCAAGCCTCAGTGACTGACCTTTTCCCATGGAGCACTGAAGCGGGGAAAATTACTTCATGTCATCCAACTCATGAAGTTCACAATAGCCCATGCAGGCAGAGTTTTCAGAGCATTATGACAATGCAGGGAAAGGTGACATCAGGGGATGAGGTGAAGACGCTGACAGAGGGAAGAGAAGTTCTATCCTAGTAGCAGGAATTTTATTGTCATCACAATAAATCCTACTCAGAGGAAATACAAACTCCATAACTGCAGATGCTCTTGTCTTAATCCCAAAACCTAAAGGGAGGGAATCTAGCTGGTACTTCACACATGTGGTGAAGTCTCAACAGTTGCTAAAAAACATGGGGAGCCTCAAAGTGTCAACACTTCATAGTTTCCTTTCTGAGCAGAAGGAATCACACGCTGGGTGGATTTACCTCGCAGTGAATTGATCAATGATGTACCGAGATAGGAGAGATGCAAAACAAGAACAAAAGTGAGCAAGGGCCTGAAGAGCTGAGGAGAGGAATGGAAGAGACAATGTGATGTTTTTGCCAAATGAAATTAAGTAATAGTGCTTGAAAAGGTTGACTCAGACTAAGATTTCAGTGTAATCCAGGGCAGTGTGCTGTGGAGAGAGACACAGAAAATGCCCATGTGGCTGTGGAACTCCCTGAGCTCGTGCTGCATTCCCCACTGTCTTGTGAGATGTGTGCAGACAGGTAATTGTGTAGAAAACCATGTAGATATTTGGAACAATGGTGGCTCTGCTTGGATCAGTAGGGCTTTCATTCCATGCAGCACAAAACCATAGAAACCCATGTGCAAAGACAGATTTTTGTTCATCTCCTTTCCTAAACCAGATGTGGAGTTTCTATAATGCTTTGTCACGAGTAATATTCTGAGGAACAAAAGGACTCAGATGCTACTCATAAAAAGCCTTTTTTCCTTTGCATATGTGGCTTAATTTCAATTTGACACACTGTAAAATACAGATAATGGTAGAATACTGGAAATGCCACCTCAAATTTTATAGTAATTAGTGGAAATCTAATTTCTAACTGTATGCAAACCCCTGAAATTACTGTTTATGTATTGGTGTTAGCGTCAGCCTCTTTGTGTGCTATGGAAAAAGTGGAAGATTTTATTTGTCAGATTCTAGAAAGGTAGAACCAGCTCAATACTCAGTTCCTCCACATCTAATGGGGAAGTAAGCTGAAAAAAAAAAAAAAGACAAAAAGACAAATACACCGAGACATGAAAAAGATTAATATTGGAACTGAACAGTCTGATTTTAAAGTGGTGAAGTAAAGTTAGGAACATCACTTCATGATCTGCAGGTTTTTACACTAGGGCAGACAATATTGATTTACCTTAAAGAATGGTAAAGGCAGAGGATATAAAGTTCCTGAAAAGATAACCCGTCTTTTCCTCTCTAAATCTTGCCCTAAAAATCTCTTCTTCTTTTTTTTTTCTTTTTTTTTTTTCTTTTTTTTTTTCTTTTTTAATAAATCTTGACCTTGCTGCATTCCTGGGACTCTTAGTGCTGGATTAAAGGCATATTTAGCTGTGACCAATCTGTTATAGCTGAACTCCTGAGTCATCTGCAGTCTCCTGACTAGTGTGAATTGATGCTTGCCAAATGTCTCTCTCTTTAACTTGCATTTGCTCCATACTATGTTTGTTTCTAATATGTCAAGAAAGAGGATATTTTTTTTCCTGTGATCACTTTCTTTTTTCCCCTAAACATTTTCAGAATTTTTATTGATTAAAATTACAGGAAGAAAAACAGTGTACTTGTTTTCCTCTCTCTTTCTCTCTCTTTTCTTTTTAACAATTTTTACAATGTGGATTTTATTTTCAGCTCATTTAACAAGGTTTGCATGTTGAAACACAAATTTAATCCACTTTGCTTGCACCATTCTCCTAAGCAGAAGTAAACTACAATTTTGATGAGCTAGAAAACTCTAAATTTGCAGAGGATTTATGGGTTTATGGTCATATACACATTTGAAGAGAGAAATTGCATGCTGGGTTAATTTCTTAATCCCGAGGTGTTTTTTCCCACACAGATCCAGGTACTTTGTGAGTTTGGGAGGAAACCAGTGGGGCTCCCCTGTGTGTCATGTCTTTGATGTAAGTACATTTTTTCCCAGGAAAGAGAAACTATATTCCTGGCAAGTCAGTGTGTGTGTTTGTGGTAATAAAGACCCTTAAATATCTTCAATTTCCACTTATAAACACTGAAGATGATTCAATTTTCCTTTTAAAACAGGACTTTCACAAATTTTAGCACAGTGCTGATGACCAGTTATACTTTCAGCAAAGCTTAGGAAAGCAGCAGCCCTGGGATCAGACTCAGTATTTCCTGTGGAATGGCATGAAGCACGTTGTACTCTGTGCCTTGATATAGGTGAAATAAAAAAGAGGCTAATATTTATTAAAACACAAATGCATCTGATTGTCCAGCCCTTACAGGGATGAAAATATGGTTGATATTTTTCTGTAAGTAACTGTTGCCAGTGCAATTCCACCACCACTCTAAAAAGAGAAATCAAAATTCCCTTTTTGCTTATGGATGATTTACCCACATTTTAAAGAATTGTGAATAACAGATGCAATAATTTGTGAATTAACAGATAATGTGCTGATTATTGTATGGATGTCTGTACTTGCTTGCACTAGATGATGGTTATCACATAAATAAAAACCTTGGTGGAATCAATCTGAAAATATTCCATGTCTTTAACGTTAGGTAACAGCTGAAAAAAAATAACAAATTCATTAAAGAAATCTTGCTCTTTACTGTCTTTTTATTTTACTTTACTTTTGCACTATCACTTTCACTCTTGTATTTGCATTTGTCTTAATAAAAAATTGCCAATTGATGATGAAAATAATAAAAATTCTTATAGGACGCTGGTGTCCTTTCCTGATTTCGTGGCGGTTTTCACCCAACTTCTCAAATGCAAGGCTGGAGGATGAATAGCATCAGGAATGTTTGCATTCCCACATTTCAGAGGCTCTGCGGTCCTGCCGGGCTTTCTGGGGCAGCCGAGCCCGTTCCCCTTTCCTGGAGCTCTGTTGACATCTAGCGGCGCGCCCGGGTCCCTCACCAAGCTACAAGAGAAATTAAAAAAAAAAATTGCGGGTGAGGGTGGAGAGGGGTAGAAGCGAATGTGTGTATATTTGTTTCCATCAAATACCAGCAGCAATCCTTCCAAGACTAAGGGAAGCTTTCCCAGTTCTTTCTCATCCCAACCTGGCTACTGCGACTCTCCCAGAACTGCAGTTCCCATGAGAAATTTCACGCAGCCTGCTCTATTTTTAGGCTGATAATATCAAAGAAACTCACAAGCTCTGAAGCTGAAACAACACACAGTTTAGGACAGTGCCGTTCCCTCGTTCACAACCAAGTGGTACAAACTCCTGGTGATCAAACTTTGTCCTTCTGAGGAACAACTTAGTACCTACAAAAACAGGAGAAGAATGAAGTGAGGACTGTTACCTCTCAGCTGAAACCAAATACTTCTCACTGAGGAGATTTCCAAATCTTCTATAGGAGCTCCAAGGGTGGGGAGGCAGAGGAAAGAGAAAAGGAAGGGGAAGCAGACCAGCTAATTGTAGGAGAGATGTCTGCTTCACTTAGAATTATTCTACTGATACTGCCAAGCACTTCTTCTGCCTCTGACAGTGCTGGGCAGTGACTCAAGTGTGATGCTGTGCTAAGCAGAGATAGAGGGGTGATATGAGGGCCAGTGGCTTGCTCTAAAGCCTTTTGCTCTTTTACTGTGAATAAAAGTTAGAAGCCCATGTAATTTATCTTTGCTGTTCCATCTGAACATCTTTCTAGCTCCTGTCTGAGTGGCACCATGGAAATAATTTCCTATTCCTCCCTGTGGATGTCCTTGCTATTAAAGCAGAAGCAGTGCCTGGGACCAGGACGTGAGGGACCAAGATGTGCCAAAATGCATTGCTGCATCCCTGGCAGCAATGCAATGCTGACCCACACCCCAGGATCCAAGGGCTGCTCTCCTGAGCCAGCCTCTCCAGGGGCTCCTCTTGCTTTGCTGCACTTATCTGCCCCACCCAAGGTGCACCAAGGATATTGGACATGGTGCCCTTTACTGGGCATCCCCCTCGAGGGAGCCTCTCTCTTGCCCCATCTTTGCCACAGTCACTGTCCATAAGACAAGAGTCATAGATAAAAGCATGAGAGGGAGGAAAAATAAAGTGGGTAACCCCCTGAAGGCAAAAACTATACTGGCTCAAAGTTTGCTGATTAGAGTCTCTTGGGAAATATTGATTTGTCTGAAAGTGAATAATTTTCATTCATTTTTGACCTCAATATAATTTAAAAAGTGTTGCAATACTAAAGGGGAAAGATATACCCCCGTTCCCCCCCCTTTTTAATTTTTTTTTTTTTAATTACAATCCATTAGGTAACACGGACTTTGAATTTTCGGTTGGGATGAAAGAAAATTTTCAGAATATCATATTTTCCCATGAACCAAGAAACCTTAGTTTCACCTGGACTTTGTTGAAGCTAATAGGGATTCAAACAGCTATTTTGGATTGCTTTGTTTTGCTATTATAGGTAGCAGCTCCAATGAATAACCAGAATGTATTCCTCAAGACCAAGCTGAGAACACCAGATGAGATTCAAAACCATTTTCTTCTTGAACATCTTCTAGAGCACATACATGCAGAAAAGAAAAAGGAAACATAATCTTAATATATAGATTTAGCAGAGCTCCTTGAAGAGATTCAAGAATTGCTGTTTGATCTTAAAACCTGGAAGACTGATAGGATCATTTTATGTGCCCAGCCCAGCAATGTTCACTAACCTAACTGATGACTGAAGGAGGACAACAATTCTCAAGCTTCACTGTTCTTGTACTACTCCTATTAAATTGTGTTAAAGTAAAAGAGTGGAACATTAAGATCATCCATCATCATTAGCTCATGTGCAACTTGCAAACTGCTGAAATGGAATTGCTCTGAGCCTTCCCAGCATGACTTAAATTTTCAGAGCAAGTTTCTCTAATTATGCGCCCCTGGATAAGAAGTAAAAAGGGAATTTCAGACTGGAAAGTGCTGCTGGTTCTAACAATCAGCATCAGCATCTCTCCACAGCAGTTAAATATGCAGCAGTAGAGTTCTCTGGGGTCTCTGGCCAGGAGCAAGTTGTGCTCCAGTTCTCCTGTAAGGCTGCCTCTTAGTTAGATTTATACATTTTGCATTTCTCCACCTCCTGTTCCTAACTCTTCAAAATGCATTTATTGGCAGCAACTTCAAGCAATTCTCTTATCAAAGTATGAAGATAATATTTTAAAATTTTCCACAAATTTATGAGTAGGAAATTATAAAAAGGAGGAAAAAGTAATCAGACAAAACAAGCCCTGGGCAAAAGAGAAATTAGAGTTGAAGTAATCTAGGCTAGTTCTGTACAACTGTACCTCATGGTTGTATTTAAAGAGGGTTCTTGCAGAGCAAGCCAGATAGGACTCAACACTCTAGTGGTGGTACTACAATCTCTCTTAGTATCAGTGGAGCACACTACACTTCTGGAGGATAACTCATCTATTGAGAAAGAGAATTTAGGGTTATAGCTTGATTTCAGTTTTGCATACAATTAATCCTAATTTTTTGGGGGGATTTTTTCTTATTACTTGTCCTGTCAGTCACAAACCCAGAGAACTGGTTATTTACATTTTCCCTTCAACAGACTTTTCTATATTTGTCTCCATATGTGTCTCATATTTCTCACGTCTCATGGATTCTCATCTCATCATTTTTTCTTTTTTCCATGCTTTTGACTCTCAGCTCCTCTCCTGGTTTTGGCTGGGATTCCTCCGGCATTTCTGAGTCATTTTTACGCTTCTGAGTGAATTCCTATGGTTCTCACCAAGTCTGTTTTCAAACAGGTCCCATTCAGCACAGAAAGCCAAAAAGAGTATTCCAGCAAGGAGCAGAGAAGAACACTCCCTATATTTCAGGCTAGACTGTTTATACACCTTGATGTGTTGATGCAGCAGGATGTTGTTGAATCAGCTTTGCCCTGTGTGGCATCATCATCCCACACGTTCCTCTCCAGCCAGTGTTACCAATCAGTCCCCACGTCTCCCTGCTTTGCTGGAGTCACACTGAGCTCCAACCCTGCCCACCAACATGCTCAAGGACTGCAAATTTTGTGCCATCTGCCAGAGACAGTTTTGTTGAACCAAAGAGGAGACAGGTTGTACCTCTTATATGTTGTACGTACCTCTTACATTTTGACACTACACTGCTGAGAGCTACTGAAATATTTTTCCTGACAAGTTTCATATACACCCATGGAAGTTCTATCAAGGCAAAAGTTTCCTTTGCTTTTTTTAGAAAAACATCATGAAGTCCTCCCACTGAAGTTCACTACAGTCAGAAGATATCACATCTACTGCCTTTCTATCCATAAGTCTTGCTGTTCAGCCATTAAAGCAAAGTAAATTGAATTATTAAGAAATTTTTTTCCCAAATAATTGCTAATAGAGAATATATTAAGACTCAAATGGTGGGAGGTAAGGAACATTAGAAAGCCATACCCAAAGCTCTTAGTGCAATAGCCAACTCCTGAAATCATATAAAAAATAACAGCATATATGTCTAGTATATATTGCAAAGTAAAAATTCTCATATCATGCATCCCTCTACTTTTAAGCCTGCATGACAAGGAGATGGATATTTATTTCTATCTGTATTCCTAGCCTGAGCTCATTCTCCAGAGTTTGCTAGTGCACTTTCTGGTTATTTGTATTATACTTACACTTTACTGAGTATTTACCCTTAATAAGAGTTCATTTTCAGGAAGGGCTTCAGAGCCCAGACTGACTCAGCTCAATTAACTTTGGGATGGAGACTGTAAGGACCTTAATCCATCAGGCAGACAGTCGCCCATTAGAATTGCAAAACGTGCTGGGAGTCTTCTGCAGCAGCTGCAGCAACGTGATGGGGCAAGCTCAGTCTACTTTGTGTAAATGAACCAGCAAGAAATTGTTTAAGGTAACAGAACCCTTTGAAATGCTATTGTTGAATGCATGGAACACTGTAATCCACATATGTATGCATAAGCACAAGAAGATGACAAAAATATTCATCCTTTGCATTGCTTTTACTTAAAATTGCTTAAAGTCTTTATGACTAACTGAAGTGTTGAGGACTGCTTTTACATAGAAATGGTGAGGCTTTGATCAAGGGGAATCACAGATTCATAGAAATGTTTGAAGTCATTGAGCTCTATTATTAAATTATACAACTTTACAACACAACTGAAATTACAATCCAACGTGCAGCTAACAACAGAAGTAGCAAGAGGTGATTGAGAAAGTGCCCTGCTTCCAGCTGGGATGGAGTTAATTTTCTTCCTAATAGCAGGTACAGTGCTGTGGTTTTGATTCTGTATAAAATTAATAATTATTATAATCATTGTCATTTTTACTTAATTTCATGTATTAAACTGCATTTAAGCCCACGAGTTTTACCTTTTTCTGATTCTCTACCCCACCCCACTGGGGTGTGGATGAGAAAGTGGCTGTATGATGCTTAGCTGCTGTCTGGAGTAAAACTGTGACAGAAGGTGAAGAGAAGTGGTAAGAGGCAAGTTTTTCTATATTCAACTAGATGACACTTTTAGAACAGCAGATGGCTCTGAGCACATTTAGTTTACCATGACAAAGAAGTTATTATCCACATGAAAAATAAAAATCCAGAATCTGAAAGCCAGAATTGCTTTTCTCTATACTGCCATAAGTATTTTCATAAGGGGCCAAGGAAGGATAAACTGATTTAAATTGAGAAGGTAACAAAAAAATTCTGGCTATTCTGAGGAAAAGTAAAATAGGCTCCAGTCAAGGACAAATACAAGAACACTGTGTTCAGCTCTGGAGACTACAGTGTTAGAGTGACATGGACCTGTTGTAGAGAGACCAGAGGAAAGACACAAAGATGCTCAGAGGGCCTGAAGCGCCTCTCTTATGAAGACAGGGTATGAGAGTTGAGGTTGCTCAGCCTAGAGAAGAAAAGACTGGGGAGACCTTACAGCAGCCTTTCAGTATCTGAAGCGCCTACAGAGAGCTGGGGAGAGACTTGTAACAAGAGCATGGAGTGGCAGGATATGGGGAATGGCTGTAAATTGAAAGGGGGGAGGTTTAAATATTAAGAAGATATTGTTTATCATGAGGGCAATGAGGCCCTGGCACAGGTTGCCCAGAGCAGCTGTGGATGCCCCATCCCTGGAAGTGTCAAGGAGAGGTTGGAGGGCCTTGGAGCAGCCTGGTCTAGTGGAAGGTGTCCCTGTCCATGGCAGGGGAGGTTGAACTAAATGGTGTCTACCATTCCTTCCAACCCAGCCCCTTCAGGGTTCTGTGAACAGAGTAACAGCAGAGCAAAATAACTCTCAGCGGTGTCTGATAGTGGCCCTCCAGTACCACCCTCTGCAATGTCCAGAGCAGCACAGGGCCAGTGGCGCCCACACATGGGCCTGCTTCTAAGAGAGTGACACAGAGCAGAGTCTCTAAGCAAAGAGCCTTCAATTCCAGCCCAGTGTCACCCAGAACCCCCGGAATGTCCTTTGGTGGGACTGCACAGAGGTGCTCGGGCAGTGCAGGGAATGAGGAGCTGAGGGAGCTGTGCACAGAGATGGTTTGAATTGTGCATCTGGTGGAAGTCCTCTGGATGATTGTTTCTTTAAACAACACTCATCAATGCTGGACCCAGGTACAAATCACAGTTTCAGAGTTTTCTTACTGAAAACGCATATGGCCTAAATAAGCAGACAGAGCATTTGGTTTAACACTGGTTTTAGATTTCTTTTTTTTTTTTTAATTGTGTTTTTAAATCAGTTTGAAATACGCTAAACCCCAGCAATTTCTAGTCTTTTTCTCTCTGCAGAATTACAGGCTTGTGAGTGGGAAAGATTTCACTGACACCTACTTAAAGACTTTCAGTGAAGAAAGCAATTAAGTTGTGACATGATTTTTTCTTTTACAGGAATCAAGTTAATTTCTTCTGAGCAATTAAAAAGGTAAGTTTGATCTGCCCAGACAAGAGCATTTCCACTTAATTAAGGATCAGCTCTATTGACTTCAAAATTTCTAGAGTCCTAGAGATTGTTTAAGGATTATGCATAGTGTCCAGGGAGTAAATTGAACAGTAGGCCAAGGAACTCAGTATTTTTAGGTTTACATAAATTGCTCTATAAATGATCATCTGCTTCTTCCTTAAGGAGAAAGCAGAATATACAACCCTGCTGTAGCAAAAGTACAAACTTTGCTGCTATCTATTTTCTACTCAAGCATGGTCTGACAAACCTTTCTAGAGTGTATTTGAGAAGGGGCTGTTGAATGTTGAAATCTTCAATAATATTTACAAGGATTTCCAACCTTTGCATCAGAAACATACTTCCAAGAAGATAAGGTGCAGATAAGCACCTAAAGACTGAATGTCTAATCCCACACTGTTGCTGTCAAACCATCACCCCTTAAACCCTCTTTTAAGGGAGGAACAAAAATAAGCACAGAGTAATTTCCTAAAAAAGTATTTTTTCACCTTGACACTGAAAGTAGTGTCAGCTTTCATCACTCAGACCTGCTCAGATTCTACTTGAGAACTGACTTGTGCCTAAGGAAATCTTGGCAATCTTCACGAGAGTGCAGAACCTGCTGCTGTAGCCCACAGACACATCTCCTTTGCCAGAGATGCAGCACCAGACAAAAGGCACAGTCCCATAAGGATCAGAGGTTTCAGCAGGTTAGCTGTGAAATGGCTGCAAAACCTTTGGCTTAAGACATGAACAGCTGTGGGTGGGTGTTTAAGGAAGCTCTTCCTGGATTTCAGGACTTGTTACATAAAACAAAGAGACAGTTCTTTCACCACTACTCTTTTTCAGTAACTCGCACAGGCTGCAGTCTCAGCAATGCCTCTGTGTTTCCCAGCAGGAGCTACACAAATGTAAAATCCATCTGTTAAACGCAGTCCTTGCTAATTGTTGGGCTCTTTACCATGCCAGGATATATTCTTGCTTTGACAGAGGCTTTAACTAGAAGATATTTTTGCCAAACAGTAGTTTGCAATTCAATATTGTAAACAACTAGTCCTGTTTATCTTTCAAGACAGATTGGTGACACTCAGAGAAAGGATGAGGAAAGCAAGTCTCTGCCTTGACAGCCACAAAGTTGCTGTAGGTTTCTTCTTTCTGAGACTTCAGCAGGAGGTTTTCTGGTTCCCAGAGGAAGTGTACTCAATTCTTTATCTAAAAGCTCTGTGCTTTTTTAAATTTTTTTTTTGTTTTGCTTGCCAGCTTATGAAAAGCAGAGTGCAATAGTGAGGACATTCACTCAGGCTTTTCAATATCACTAAACTGCAGCGTGAGTTCAAGACAATACAATTTATCATCCAAATTGCACAAGCCCCTGTATGAACAGCAACTTTAATTAAGTGAAATATTACACACGTAATGAATGAAATTGAACGCAATTCCAAATGTATTCATCCATTTTATTGTTTTCTACAAAGAGAAGGTAACAAATAAAAATTATGCACATCACCAGTTTTTTCACAATAACGCAGTAGCTATATCATCTTTAGCTGGTATTCCTGAAATGAAAAAAAACACCACAAACCCTTACATAAATTTAAGGGTTGAATTATAAAAGTTTAGAGCTTAAGAAATAAATATCCAAACACCTATTCGTGTCCCTAGCAAACTTTTTGAAGACTGAATTAGTTGTTTCATGTGTCACATTTCATACAACTGATCAACAGAGGGCAGCAAATTCCTTGCAAAACGCAGAAGTGCCATAGATTTGAGATATTCGCTTAAACAAAGTGTAGCAACGATTATATTTCTTAGATTCAAAAATCTAGGAGAGAAATACGTGATTTACAAAACGTCCACTGTTAACTCAGCAAGTTCTTCAGTGTTCTGTTACATCAGCTGATGAAATATAAAAGCTCCAAGTCAACAGAGCACTTCCCAACATCCTAAGTTTCTGCTTAATGAAATTTCAGCTTAATAAAGTGTCTGCTTTGCTTTAAGCATAGATTCATGAACCTGGAACAAAGGATGGGAGGAGTTTTTTGAATTTGTGCTCAGTTTTGAGAAATATTAATCTTTTGGCAGCGTTTTTGGACTCTAATGAGAAACCCCTCCCTGCCCAGACCTCGCAGGCTCCACACATCTCCAAAATCCCATCTCCAGCCCAACCTCAGAGGTGTTAAATTGCAATTTCTCTGCCACTGACTGGCTGAACCCGAGGCTGTCTGTCCCTGAGGTCCTCTGTGGGGCAGGGGGAAACGTTTTACACAACAGGTCTATAAAAAACTATATAATAACTAAAGAATAATAACGAAATATATAATAATAAACATAATGAATAATTAAATAAATAACTAAATAATGAATAATAAAGAAATATTTTAAATAATAAATAACTAAATCTATACCAACTAAAACTCGTTTTTAAGTGGAGTTGCTGGGGTTGGATTCCAAGTATCTAATGTAGTGCAAAATTGAAGATTTCCCTGTAGCTGAAAAATCCCAAATACTGCTTCTTTGATGTGCACGAGGGAAGGCGTTCCTGATGCAGTCTCTCACCCACCAGAAATTATAAAAGGTTTTTTTCCTTTTCTTCTATCCAACTGCTTCCCTACTCAAATGAAAATTGGAGGAAACCAAAACTTTTGAATCCTTTAGCACTCAGTCAAAATCTGTGGAAATTAGACAGCATGTTTAATCAAAACATCCAAACCCATTTTCTAGGGAGTGGGAGATAGAAATGACACATTGTGGAAGGTATAAACTTAGTTTTATTTTAAAAAAGTTTTAAAGACTTTTATAGAATAAGAATTATTTTTTCATGGGGAAATAAGTTTATATTTAAGAGGTATTAAACTTCTGTAAATGGAGGTTTCAGGAACATAACCAATATACTTGGAAAACTGCTTTTCTGTTTTTGTCTTACCTGAGATATTATAAATTGTTTAAGAAAAACAAACTAAAAAACCCTTCCAATGAGGTAAGTTTATCTCTTTATTGAATTGTATTTTTTGAGACAATAGTGTATTAATAATTTGATATTTATCTACTCCTCTTTTTCCCCTGCTGCCTTACAAAAGTGAAGTTTGATTTCACCACAGCTCAGAAAAATTGTTACCTGCTCATGTAAAAAGTTTTAATTTGTCCATCAGAACAGAAGAAAATGCATAGCATAGAAAGGCTTAAGAGACTCATTTGATGTTCAAAGGGATAGAAGTAAAAATAGATATAAGTACAAAAATAACAGTAGAGAATACACTGTATGTTTTAAAACAAGAATAATTTATACAAGGAAAGTTCTCTGCTCAATTATTTATAATCCACCTTTTCTCTCACCAAAACTATCTCTAAGATAGACAGTGGAGGAGCAGGTTTTAGATTTATTTAGTCAACTTAATGTAATGAAACGCCTATCTTTGAAGGTATGTGCTTACTTATTCCTATTGCTTAAGCTTCTATCTTTATATTAGATTGCTTTTATGATAATAACACAGAATCAAAGCTCAGAACATTGAAGATGGTAGATCCCAATGTATTTGAACAACGGCTAAGAGGCACAAAACCAACAAATCAAAGTACTTCTATCTGCTGCAGGTGATTTTTTTCTTCCATCATTTGGTATTTTAATGCCTTGTATTTATCTCTTCAGTTATAACCTCCTGAAAGGCATCTCAGAAAGGCTCACATCACTTACATAGAAGGATTTCTTATTTCCTTCTTATTGTCCTGCATAAACCCCAAATCAGGCACATTGCTCAATTTTTGTCCCTGCTGATGCCACTAACACACCATAGAGTGTTCCTCTGGTTTACCAGTTGTTTAACAGCAGTTTTAACAATCCTTTGCAAACTCTAGTGATGTTGAAAATGCTGAAGACACTCTGACAGGATATCCCCAAGGAAATGCATTGCACAGCTTGGTTTATTATTCTCTCTTCAATCCATGACAGGCATAGAAGATGGTTTTATTCTTACTTTGTTCTAAAAGTAAGTTTATAAAATGGATTCCAAACTCACCATTCTCTAAGAATTTTGCTATATTGCTTGAATCAAGTGAAAAGAAAACAAAGCAAAGATTTTTTAACAGATTTTGTTCCTGTTCCTATTTCTGCACTGTTAAAGGAGAGGGATCAAGTGGTCCTTCTTCACTTTTGTTAGCCTAATTAACATGCAAGGAAACAATGTAAATTGTAGACAAAATGGACAGAAACCCATACAATTATTCCTGGCAAAATAACATGGAAACAATAAGAAATACACCTGGAAATCAAGTCAATAAAGCAGTCAATAGGAATAGAAAACAAATTGAATGAAACTTTAAGAGGCAATACCCCAAGAGCTAAATAACCCACAGAGAAAGAAGGGAGCCAGCATTTGGGAGGCAGAGTACATGGATGTGTTTGGGTGAGGCTGCACAGCAACAGGGTCTCAGTTTTGCCACCAAGCTCTCTGAAATAGGGGTTTGTAGCAATTAAATAACACCCAAATCCAGCAGAGGTAACAGCTGCTAGGTATGGCTCCTTACCCAAGGAGAAGCAAAGATCAGAGACCTGTTGAAAGGCAGAGCATTTAATTAATCCTGCATACAACAAATACACAAAGCAATTCCTCTAGCTGTAGTGCTGATGAAGTAGAAGTATTTAAAAACTAAACGTGAGAGCTTTTCTGGAAAGAAAAGCTTCTTAGCTGAAGAGTGGGAGAGTCAGGTCCCAGGAGGTGATGGAAAGTCCTAGTTACATCAGCAGAAACAACAAAGTGCAGCAGCACCTAGCAAAAGCCATTCTCTTAAAATAAAGGAAAATAAGCACAAAGTGTTCTCTCGAGTGGAAAAGCACAAATGAATAGTTGTCTGAACAAGCATGTGTTTTACTTTAGCTGTATTAAGGTAAGGAAAATGTATAAAGCAATTATTTTATTAGGGAATTTGACCCGAGGTTCCTGATTTATGTGGATTACAGGCATATAAAGAAGCTGGAAGTCTCTCTAATGAGGTATTGGTACCTTAATTTACAACAGACATGGCTTTTATCAGGGTATGTGTAAAAATTGTAATTTGATTTTTGTCTTTCATTATTTTAGGAGCAAACTTGGATCCTCTATGGTGCGTTTCTGAGATGAATAAACTCAGCCTCAAGAGTGTTTCATCTAATTGAGGTGTTTTGCATTGAAAATGGATAGTTTCATTGTTGAATGTTTTGGCTTCTGATGTGGGAGACAAAGTGGTAAATTATTAAGGTACCTGTGCTTGGTACTTGGCTTCTTCTATTAACCTTTTAATGCCTAGTAGCATTCCATTATTTTGGAGCAGGGGGGAGACAGCACCACTGAAAGAAGCAAGCAAAAATAATGGACCAAAAATATTAACACAGTAGTTTTGAGTATGCTTTAAGAAATACCTTTCTTTTTTTTGCTTGAATATTAAAGTTTGAGTTTCAGCATATGTCAACTATTTCATGTTTTTAATCATATCTCTTAACCACTTAAATGATCATTCTCTGGGGAACCAAAGTTTTAGAAGAGAAACTTAAAAATTATATCAAATGTATTCAGCATAAAATCTGCTAACCTGATTATCTCTTTTGACTGTGATGACTCACATCTCACTTGATAGAGGGCTTAGTGCTTTGAGTTCTGGCTGCTGAGGCAGTTCCCACATGATTCCTGATGCCTCTGCCCCATCTAAGGAATTGTCTGTTAAATCTGCATCAGTCTGTGTTAGTGATAAAGGCAGAATAAATGCTTTTCTTTTCCCCTCTTCTGTATGTGGGTAAAGGCCTACTTGGATTATGGTAGTGCTAGGAAAAAAGGGCAGATCCACATCCTATTTTTTTGGAAACCATGACGAAGTAGAGACCATATCAGTGAAAGAGTGAAGAATCACACCTAAATTAGGAGAAGGGGGGAGTTCCAGTGTGAATCCACCAGTTCTTATGATGATGTGGAGAATAAAATCATCAAATCATTAATGCTGGAAGAGACCTTTAAGATAATTGAATTGAACTGTTAACCCAACACTGCCAGGTCCACCACCAAGCCACCTCCCTAAGCACCACATCTGCATGTTTTGGAATGCTTCCAGGGGCAGTGATTTCACCACTTTCGTGGGGAGCCTGTTCCAATACTTGGCCACACTTTCAGTGAAAACATTTTTCCTAATATCCCACCCAAACCTCCTGGTGCAACTTGAAACTGTTTCCTCACATCCTCCTGCTTGTTACCTTGGAGAAGAGGCTGGCTACAGCCTCCTTTCAGGTAAAGTGCAATGAGGTCCCTCCTGAGCCTCCTTTTCTCCAGGCTAAACACCCCCAGCTCCCTCAGCTGCTCCTCATCAGACTTGTGTTCCAGGCCCTTCCCCAGGTCCACTGCCCTTCTCTGGACTTGCTCCAGCACCTCAGTGTCTTTGTTGTTGTGTGGGGCCCAAAAATGGACACTGGAGACGTGACCTCACCACTGCCTTGGCCCTGCTGGTCACACAATTTCTGATAAAAACCAAGATGAGTATTTTGGAGCACCCCTCTTACTTCCCTTTAAATCTGTGTGGATTTGCATGACTTTCAGTAATGTAGTCTGTTATAGTTGCAGGTTGCTCCTTTCCATTACTTAGATTTTCAAGGATGTAGAACAAGAAGTTAAATCACAGTAACAGAATAAACTTAAATTCTCCAATTCTCCTTTCTCTGTGGCAGCAAATGTAAAACAAATGATTAGTTACACTCTACTGTAGTTTAGTTGAGACCTTATGTTCAGTGCCAAAGTACTTTGTCTTCATTTAGACCTTGAACATATAAGCACTTGAGCATGTATCTGGAATTATTCACGAGTAAAGCTATTGGCTTCAAAGCTATAGACTACCATATGAATCAAGTTCAGCTTTGTGAGGTTAAAGGTCTGGAGACATTATTTCTTCACTATGCCAAAAAAAGTGGCTAAGCAAGATGTGGCTTTTGTACTGCTGGCAGATTTTTCTTACAGATAAAGATCTCTAATGAAAATTGTTTTCAGTATTGTTATTCTGGAGATGTCAGGAATAGACAAGTGAAGATATTGGCACCTTCCAGAGATCTGGCCTGTGGTATTCAAGTTATTTTATACAGTATAACATTTAAAAAATTTGTTTCTGAAAGTTCTTCTCTGCAGGCCTGGTGTATTGAAGATTGATCCAAACACAGTTAAAACAAATAGACAGGCTTTTTCTCCCCTTCTTCAATTTATTTTTTTTCTTTTTTTTTTTTCTCTGTGTGAGGACTGTGCCCTCTGGGAATACACTGTGGTTCTCAGAATCTCTGCAAAAGCAGTAAATAACGGGGTTTCTTCTGGGTAGACTAAAGAACATGGAGTCATGTCTGACATGACTGACTTGGTGCTGCTGAAAGCCACTGCAATATGGAACTTCAATGCTGCCTGGAACTGTGTCACAAGCCCTGGGTAAAAAAAACAAACCAAAAACAAAAAAACCCCAAAACAACAACAACAAAAAACCCCAAAAAACACCTTAATTCCATCTATAAAAAGCCTGCCTTTTAAAGAGTAAATCCCAGCAATATGTGCTGAAAGCCATCTGAACTATTCAGCTCTAATAGGGTGACTGATAGACTCCATTGCTACCAAGATCCACTGCCAAGATGTCAGAGATTTCTGTTGTGAGATCTTCTTTGTGAGGCAACAGCAAACTATAAAAAAAATCAAACCAACCCCCCTGAAACAACAAAAATAACAAAGAAAAATACCCCACCCCTAAATCCCCAATACCATTCATGCCCCCCAGAACCAGCCAAAATAAGACCATCCTAAACAAAGAACACCCACAACTACCACGACTGTTTGGGTGAAAAACTCTTTATTTAAAGGAAGACCTATTTTTTTTTCCTCCCCATCACAAAAAAGATCAAGACATGATTTGACTCAAGAACCTGGAGAAGGGGTGGAAGTGTGTAGTGGTGGGTCATGGGAGCAACACCATTGAAGTTCCTCAGCTTTTGCCAAAGACTTGAGTTCAAGAGGGTGAACACCATCTTCTGTGTGGTTATTTGCCTGATTGCCTTTTCTGCTTGTGATTTTTTTTAGAAATAATATAGGACACAGAGCTGAGTGGTCCCATCTGACCGTGTGAAAAGGAGTCTGTTTTGGGGGATTATCTCCCCAGCTTGCAGATGTCTCTGTGTGCTCTGTGAGGCACCCTGCCATGAAGAAGTGCTGCTGCAGATGGGACCATTGCTGCAGCAGGCAGAGCTCTGACATGGGGTGATGCTGTTCCTTCCCCACCTGCTGTCCACTGAAATCCAGTGTCTGCTCCAGCTGCCCTGGAGTTGCACACAGGATCACGGGGAAGGAGAGAAGTTGTGGTTTGCATTGCCAGTGTACAATACAGGAGGAATGTATAAAAGCAAATAAATAGCTTGCAGGTAATGTTTGACACCACACTGGTCTCAGCCTATCCAGTGATGACTCTGCATTGTTTCTGTGAATAGAAATGTTGCTGTTGAAGCACAGGTTGCTGCAGATTCAAAAAAGCTTAGTGGACTACTTGAATCTTGGGAGAAACTCTAGTGTTTTCTCTTTAACTCCTTGCAAGTTGCTCCTCTTCCGCATCAGTCCTAATCCAGCCCTTCTGACTCCTTATAGGAATTATTCTGAATATTCTGATATCCTTCTCTCTGAGTCCTGCTCAAAAAGGTGCATTGCCTGAGAGCTGTATACCTGGCACAGGCAGGACTGTCAGTAGCTCTTCTAGGACCTGCAAGAAGCTCTGTGGATGTCTTGGTTCTGAATGATGCTTTTTCCTTTGAGCCTCCTACCAACTGTGCACGCATTTTTTGCTTCAAGGTAAGACTTCTACCAGAGGCCATGTGAAAAATAATAGATTCCTTGCTTAAGGAAGACACATAAGTAATTTCAGAGGTTGGCTGTGTGTTTCAGCACAGTTGCATTGAGATGATGGTGCTGATGAGCGTAACAACCTATTTCAATATCCCATTATCATTAATATTATATACTACCATTATGTTACTTTCTTTTAACTCAAAGCCTTGTGGAAGGATAAATGGTACCTGAAAGAACCCAGAACTAAGAATACTGGCTAATATAAAATAAATACAGTCAGACTCTGTTGTTATTTCATTGTAAGCAGAGAGCTTGGAATAGGCAGAGATATAAATTAGCAGCAGCTGATGTAAGCTGATACTTTGGGCTGAAATGCAGCCCCAAATCACTTGAGTAATTCAAGGAGCATGAGGTGCTTTGTATTTTTCCCAGGTTTATTTGCTGCTTCCTGCCTAGATGTTTTTCACTTTACTGAAGCTTTTGTAAAACAACATCATCACCTTGTTTTTCTTGTGAGTATTGCTGATGGTATTGCCACTGGGTGGTCCTTGGTGCTCAGCACTTCCACTGAGTATTGAACCTAAAAGTGGAGGCTCCTTAGCTGATCCATCTACCTTTGGATAATTAAACAAAGGGGTTGTAGGGCTTCACCATTCAGTCTGGGATCTCTGGAAAACTGTTTTCAGTGACTAACTTGTTTCACAATAGTTCACAACACAGTTTTTGGCAACAGTCCCACTTCTAGACTCTATTACAACATTGTGGCCATGATTTATTAAATGGATCAAAGAGTTTTTAATGTCTGATGTGTTTATAACCAGAGGGATATAACAGTCCTTAGCTCTCAGTTCTTCCCAGCTTCAATGAAGCAACAAAGATGCTGAGAACCAGAGACATATAAGCCTGGGCCAGAGAGATGTAAGGCTTTCTGAGACCATTTGTGTGCAGCAGGCTAGGCTGCTGTTGTATGAATACAAGGCAGCAGGTGGACGTGAAAAAGGCTGTGTTGTCATGGTTTGAAGACTTACTCAAACTGGAACTGCAGCTGGGAACTCTGTACAGCTTGGATTTTGTATAATCTTGTTTCTTGTCTGCTCATGGAACATGGCTCCTGTGTGCAGTTTCTCCTCTCAGTTCCAAGTATCATTCTGAGACCAGGTTCAGAAGTCTTTAGTGCAGAGCCCCATGACTGGACTTGCATTTGTTATAAGATGTGCTCTCACAGGAGACAATGTAGTCCTATATCCAGTGAATTTTCTCTAAGGGAAGACTAGAAAAGGCAAATGACTAACTGCATAAATTACAAAGAACAGTGCAAACTATTCTTGGTGAAAAGAGCTTGATCTGTTGCATAGGCTCCTACTTGGAACACATTAGTTATTTTCCAAGAATCCATCTATCAGGGGTAATAAAGAAACACAGCAGGTGGTATCTGTGAATGGCAAAATCAACCCTGAGAAAGTATAATTGGACTCCTGTTGCAGTTAGCTGAGGATGGAACTGTTCCAGTTGGGCAGCTGCTCTCGGATATTGCCCAGTTTCAGCAATATGGACCAGCACAGCCAGCTCTGAGCAGTTACCTCCAGCCCATGGAGAGGAAGAGGGAGCAAAGACTTGCTGACTGACTGGAGCAATAAGACAATGTATGTGTGTGAAATTACTCTGTAAAAGATTTTAAATGCTTCCTGCTAACATATGGGGAGCTCAGGGTCTAATTCACTCACCTTCTTGGGTTTAGTGATGTGGGATAATTGCTGTCCTTCAGTCGAGGAATCAAAGTATAGATTGACTTGCCCAAGCACAAACAGTGCTCTGGTGGGAAGAAATGAGCTCAGGTCTTCTGCCCACAAGACAGCCTCGTTTCTTTGCTGTCTAGTCTTGCCTGCCTGAACCATTTCAGGGTTCAGGAAGCAAGGAAAGGTACTGTGATCAATATGAGAGGTTTTACTAATTTGCTGGTTTTATTCCCTGATTTGGTTGATGAATCTCTGATAGAAGAGTAAAGCTCCAAGAGCTTTAATTCTTTTCTTCTTCCTAATGGGTTGGACTGAGTTTTGTGACCCCTTACCTTTTATAGAGATGAGGGAGTGTGTGGGAGGAAAATTTGTGTCAATCAATGTATTTAGAGGTGTTCTGCAGCTGTTCTGAAACCATGCTTCTCTGATCCCATTTCCTTGCTCCTTTAATCCCCTTTTCCTTCTTTAACCCCCTAGCTGTGTGAATAGTTCCAATCTCCACCTTGGACCTGCAGATAGATTCCAGGTCAAATATTATTATGAATAATAGGAAAAAGAGACATAAAATCCATTTAATGCATGGACATACTTGATAACAGTCCAATTACTTCTCTGAAAAGACTTGTAGGTGAGATCAATAGTAAAATGGCTTTAGTGCATTTGTGTGTGGGTATGTGATATTGCCTGGCTTCCTTTCCTGAAGAGAAGCCCTTCCTGGTGAGTATATTGGTTTAGCTGCTCTGTGTGCCTGAAGCCCTCAGCTTCAGTCTGATGCCAGGAATAAATATGGGAGGACTTTTGGGGTTTTTAATACCTGGGCATTGGCCCTTCCCAGAAACTTAATGTGAGGGGAAAAAAAAAACCAGAGGAAAAAGTAATAGGAGTTGTCTGAGGTAATAGAATAAGAGAATGACTTCTGAGTCCTGTACTTTCAGGTCTTGGTCTTTTGTAAATTGGATTTTCTGACAGCAAAGAAATAACCACACAAGCACTCCTCTTCCACATTTTAATGTAAAGATGAGTCTTTGTTATTATTGTTGCCCTGTGACTTTAAAGTGGTTGTGTTGTAACTTGCTGTTAAGAAGACAATACACTAGTTTTGACTTGTTTATCATAAGAGAGCAGATTGATGGGTACTAACTAAAACAGAATTGAAGGGCATGTGGAATAGCACGAAGTTGAAAGGAGATGGGAGGGAAGAGTTTTTGAACAAAAATCTATCGAAGGAAAAAAAGAAAGCTCTTTGCAGTAATAATTGCAGCTTTTCAGGGACACAGAACCTTTCACTCTTGTGGTCAGGTGCATGCTGGTCCTCCAAGGCAATTAAAGTACACAGGCAGAAGCTGAGGAGCTGAGTTCTGGCAGCAAGGGAATAAAACACCTGAGACCACTTCAGTCAAGGGGAAAGGAAAAACATAAGTAAAGTGAAGGGATGATCTAAAAAACAAACAACTACACCTAAATGGAAAATGCAATCATATGGCAGGTCTGCCCAGCTCCTCATGCTGCCTTCTTGCTTTGTGGGACCCATCCCAGTGTGTGGAAGACTGGGGAATGATCACGAGGAGGGCCAGCCACCACCAGAAGGTGGAAGCCATGCTACAGAAGTCAACTGGGAGAAGAGAAGTGCCCCAACAGCACAGTGCAGCGACTCTAAGAAATCCATCTGATGCAACTCCTGCTATCCCACTCATCTTCATAAGGGCTTGTAGAGATGTTTAGGTATCATGTGTCAATTAAAATGTGAAAATGCATGAGGAAACGATGAGTAGGTAATGAGAACTTGGATATTTGGTATCAGTTCACTTCTAATGAGCAACTATTCTCTGTTGCTCTTTACAATAGTTAGCACTGAGTAAGAATGTGTGCTACTTCATAAGAGGGCCTGTTGTGTACTCCAGAATGGTTCATTTTGTGGCTTTTTTTTCCCTTTTCTTTCATGTTTTATTATAGTTGGGGAGATAAAGGAAATTTCTTAGAAAAATAAAGAAAAAGGCAGACTTTGTTCTTGTAGGATAATGACTTCCTTACATTTATTAATCTTTAAACAAATGTTTTTACAAAGGAGTGGGGTCTTTTGTTTTGGGTTTTTCAGTTGATTGGTGGTTTGAGTTTTTTCTGTAATCTTTTCATCATATCACTGCTTCTTGTGGCTGAATCACCATCAAAGGACTTCAGGATTCTTCCTTACTTTAATATTGTTTTGTAACTACATTTTCCTTCTTCAACATGCATTTCTGAGAACCCAGAAAAGTTCTTGGGGTAAACACTGTGGGCCAGAACCTTGTGTAGTACACCTGGAGCGATGGGCAGGGAGATAAGGAGATGACTGCATGTATGTATTTGAGTTTATGCCTGTAGAAATGATAATCACACTTGCCTTTCAACTAGTAGTAAGTTGGCTCATTCTCATCTAATTGTAATGTGACCATCCAAATAATGCACTTGTTGTGAATCCCAGAGGATTTTGTGCATGATGGTCTTCCCCCTATCCCCATGGCATTAATAATGCAGTAGGGGTATGTACTTCCTTCTTGAGACTCTTCTTTTTCTGTACAGCATGCAGCATTTTTGGTTTGTTTGCTTTCTTGTTTGTCCTTTTTTCCCTGTGGCTTTCCATTCATAATTTGCAAACTGGAATAACTTTGCTTTAAACCACTGTCAGGACTGAATTGATGCACATGAGCATTCTTGGTGGCATTTTTGACCAGGTGCACTCGTAAGAGTCCACAGGAATGCTGTGGACTCCTTTCAGCTCATCCCTGGTGTCTCTGAGGAAGATAAAAACCAGAAACAAAAAGCCAGTCTCTAATGTGGATGGTGGGGATGTCTGAAACCAATGAATGCATTGCAAACTGTGGATGTTCATCTCTGTTTATCTGACTCATTGCAAGACCTGATTCCCACAGGATGGAGTAGAGGCCAGGAGTTTTCTCAGGGCATGAAAGGAAATTGGTCCAGTTAATAGCAAAGAAATCCATAAAGGTGGAATAAATGCATAGAAATATCTAAGCTGGGAAGTTGCTGAGATGAAAGTAGAAGGAAAGAGGAATTGCTGAGGAAATGCCTCTTCTTTGGGCATTCAATAGTGGCTTCAGGTGAAAGGAAGCATATTTAGAACAATGAACTCTTGATCTGACTAAGTAAAGTACTTAATGTTTAAATAGTAGGTCAACCAGTCCAAGTACAGTCTCTACTATCCAAACAGTGTTGCTCTCTCTTGAGATTTCTCTTTCAAAACACTGAATGACCAGCTAGGATGTCATAAGCACTGGTGGGAGTAGCTGTGTCTGTTTCTCTTGAAAATAATGCAGAACAATGAGTCCTGCCTCCTATTTCTTCCCCAAATCAGGTCATAATCTTAAAAGTGCTGCTCCTGTTCCATGCAGGGCTGCACTCAGGAGGGAGAAGGGGAGGTAGCAGCCAGTGGATTGCCTTTACATAGAGGTGCTCCCAGGATGCTCAGTACAACAATTCATGTAGAGATAGAAGCAGCATCAAATGCCATCAGGCAATGCCAAAGCAATACTAAGAATTATTCATATTTAGATTAATCAGTGACGGATTTCATTGCTAAGTTGCCATTTGGCTTTAGTTAACAGAGGAATAATATGAGGCCAAAAGAGAAAACCACAGCTGAAAAGGTTTCTTTTATTAAAGAAGCTCTGGATAGACTGAGACAAGTTGCTTTAAATGCATCATTCCAAGAAATAGAACAGTGTTAACTTTTACATTTTAAGTGTCTAATAATTGTATGCTTTAGTGAATTGAATAGAACACAAGTGTAAACAGTACTTGGGTCACCCAATTATCAGATTTTTTTGTTTTTGTTGGTTTTTTTTTTCCATTAAATGTAAAAACTTCAGGATATAGGTAGCCAACTGCTATAGGTAAGGAGTAAAATAATCTTTAATGTAAAATACATATTTGTGTGCCTAAAGGGGAAAATGCTCTTTTTCAAGGACTCTTATAAGCAGAAGAGAATGTGTTTAATTCAATAGGTTGTTCAAACTCTCACCCTGAGATGACCAATTCCTAAACATCTTTGGAAACTCAAGTGGCTTGAATAGATTAGTTGTTCTTGCACCTTTTACCTCAAAATTCTTTTGAGAAAATCTGAGCTGCTATAGAAGCCCTCAAGAAGCCAATGGAATCACTGAATAAAAATGGAAATGGGACTTCTGGGCTTAGCACAATAGAAATAAACATAATGTGAACTTCTGTATCTCTCTTGAGTTCTTAACTTTACTGGAATGAAAAACTGAGGTGTTCTGGCACAGGCTGCAGTATGTGTACCTATGGGGAAATGGAAAAGAGAGAAGAAATTGTGAAAGAGAACTGGAAAGTATGAAAAATACAACAGTATGAAAGTGTCTATAAATTTTCTTGATGTCTGAATAAAAAGTGAGAAGAAGATACCTCTTGTGTAAGGGGAGACTTCTCTACATAACTGGTTAAACTTTTTCCTGCTTGATAACTTATTGCAGTAAAGCACAAGAGGCTTTGAAAGAAAAGGATGTATGTGCAGGGGAATTTATAGCCTTCCACAAAACAGATGAAAGTAGTATTGCATTCCTATTTTTCTCTGCACTTCAGTTTAAGAATGTCCCTTAAACCACAGCTGATGAAGTCCAATCCCTTTCATTTTCATCTGGGAAGAAAGTTAAACAACGGGTCTCAAATTAGAGGGGTTATGTATATGCCAGGATGGTGTACTTGGTATCTTGCTAAAAAATAACTAATTTGTTGTTTTAGTTTTGCAATTAGAGTATAACTTTATTTAAAAATGCATCTCTAAGTATTCATTTGGCTGGAAGGTGGATGGGGTGGAGAGAGATGTAGTCCTCTGAGTGCTATTTTCCATAATAATTTATACAGTTCCAAAGACTTTTTGGAATTTTTACAGGAATGAAGTTAAGCACAGATTTCTTGACAGGTTTCCATTGTTGTGCTGTTGTGATTTCTTAAATAGTTTGAGCTTGTTAATCAGAAATGGAGATGTGAATATAAAGATGTGGGTGTTAAGGAGATCTTTATTTGACTTTAAGACCATGAAATTGTTAGTAATTCTGCTTTTCATATATTTGTTTGCATGCTGTGCTGTTTTGTCTCAAAACTGAATTCCATCAGATCAGAAAGCACATTTCCTTGGTTTGCAGGATTTGTCTTTCATTAGTTTTGGTATGTCTTAGTATTTATGAAGATGACAATGCCAGTAGGAACATTAGATTACAAAGGTAATTCTGAAAAGGTCAGCAGGTCTGACATGCAATTTGTCTTGTTCCATTAGGCTTTATATTGATGTCCTGTCTGTCTAACCAGTATGGTAATCACTCCAAATATAAATGATGTGTGGGCAATTATTTTATGGTTTTGTTTGAAAAACAGTCTGAACAGCTCCAGTGACAAAGATAATAAATGTTTAAGCTACAGTGTGTGCTTCTGTGTTGGCTTTGATCATTAGGTCCTGTTGTCTACCTGATTTAAGGATTTAATAGGCAAAACAAGTGTCCAGCTGTGGCATCTGTGTATAAGTTAAGAAATACTGTCTGGTTTTCATTACTTACCTGAATGGACACATCCAAAATCAACCCAAAATGCTTGAGGCATGCTCACTACATCTTATTAATCTAATGCCTGTTGCTATGATTCAGCATCATATTGCAAAAGTCAAAATATATTGACCTGTATGATCCTCCAAAATACTTGCTCTGCATATTTACTACATGTCTGATGCTGTTCAGAATATGAAGAGCAACTGTCTACACTGATTTGCTAGAAGAAATAAAGGAAGGATAAGTGTCTTAAGTTTAAATAAAATAGGTGTTCAGCAAACAATTCAAGAGAATTAGAAATTAAAATCCAATCAATTTCAATTATCTATCATGGCTTGCTAGTATCCAAGGATTTTCTTCATTTGCTTTAACTTTGCTTTCCAACAACTCTGAAATTAAATTGGAAATTATGAGAAAGAGCGGGATGTGATTTGCTTTCACAGCACCTGCCTGATTATTCCAGGGAATGGTCTTTCTTCATCTTAATGGAACAGGAATACTCATTTATAATTTTACAGTGCAAAAGGACATTGCAGGAATTCAAGTAAATTGAATTAAATCTTTTGAAAGTATACTCTTTGCTAGTCCAAATGCTACTAAGAAATGTAGGAGCAATTAGAACAAACAACTGTCCTTAAATATTTCAAATAATCCTTAAAACTAGTTAAAGTTTGAAACTCCTTTAATGGCCTATTACTTCTGCAGTGCCATTGAAAGTGTGTCTTAATCCTCTTTTAACATTAATTTTGGAGTCCTTTCTCTTTTCAGTGGCTATAGTATTGATATTATTTATCAAGTGACAGAAATATATGCATTTGCTTTTTCTTTATATTTCTATAATAGTGATTCAAGTATTTAGGTATTTTAAAACTGCTCTAAGTATTGTCCTCTTCTATTAAAGCCCTTTTATTCACAACTTATTTACCTCACTCTAATGTGGCTCTCAAGAATGCAAGCCTGGCTTCCAGGGGGGCCTTCTTTGACCCAGCTTGTACAACATAGTTTTGGAAGTGTCAGACAAAAGAAGAAAAATAACACTTCTCTTGGAGTAGAGACATTGCTGGTGTCTGAGATGAGATGGTGTCCTGGATTACACAGAGGCTTTTTTCCTTGTTTTTCTTGGAAATATTGAAGCCTGAACAGTAATTACTAGATGAGGCTAAAAAGGTGCTATGCTCCTTGATGGAAACTGGCTCTAGGAATTCACATTTCTCGTACTTTGCATAAGGAACTGAGAAAGAGACTATTTGCTCGTACCTTAAGTAGTCCTGAAATGTGTGGAAATATATAGACTATGTCCCATATCCCTTTGTAACTGCACAGGGTGCAATGCTGCTCAGGAGACGCCAGCTCTGCTCCTGCTGTCCAAAAGCTTTGCAACATCAGGTCAAACTTCTTAAATGTTATGGGTGCCTCAGCACTAATTACTTAAGAAAAAACACTGAAAAAGTGTCCCTGTGTAGACAAAAATAACAGATCAAAAGGTGAAGAATGTTCTTTAAAACTCCTGCTGTAATTGTCTGTGCTGCCCTTGACTTCAGGAATCAAAGTAAGCAGTTGAGGATGAGTGTTCAAATACTACCAAGATCCACTTGTGAAGTAGAAAGTAGTAGTATTTAGTGAACTCAGTGGGTCTTGCTGCTCTGCAAGCATGTCAGAGCTTTGAGTAGATCAGAAAAGGGACTATGAAAATATTCAGTGATGAGGAAAGGTGGCCTTGTGAGGAATACTGGGGAGCTGCTTCTGGTTATAACCAGTCTAGGGAGACAATCCAGCATAACTGCCTTTATGGAGGGAATACATCTGGACCTAAAGCCTTACTTTAGTCAAGCAAAACTTTAACTAGAACTTGGCCTTGGGAAGCTGATCCAAGGCAAGTCTGGTATGTCTAAACAAAAAGAACAGTCTACTACCCTCTTCTCTCTCTCAAAGTGGTTAAGATTATTCCAAGGGCTAAAATAATAAACATTAAAACCCCCTTTTGAAGAGATAAATGAGTAACTTATTTTGTGTTTGGCTTTTACTGACTCTGGCATCCTGAAGAAGAAAGATTGTAAGGTTTACATTAATAAGAAAATTACAAACGTAACCAAAATGGATAAGTAGCTGAATGGTCTTTCTCCCCTACCACACCACTTTGAAACAGAAGCCAATTCTGAAAAATATATTTGAGGATCTTTTAGGGTATTTTAGTAGAATGAAGGGGCTACTTCTTTATGTCTTATAAGGCAGAAGGAATATCCACCCCTCCTGAATTTTAATTATTTTGAATTTTGTATTCACATAGTTTGTGCATCCTGGAAAAAAATCACATGGTTCTAGATATCCTGAAGATATTAGAAAGGCTTTACTGAGTCCCAGGTGTCTGGCATTAGTCTGTCCATTTGTTCTACAAAGAGAGATTTAACTCAGAAAGGGACTGCAGGATGTGCATCCACCTGCTGACACCCCTCCCTCTTTTTCTGGGACCAGGCTTAGAACAGGAGGCACATCAGACATGATTCTGCACCTGCTGAATGACAGAAGCTGGCAGCCCTGCAAGTCCTGGCACACATGCAGCAAGGCTAAGGAAGCTTGGGAGGAGTCTGGCTCTCAAGGCATGCCCTCATGCAGTACAGGCCACATTTCTGGGAGGTGTGGTCCACAGCAGAGCACTCCAGTGCATTGTGCAAGGGCTCTCCTGAACGGGGGAAGACTCAGGGGGTGTTGAGATGTGGATCTGGCATGGCCTCCCCAGCCCCTTCACTTGCATTGCAGGGACAGGCTGTTCACCAGAGACAGGAGCTGGCAAGATGTGTGGGGTTGAAACACCACACTGGTTGGAATTTTCTGGTAAAACCACACTTCAGCCTTGGTTCAATGAAAGGTGTATGCGACATTCACATCCTCTAAACAGAGAAAGACATAATTTTCTCTCTTGGGTTTTTTTCCAGGAGAAGCACAGAGAGAAGAGGAGAAAACAATTCTTATATCTGTTCTCTACTCCTGTTGTTTTTGCTCAAGTGGAATATGTTAGGAAGATTGTTTACCTGAAATGATTTGTCAATTAGATTCTGCTGAGATTGTTTTATTTCCTTAACCAGTTGGGAAAAAGCTGTGCCTGAATGTCTGGAGACAGTCACAGGTTTTTCTTTAGTATTCTTTAGTATCTCTTTAGTATAGTTATAATATAGTATTATTGCAATATAGTATAGTTTGGATAAAGCAATTGTTCAGCATTCTGAATCAATAGAGTCAAATACCAATCATTTTCCTTTGTTAGGGGTGCCCTGATACTACAGGTGTATTCTAGGGGAACAGACATTTGATGAGGTCTCTAATGAAAATGATAGCAAATGCTTCACTCCATGATGAAAGTAGTTCTCTGATGAAGTTTTTAATTCATTTAGCAGTTGACAAAGATACCACAGCATCTCAGCATTCTGTGGGATCACCTGCGCCTGGAATGTGCACCCTGAGCTAAAGGCAGTATGAGATAAAAGTTTTGGCAGAGGAGTCTCTCAGCACTTTGTGTGTCTGACAGCTCAGCTCTTTGCACGTGGGGCATGTCACACCTGCTCTGGGATGGCTTATGCCAAGAGGTGTAATGACTGCTGTTACCATTCTTTGCAAAGGATACCCAGGTAGGAAGGTTCCTTGATTTTGAACACTGACCTAAATTTCTGTGATCAAAAAAAATAAATCTATTTTAGTATAGAAGCAGCAACAACAATGCACAAGCCCATATAGGTGGTATTGGACAGCAGTTTGATGCAGTGACAAGTCTCAAGTTGTAGTATAATAATAAAGGAAAAGTGAAAAAATCCTGAACCTGACCCATATATGTAGTTGATATATATAAAATTTCTATGCTACTGACACAGGATTAATAATCAAGACCTTTATATTAACTGTAACTAAAATTATGACAATTCAAATGATGACAGTTCAATTAGCTCAGCTAATTAGCTCAGGGCCAAACTGAGATGCTGCCTCTGAGCCCCTGAATCTGTGCTGCTGTGATGGACTTCAGAGGTGTTTTTCCTGTTTGTCTGGTTTAGCTTAGCCAATGATTGTGCATCGTGTGGGGAATAATTTTTTCTTCAGTAAGATACCTGGGGTCAGAGGGCCAAATGTGCACAGGAAACACTTGAAGGACTGCTTAGACTCTAGCTGTCCAAACTGGTATTCAATTTTTGTCATTACCATGCTGTAGCAAGTAAAATTTTTGTTAGATTAGAAGCCAAGAAAATAGGCTAATTGTTAGTATTTTCATTATTTACTCTTTCTACTTACACCATGGCTTCTTAAAAGTTGTTTTTTTCCATTAGAATTTACCTGTATTTGTGTTAGTGGTCTAATATACTTGGTAGCTTCAAGCTTTTCAATAGGAGCCACTCCAACATTATCATTCTTTTTGTAGGAAAATATCTTGTGTTTTTTTTGAAATTATCTCTATTTAGACAATTATATACATGCCCTACTTAGATGGTGCAGCAGTTTAATTAAATAATAAATCTGGTTTAATTTCCAGAATTCCACATGCATCTTCTAAGTCTCAGATAAAGTTTTTCTGCAAGAGAAAATTCATGGCTTCTGGAATGAAGCCTTTTCTGCCAGAAAGACTAAGTCTGTATCTTAATGGATACCTTACTGCTTGGTGTACTCTCTTGTTGGGCAACAAGTCAGACAAAGGAAATGCCTGTGCTATTAAATAACACAAGCCCATGACACAGGTGTGAGCTTTGGGTCACAGCCACCAGTGACCCAATTTTCACAGAATCACGGGATGGGTCAGGTTGGAAAGGACCAGAGGGGGTCACCTGGTCCAACCTCTCCTCCCTGCTCAAGCTGGATCATCCCAGAGCACAGGGCACAGGATGGCTTCCAGTTGTAAATATGATCTCTGGTAACCTCTGGGGTCTACAGCAGCCCAGAACAATTCCACGTGGAAATCCCTTTCATTGATACTTCCAAATATGAGCTATGGATGGGTGACAGTGCAATTGAGGCCCTACAGCTTTCATGACCCAGGACTCAGTGGCATTTTCTCTGCCAGTGCCTCCCCTTGGCATATAGCTGGTGGGCCACTTGGGACCAGGATGCACAATGTACTCAGTGATGTACTTAGAGACATGGAAAGATAATTGCTGATTTTACTTTTAACTGCTGACTTCTGTCAGTCAACTTCTATTTAATTCATTATTGCTTGGCCTGGAAAATGGGCTATCCACAAGTGTGTGGATAGCCCTCTTCTATGAGGCTAGGAATTCTAGAGAGGAAATAATTTAGGATCCCAGAACTGTATACCAAAATGTTTGAGAGATGGACCAAGCACAAAGACAATGCTCCATTGGGTTGTCCCTGTCACCAGACACGACCCTACCACCCAGTTTGGCAGCAGAATCCTGAGCACAGCCGTAGGGAGATGTGGTTTCTGTGCTTGCTCTCCATGGCTGAAAAAATCCTCAGGGATTAATACAAGGGAAGAAGTTCCTGGCTCCATTACTGGAACAGCTCCCTGGGAACCATGGAGAAAGTTGCTCATACTGACACAAACTACCTTTGTGATGTGACCAGGTCCTGCTCAGAGAGAACAGGCTCTTCTGGGAGATGGAGCACTTTGGTGAGGGATGTGGATGTTGGCATCTCCTGAGACATGAGCACCTTGCCCAGCTGGGCGGTGTGGATATATTTGACTATGTGGGACTGAAGCTCCAGGCTGCTGAAACAGAAACCAGGAAGGATGGAATGCCTCCTTTTTACTTACCTGACCCTGTGAACGACTGCATGATATCTATTCAAATAGCAGCTACATATGCTTTTGTTTCTGCCTCCTTTGTGGTGATGAAATAGATCTTCAAAAGTTTGTTTTGTAAAGAGAAGCCATTAAAAGCTGAGCCACAGCCATTCAGCTGGGGAGTTGTAGAAATTATTCCTGCTGGGATGCTGGCAGGTGATTGCGTAGGGGGAGCATGAGTAGAGAGGTGGTAGCAGCTCATGCATGAACAGACAGGAGGGGATAAGAATGTAGATCCGCAGTTACAGCAGTGGACAACAGGACTCATGAAAAAGGAAGAGTTAACAGAATGGACTGTCAGCATGGATGTGATTTATTCCATGCTTATAGCACTGTGGGAAGGAAAGGCACAGGCAGAGGAAGGGCTGTGTTTAGGGAGGGAGGAGGTGAATGCTGCTAAGTACTTGTGAAGGTTTTGATGGAAATAGGCATTATCCAAATTACCACCTTCAGCTCTGGAATTAGAAGAGGCAGACGAGTGTGCAGGGCCATCTGTGCCTGAGGGGCCAGGCAGTGTGTGTGGGCACTGAGGGCTGGGCCCTGCTGGGATCCCTCTCTCTGCCATGAGGATGCTCAGCAGCCATTTGGGTTGCACAGCAGGAAATGGCACTTTGAACACTGTTGGTATTGATGCCTCTCAGTGTCCAACACCTTGTGGTCCACCAGCTGGACACACACTCCACTGGTGGTCATTGGAAACTGGACTTATGTCCAATGGTCAAGGGGGAAAGCAGCATTTTTTATTTTACAGTATATGGAGAGCATTCCCAGAAACTACCTCTAATTCCAGGCAGGAAGGGCACATTTTAGAAGCACTGCTGTTGTCCCAAAAAAATTAATCTGCCATGGAGCCCCTAACTGAGGGCAGCTTGCCTGCCTTCGGCCTGAAGATTGAGGCAGGACTACAGATGGGCAGTATGAAGCATGGATAGCTGTCTGATAACCATATGGAGCAAATGCTGGGATAGGGAGATTATCCCTGGCAGACAGCAGGATGTTGTCACACCTGGTGCCCAGCACAGATTTCCAGCCTGCAAGCATGGAACAAGGTGTACTGGAAGGTTTCATACCCTGCTGCCTGCTTCTGGAGTGTAACCACCACTGAGGTTGTGGGGATTAATAAGGGCCAAATCGTGTCAGAGCTCTGAGCCAGGGCTGGCTACCAAGGATTTGTAACTTGGATGCAATGGCTGTTTCAGGAGTGACTTTCAGCTGATTCAGTGGATATGAATCAGTCTGTGCTATTTGGCCTTGGAGCCCAAAGGTCCTTAGCCTTCTTTTCATCAATATAAACAAATTTGTCTAGGCTTACTGAGCTGGCTCTCAGCTTTTTATCTACTCTTCAGCTGGACCTCAAAATTTCCATTCTCAGTGCTGTAACTACATGTCTTTGAGCAAGTGTACAAAACTTGTGGAGTGTAAAAGAATAAGAAAAGAGCAGGTAATAAGGAAAGGGAATTTGTGAAATTATTAACTTGTCAGTTTAACATCAATTAAGAGGAAAAATTCTGGAATGGAAAAAATCAAACCATCTGTAACCTCTTGGAAAAACATCAAAGAGCTGAGTAGCTGCCAACGTGGTCCATTTGTTCAACCCAGTTCCCTTCTGTGACTGAGTACTTGCCAATGGATAAAGGAGGCACATTAGATGTCACATTTTGAGATTAGTAGAGCTTTTGCTACTCCCTTGCATCACACTTTTGTAAATACATAAATTCAATTATGAGACGAAAAGCCAAATGACTTGGATAATCATGCTCAGAAAATTGATGATACCTGAAATGAGTTTTCACAGGGTCTTTTTAATGCAATAGGGAGTTGGCCTACTACTTAAGAGCCTTAGCTGGAGGCAAGCAGACTGGCTTTACTATTAAGCTAGTCCTCTAGTCTTGATAAAGCATAGAATCAGAAATAAGGATAGGATTTAGAATCACAGAATGGTTTGGGTTTGGAAGGAACCTTTAAAAGCGACCAAGTCCAAACCTCCTGCAATAAGCAGGCACATCTTCACCTAGAGCAGGTTGCTCAAAGCCCCATCCAACCTGACCTCGAATATTTCCAGAGACAAGACACATGCAACTTCTCTGGGGAACCTGTTCCAATGCCTCTCCTCCCTTGTCATAAAAATATTCTTCCTTATGTCTATTATAGACTCATAGAATATCCTGAGTTGGGAGGGCCCCACAAGGATCATAGAAGGTCAGCTCCTGGCTGCACAGGACCACAGCAAGGGAGCATTGTCCATGTGCTTCTTGTCCAGCCCTCTGGTCATTTTTGTGGCTCTCCTCTGGACCAGTCCAACAGGTCCATACCTTCCTTGTGCTGGGTTCTTCAGAGCTGGATGCAGCACTGCAGGTGGGGTCTCACCAGAGTGGAACAGAGGGGCAGAATCCCCCCTCACCTGCTGCCCACAGTGCTTTGGATGCAGCCCAGGACACGTTTGGCTTTCTGGGCTGGGAGTGCCATGGCTGGGCCAGGTCCATCTCTCAGCCTAGGTCCTTCCCAGCAGGGCTGCCCTCAGTTCCTTCTCCCACCAGCTGTGTTGACACCAGGCACTGTCCTGACATAGGTTCAGCACCTTGCATTTCAGAGAGGGAAGAGTGAGGTGTTAAAATCTTTTGAGACCAAACATGTGATGAGTGGCTCGGAAGGCTTCCTGGAAAATGAGATGGGGAATCATGGGACTGAAGATGTTATATGACTCAGAAGAACAATGGTGGTTTTATCTGGCATGAGAAGGAAGCAAATGTTGTATCAATAAACATTTGTATTGCCAGCAAAATACAGAATGTACTCCCAGTCTGCTCAACATTATTGAGGCCTTATTTGTAGTGATATGTCCAGTACTCTTCAGAGAATATGGACTCCCTGGAGATTTTCTGGCAGAGGAAGGCTGGAGTGATCACCTGGTTTAGAACTGAAGAGAAGAATGTAACAAGTCAAATAAAAGCTGTTGTGAATCTGTTCTTCAACAAGCCTGTGATACACAGGATGGTAACTTTTGCAGTGGTTTAGAATCATATAAAGGAAGGTCCTTGTGTATTTTCATTTCCTTTCTTTAGGTAACTGGGAAAACTGTCAAACACTGTGATGGGTTGCTGGAAGAGTCTGGGGCACCTTTGTTTTGAAGACCTCACAGAAGCTTCGAGGCTTAGTCTTAGTATTTTGTCTGTTTTATGAAGAACTAGTTATTGAAAAATTTTCATTGTAACACTGTTTAGGTTATATAAGGGCCAAAAGCCTAAAATATTAAGTAATATTTCTTGTCAAGATATCAGGAGTCTTCCTGGCTGAATTTTAATCTGGGTTAGGAGAGCAAAACCTTCAGCCAGAGAGAAGCAAATGAAATGGGAGAATCCCAAGTTTGGGACCATGCTTTTACTTTAGGCAAGAGGAGAGAGCCTTGGAAATTCTAGCAATCCAGCCTGCCTCATGCTATTTGCCACCTTACATCCTGAAAAAACAGTTCCAGATCTTACTGAACTATTGTACACTCTCTGACTCTTTGTATAGAGCTGCATCACATATGTGAGGAGCAAAATAAGGAGCACCTGTGCAGTGTAACGTTGGGGGATAGAATGTCAGAGAACAGAGATAGTGCAGAAGGCAGTCTCACCCCTGAGGAGTTGCAGCTGTACAAATTACCAAAGATTAGGAGCAGGCCTGCCCTTAATAGGCCCTAGCTGTGTCCAATAAGGATGAATGCTATCAAAGAGGGGGTTAGCTGGTCGAGGAGAGCTGGAGTTTGTTGGCTGTGTTGTGAAAGCGTTGGTGCTGTGAGGGGCTGCCCACTGGGAATCACTGAGAAGGGATGGAACTTTTGTAACAAGAAGACAACAGCATAACACAGCTCTTGAGCCTCAGAGCAGCTGATGCCTGCAGGAAAACAGGATTTATTGCTGATACAAATCTCTTGCAAGCTATATTTAAGGTCAGCATCTCAGATTCCCACTTCAACCTAGCTGATGTTTTCCTTGGCTGTTTGCTGGCTGGTGACAGTTCTGATGGCAAGGCTACACAGGGAGATGAGAACCTTTTCTCTATGGGCTTGGATTTTCAAGAGGAGGTGAATGCTTCAGAGATACTTCCTTGTCTTCCTTTTTCTGAAAGCACAGGCCTGGTTGGCTCACCATGGATTTTAGCAAAAGAGATAATATGTGCCATGCCAGCAATGTCCATCCTGCCCTGGGGTGCCATGTAGATTATGTACAACAGTATCTAGACTATGCACCAAGTCAGGATTTTTTTCCACACTAGTGTGATAGTGGGGTTATAGCCAGCCCACCCAAAAAAGGGTCATACAGCCCTTACCTAAGTCTGTGGTATTTGTCTGGTGTGCTATAATGCTTCCCCACTGCTGATTTGGTCTCCCATAAACACTGATATTGATATTTGGTATGATATGGTCCTTTCATGACTTGGTGCAGGAATTTAAAGTTTTGGGGACATGGCAACAAGGAACCTCTTTTTTGTTTTTCTTCCCAATAAAGAATAAAAGTCTGTTGGAGCATGGCCAAGTTACCAGGCTTCATGCTGCCCCTGCCCTGCTCGGGGAAGGCAGAACAGTTTGTGCAGGCCACTGAGGAGCAGGAGCTTTTATAGCCACTGCCTCCAGCTGAGCACATCTCTTCATTCCCATGCAGCTGTCGTGAGCTGGCCTGAGCACAGAGCCCAGGCTGAGACTGTGGGGTACAAACAGGCATATAATTATTAATCTCTGTTCATGCCATCACTTGGCACCAGAACAGAGGAGTGGGTGTAGAGCATTCAGAAGCTTTTACCTAGTGCATGGCTAGAGCTCTTTAAAGCTGCTATCAGTTAATAAGCAGCTAATGACCTTCAGAGGTCAGAGTTTATTAGGAAGAGAGTCGTCAAGCAAAGTGTCCAGGGACAAACTGCTGCACTTCACAAAGCCTGCCATCTGTGTAAAGATCACTGCCTTCCCTCCCTGTCTGCTCGCTTTGGGGAGCAGAAACAGAACCACCCCAGGCTGAACTGAGTAGGTAAGAGGACATGGAGTTCAAAAACAGGTAGAAAAAAAGAATGATGGGGACTTTCTGTCCTTTAGGAGAGGAAGAGCACTACATGAGAGTGTGCTTGAGTAAAACCTGGAGATTTAAGCAGAATTGCCATGTCTCTGTTCCCCAGTCAGGGCTTGCAGGGTGTGGGGCTTTCAAGCTCTGCTGTCCTGGCAGGGTTCCTGTCAGTTTGAAATGCCAGAATCACAAACCTTCATGGTAGCTTGTGGTGTGGTGTCACTCCTGCTGCTGATATTTGCCTTTACAGAACATAACCCCATTATTGCCTGTTTTTTTTAGGTCTGTAGTCTGGTCCTTCAGATCACAGCATGATTAAATTCTTTCTGAGAGAAGATATCAGTATGCTACATCATGCCCTATATTTTGCATGACATACTCTCTAGTTTATGTGTTTTGACCAATTTCTACTCTGTACATGAGCAGTTTAATGCACAGATCTGCAGAGTTAAGTTTACACTAAAAACCTCCTGAAAAGTCCCAACTTTGCAGCTTCAGGGCAAAGATGCTTTTATTAAAAACAGCAAGCCTCTGAAGTCTGTAGGAGACATACATAATTGTGTGTTGTGGAGTAACCAGTGAGACTGTTTACTGGAACATGAGCCTTTGTTTATTGCCTTAGAGGAGTAAGTTAGGTGATGTTTATATTGAAAAGCTGCACTGAACTTCCACTGGGTACAAGTACATGGGTGTGTGTGGCTTTTCTGTGGGAAGAGACCTTGGCTCATGCTGTTTTCTGGAGCTTTAAGTTGCTTGTAGACTCTATTGCTAGTTTTATTGAGGTTCAGAAGGTAGGAGGGTGAGTGCCTGAGGTCCTGATGTGCCATAGCTTTGGTTTTAGGAAAAGTTTTAGTTCTGCAGAGTATTCTGTTCTGCATTTAAAGAGCATGGCCTGTACTTGTGTGAGATTCCCTGCTCATTGCAGGGAAGCTGGACTAGGTGACCTATACAGATCCTTTCCAACCCAAACTCTTCCATGATTATATGATTCCAGTCAGCACATACCAAACATATCAGGAGTTGGTGGTTAGTCATGCGTTTTGACATGGGAGGAGTTAATATGGATGAAAGACTGGAAAAACGTCACAGCTACCTTGAAGAACATTCCCCATACATTTCTATTTAAAATCACACTTGCTTAATTTAAACATCACTATGCAACACTGAGACTGAATTCTTTGTTCTTTGGGATGTTGTGGTTGGTTTGGTTTTTTGTTTTTGTTTTTTTTTTTTTTTTTGTTTTTTTTTTTTTGTGTTTTTTTTTTTTTTTGTTTTTTTTTTTTTTTTTGGTTTTTTTTTGTTTTTTTGTTTTTTTTTTGGTTTTTTTTGGTTTTGTTTATAACTTTGAAGTGGGAGGCTCTTTATACCACCATATCTCAGGCACTTATTACAGATGCTTGTAGGTTATCTGTGAAACTAAAAACCTTTTTACTAGACAGGAGACCTCAGTTTTGTCCTATTTTTGTCAAACTTTTTTTTTTTATTGTTGTAGTAGTGGCAGAGCGGAAAATGCTTTAACTCCTGCTATAAACAAACATGTCATTTCTGGGAGAAACTGAACAGCTTTTCCCATTTCTGGGAGAAACTGAACATTTTGCTAACAGTGTGGCACTTAAGGTTTCTCTCACTTGATACAAAAAACCCCATCACAGTTAGGATGAACATCTGGCTGCTCTCCTGTTGTCCTCAGTACAAGGGATCCACTGCCTTGCAGCTTTATTGTAGGTAAACAGCTGTATTTAACAGAACAGCAGTGATTTTGCCTTTGCTCTGGCTTTGTGTGCCCCTAGCTCACAAAGGAAGAAAGAAGTTAATCATATTGAGTTTTCCTGAAGGTATTTCACTGAATAATTCAAAATCAACTAAAATTCACTTAATTAGACATATATTCATATTGTTGCTCTAATTTTTAAAGTGTTATAAGATGGATTTGGCATCAGAATGGATTCTACAATTGTAGATAACGGAGGAGAGCTGAGGACTTCACATACCTAGCATGTATTCACGCCAATACCTGTTCCACCTATTCCAGACCAGCAGATCTTTAGTGGCAAATGCAGTTTAGAGGTTTTTTAACCTAATCCAATGGGTCAGTACTAAGTAACAGAAAATTAGATTTAACTCTTTGTCATGAGGGAGCCTCAATTTGTCTTAGATTTCTCATCTTGCAGCTCAAGGTTTAGTTGGAAAAGTAAAGGATGCTGTCACTGGGGACATTGAAGTACTGTCTTCAACAACATTTTCAAAATCATTAAAACCATATTCTTTTCCTTTGGGGTTTGAAAAAAAAAATTATATTGGTTAATTTTGGTTAATTACATTTTGCTTTATAGTCAAAGGGAAGATTTCAGGCTGGTTTGAGCTAAGACAACTCAGAGGTAGCTGTGCCAAGTGGAGCTCTATGCAAAGCTGCTCAAGGGGACATGGTGGGCATGAGAACTTGGTGCTTTTCATGCACTAACTTTGCTTCTCACTGCAGGCTGATGAGGCTTTCCAGTGACTCCATACAGTGAATGCCACAGTCACATAACTGAAAAATTTCATGTTTGTTTCTCATTTTTAAGTAAAGTAGCAGTGTGAGTCTATCTACACATCAGCAATGAGGAAAAAAATGCTGCTCACCTACTAATCAAGCAGCAGCGCTTCTATTGCTTTAAGAAGAGCTTTTTTAATCTGGAGAGCTTCTCTGTAAGTGACCTCCTCAAGTCACTATCTGAGAAAAGAACCTAGTGTATGTGCTCTTCCTTGTGAGCTGGAAGTCACTTTAAATCTGCCAACACATTTGCTTAGCTTTCCTTTTAGAGCAGAGCCAGCTGTTCTTCAGGGTCTCTGGAGTATCTGTATGCTCTCTTAAACTCTCCTTTCCGGCTAGAAAATAGTGACAGTAGCTAGGCTGCTTCCCATACTAAAAGTTTAACAACCTTGGGTATTATTACATTGCTCAGATATGTTCATGGTCACAGTTCAGTCCCTGCTTGCCCTTTCTCGAGGCTTCATCAGCCCCATGTGCAGGCTCAGCTCCTGGAGCAAGGCTGGCTTGTGCCAGCCCCCTGGCACAGCCCACCTACCCTTTGCTTTTCAGAGCTGGTGGCACTTGACTGACAATTGGCTCTTCTGTCATGACCCCGATGAAATCCAGGAAAAAGTGGAAGGGATTCCGTTATCTGAAGTTAATTAGAAGTTAACGAGGCTTGTTTGAAGCCAGCAATGGGAGTCACAAAACAGCTAGTGATTAGAAGGGATGTGAAAAGGGCTCTGCTGAGCCATTAATCAGACAAAAAGAAGCAAACAAGTAACACTGACTCCAGGATGGTTTTCCCTTCTGTTTTCTAAGTATGAAATTCATGCCTAGGATTAAACTACACCATTTTAGAAGTGAGAGAGAACAGTTTTATGAAAGATTAAAGATGCTAAATGGGAGACAAAGGGAGATAAGAGGGAAACAAATTTTATTCCTCTCAGTTACTGGCCATGGAGTTCATTCCATCTTCTGTTGAAGGGTGCATGAACCTGTGCTCTCTGTCTCCTGGAATGACAGCTGTTGAGACCAAGCCAACTTCTCCCAGGTGAATACATTTGTACTTGTTCTTCCCCTCCTACTCTCAACACAGTGAGAAATCAAATCCCATACCCCTGAGCTGGGGTAGGATGGAGGGTAATTTCTGCAGGCTCCTGTAGCCTGCTCTGTCATGTCCACCAGCAGCAATGCTCAGGGATTTGAAGACAGAAATTAAAGCAATTGTGTGATGATCAGCACAACTGGGCTGTTCAGTAGATGCCAGAATCCTACTGGCAGAAGAACATCTAGCCACAAGAGTAAGCAAACTTAAGTATAATACAAGGGATTTGGTTTTGTTGTTTTTGCTACGTTGGGCTTTGTTTGTATTTAGGTTTATTTTTTTCTCCTCCCCAGATGTGGCAAGTGACTGAGTAAAGTGAGGCTCCTGGAGTGTTTTCCCCACCCTCCTGCTTCCCCCAAATATGGAGAGTAATTTATGAAAAAAGCTGTTGAGACAAGAATTTCAGAACTAAAATATTCACCTAGTGTTCAGATACTGGACAAGGGAATTTTCAGTTAGTGATACTTATTTTTCTCTTTAATCAATGTCTTTTTCAAATCAACAGAACCTTCAAAGTAGGTCCTGTGTTTTTCAAGTTTCTGAATTCAAAATATTTGCGACTTTTTTCCCCTTTTCAAGTGCATTACTTATTGGAAACCATTGCTTCTATAAACATCAGTATCCATACATTGATGTGCTTGATCATGCAATGAAAGTGGCTACAAAGTCAGCCAAAGCAAATTTAATTTTCTCTTTTATAAATAAACATACTGAAATATTTGTCCACTTCAGCAGAAACAGTATTTTCATGTTTTACTGTGCTATTTTGACTGGTTCCATTGTTTGCTACATTCCTGCTGCATTTAGAAGATCCTAATATTTTAACAGGCAAGAAGAAGGTGGGTGAAGGATGCTTATGAATGCCTTTGCTGGAAAATATAATGTGTATTATTATAGGTTTCCTGTGAATGAGAGTATTCCAACAGGAACCCCGGACCTGACAGTCAGTGGTGCCAAGACCTCTCTTTCACTAGAACCCATTTAAATTATTTTCTTGGAGTTGAAGCAATGAACTGAATATAATATTCAAGTAGTGTTGAGTATCATGATTTTATGTAAATGACATTGCATTTCCACTTCTTTTCCCCTTCTTAATGAAGCCTTTTTTTGACTGCTATGCACTAAGCAGGATCCCTTAGTGAGCTGCAGAGTGACAGCATGCAAGTCCTTCCAGTGAAATGTGAAATGTTGATCAGAAATTATCTGCATGTGGCTTGTTTTTTTTCTCCTTACCACTCTTTACTGCCTTGTATTCAATTTTCACTGCCATGTTTGTTTTGGCTGTCTCCATAACCCTGCTGTGACCTCTGTCATCAGGATGGTATATTTTTTCCCTGCCTCGTGTATCTCCTCTGTTTACTTCACAGAACTGAACAAGACCAATGTTGATCTGAATGTCTATTCACAGCTATGTTTACTGGCAGTATTTTCCCATGACAAAATTTTTGTTTTCTTTTCTCTGGCTTTTAACCAGTTCCTAGTGCATAACAGGACTTAATTTTCTATCTAGTTACCCTGCTCTCCCCTCCCCAAGTTTTTTTAAATAGTTCTCTCCAGAATTAGCTTTATATGCGTGGAAAATGTATTAGACATTTGAACAGTGTTTTCCATGCACTTAGGCTACTAAGGAAGATCTCTGGATCCACTAAACCCAGAAGAAGGAAAAATATATCCAGCCTGGGATATTTAAGGCAAGCACTGTTGGTCATGCCATGCCACATCACTGTCAGTAGACCTTTGGAGTTGCTTCCCAGAGTAGAGGATGAGGAAGACACTTCCTCAGAAGACCAGGGACATGCTCTTTCTAAACTGATAAAACTCCTTCAGTTTTTCCTTAAAACTCCATTAAACTCCTGCAGAGTTGGGTGGTCTGAATTCCTTCTACTGTCCAGGGTAGCTGCCTCTTGAGTTAGCCAAGTTAATTCTGCTTGAAGGGTTGTCTTGCCTCTGAAAAAGGGCTTGCTTCTTTTGGTGAATCAGACTCAACTTTTGTAGAACAAAGCAGGGAAGCTCTGAAAATGTTCATGCAGCAATTCTCTCCCTTGCTCTTATCTGATAGACCTGCAGTGCAGCAGGAAGCTACAGAAGTTCCCTCTGCTTGGGGGCTGTGTACCTTAGGGATTCTTTGTGATCTGGCTCATTCAACCTTGAAAGGTTTGCTCAGAAAAATTCTACTGGGTTGTCTTGTACACTTTCATGTGCAGAGACACAGTTCTTACCCTCATTAACAAATATGAACTGTGACTTTATATTAATACATTTAGGGATTGAAGAGATATTCCAACTCTTGCCTGCGTTATACAGAACTATGCTGCAAAACTGAGAGAATGGAGGTGCTTTATCAGGTGAAATTTGTGGACTTTGTGTGGAGAAGATATCTTACAAGGATGTGGCTGCTAATATATCTGATACTTGGATATTGCAACAGCTTTCAGGAGGGAGGAATTTAGACTCGGTGTAAAACCCTGACTGAAATGGAAAACAAACCTTTTGAGATCTAGGATCCTGCCTCTACTTTGCCAGGTCTGTGAATGTTTAACTAACAAGGAAAAATACCTTCCTCCTTTTGTGAACATTTTAAAGGAGGCTGGTTGTTATTGCCTGGAGTAAAGGAAGTAAGTTTATGGCTGTCTTGTTTTCCATCCCTTTCTTGATAACTCTTATCAAAGAGCATTTGACACATGTGGGACTCAGCAAGAAAACTTCAGACATTGTTGGTTTTCTGCTGCTACCCATGTATCAGGGAAGTGGCACATTGACACTGAGTGACAGATGAACTTGCCTGTAGCAAAATGCAGCTGCTCACAGATATGTAAAAATGAGGCAGCAGCATAAGTGGCCTGTTAGGAGAAAACTCCAAAAGCCCTCGAACATCCCTGGTGCTATCTGACCTATGCAACTGGTCAATATTGGATGTTTGTTCTTTATGAGTTATTTGCTTGGCCCACATGAAATGTGTTCTAGGTGACAAACATAACTGAACACCAGCTTTCTACAGGTGTACTGCAAGTCTGTGAAGAAATGGTCTATCATGACTGAAATAGTGCTGGATGCCTATAGCATTCTTTTAGGATAACTCAACTCTGGTTTTCACTGATTTATTTTTGAGAGTCATAATGCATTCAGTTGTAACACATCTCATACACTTAACATAATCCAACCATACACTAGAAAGTGTCATGAAAATTGAAAACACCTAAAATACTTCATATAATAAAATATTATCAGGTACTGGTTAATTTAAAGGCTGAAGAATAGAAGTGTGAATCTAATTTTATTTTCTAAGTGAAAATTAATATTTATTGCCTCTAGTAACAAAAGACAAGTCTGATCTCAATTTAATGGACATTATCAGAAGACTCTGAAATGTCAGCCTCCAATGAATTTAGTGTGATAAGTTCAGCCACTATTTTTTGACAATATGAAACCAAACCCAATATCTCATTCTCCTAGGGGAAAGAAAAGAGAAAAATTTGAACCAAAAGAAATGCAATCTGCCCTATACTGAGGAACTGTACCAAATCAAGCAGCTCCCTCACAGGACTGCTATTGTTTAGTCCAGATTTTATCTAGGAGTTGTGTCAGTGCTGTGTCTTCACGTTCTTAATTGTGGTGGTATTTCTGTTTGAGTAGCCTTTGTGGATGGCTAGAAAGCAAAGGGGACCATGTTTTTGCACCAGAAGACAACTTTCTGTGATCAGAGAACTGGACTGGCAGAAACTGCCCACTCAAATAATCACCCCCATGGGGCATAAGTGCATCTATGGAAAGAACTCAGGGAGGGAGAGGTTCTTTTAATGCCCTGATGAACCAGCCATGGTTATAAGGAAATAGTTGTTCAGAGTGCTGTCAGAGTGAAGCATAATGTTCTTCAGCTTCTGGTATTTGTTATGTCCTAGTAAATATTCTGATAAGGACACAAGGCACATTTTTAACAGCTTAATATCTCTTTCTGCTTTATTTCTCTGCTTTTTGAAATGGAGCTACTTATCATGTGAGTTAATTAATTTTTAAAGTCTTAGCCAGTAGTAGCTTCATATCTCACTTTGAAACTAAATTCCATTATAAAAGTGCTGTTTCAAACTTATGAGTCTGAAGTTTTTAATCTCTCTTCCCTCCTCCTTTAAGTGCCACAGCTGCTATATGGATTGCTTTCTTCTCTTCAGTTCTTAATGATGGTTTCTGAGGCAAACATTATTTTTGAACCAAAAATAACTCAAAGTAAATTTGGCTTAATGTAATACTTGTATATATTGCTAAGTCAAAGAGGTTACAACATTGATTTCAGCATTATCAGTACATGTCTTTCTTAAACTCTTTCCCAATTTCTGTTTGAAGAAAATAAATTGTAGTTGAGCAAACTTGTTTATGAGTTTTTGAGGTTAAATATTTTTGGAGCTGTGTCTTGTTGATTTGAATAGGGTTTTTTGAACAGTGGCCTACTTGAAATAACATTTACTGTTGAGAATCATTTATCATTTCCTTGGCGAATGAAAATGTGTGTTGCACTTTTGAGCACATCTCCATTTGGTTACTTGCATTTCCAATTTTCTTTTAAAACCACAGATTTAATTAAAAAAAAAATCTTTCTTTTAAAACCACATTCAGATTTACCACAGCATGTAAGTGGGACAGTGGCACGTCCAAGGATGATGTGCCTGGACAAGTTGCTTCTGTGCACAAGTACCTCTTGCCTGGGCTGAACCCCAGTTAGTGCATGAATTATAGCCAGGGACAGCCTGGCTGCTGCCTCCCCTCTTTGTGTTTACAACTGTTTGCCCTCCAAAGATGGAAACTGCTTCACTGTTTTCCAGAACTGAGCATTCTCAAAGCGCTGCTGTGATGCTGCTGATGGCAGTGCTGTGTTGTCACCTAGCACCAGAGCACACTCAGCTTGATTCAAGGTGAAAGCTCCTGCCTGCTGGAGGAGGAGGAGAGGACTGACCTTGCTCCTCCAGGCTGCTTGTTGCACAGAGACCAGTTTTCCATGGTTAAATCTGTAGCTGCAGCAGTGCTTTTGTTAGGGCTGCCTTCAACTGGAGTGTCAAGTCTAAGGCAAGAAGAGGAAAGTACACTCTCTCACATCCTTGAATGAGATTTAACAGTGACTGAGATGCCTAAGATTTGAAATATCTCAGATTAAAGACAGATTTTAGATAACAACTAGATGGGTTTTAGTATTTAAAGTAAACAAACAAATATATTCAGCATTCCACTCTGTCCCTTGGCATGTTGAACAGCATCCATTAGAGCACTGGATTTTAAACATTAGCAGTTATTGAAACCAATTTCAATAATAGACCATCTGTAAGTCAGAAATAATGAAAAAGTTAAAGAAATATCTGTTGCTTGAAAATGGGAACCCTCTTGAGTACTATTCTTGGGTACCAAAGCCTACAGGCGGAAAGACAATACTATTTGCTTTTTGTGGGAGTGGTCCCATCAGTTCATTGTGTCTGAATTGACTTGTTCAGTATCACACTTTCCTTCAAGTCTGATTAGCCTTTGTTTTTTTGCTCCCTCTCTGTCCCCCCCATATTTTTGTTTTCCTTTATTTTTTGATTCCCTGGATTGCTAACTGCTTTCTTCTTGTAGAAAAGAAGCAGAAGTATATGTAAAATCACTCACTACAAAAGGTCTGTATCATTTCTCATTCAGCATTCTGAGAATTGTTCTGTGGGAACCTGAAATTTCAGCTTCTTAACAATTCTGTTGTAATATGAAAATCTGAAGTTCAGCAGGAGATGCAAAATCTCACAGAAGTGTTTTTTCAGCTGACTTCTGCCTTTTGGTAGCATTTGAGTCTTGCCCAGATGTTAAATGGGGAGAACATAATGATGGAAACATCATCTCGTTGAGATGGAACAGGTCTGAATGCCATTTGGACTCTACCAGACCACCAAAAGTAGCAGCAGGTGCCTCCTAATTGTGTTTTGAAGGAAAAGAGCAGTGGCTGAGCTGTCTGAAGGGTCTGGTTATCTCTGTGTTATATTAGAGGGATGCCCTGGGTTCTGCTCTGCCTGGTTCTGGGATCAGAGCTGTTATGAGCCCAGAGCAGGGTCCCAGACAAAATGTCATCTCTGGGAGAACTGAGGGAGTCATAAAAAGGAGAAGACTAACACAGAACATGGGCTTGATATTATTCAGGAATTAAAGGTCCTAGACTGGGCGTGAAGTTTTGAGAAATACAAATTTTACACATCAACACTTGTTGCTTAATTGTTATGAATTAAAAAAAATATTCTACAATAAAATATTCCTCAATATTCTTCTTTGGATTAATGGTTTGGCAATTACAGAAGTGTCCTAAGGCGTCTCAAAGAAGTTCTAAATTTCTGACCAGTTTTGGAAATATCTTAATTTTGCATTTTCCCAGAGATTAGCTTTTGGGGATAAAGCCTGGGAATGAAAATGGAATTTTGTTAACATCAATATACAGATAGTTGGGTTTCTAGTTCTGTTGTTTGTTTGGTGTTGGAGGTTTTTTTGAGGATTTTGAGATACTTTTGGGAAACTGTCTTGTTTTTCTCACCTTTGAAAATTGGAAAGTTGAGTAAATTGAGTTGATGTCGATGTGGAGTACTTGCAGAAACTATTTTCACCGTTTTAAATTTTAAATTCAAAATATCAATCTTTCTTGGAATGGAATGATTTACTCCGGGTCAAACTAATAATTTAATTTAATTTTTTTTTTCCTGTGAATGGAACAGTCTTAAATTCATTTTTGACAGCTGTAAGGATGCTTATGTTTTCTATTCCCCATGCCAAGACTGGGATATGAAAAGAGAACTTTCCAGTAATGTTCTTTGCACAAAGAGAAACATGTTTTTCCCAATGTTGATTAGCACTTTATTGTTCAGATCCTCTGGAGGTCTTGGAATTGCCTTGTTCTCTCTATTAAAACATTTAAATTCACCTGTATAACTGGGCTTTTTACAGAGGAAAAGAACTCCTGCTCAGATCCAAGACTCAAAATCCTGCAGCAAACACTAGATGTTGCTTAGCAGACTTAATAGGCTTTTGCAATCAAGCTGCCAAAAAAGAAAATCACATTTGTGTGAGACTTCTGGAATATGAGGACAATAAAAAAGCATAAAATTGCTTGTGTTCAATAAACTAATGTGCTTTAACAATCTAAAAGTGAGTTTACCACTTTTCATTTTAAATTCTGCAAATATTTTGTCCTCTTCAAGCATTTAACTTGCTAAATGATATCTGAATTTGGCTTGTTCTAAACCAAAGTATTTTTGCCTCTTGTGAGATCAGAGAAATTTATTCATTTAAGTAGAATAGTTGTCGTATTCTTTTCTCTGTCTAAACCCTAATTCCAATTGCTTCCATGAGTGTTCATTTTATTTTAGGAAAAATTTATCATCTGAGATGATGAAAGCTACAATTTTCTCAGCAAGCTGTCAAACAACAGTTCTATTATCCTGTCATTTGCACATGAATAAAATGTCTGTAAGAACTAATAATAAATTTGCCTTCATTTTAATGTGACTGGTGATTTCTTGCTATCTCAAGGAACACTGCAGAATACTACAGGAAGTGCAACTGAGCAGGCAGTGATAATGTCATTTTAGCCCATCTTCGTTTACATGGGAATCCCTTCACAATCTGGAAATGTTTATTAATGTATGTAAAGTATGGGAAATTAAGGCCTGTCCCAACTGAACTAATGTTTATTTAGTTACTATGACTTAAGGGTCATAATATGTGAGTTTGAGTATGTGAACTCCTGTGGACTGCTGGGTGAATAAACAATGTGACAGAGGTTTTGCAGTAAGTTTATCACTGCTATTTGCTTTTTGTTGTTTTGGTTTTTTTTTGTTTTCTCTTCTTCCTGCAGTGAATATTCCTAAAAGATTTTTTTTAATGTTCCCTTAAATGTTTAAGAGATGTGAGCATGCCCAGAGTAAATACATAAATATTTCTATTTCAGATTCTCTTTTGGGTTTGGAAATGAGATTAGTCAAAGGGATGGAGGAAGAGGGAGAGCATGCAGTCAGCTGGAGAAAAGATTAAATGCTCTTTGATCACAAGCAGCAGGACTGCTCTTCCCTTGCTGTGTCCTGCAGCTCTGACTTTTAAGTCCTAGAGCTGAGAAATACACTATTTCCACTTCTTTTTCTCCAGCGGCAGCTGTTGCTACCTGAAACATGGAGGTCTGGATTTCCAGGGAGGTTTGGAGCAGGACTGCCTTGCCAGGGTGCAGGATGCTACCTGAGAGCAGGCACCTGGCCTCCACAGCCCTGCAGAGGTACCTGGTCTTTTGGGGGCCACAGCTGAAATTAATAGGACTGTAAAAAATTAATCCTGTGATGTCCTACCTTGTCATGGGGTGTATGTTTTGAGAGAGTTTATATAAAGCTGTAAAAACTTGCAAATAACTGAATTGTCTTGCATTCTCCAGCTGGTGGCTTTTTGTGTAGGATAGCCCTGGGGTCATGGAGACCCTTGGTTTTGGGGCAGGCCAGCAGATGCTTTTACTTCCTGGCATAGCTGGGTGCCAGAGAACAGACAGGAGGCATCCTGGCCAGGCCATGGGAAATGCTAAAGGCAGGGATAGGTCTTGGGCTGTGTCCCTAAGACAGCTAATTTATCTGTGCCTCCACCTGTAATTAATGGCCCCATAAAGGAGCCAAAGCTTTCCTTTCAAAAACAAAATAGGATAAACTTTGAAACTGTTGATTACACTGTTTTTTTTTCTCCAGTGTCTGGGGTAGTCAATAGAAGCCATCCATATCTCTTCCCTGCTTTACTGCCTTAGACTGGCTTGTAGCTGGCATTCCCTTGGACTGGAATTGATTACCTGTCTCTGAACCAGAATAATCTCAGCTCCGTGGGAACAACACACAGTCTCTACCCAAACATTTATGGAAGTCTCCTGGAAGGCAGGAAATCTCTCTTTGGGCAGATCTTGACTAAATCCTCAGTCAGAGCTCTGGCTTACGGGTGAACATGTAGAAAGAGGTGGGCAGGGGAGAGCAGGACTGGGAAGGACTGACATAAATTCTGTGTCACTGGGTCACACTGGGTCAGGCTAAAGGACTGTCTGGGCAAGGGTGTCTGTCTAGAGCATCCCAGTCACCATGCCAAACCCACGTTACAGCTCTCTTTCTGACAGCTCTGCTAATCCTTCTTGTAAGTTCTGTGTCAGTGACACAATTCTAAACGTGAGGCTGTTTTGGGCCAGCAGCAGGAGAAGAAAAGGAAAGAAAGAGCAGCATCTGCTGAGATCTCCCTCTTCCACATCACCACTGTTTTGCAGGAGGTGAAGAACATGAACCTACTCCTGAGCTTCCTATACTGACAAGAAAAAATTACAGCAGGCTGTCAGAGACAAAGCAGCGTTTGCTATCCAAGAACAGTTTAATGGAATTCATCAAACTGCCTGTGTAATATTACCTCAGGATTTCCCAGCCCATTGAAATGAGCTGTCCAGGTAGTCCTGAGCTCTAGATTAGGCTTTGTGCCTTGATGAACATTTCACAGTTCTCCCTTGAGCTGAAATTTAGAGGTTCTGAGCTCAGACTTGTGACTTGTGTAGGTTGCCTGGAAGCAATGGACTCTGGTTCTGTGAAAACTTGGTTCTGACTTCAGCTTTCACAAGTGATAGTAAAACATTTTCATCAGAAAAATTCCAAATGGTTCTAATCACAGTAGAAATTAAACTAGAATCTCTTTCAATTTCTCCATCAAGTGTTGTCAGACATCACATATTCTCACAAAATGTGTTTTTTTAGCAGTCACCAGATATCTGAAAAATCATTTTAAACTCAATATTTGATGGAAAACTTAAAGTGAGGAATTCATTAACAACTTAGAGGCAACAGTAGAAGAAGTTTCAAAGAACAGAATTATTTGAATTTATTACTTGCTGACAGTTTAGGTGTGTGTCTGTTTTATTTTAGTTATTTATATTCAGATTTGTATGACACCCATTTACTAGAATATTCTAAATTACCAGAATAAGAAACTGAGTAATTTTTCTTGCTGGACCAGTCGATCTTAATTTCATTCCCTTTCCCATTGGTTTGAGCTGAAAAGGATGTAGAGGTGGTGCCTCATGTCTTAGATATATTCTTTTATTTATTCTTTTTTTTCAATAGGAAAGATAAAATTGCCTGCATGGAGGCAGGCACTTCAGCACTAAAAAGAATGTGTATGACAAAGGCAAATACATATGTGACCAACTACTAATATTCACTAGAAAAAAAAATTGCATAATAGTTTCTTGAAGTATGCTTATCTTTTTGATATTATTCAGGAATTAAAGAATTTCCACAAATTTTTTTTCACTGCTGGAGAATGGAGGTTGTATAAATAGTTATGTTTTCTTTTGTTTTCCCAGTTCTGTTTCCTGTAGAGAAACAGAGTTTCAAGAAGTTTGGTTTAGGTTTCATTAAGCATTAGTTGAGTTATTTATGTTACAACAAAATTAATAAGTGGCTAGAATATAGATATAAATTTTTTCCGGGAAATGTTTATGCTGTTCAATACCTATTTTTTCCTTTTGTTTAGTTCTTTGTGTAAATAAAGTTAGAAGCTAACACATACAAGAAACAATCACCCTCTCTGCTATGTTCATTGTTTTTTCAATAGGATTTCAGACCATAAATTCCTTTCAGATCTTGGCAGAAACTTCCAGCTCTGAATATTATAATTTTCATAATATAATATAATATTCAAATAATATCATTCCAGAAGAGTAAGGCCTCAGGATGCTTTACATTTTTCTGTTCTCTCTGTTCTTGAGCTGGTTTTGGCGCCACAACTATATCTGTGTGTTGTGGTAGGAAGAAATCTTATCCACCAAATACCTGGTGTAAAAAGTTCTGCCACTGGAAATGCTGGATTATTCTTTCATCACCCATTTATTCATTGTTGTTTGGTCTTTTCTGGCTTTCAAAACATAAAACTTGTCACAGCTCAACTTTAGGATGAAGGAATAGAACTGTTAAATTGAATTGTGACAACAAAAAATCTCCTATCTAAAACTTCAGAAATCAAAGAGCATTTCTTGTTTCCACAAAGTCAGCAGTTCTAACACTGTAACTGCCAGGGATAAATTCTTTTCAGGCCTGAAGGAAAAGTGCTGTACAGCTCAGTGTGCCTGCAGAAGGGGGAAACCTGTCTGAAATAATTTGCTCAACTGCAGGCTTTGTGTGAGACTTTGAGCAAATGATCTCTGCTTCTAAAAATATGAAGAGTAATGAAAGCCTTTCTGCGTCTTCTTTTAGTTTCTAAGCTGGAGGATGCAGAGCTTATTAAGAAAGGCACAAAACGTGATCTTTCTGTAAGTCCTGTATAGGGTTTAAAGAGCAGGAAATAGCAGGGGGTGAGTGTCCACCTGTGCTACAGCCTTGTATTTGCCCTCTGTACACTTATTTTCCTGGCTTTGGTGATGAATTGAAATTGCAGGATGCTGCTCTCCAATTCCCTCTTCACACTGACTCAAGTAATGCTGCTCCCCAGTTATAACTCTCCAGGGGACAGGATTTTCTGAGAGCTTGGATTTATAGTGCCTGTGTCTGGTGGTGATGGAGCATGATGAATGGAAAAATAAGAGGGTCATGATGTTTTTTTAGCTGTTTCCTTTTATATGAATATGTTAAACTATGATTAGGCCGTATTCTTAAAATGAAAGGTAGGTGATGTCTTAGAGGAAGGTTTTTTTTATCTATGTGCATTTTCTGTCATTTTAGTCTGACAGCTTTTGTCATAGTTCAGTAAGAAAAAAAGGTGAAAAAAGTGTGCTTTTTCATTTAAATTTAGTTGCTTTTTGCACATCAGCAAGTGTGGTTTTGTTTCTTAAAAGAAGTCTGAAAATAGTATTTTAGATTGCAAGGTGTTAATTTATTTCTAGCCTAAAATTTGGGTTACACTTGCTTCTGAGTAATAACTTTACAATTCTACACTGATATACAACACAAGGGTTGCTCTAAGCCACTCAGTTTTTCAGGGCTGCTCATGGTTGACCATAAAATAGATATATGTACACCTAAGTTGTTCCCTACCTGGAAAGAAGCTTCCAAAGTGCATTTTAAGCAAGGACAAGGTGGTAATCATTTGTCTGTTTTGCCACTGCTTGCTTTGACTTTCCCTGCTCCAACTATGGGGTACTACCACCTTCTTTCCAGATGTCAGAGACACTGCCACACCTTGCCCTATGCCAGTTTAGCCCACTAAACCTCCAGAAACATAATCTGGGTTTTTCTGCTGGGCTGCTGAGCTGAATCTGTTCATAGAGGCTTCCAGCAGCTGCCAGATATGACAGGTTAAGTTATGACTGAGCATGACTGACAAGGTGGAAAGAGAAAAACAGAAAGATACAGAGACAAAAGTCAGAAATACCTCCTGACTCCTATTTTTGAGGGTGATTAACTATCTTGCCTTGTACTGGGGGACAGTCCCCAGTAAGAGGAGTCAGCAGATTCAGGTATTAGACCATGAGCTCTCGTCTCCCTTAGCTCACAAAAATTACTGGAGAAGGGAACCTGTTCTAGGAGGTCATTTGGGAAAATAATGACTGATTTCAGTGCCCTGGAATACCTCAGAGGGACGAGTCTTCTCTCACTGAGTACTTTATGCATCTGGAGCAATCAGCCTCAAAAAATTAGCCTGTGCAATGCTTTCCCTAAAGTTTTGTTCTCTGGTCTTTCCCCTGAAGTTATGTTCTTTGGCCTCTCCTTCTCTTACCATTGCTGTCTCTGGTGGGAATGTCTTTTGTCCTGGGCTCTATTGACTGCTCTGAGCCAGGGGATCTGCCAACTCATTGTAGACCTCCCCTGTGTCGTATGAGAGGTACAGAGTTTGCTGTTTCACATGCTAGAAATGATAGTCCAGTTGTCCTTTAAACATGTCCCTTGGTGCTTCTGTAGACAAGGGAGCCATGATAATTTTACTATTTTTCCACTGTACTTTAAAAAAAATATATGGTGAAATTTCTCTTGGCTCCCACCCCTCCCAGTTTTCCTAATATTAAAACTGAAGAGCTTTAACTGCCTGACACAAGTTAAAATTCACAGTGACTGTAGGGCATAATCTGAGCAAGAGTGTAGCTTCTTCCCAATATCTTTGAAGCAGTGCTTCCTTATTTTAATGCCACTGGAGTGGATAAAAACAAATATGATTGCACAATTAGGTACAAAAGACATGTGGTTGCAATTTTACTATTGTAAGGACCCTGCTCTCGCTAGGCTCCTAGCAGTGCTTCTGAAATGTTATTGGTTTTTCTCTCTTCCTGTCTCTCCTGCAGCTGAAGGGCAATTTTATAGGCAGTCAATAAATGTGTTTTTTATTTTAATTGAGAAAAGAGTTTGTTGCATTAAATGATACAACTGCAGCCATATTTTAAAAAGGCCGTATTTAGTCTCAGTGCATGCCTTGTTAACAATTGCAATGGCTTTTTTGCTTGATTATCAACATATTCCCTTATTTTTTTACAACATACTCTGAATCAGCAGCTTATTTGATCTTTTGTTGCCTTTGTTTCTTTTCTATAGCCTTGCTACTTCTAGGCCTTCATGATGTACCCTTGTGCCTGTGTGTGTGCAGGAGCTTTTTATGTATATGCATAAAATTCTGCCTTAAACTGAAACAGTAACATTAAAATCCCTCTGCTCTGGAATAGTGTCATTCCTGTTCACTGCAGCTCCTATAAAAACATGGACTGCGTGTTTCTGGCCTGTCTCCAACTTCTCCACTCTTCTCCTCTGCCAGTTCTAAGATTTGGCTTTTTGCTGCATCCTGTGCTTGGGGTGAAATTCCTAAACTTTTTGAGTCCCTATTTTCCAACTTACACTTTTAACCTTTGATTTAATTTGTATTTCCTGAGTAATGTGATGCATTAGCAATTCTCAAGCATTATCCAAAATACAGAGACAGTAAGTACTATTACAACGTTATGTTCTGTTTTCTGTCGTCTTAAATAAAATGTTTTAACAGTCTTCTGCCCCTTGGTTCAGAAGGTCATCTAATGTTTTTGGTTACTATATTAAGGAATTGAAGATTGGTCCACGGTAAAAACAAACTTAATTTATAAAATCCAGAGGTATGTGGAAGAACAGTTAGTAATTTAAAAGAGCTGGAAAGGAAAAGTGTGAAGGTGGCCTTGGTTTGTGTAGGTCAGCTGTTCAGTGCTGACTGGGGTTTGTGTGGAGGGTGACAGTGCCAAACAAACACAGTCCCAAAGGCAAGCAGAGCCAGTTACGAGCAAATGCATAAGGACCATAATGGAAAGTGGATGGATTAAATACAGAATGGACCTAAATTTTTTACCACTTTCTTCATATACAGTCAGAGAAGAAGGGGAGAAGTAAGATTCTGCCTTCCTTGTATTGCTGCTGCTGTTCCACACAGTGCATGGGTCTGTCTTTGTGAGCTGGTTTGAAGTGCTGGGGGATGAATAACTAAAGCACAGAGAGACAAGCTGACCCACACAGCCAGAGGCAACCTGCACAGCAGGCTCCACAACCCTGAATCAGGGATCAGATTTCTTTCAAATGATAAAAGACAGATAGCCTTCTCAGGGTGGGAATGAGTAAATCCAGGATCCTGAGCAGAGAGCTGTATTGCAGTTCTGTAGTTGGTACAGACAGATCTGTGTCTCACTGGGGCTGCTGCTAGGAGTGGGTGGGAGGAGACAATGGCATTTGGCACTGCTGAAATGGATGTACCAAGGGCAAGCCATGCTTGACCAGACTGCTCTCTGTGATAAAATGACTGGGTTTGAGATGGGGGGAGAGAAGTGGATGTCACTTACCCAGACTTTAGTAATGTTTTCAGCAATGTCTCCCACAATGTTTTTGTGTCCGAGCTAGAATATCAAATCTGGATGTTTGGATCACCAGGTGTGTTGATAACTTATTGGAGATTTGGGCTCAGAGTGCGGTAGTTAAAGAGCAGTAAAGTTGTACAATTTCCATCCTAGAAAGGTTTTGTGCCCTACCTGGACATGACACTGAACAGCCTGTTCTAAGTTCATTGGTGATCATGCTAAGAGCAGGAGACTCTTAATGAAGACATCCTAAGGTTCCTTCTACTCTGAGTTATCCTGTGAGTCTTTCATTGTAATGTTTTGGTGCATAGCTGATTGTCCAATTGGCCAGACCAGAGGTGGTCTCATGCTGACAGTAGGAGAACATAAGGTGCTGACCCTGACATGATAATTCTGTAGTGACAACCTTCCTGTCAAAATATTGTTAATAAGCTTACTGTGAAAAACCATGGGTTCATATTACATTGTGTTTTGTGTCATACAAGAAAAAGACTTTGATTTGGTCGTGTTAATCACAACTGTAACACAGCACACCCACTTACCAACATAAGGCTTCCAAGTTTCCTGCCCTCAGTATTTCATTTTGGTTATGTCTTGGACTACATTGCCTCTTGCATCCCACCTTTTATGGGAGGGTTTTATACTTTGGTATTTAGATGCCTGTAGCTTTCAAACATGCTCAAGACTGAACAGAAGCAAATTTGTCTTGATGTTGATGCTGAATGTTTTTCTACAGACAGGTAGGAATTCCTATGCTTTTCTTATTTTGCAATCCCATCTTATTCCCAAGGCTATGTTCTGATCATGAGGGGTGGTGGTTTGACTGTTTTTAGCTGCAGTAAATTTACTAAAGGGGAGGAGAGAGGCCCTTTTGCTACAGTCTTCAGGGTGCCTTTAGTGTGAGCTATGGCTTTGAATGTCTGAAAAAGATGGAATTTATTCACCAGAATACATTTGGGTTCATGCCTTCTGAGGGAGGACAGACTTATTCCTTAAATAATTTTAAGTTACTAACAGAATGTTTGCCAAATCCTGTCCTTGGGATGAAACTTGTGGAGAAACTTCTGGCAGGGCATCCTGAGACAGTCCCAAGGGAGTATCTGAGCCATGGGCCAAGGTGCATGCACAGCTCACAACTGAATGGGACACTCTCACCCACCCTGGAAATACAGATATGTTTGCATTTGGGTGTTCTCATGAGCTGCTTATTGCCTTGAGGAACTTGCTTTTTCATGGATCTATCCCCAGCTATTTTAGTCCTGAGAAGATACAGGACAAGGATTTTGAGTATCTGGAGCCCCTGATGATGCATGTAGACAAGACTTTCTTCTGGCCATTGTGGTGAAGGAGTGAAAAGTTTGACCAGGTGTCCACAAGGCCAAAGCAAGGGCCTTGTAACCCCAAGCCACTACCTGTTTTCCATTGTCTCCCTCTTGCATTCCTAGACATTGAGGGCAGACAGGAGTTAGGGCACAGATTTTGTAGCAGGTTCATCTGTTCAAACTCTCCATGACAAAATCTCTGGTGACTTTGCTTTTTTTCTGCACTCACCCTATTTTCAAAGCAAGGTGAGCTCTCTTGTTTTTGTGTTATTCCTAGTTCACGTTAAGCCTATCTTCATTGGGTACTAAAGCAGAAACCAAAGGTCTTTGTAAATTCACACTTTTCTTTGTGTATAGCTGTATCCTTGCAAATCCCATCTATACAAAAGCCTTGGCTCTTAACGGAAATATATGTTGCTGTTACCAGAATTCAGTCTTTGATGACTGAGAATAAAACTCAGTATGAAAACACAATTTTCTTTTCTTCTTGAAGTTAAGTTCTGATGTTGGACATCTTGTCAAATTTTCTGGTCCTATTCCCTCACCAGTTCTGCACATGACTGGATGGGGATGGAAATCTTCACAGTAGTCATTCCAACTAGAAAATGAGGTGCAAAACCCATTTTTTTTTTCTTTTCCCCTCTCCTCTACAAAAAGTAAGGGTAATGTGAGGCTATCTCAGCCCATATTCTTCCTTAGATCTTGAATCATGCCCAGAAATGTGTCTGTTTTTTCTACATTTAAGTTACAAATCCTGAGGCTTGCTATAATTGTGCTATCAATCTCTCCTATGACAAGACGGAGGAGGAAAAAAACTGCTTTTTGTCTTTTTGAGCTTTTATAAATTAGATTTTTTTTTTCATGGAATAGTCTTGAATTTATTTCTGTGGTAACCAAAAAAATCTGCTTTTTCTTCTAGAATTCTCTCTCACATTTTACATCATCAAAGGCCAAAGGGTTGATTAGCTCAATTTGTTTGACCTGGTCATTGCTCCAGATCACCAAGTTTCCTCAACACCCCAGAACTTCACTTTAACTCAATCTCTTCCTTCCTTAGGAAGCTCCATTATATGCTATAAACAGAAACTTTATGCAGAAGTACTCAGCTTGTCTTTAGCAGGATGACTGTTGGTTTAGGCCTGAAGAAAAGCCTTGTGCTTGAAAGTCTGTCTTTTTTTCCTTGTTTGTTTATATTTATTGCCCCTGGCAATGCTGGTTGATTGAACAGAGCTTTGTTTCCCCTCCTCTGAGTTTTGTCTCTCTTGTGGCAATGGATTGGTTCAGCTAAGACCATGGTTAAGCAGCAGCAATGACTCCAGAATCAGCAGCAGCTTTGTGAACTGAGGGGATGGCTGTGTGGTGCAGCAGACACATACTCTGTACTTCAGAAAAATGTGGGAAACCAACCTCCTTCCTAAGTCATGCAAGAAAAGTATCTGCAGAATTTATGAGACATTTTAATGAAACAAAAGAAAATCCGTTCTAATTGTAAGGAAATAAAGTTTATTTATTGCAATCTATTATCTGCTCTTTTGTAGACTGCAAAACTCAAACTTCAAATGAAATATAAAAAAATGTTCCATTACTCACTTTTCTCTTTCTTTGGAGCACACTGGAAAACAAGCACGTCGTCAGAGGCCCTTTCTGAAAGGTTGCTAAGAAATAAAAACTGACCCAGTCCCAAGTGTACAGGACAGAACAAAAATACCCTTATTTTCCCCCACAAAGTTTGCTGCATAGACACAGGGGGTAATGGTTGTATTCAGTGTGAATAAGTAGAAAATTCACCCAAACATCACTACTGCACTTGGGAGCAGGCAGGGAACAGTCTCTACCTGCCAAGTGCCTGGCCCAGAGCCTGCATGGCAGGGCTGCACCTTGCTGTGCTCACGCTGCAGGGGAAGCTGCTCAGGTGCTGACGTTGCCTGCCTGCAGACAGCTGCCTGCACTCTGCCAGACCTCTTGCAGTGCTGTGTGTTCTATAATCACGCTTAAAGGTGTTTCATAAATGTCTCCCTTTATCTTGGAAAGACAAAGGAAAGTTGCCCGTGTGGAAACTTAGAATAAATAAAGTGTTGAGAGCTATTACCGCTGTTTGAAATCCTGTCAGGCCTTTGATTTTTGAAATGAGAAAACATTCTTACTCTGACTGAACCATCACAGAAAAAGGGCAGCAGGGTGGGGTGGATGGAGGACTGCAGAGGGACGTGTGTTTGTGTTTCCAATTTTGATCCTCCTGATTTGTTTAGCATATGTAGTTATTCCATCCGTTTCCTACGTTCTGAGTTACTGACCTGAACTGTTCAGCTCTGAAATACAAGAACTTCATAATCTCATAGGCCTGGACCAGAAATGTAAAGGAGTTTTGAAGAAAAGGGAAAAAAATTTGTAAATTCTAATGTAAACTTCTTGTATTGTAAATACACAGCGTGAGAAGAACCGTGATGCTGCTGCTCCTTGCACCACTGCTGCAGCATCCTCCCATCCTTGCGCGTGTTCACCCCAGCTTTTGATCATTCAAAATGTGAATTCAAACGAGAAGTGTGCAGGGATGAGAGCTATCTATATGTGCAGACACGTGTGTACTCAGCACAGGAAGATCATTGCAAGTCAGAGTCTCTCCCACTGTGGGTCTCTCACCAGGGAGTCACTGCTGCTGTCCCAGTGATCAGAGAGCAGAGGCTGGTGTGGGAAGCAATGGGCTGGAGAGCAGAGAAATGGCATGGTACGGTTTTATTTTTTTTCCCCTTGACTCAGTTTCCTGAATTTCATGAACAAATTCTTTAAAAGGCAGCTGGGAATGTGTCTTTCAAGTGTCTGATTTATTTCCTTTATAAGAGAAAAGTTTTGGCTGTCTTCATCACAGAATAAGTGGGATTTTGAGTTCCCTCTTTCCAAGCCTGAGAGCAGCTGTGACACTGATGAGTTACTCTCCCACCTTAACTTCCTCACTTGGTTCATGCTCTGCATTAGGTTCCACTAAAAGAGGGAGGCCACACCTGCTCCCAGTGTACTCTGATTTAGCAGTGCATTTCCCCATATTGTCTCAAATTCTGACTCCCTCTTTTTCAGGCTAATTTCATCATTCTCATATCAGTTTTCTTCAGCTGAACTGAATTCCTCTTTTGTGAGGAAGAAAAAAATCCCTAGATATTTTTTAAAACTATTTTTAAACTTCAGAAGGATATAGAAAAATCAAGGGTGAAATTGTATAGATTGTGGGAAGCAGAAAATTGAAGCAGGGCACTTTCAAGCCCTGCAGATTCTTTAAATGTTCTGGTAGTGCTTAACAGGTTTTGTAGGGTATCATGACACAGCAAAGTCAAAAATACAGCTGAGTAGCCTTGGCTTTTAGTGATCTCAGTGAACTCTCCTTGGCTTTTAAAAGATGTGATGCCTGTGTGTTTTGCCATTTTTTTCTGGTTTTAATGGATCTGCAGTAGACTCCCATTATTGTCTACAGTTTATCTTCCTGCCTTTTGCAGCACTTTGAAAATTTTAATTTTATTTGAGATTTAAATGCATAATCCAGAGCCCACAAATGCATTTACAGATGTCCTGAATGTTCAAAACTGAGTTGAGTCTGAGCGATATGTAATTCCTTTTGATGCCAAAGGTTGCTGAACACTTCTAAACTGACAAGAATAAAAATTCAGAGTGCTCAAGTGTTTGCATTTTCACAAATCAGTTTCATGGTTCACAATATCAAGATGATATAATTGGCTCTACTTCCTTATCATATGGCTTGCTCCTCAATAGTAATAAGTTTACATCAACAAGATGCATTTCCTAGCTGGGGGATCATATTTTAATTAGGAATGGAAGGAAAAAACCTCCTAAAGCTGAACTACTACTAGGACATTATGGGATAACAGCAGTAGCCCAGTCACTTACACATTACTTTAGTCTCGAAGTGCTGTAAAAAATATTAGCTGCTAAATGGCTCTACCAGAAGACTGGTTGTCATCCATTGTATGGTTTTTTTGACCTTGCTTTGGTGAAAGGAAGCTTTTAATTGAATGTAATGGATATCACAAGTACTTTTCAAAGCATTGAGCTATTGTAGACTGTTGGAATATACCTATCTATCAGCATGAGAGACAAGCAGATGTATTAGGTGCCTACTGGCCCCAAATCAGCTTTCAAATGACTGCTATAATCAGAACACAAAGAATTCAAAATAGTATTAAGATGCCTTAAGGTGTAGGCTCAGGTGAGGTTTTGTTTGTGTGGGATTTTTCCCCTTTTAATCTCCCTTTTCCTCTCTTTCTCTCTCCAGGTGCCCAGTCTGGGTTGTCTCCTTCTGTCTGCACTGTTCAGATTCTCTTGTAATTTCTGCAAAGACTGACCCTCACCATGCTCCACTCTGAGTTAGAGCAGATGTTAGAATGGTTTTGAAATTTGAGAAAGTAAGAACACTTTTAATCTAATTAAAATTCTTTATTGCATGATAGATGTACTAGATAAATTTTCTGCATTTATCATTTAAAATGAGTAAAATGGAGCACTGGTTCTGTCAGTGTTAGCTATTATGGATTTGGCTGGGGAAAGTCATGCAAGTTGGAAATGCTTTCATTATTTTTTCCAAGGCATCACTAACATATTTTCTAGGTCAGGTTAGTGATGCCAAATCCAGCAGTGAACAATGCCATATGTTTCATAAAAACCCAGACCAAACAGCACATTATTGCAATGGACTCATTCTGTGCTTCTTTTCCCAGGTAATGCTCTCTTCTTTTTTTTTCTTTTCTTTTTTTTTCTATTGCTATGTCTATCATCATTAAAAAACTGATCTGACTTCCTGCTATATAAGGTATTTTGGTGTTCCATAGGAGTGTCTCAATCCTTTTATTGACACACCCCTAAGCTTTTCTTATGCCTTATTGTTTGCCTTTTTTTTTTCTCCCATTGCACAGACTTATTAGTTCTCTAGTGATGTAGAGCACCAATGTTATGTGCTCAAGATATTCTCAGAGGCAGAAGCCCCAACAGTTTCCCAATAAGCATAGACGTGCTGATTTTCCAGGAGGCTAAATTGAAGTTTTGTCTGAGCTCTGTTGTTTCTGCTCCTCATCATGCTCTTTCCACAGCATAATTTTCAGCTTGCAGAGGAGCACAGCATGGGTGTGAGTCAATGGCAGGCAAGGACATGTCTGGTTAGCATGGTGGTCACGAAAATATGTAGGGCATGCATTTCTGTATATTTTGTGAGGCTGAAATATTTCAATGTTTATAATTACCAAATACATACTTCTTTTCAGTGAAGTGTTGTAAATTTGATGTTGAGAGGATGGATCACATTTTAAAGGAGTCATTTAAATGTCCTTTTAGTCAACAGAAAATATGGATTTTCTTTCTTTTATTTTTTTTCCTCCTGCACTCTTGGATGCAAGTAAAATCAGGTTATAAAAGGAGATAAAGTAATAGATCTAATAGCAGTACAGAGCCTAGCAGTTGAGATGCTGGCCTCAAGGATATTTTCAAGTTGATAATTGCTAGAATTTCTTACCTGTCAACTTAAATAGAGATTCAGCACTGAAAACAAAGTGCCAGCTGGGATGACCCTGTTGCATGACACAGCATGGCTATGTTCTGCACTTGTCACACTTTTGCTTCCAAATTGCCTGGTGATAAACCTGTTCTCACACATGAAGAATTGCTTTTAAGATTTTCCTTTTTTGGCTTGGGTTTTATCTGCAACATTTTAGAGTAATTGTATTCAGTAGAGGTGGTGCAGTTAGGCTGAAAGAAAGAGCATCTCTCTTACAAGGAAACACTGAGAGAGCTGGGCCTCAGCCTTGAGAAGAATGACTGAGAGGGGACCTCACCAGTGCCTAAAAGTGTCTGAAAGGAAAGTATCCAGAGGATGGACCAGGCTCTGCTCAATGGTAGGACAAGAGGCAATGGGCAGAAATTGATGCACAGGAAGTTCCACCTGAAGATCAAGAAAAACTTCTTTGTTGAGCATAGAACTGGCTTCCCAGAGAGGCTGTGGAATCTCCCTCACTGGAAATAGTCAAGAACTGTCTGGATGCAATCCTGTGCAATGTGCTCTGGGATGGCCCTACTTGAGCAGAGGAGATGGATCAGGTGACCCACTCTGGTCCCTCCCATGCTGTGATTCTGTGAAAGAAAATGGTTTTTTGTATTAGTAGCACTATTACAGTTGTGACTATCCACAAACCTGACTAAATTTTGGAGAGAGTAAGAACCAAAATTAGACCAGATTTTTTGTGAATGCAAACACTCAGTTACTACATTCATGGAAATTGTTACTCTTTGGAAACCCATCAGGGGATTAAGAACAAATACTTCAAAAAATTAAGATGTGGGGGATTACTTTGTGTTGTTAGGTGTTGGTTGGTTGGTTGGTTGTTTTTTGGGTTTTTTTGTTTTGTGGTATTTACAGATTTTCCTAGAAACACTTAGTAGGTTGGAGGGTGAAAAAGTGTTTTAATAATGAGAGGTGAGAGAGGAAAGAGAGGCTTAGTAGGAGAGATGGAATTCAAGTTGGAAAGCATGCTGACATAAGAGCACACATTAAAACGTGAGTGTGCAAGACACGCTGGGATCCAAACCTCAAAAAAGCTCCCAGCGCCAGGAACAGACTGTGCATACCCACATGGATGGTGACCTCTGCCTCTTTTAGCTGGTCTCCAAGGAATAAAGCACAAGGCAGCAAGAGGAGAGCTGCTCAGCCTGAATGTTCATTCTTATTTCTGTTCTTCAATAATTAGAGTCTCTCACTGAATCCAGCAAATCTTTGCTATAACAGATTATTCTCCGTGCTGCAAACAGAAACGTCATTGTAAACTAAAAGAATAAAGCTAAAGCAAAACAACCTCTCTCTCTCCCATCAAAACTGGAGTCCAAATTTGCTCCTAGTCACCTGTTTCCTTCAAGGGAAGGAGAGGAGCATGGGCTGGATGGGAAGAAATCCTGTGAATTAGAGTTAGTCATAGGGAGGGAGAGGAGAGAAATCTCCATAAGAAAGAGGTTTGCTTAGCAGCTAGCGAGGTCTCCTTAGAAGCAATGCCATTGAAACAGGAACATAATTATAGGTTAAGCTTCCTGAAATAACACTCACAACCTTTTTTTCTTAGTTCAGCAAATGTGATGTGAGAATTATGAAGAGGAGTTAAATTAAATACCTTCTGAAAACCCTAAGTGAGCTGTTTCCTTCCTAGATATTATACTTTAATAACAACATGCCTGCCATCTAGTAGAATAATATTCAACGATGCTACTAATACAGACATAAATGCTGCATATTTGTGTAAAATCATAGTCACCAAGGCAGATATCTGATGTGTTGTGGAATACACTATCTGAACCTGTCAGTTTTGAAATTATATGTTAGACTGAGAAGACAGCAAAATAAAATCTATTAGTGTACTTATTTTGTGTGGAGAAACATCCCCCTAAGTTCTCCATCTTTGTCAGAGTGGGACTACATAGCATCACTTGGTTGGTCATAGCAGTGTCAAGGTGGTTTATTCCCGTGTACTTGGGGACAGAAAAAAAATGCATCTGACACTGTGAATTAATCCAAATTTAGGAGGATCATCTTCAGTCTCTGCAGGCAGTTAAACTTCTGTAATCAAGGAGTACTTAAAAGGGATTTGTACTCAAGTCTCTTGACTTGCCCCTTCAAAATAAAGCTTGCAACTATAGTAATCTCTATTTTTTTTTGCCATGGAGCATCAGATTGCAAGAGATGTGAATCAACATGAAGACTGGCCTACTTCCATATCAGCTCAGATTCAAAATGTTTTGGAATAAGCTTTCAGGTTTTGGATGCTTATCCAAAGCATCTTAATTTTTTTTTTTTCCCAGAAGTTAGGTTTTGTATCTGAAGAGAAAAGGTGCTCACAGCTCTTCAGAGCTATGGTTTGACGTGGCAGTGGAGAAACCTTTTACTCTCCTACTTCAAGTAACAGGGTCTGTGTTGGGTCTCTGTGTCTGCATGTACGTGTGTGAGTGGGGAATGAGCCAAATGTTTCACAGTCTCAACAACTAAATTTAAGCTGAGGTTGTTTGTACAGCTGAACACTGGCTCCAGAAGAGACCTCAGGCATGAGAATTTGGGGGGGTTACTGATTTTCTTACTAGTAACAGCTTTCTCATCACCACCCCAAGTGCCCTGAGAGGGTGGTGGGAGTAAACTTGTACTGTGCATGGGTTGTCATGCATCTGTTTTAGGAGAAAAATAAGACATTTCAGTTACTGTCATTCTGGCACTTCCTCTAAGCCTTTGATGCATTTAAAAAGAGCTTTCCCTAAACAAGTCTGTTATTTCTTTGTCTTTTTGTATCTGGATCCAGGCTGAGGCATGCGGCAGATGTAATTGCTTGGCATTACAGTGAGCTAGGAGCTCCCATTTTCATTCTCTTTCTATAGGAACAAACCCCACAAAACAAACTCCCAATTCCAGAAACCACCAAACACTCAGACGCCCCAAATCCTGTATTTTCTCAAAAGATCTTCTCTGATACCTAAAACCATAGATGCATATTCACATACTTGATATGAAGCTCAGCTTCCTTATATTCCCAGCAGAAGGAGTCATGGTCAGCTGTGGCTGGTCCCTTGCCCACTCTGTTTCCCAGACATGTGTTTTTCCTATCAGTGAGAGGCTCTGCAGAATGCTGAATTTGTGCAATGGGATTCTGAACTCCCACAGGGTAAGTTGATCAAATTTTATTTTCATGTGAACAAGATTCTTTCGCTATCCCCTAATATTCTACTTGTGCATTAATTTTAAAGAGTTTGGTTTAAGTACTTCAGTAATTTTTAAGAACATTTTGCACTGAATTTTGTCTTTTATTTAATAACCTGTAATAATCATTTGCAGGTAGAAACAAGTCATTACATTTTCATCTAGGAAATGCTTGTATCCTATCTGTGATCTATTCAAAAACACTTTCATATGTCAGTGCTAGATGATATATGGACAGAGAGATACACTAATTTTTTTTTCTATTGTTTCCCAAATACATTAATTATTCATAAGTAACTCACAGAACAGTCCAAGCAAACTAATTACAGACTATGGGTACTTTGTAAATTATTGAACTGGACTATTTGTGGCATATTATTGAAACAAATTTTTCAGTGAGTGTGACTAAAATTTCTGAATTACAGAATAACAAAGTCAAAAAATACTGAATTGTAAATAGAGGACTTATGGTATCAAATTTTATTTATATAAATTTATGCCATGCTTTGTAGATCTTATCTTGCCAAAGGTTTGATCCTGAAAAACCATTGTACCTGCTACACCTGTTTGTGAAAAATACCTAAACACTTCCATATTTATTTTTAATCGAATGGCAGAAAAAATAAAACAAGGAAAACTGAGTTTTATTCTTTAGGTATGTTTTCAGACCCATAAAATGTATTAAGTTCATACTGTTTTTCTGTTTTGTTATAGAAAGAACGTATCTCTGATTTGGGTTAATGTTTTCTAGTTGGGCTTTTTTGTTGTTTTTCACGTAAATTTGTCACACACAGGATTTCAGTCAGTGTTATCCTGTTCAACAGACAGCACCCTACTGAAGTATTTTATTTAAATATGTTGGCCTTTCCCACTGGTATGTTCTCAGTGGAAAAGTATTGAATAAAATCGGTATGGCTTGTCAGCCATTTCAGGAGGGCAGCTGGAGCAATGCCTCCAAGGCATTACCTGTCACTGGCTGCACTTGGATTCCATCCTTTGAAGCCAGCAGGGGTGTATAAAGTCTCAAATTTATTTTCATTTTGACTTTAAGGAAGTCAGATCATTTCTCTTTCCAGAAGAGATTATTAAAACACATCTGTTTTTCTTTTGTAATGGGACTGGTTCCTGTGGATGCTGGTGAGAAACTTTCCTCCTGCTGCCACGTGTCCCGGGCAGGTCAGGGAGCAGAATGGCTCTGACAGGGGCACGGGGTTGTTGCTGTACATTTCTGGTGGCACATACAGCCAGCAGCAAAACCAGGATGACTTTCAATTCAATTAGAAGTGTTCCAATGTGAGTTAAATGCAGTTTTGTGGAATCCATGGCTCCTTTATAGAACTGTAATTTTCACCCTGCAATTTGAGTGCAGACAGGGAAACTCTCATAGAAGGCATTGGGGGTATGGGAAGTTGATACAAGTTTACTTAAAGGTTATAATAGATAAACTCCCCACCCTCCCCTGGAATACGGACAGTGAGAGCACAGATACGCAGCCCTAATCCATGATTCAAATATTCTCCTTTCCTTGGGAAACACTCTCTGCAGTTCTAATTCCATTTGCTGAAATTGTGTTTAATACTGGCAAACTTCAAGTTTCAATCTCTGTCAATGAAGTTGACTGACTGCAGCCAAACTCTTCCCAAGTGAACATCTCCATGAGACAGGGCAGAATCAAGCCTTCAGGGAGCAAAGCAGAACTTCTTTTTCCAGGCTGAGAAATAATTTATTTTTACTTCCTATATTGTGGAGACAAGCCTTGCCCTGCCCCCCCAACCTTTCTTACTAAAGACAACATGAATTATTAAATAGAACATCCACTCATGTTATGCTCTTATTTATTAATTTCACTTTCGCAATATCCTATTCACAAACACCCTTTGGGGATTTTTTTTTTCAATGAGGTGAGTAAAATTTGTTTTCTCAGCATCTTTATCCATCATAGTAAAAAGCCAGCAAGTACATTTTGCTTGTCTGAACATAAACTTAGAAGAAATATTCGCTTGACTGATTTTATTTCCTCAGACTTGTTTCAACTCCATTCTAGATATGGATAAGTAATAAGATAGTTGTATCAAAGTTCAAGTGATCAAATGTGTAAGAACAATCTGAAACACATACGGTCAATCTCAGTAATATTTACAATTACAACAAATATCCTCCTTAACTGTGCAGCTTCCCTTCCTCTGCCCTCAACCCAGATTTTATTATCTTGTTTTCTATCACAGCCCTGGTATTATTTATTTTTGTCTATCTCTTAATATTCAATCTAAAACAATTTCAGGAAAGGAGCCTTGTAGGATATGTGGGCAATGAACAAATAAAAGTTTTGGGAAGAGTATTCTCCTTGCACACCTCATGAAGATGCAGATTTGTGTGCAGCTGCTATTTTGAGTCTTGCTGCAGGAACATGGTTATCCCAAACTTAGAAGAGTGTTTGGCTGGAGCTGTCTCTGAGGGAAACGTGCTGCATTCCCATGTTTAGCCTTGAATCTCTGACCTTTCATGCTTCAAGTTTCCTGTTGGACTGAGCAAGATTTCGAGCCAGCAGAGGTTGACTCTGACCCCGAGTGCAGTTCCTCAGCACAGGCTATGTTTAGTGCCACTTACACAGAGCTACTCTGTGGTTTCTTTACACAGAAGAACAAATGCCCCAGGCTCCCCAGGTATTTCACTTTCCCATGCCTACTCTCCTATCTGCTCCACACTAGAGAAAAAGCTGTTTTAAGTTTAATCTGGTTTAATCCTTTCGGAATGGGTGAAACAAGCTTTTTGATAACCCATTCCAGATCAGCTCAAAAGAACCAGAAAGAAGAAAAAGGTTGTGGTGTTTTTTTTGGTGGTTTTTTTTTTTTTTGTGTTTTTTTTTTTGTTTTGTTTTGTTTTGTTTTGTTTTTGATTTGTCATTGCTCTCAGAACTTCTTGGAATTAAGGACAGTATTTCTTTAGAAAATCCAGGACTAGTCTGCACCCATTTTTCCTCCTCCTTGTACAGTCATATCATCTTCTTCAGAAAGACATGTTAGAGTGTAGTCATTTAGAAGAGGCCCTCAGCATTCCTTAACTCCTTCATCTCCTTGTTCTACCCATCCTCCCCACTCAATATGTCACTGCTGCATGTGGCATTTCTGCAACAGCAGCTGCAGTGTTGTGGAGGATTTCTGCTGTGCAGAGTATCACAGATCAGAAAACAGTCTTCTGAAAACCCAGCTCCTTATTTGAGATGGTCATAACTACTCAGAGTAGGTATACAGAATATTGCTTGCAGTGTGTGACAACTGTGAAAAAACCCTTGCTTTTCTCTCACTTATGGGGCATTTGGCAGTGCAGTCAATGCAGGGAGTCTCTGGACCATGAAAGTGAACTGACAGCTTCTGCCAGACATTGATGGGGCAGTACAGATGTTACCACTCCTGGTTCTGGACAGCTCTGGATACTCCAGGTGGGGCGAGGCAAGGAAATAAAGATTTTTTTCTAGCTAAGCCAGAAAGTAGAAAACTGGGTCTGGATTGAAGAGTTGTGGTCCTGAGCTGGCACATCCCGTGAAGCCTTTTCAGGTTAGCAGTAGACAGCATGTTCTCAGTAAGTGAGACTAAAATGATGCCCACAAAACTAAAATTTAAGCTTATTGGTGAAGTTTCTTTCTATCTGTGTTACAGTAGATGCTATGTAAATATGTAGCATAAGACCCACTTCTGTTGAAATTAAAAAAGGTAATGTATTTTTTCCTCCCTGCTCAATACAAAAGTGAACTGGAGACTGTCATCTTGGGGAAAAGTAAGTAGCCAATGACATTGAAGGTGACAAAAAAATGAAAGAGAGGACAGAAGTCTGACCTACTTGTTTTGGTGCTTAGAGAACTGCTTCTCTTTATCCATGCTGTGGGAAGGATGTGTATGAATGGCATGAGCATGTGATTAGATTAGACTTCTAAAAATAGCGTCCACATTTTCAGTCTAAAAATAATTATATATATTGTGTGTGAACACATACATCTAATCTATATAGCTGTGTTTTTATCTTCATTAAAGCTCACTTTTTATCCAAGACTTAACTGCAATGGACTGACAATTCTGATAGCTCTCAGCATGTGATGTTAGCTCTGGGGGTGTAAAAAGTTACATAGCCTTGAAAACAGCTTGAAAAGATAATCTTGCATTCTTACTTAGGGAGTTTATAGCTTGTTTTGTGTTGGCAAAGTCAAGCTGTAACCCTGGCTGAGGAGAGGCTTGTGTACACAGAGAAAGGGCAGAGCAGGGGGACCCAAAAGAAGCAAAGGAAGAGATATAGAATATGTGATTTTTGTAGACAAGTAAGGAGATGGTGATGAGGGGGTGCAAAAAGGTCCTGGGTGCCCTGAAATAGGTAGCAGTTTTGTCAATGGCAGCCTGGGAGTCTATTGAATGAGGTCTTGTCATGGGAAAGGGAGGGAATATATTAAAAACAAAACCAGGAAGGTGAAAAAAAAGAAAAAAGAAAACACAGAAGAAGAATTCATATAGCAAAATTGACACAAGAAGGGTTTAAGAGAGAGATAGACAGGAGGGAGTGGGATGAAGCAAAAAAGAAGACAAAATTCAAAACTTCTGAGTAGCAGAACTCTCATTATCTTTTTTGTTCATTATCCTTGTTTTGTGAACAGCTAGCACATCATGAATTCACTTAAATATCTAGAAGAGCAGAACCTGTGCAACTGAATGCACCGAAGTATAACTGATTGGACAGAAACAAGGGAAGAAAAATTGTCTTTTATTTTTATCTGTACAGCCTGAATATACAAGGAGATCCTCTTTGAGAAGAATAATACAGACAGACACTATGGAGGCAAAGTAGCTGAATGACCTGTTCAAGGTCATTTCACAGGCAACAGACAAAGCAAAAAAGCTTGGAGTTACATTGCACAGTGAATGAATTCATAAAGCTGACAGAGGGCTGGCATGCTTTAATCCAGTTTTGTGTGTTCTTTTTTTTTTTTTTTGTAACCTTTAAATGAATTCCAAAAATTGAGATGCTACTTTTTCTCACTTTAGAAACTTCTTTACTTTGAGAATTAAATAGCTGTTTCAATACTGATTGAAGTCTTACAACACTGCCTAGGATGGTAGGATGGCCCTTCTCAGTCTACTCCTCCACAGCACTCCAAAGCACAATCCTAACAAGGATTTAAGGAAATCCCTCTTTGTTCTGAAGCCTGGAAGGAGGTATACTAAGCTATTTAACATAGCTTATATGACCTGGTAAGTCCCAGTGCAAAATCATCATAGTCTGATACAACAAAGCAATTCCTCCCCGTGGAGTTTTCCTGCAATGTCTGCTTTCTGTAGTTATACTGATTAATATTTCTAAAGACTGCAAGTACTATAGCCATCAGGCACTGGAGGCCAAATTTCAATCTAATGCAAAACCACTAATCAGAAGTTGAAGTAGAATTGAGCTTTTAATTTATTAACTTGAGAGAAGATATCATGCAAAGGGCCAGCTGAACAGTGCATGTAAGTACTTCTCACCATAGCAAACAGCATCTGCTTTAAATAGTATTTGTGTTTTCAAGATAAAGCATTAGAAATTTATATAAAATAAGCTCCTTGACAAAGTGCGCTTCTAAATGCCATTTGGTTGAGTTTTTTATTGAAACCTCAAGGTTTTGGATTATTAGGTCTTTGATCCCTTAGGATAGTTCTGACAGTGCAGTTCTAACTTTGTGTCTTCTAAGGAGGGAGATGTTTGAATATCTCCCCCATAGTTTGCTGAGTTAGCATATAATTCTGGTAGAATACCTCACTGATTTTTTTAATAGAAATAATTGATTTATTATATAAATCTTTTCCACTAAAGTCACTTGATTTCAATCAAAGAAAATATCTGAAAAAAATGTTTTCTTAACAACAAGAATAGTAGAGTAAAAGTGGACCAATTACTCACTCCCCATCACTTGCATTATTAAAGAGCCATATAATTGTTTTATGCATTTAAATATGCATCTTTTAAACTGTTTCTATTGCACAGAATTCTATTAGACATTTTATCTAAATTAGATTGTTTCTTTTATTGGAAGAGCATTAAAAAAGTGAAGATGTTACCATGTAACATACAATATCATAGCAGGAAGAGTGTAATCTCAGTGATTTGCATAAAAGACCCATAAATAGAAGCATTCTAAGTAATGGGTCTATAATATCAGTAGTAATGGCTTTATAAGTATATTACTCTGCATATTTAAAACCATGTTCTCAGATGCCAAATACCAACAGTTCCAATGAGGCCATCAGTGTTCCTGGTGCAAAGAAGCAGTGGTATAAAATACCAAGGAGAGAGTATGGTTGATGATAATGTTATTACATTCCACATACCAGTACTGGATGTGTTGAAGCATTATGAGGAGGACTGAGCTCAGAGGGTGAAGTTTTTCAGGGATGTAGAAATTGGCAGACAAGGAATAATGTCAGGGGATATCTGGAAATTTTTCAGGGTGCTGGAGTGTCATTGCAAAACCCTTTGAGGTCGTCAGGTAGAGAACTAATTTTACACAAACAATGTTTGTCAAGAAAACAACTTTCCCATTGTTCCCTGGTGACGAGGTTCATTTCAGAACTGATAATTTGGCTGCTATCAGCTCAGGACTACAAGTGGTAACTCCTAAAAACAAATCTCTTGGCAAGGTACTCCTGTTTCCTTTCTAAATAAGCTGAAATTGATCCCAAATATAACCACTTTAAGATATAAAATTCACTTGACTTGACCTTTATACTAATAATGAAATGCAGTCATGAGAAAGAAATTTGATGTCTCCATCTCTTCAGCCCAAGAGGACCTAATAGATGCAGAGTCATAAACTAAATTTTGAGCACATTTTTTAAAGCCCACACAGGGTTTTAGAAAGAAATGGAGTTTCCATTTTTCAGATAATACATTCTATTTCTGCATTTAAAATCAGTGGCTTTGGGATTGTTTTATTTTTTAAAGAAGGAAGAAGGCTTTTTGAGTCAATGGATCTCACTTTGGCATTATCCCTGTAAATTAATTCAAGGCTTCTACAGGGATACTTCTGATTTATACATAAATGATAAAAAGTCTTGGGAAGCCTCTTAAACAATATCCTCATCAAGGCAAGCACTGAGACCAAACCAGCAGCCATAGATGTCTGAAAGCTGAGTTTTTCTGCCTCAGACATGGGAGGCAATCCTCCTGTCTGTGTGGGATCCTCCTGCCTGTGCCAGATGCCAAGGAGAGGTGGCTCTGAGCAGCTCCTGCCCTCTCTGAAGGAGATTCTGGTGCCCTTCCCCATGCTGGGTGGGGACTTCCCAGCTTGCAGTATAATTCCTGTCAGTAAGCCATGAGTCCAGACAGATGCAGGTGCCAGAGCTCCCTTTAGAACCCAGGGTCAGGGCTGCACACAGATTCCAAGCTCTTCCATTAGACTTTGGAGCTGTGCATTGTGACTCCTGGCACGCAGAGGTCTGTATGGATGGCCACTTTCCCCAGGGCAGTTGACTGCACGCTTGTGACTAGCTTTTCAGAAGTTTTGAACACCAGCCTTCTTTGCCACCCTGAGTGTTGCAGTCCTATTATTATAGAAATATTATAAGAGCATTATAGCACTGAGAACAATTAATTAATGGCAGCATGTTGTTGCATTAAGACCAGCAGTGATAGATTCAAAGACTTATTTGAAGGCTGGCCATTATAGATTCAGTTATGCTTTTGTTCACATGAGGCTTCACTGGAATTATTTTGGAATTATTTAACTGTAACTGAAATCAGAATTTTTTTCCCATGGTAATTCAACATTTCAGAGTTTTGAAAGGCTTGAGCTGTCATAAAGAGCTAAAATGTAAGGTGTGAATGTACAAACAAACAAAAAGGAATGTGTGTGGGCAGAAGATGTATTCCCTAGTCTGGAGAAATTTAAATTAGAGAAATTCTAAGCAATTTCTTAATGGAAATGTCAGTGTAGCTGTATTCATGGCAGCAGAACCAGACACCAGTTCAAGAAAAAATCAAATGAAAAAGAAAAACAAGACAGGAAAGGAAAATAAAATAGCAATATACAGTGTGAGACAAGATTTCTATTACAATCTAACTGTCTGCCAACTCTGCTAAAGCCACTTCTCTGTTAAAGCCAGTGAGCACATACACCTTATCTATTGACAGGCTAAGGATGCATTATTTCCATTAGCAGGTTACCTAAAGCATAAGACTGGAAGGGTCTGGAATATTAAAAAGCCCTTTCTATAATTGCAGCAGTCATATAAAAAATGTTTTTCACATTCTTGGAAAATATGCTTTAGATGCTATCAAAAAACAGTGCAAAAACCATGACCAAAAGAGCAGGCTGAAGCTAAAGTACATTTGGAAAAGTCTTTTAGAAAGACTAAGCACTTTTCTGGTGCTCTGTGTTTTGCAGTTACAGGAATTTGTTAAATACAACTCTCCAGAGAAAAACTCCTGTGGGCTCAACTGCTCTGATTTGGGGAAATGAAAACCAGTCCTCCTGGCTGTGAATGTGGTGGCAGGGTTTTCATCCTGTGTCATAGATTTTTCACCGTGCTAATGAAATGCTGATTGCCAGACAGTAAAATGGATGCATCTTAGTAACACAAGATCAATTTGACTTCCTTATTATAACAAAGGTAGCATTCATTTTTCTCAATTAATCAGCCACATCATCAGCGCATCTCAGCTGCAGTCAACTAGTGATTATAAATTGACTCTGGGGTCACTTGGTCTCTGCCTTGCAAGGGAACATTTTAAATAACGTTCTCATTTTCCTGCGTGGTATTGGAAATCATGCACATGCACTCATAAGCAGAGAGTAGACTTGATTTTCTTTGCAATTTAGCCAAGATCTGGAGTCTGTCCAACAGCAATTAAATCATGCCACCTTCTTTAGGCTTCAACAGAGTGGGGCAATTTTCTCCTGTTGTGAAAAGGAATGTTTCTGTATAATTATTTGGTCAACAAGAAGATCAGACTCAAGTTACATGCACTGATGATTTCTTATTCCAGTCCAGATATTGTACCTGAAACAATGGTATGCAAATAGTTCTCACGGGTATTGAAACAGCTTTTTGTCTCTTTTCCTCCTCTCCTCCCTTTTCCTGTTCCTTAGTTGTGGGTGGAAGAAAACAGATTCTTTAGATTATAGCCCACTTTTGTATATAGATTGATCAACCTTTTTATCTTTATTAGCAGCAGGTAAGAGAAAATATTTACATCCTCTGACTAAGCTTTTGGGTCTTTAACATTCACATTCTCTGGGCTCTTTCTGTGGATTCAGAAGGACCAGAAACTATGTAGAAACAATTTGTAGGATATCTATGTAGGTTTAGATCACTGCAGAGTGTGTAGAGGGAAGAAACTTCTTTAATTTACCTGCATGATGAGCAGGAACACCCTACAGTAGAGGAATCTTGAAAACTGAAGGAAAAAGGGGTAGTTGGTGCAATGGTGCTTGTTAGACAAGTTATGAACTTGTGTCTCCCACTGAGCATGAAAATATGTACCTAGAGGTGCAAGGGTTTCACTTCACCTTTCCTCCAACTTGCTGGACACCCACCAGCTCACGATTTTCCAAAGTGAAGAAAACCTTTCAGTAGCCAAAGTGGATGTCAGCATGATGTTGTCCAATGTCTCAAAAAATGATGCTGTCAAGAAGAAGGCAGGGACAATGGCCTCCCAACATCCAATATATTCTAAGAAACTTTAACCAAATCAGGCTCACTTTCCCATAAAGAATTAAATTGGCCATGAATTTACAACTTAAGATGACATTGACTTACTATAGTTACCATTTTCTTTAACTTTTAACTTACCTTTTTTTTTTTTTTTCTTATTTTATTATTTAATTTGGAAGTCCGCTCTAGGGAGAGTTATTAGAGTTATTCAAGCTCAAAACCTGGGTGGTTTTTACATTTTATAATCTTATAATCATCAGTTTTCAAAATACAGACTAAATCAGGAGTGAGTCTCATCCAGTTAAAACAGATTGGTATTTTTCAATCTCTTATTTCATTGCACTTTGAATAAAAGTTAGCTTTTGTGTGTTCATATTTCATGACTACTCATAACAGATATGGAGATCATAGCTTAACTCCCATTGCTTGAAAATTGCATCAGCAAGTTTGTTTAACATAATCTCTGATCCCTACTATGGGAAAAGAATTCTGAATGCTTTCTGATAGCTTTTCCTTCTCTCTCTTCTATCCCATTCCTATCAGAGTTCATTTATATTCTCCCAGCTTACTCATGCCAGCCCTGACCAATTTAAGAAGCCTGCTGCCAATGTGCAGACTTCCCCAGAGTCTCCAACATCATAAAGATAAGCACTGATGTTGCTAAGAGAAACATCCCTGTCTCTTGCCCAGGCTTTTTTGTAAAGTAGATGAAGTGAAATAATAATATTAAGCTAAATGTGATTAATAGGGTAATCACATTTTTCATCTCAGAAGGATTCTATCAGCTCTCCTGTTTCAGACAAGGGAGCTCTCGTTTTCTTTCATGCTCTATCTCTTCAAAAGGAAAAATGTAAATAAATTTTGCAGGGTATAGTTGTCCTGATTCAGTTTCAATTTGTTATAAAGGAATATGCTACCAGGTAACCCTCAAAGGACAAATCCTGCTGTGCAGGCTTGTTTATGTTGCACTTGTTTTGTCAAGTGAGCCCATATAATCAATGCAAGCTCATCTAATAAATATCTCCATGTTAATACAGTTAAGCTTAATTATAGAAAAAATTCAAGGAAATACTGTACTTCTTGGAGCTCAGACTTTGCTTACCCAAGTCAGTGCTTATGGGGCCTTCCAGACTGATTATAGGGGCCTGTATATGGCTTATATCCAGGAAAGCACTCAGGAGCAGGTTTATGGTTTAATGGGCATCTAACATTGTGTTGGATTAAAAAGTTTTGGAGCTTTACAATGCCATCATTTTTGGACAGCAGTCTTTGTCAATGCCAGCAGAGATTTCTGCATCAGACAATGGTAAATGTTTACCACTGGCACCCACAGACTCCAACAGAGAGCTGTCCCTTGTGTCTGAACCGAGAGGTTTGGAGGATATAAATTCTGCAAGCAGCAGTTTGTAATGGGTTTAGGAGAGTAACTGCTCAATTATAGATCACATTAAGGAAACTTTTATTTGGGTGAAGTTTTTTTGTTTTCTTATACCCAGATCTAATCTCATGACAATTCACTTAATTGCTAAAGAAATTGCTCATTCTGTGACCTTTTGTATGTGCTCACATACCTCTTACACCTCAGGGTGGACTTCATGCCAAGAAAACCCTCTGACAAAATCATGTTAAACCACTGGAACATGAAGCAAAGCAACAGTTTGCAAGGTCTCCACTTACTGCACCACTGTGGGGAACGGGAAAACTGGGCAAGAGCTATGGTGGGAGCTGACTGCAATTGGAAATACCCACCAGGCACCTGAGGTAAATTAAACCAAGGCCAACCAGGTGTCCTACAAGCAGCTCTTCAGAACTGGTGCTGTGCAAGGGTGCAGTTGCTATGGTACTTCACAGGCATGAACTTCAGAAAAGCTTTTAGAAAGCAAAGGCATACTAGGCTTTCTTGTGGCTTTTGCCCACAAACTTCTAGACACTTAAAATTTTGAAAACAGCTCTAACCAAAGCAATTCTAGGAGTAGAAAAAGAATAAGAGCTTTGTGGCATTCACTTTTTCTGCTGATAATAAAAAGTCCTCTGACATTCCCAATAGAAAGGTCAAATGCTGAAAGGTTCTGAGCACCCATAATTTTCAGTACAATCAACCTCTGAAAGTTACATACCTTCAAGGACTTTACAGAAAAAATTCCTACAGGAAAAGGTGTGGGAGGGTTTGGCTTTTGACATGCCAATCAGAAATGGGTGTTTTGAGGTAAAAGACCAACTGATTAGGAAAAAACACTTTTGATGGTTTCAGTCTTTAATGCTACCACTGACTAGAGACCAGTGTGTCCCTGATTTGCCCTGTGATGGGAAAAGAAGTGTCTTGTGCCCTGTCAGGAACCTGACCAGCAAATGAATTAGTGTGAACAGACTCTGAAAAGAGTTGCCCACTCTTCTCGGCTGGATGGATCTTGTCTGTGTCCAATAGCCTGGACATTGGGGAAATATAAGGACTGAGAAAAAATATCTGGGGCACAGGCAATGCCAGCATTTTGTGACACTGGAACAGGACTAAATCCCTTTGATCTGGGTGTATATGATATTCTGACCACTCAGGAATGAGGCAAAATGCTGCAAATCTCATTAGAGGAGAAATTAGAAGGAAAGATATTTAGGAGACAAATAAAAATTCAGTAGTGGCCTAACATAATAGTACTATTATTTCATCCTGCAAGGTGTATATGTTTGAGTCCTGATGGTTTTGAGGTTTCTGCAAGCTGAAAAGGAAAGTGATAGGAGTGTGGGGAGAATGACCATTCAGGTTTAATTTGAGAAAAATCATTTTGTAAAGGCTTTAAAACCACCTTAAATGCAGCTGAGGAAGAAATGGTTAAAGATATGCTGCTGTCTGTCAAAGTTCCAAGTAAGGAGATTATAGATAAAAGGAAAGTTTGAAAAAGGAATAAAAAGACAAGACTTAGAAGAAATTTTCCTTCATGTCCTACTTTATAAAGGGATATAAAAATTGCTATTTGATTAACTAATTGCCCTGTACTGCTGAATTGTTTTGCAGCATATAATCTTCAATTAAAAACAAGTTTGAAAAGTGTTAAGCTTCTAAGTTTCTGGAAAAACCCAATTGACGTTAGTCATAATTCTCTTAATTACATTTTAATTTTGTGGGTTTACTGAACTACCTGATATAGTTTCAGCAGAGACTTGCATTCCTTTTTGAAACAGAATATAACTTTGTGCTGAAGTCTGTGGATTGCCTCTGAAAACTGAAGTCATTAAGATTTTCTTGTTAGTGAAAATCCTGTAAAGGGAAATGCAAATGTATGTTTATTAAATTTTTTGGCCAAATACAAGGGAATGTCATGTGAAAGCTGCTTGGAGACCTTTTATACTTTCTGAGGTGGTAAATTTATCTACTTTTATTGGTATATATCGTTCTTCAGCTGGAATTATACCTCTGATAGAAATCACCCCTCAAACACTGATTTTGTGCAGGAGGAAAGGGTTAATGAATTTCTCCAGTGCTGAAGGCTGCTGTTAAATAAGTTGCTGTATGTCAGAAGTTCTGTGCTGAAGGAACTTGGAGGGCAGTGCTTCAGCGGTCGTGCTGCCTTGGCTCCTTGAGGAGAGGCAGCTGCAGGCACAGAGCCACAGCTCTGTGTGTGAGCAGAGGTTATTTGCATGGCTAACAGTGACCTTTGGGTGTCCTGGTTGCTGTGTCCATGTTTTCCAAAGACAATTGGAACATGAGGCATCAAGATGTGGCCTTTTGAGTCTCTACTTCTTACAGACTCTTAATTAAAGAAAACTAGTGAGTGTAACACTTGTTGTTGAAGGTGTATATTTTAGTAATAAATAAATCACCGGAAAAAGATAGACAGTAATAAAACTATTTCTTTGTATATGTTTTCCCTAGCAAATCTGCTAGGAAAAGTGCACTGTCACTTGATTTTTCTTATCTTTACCCTGCAACAGGAAGTCTCTCCAAGGGTTGGGAACATGAAATGGTTACGCCCATGAGTTAAATGGAAATGTTAAATGGAAAAATATGCAGTGAGAGAAAAGGAGACTGGTTTTTAACAGCTTTCAGCTGGCTTTCCTGGGTACAGGTGGAGTGATATGCTTCCACGTCTCTGCCTAACAAAATCCACCTCCATGTGTTAGCCCTGTGGTACATCCCACAGTTCTTGGGAAAGGCTACAACACATATGACATGTGGAAGTCAAAACTACTTATCTTTTCTTGCTGAATACACAAATCTCATTGGTTGGTCACAACTTTGCAGCCTATAATGCAAAACCAATTGCTGGACTCTTCAGCTGCATAAGCACCAAAAACTCCCAACAGGGATAAAACTGCACCTTTGTGCACCTTCATGCTTTTGAAAGTACAGTGGGCTTAATATTCCTTTGTAAATGGTGTCTTTGGCTTAAAATAGCTCTAAATTGCAGTCAGAGCTGCAGTGGGTTGTAAGTAGACCTGGGATCATTTTAAAATACTGTACTAAGGTACTGTTAGAATATTAGCTCTACAAAACCTGCTGCGTAAATTAATCAGTAGTCATCACATAATGAAGGACTCTGGTTGCACTCACAGTAAAGTACCCAGGCTAGGATGTTTATTTTGTTAAAGTTTGTGATAAGGCTGTTGAAGCGTTGATGAGAACCGTGTGGAGTTGCTCTTTGAATGCAAGCATGGAGCATTTCCATGTAAATAAGTTCAAACAGTTGAGGGCTGGTGACTGCATTAGATCCCTCAGCTGGAGTGGGCTAATTAATGCCCTTTTCTCCGTTTTTTTTACAGAGCTCTTGAAACTAGAAGTATTTATTCTCAGACTCTTTAACTGAGAAGTGTCTTCACCTACCCCCACACTTGGGTCTCTGCTCTCTCTGCTCATCTACCCAACTATAGATGCTGACATTAGGAAGTGGGAAAGCACACATTTCTCTAGAGGCATATTTGCCTGTTCCTTGTGAGTGTGTGAGTTCCTTGTTCCTTTTGTGAGTGTGTCTTGTATTTCTAAGGTTCTTTTCTTGACACAGATATTTGTAAAGTCCCTAGCTAAGCCACTGACACCTCTACTATTTTCTCATCATCTCCCATCCCACTTTTCCACTTAACTTCATGGCCTTGTGTTTATTCTGCTTGTGTGTGACACTTTACAATTTTTTCACATATTTTTGTGGATTTGTAATACCATTGGAGGTATTTCCTCCATCCTTCCGTTTTCATACCGGGTCAAAGGGATGCTTTTGGGCTTTGAGTGCTTCTGTTTTTTTCTGACTGCTTAAAAAGACTGTTTTTCACCCTCACTCATATTGTCCTTGCTTGCTGGAAGGATCTTTGTGATCAGGATTCAACTTCTGACTTTGCTGAAGGTCCTTTGTTACCCTATGCTTGTAAACTTTGCTGTTGCTAGAAAAGAGAACCATTACAGTTCCTCTCTTATCCCTCATCTTTTCTGGTTTTTGCCTTATGAAATTACTGTCTGCTCTGGACAGAAAGGCTTCCTGCCATTGTGTTCATATAGGTTCTCACATAGAATGAGAAGCCAGTAAATGAATATAATTACCCTGACAAGCATAGCTGAGAATATTCTCCTGAAGTTTCTTTAGCTTTATTATTGTCACTCTCCTCCATTTGTTGAGGTTTCATTAATTTTTTCTTAAAACTTGTGAATTTAAATAATGCCTTCTGCTCAGTAGATCCACTAAAGGTAGCATTTTGACAAAGATTCATTTCAGAAATATAATTTTCTGAGAAGAAGATCTGTTTCACAGGATGAATTCTCATATTCATTTGAGGCAGTCCCAAGAGCTGCAGCAGACTATCCAGGATTGCCTTCTGAAGCACAATATTGTCAGGTCAGACACAGCACTTTCAATAAGCCATTGGGAGTCAATTAAAAGTTTTATGTGTTCTGGCCTGTTTTAGCAGTGACAGCTCCTGAGGTCAGGCCAGGTCAGTTTGCATCAACCACACTTTGCTTTTTCTGTGTAAGATTCACACGAGTATTCACAGTCCATTTCGCTGACCTTTGTTAGCAAAACCCTCGCACAGTTTAAAGGCCTTTTTAAAAGTCAGAGAAACCCAGTAGTCAGGACATCTGGAACTCTGGTATGCTCGTATAGTTCCTATTGCAAAACTCTATCCCTTTACTTGCTTAAACCCTGCATGACCTGACACCTGTTTTGTGAGAAATTATTCTTCCTGGTCTCTAAAGAAGGCCTCTTCTGATGGAGATCTTGATTCATGATACGCAGAAGACTTGAGAAGGAAAATGCACAAGACAAAAGAAGGAAGAATTATCTAAATCTCATAACAGAAAAATATGAATTTATTCTTTCTTCCCTCTTTTTCTAGTACCCCATTTCCAAAGGCAAAAATATCTATGTGGTTCCTCTTGCAGAGCTCTGACTCTTCCTTCTGGCTCTATCTCCTATCTGGTCCTCAATTTTCCAGAAGGCTCTAAGTTACTCTGATATTTTTGTCTTTGTATCATTAAAAATATGGTTGACATAATCAGTGTGGTTATATAATTTGGGAGAAGTAGTGAGTGTGTTGTAATGCTTCCTACTCCCATTTCAAGCAGTATTTTGTTGTCTGATGTCAGGATGAGGGCTGGTTTTACAGCCAGCTCCTGGTTTTGGCTACTTTAGGCAGGAATAGAGAACAGAACAAGAACAGAAGTAGCACCACGAGGAGGTGGCACCATTTTGCCTTCCTCTTTCACCGCTGGGGACCAGAATCCAGCCTGGGAGAACCTCCAGCACTCAGCAAGCAGAATTTCTCCGTGCTCTGACACAAGGAGGGAGCCCAAAAACAGGCAATCTCCCTTTTCTCAAAAACATAGAGTCATCAGAAATCCACATTCTGCTTATGTTACTCTGAAAAATGGAGTCAAAACAGAAAAAACATTTGTTTCCCAATAAAAGCTTTCTGATAGGCGCTGAATTTGGAGAGCAAAACGTAGTGTAATATGGTCAAAATCTGACCTCTGTGTTGCGTGACTCTTCAGATGCAAGGAAAAGAATTTAGGTATTTACCCACACTGAGCAAGACACTCATGAGTGCTTGTAGATCTGGAAAAGCTGTGTAGTCCTTGTCCTTCACAGAGTTTAAATAAATCCAATAAGAAGCACTCAGTAAACTGCAATTAAACTTTGTGGGATCCAAGCCATAAACCATAACTTTTCAAATGAGAATTTGTCCTTTTTTGATCTGCTTCCACAATGTTATCTGCCAAATAATACCTAAAAACTTAATTCAGCCTCTAGGATAGAAGTAAAAATTTTTACTCCTTTGTTCTCAGTTTGTGGTAAGTTCGGTCCAAAACTCAATGCCACTCATACCCAGGAGAGTAGACTCTCATAGCCAAATCATCTGTAGACCCTTATGTGAATTAATTTAATATTAGGGAAAAACATACCTCAAAACTAAGAAATAGAGGAGATCTAGGTACTTATAAGTATTAAAATGCTTCATGTTCCACATTGATACCTTTAAAACTAGTAATTTTTCAAACTGCTAAGGCATTGCTGTATCAAGTTTGACCTAAGTTTTAACTGAGAATTAAGGACCCTTAATGAAAACAGAAAATTAAATCTCTCATTCCAATTAACACGTAATTACATGTTGGCCTTGGATGAAATGACTGCCATTTTAATTTCATTAATATGTTGATTGAGTCAGCTGTTAAAAATCCTCTTAATAAAAATCCTTCATCCAGTCATATGCTAGGAATTTCTACTATACAGTAATGACCATTTTATTGAGAGGAATGGTAATATATTATAATTTCTAGTCATAAAAATATATAAGTGTACAATATCTATAAAGGAATTTAATAGAATAATTTCTTGCCAAGGTGAAGTGTCTTTTTCTGATTTTTCAGAAATGATTTTAGTTTTCCACCTGCAGAATAAGAAAGACTAAAATGAGTTTAGGAATATTTACTTTCCCAGCTTTCTAGAGCCAGAATTTCAGATACTAGGACAGGAGGTATAGTATAAGACCTGTGAATTATTTCATCAATAGTCCACTAAAGACATCTCTTAATACAGCAGGATATTTTTGAAAGCATTTTTGGTATTTTACAACTTGGAATCTGACTTAGTCATTTTTCAGCAAATTCTGCATCTCCAAAGCTGCTGCTTTCTCTGCTTCCTCATGGCCTTGCAGTCCAGCACAGCAGGGTGATGCCTGGCAGATTTAAAGGAAGAATGGCTTAGGATCTGCCAGAGGGTGCTTTTGGGACAGTCCCTGGAGCAGACCCACCTCAGGAGCAGGTGGTGGGAGAGCAGTGATTTGTGGCTCACGAGCAGTGTGAGTAAACCAGTGTATTATATGAAGACATCTGAGTGATCCCATAAATCCTGCTACTACCCATATACACCCCTCACAGGGTTTGGTGTTTATTTTCCTCCATTACCCAAAGCTCCTCATTGTTTTATTTGTATATGGGGGTGTCTGTGTGTAGGCACATGGCATGGTTGTGAATTGGCTGGGGTTAAAGAAGCCTTCAACAGCTTTCATGATGGTATTTTAATATCCAGTGTTTCAGAGCAATTCCAGTTCTAGTTTTGCAAATTTGTTCATTCATGAGATGTTTGCATAAATTACTGTTTCTCCGCAGTGCTGCTTGAAATTTGTTCTAATTAATTTTCTTCTACAGATTTTAAAAATTTGCTACTTATATTTTTTTTATATGATTATATACAATAGGTTAGAGCAACAAGTTTAGAATCTTTCACTAGATGTTTTGGACACTTGATGAATAGGGCATTGAATCAGGCAAGGAACAGACTGAAAAGGAGAATGGCAGTTAATGGAAGGATGCATGAAGTATGAAAGACCTTATTTGACATTTTCACTAAAATTCTATTATGTGTGATCCAGAAAAATATTCTGGTAGCAAAAACTGAGGTTTTATCAATCAGTAGACAATCAAAATACAGTACAGAAAAAAATAGCTTCCTGTGAGCTCTGGAACACTGAAAAGAAAATCAGAATTCAGGTTGCATTGTGAGGCATTAATCCTATAGAATAATCCTATAGATTGCAATAATTACTATGGAATAGACTCATATGTATTTTTGGATGCCATTTCAAGAATAAATAAGTACAAATGCCCCATGAATAAACAGGGAAGTTTTTTTTTCAATTTTTGAAGGATTGTAGCAAAATAATAATCCTTGATACTTTAAAATGGAATTTGATGGATTTATGAAAGGGATTCGATGACATGATTCTAGCAAGGCATATTACAGACATTGACTCAAGAGTATTCTCAAAATATGGAGTAGTTTGTTAGATACATCCACCCTACTTTTCTCCAGCCTTGGTTATGGTTAATGGTGTTTGTATGCGAGGGTAAAATAAATTTATGTGAGTGAGAATTACAGAAGAGAAGGTGTTGCTTTCAGATGTTTATACACTACTGCGTTGCAGTCTATGAGTCCCAAGTAAAAAAAAAAAAAATTAGTGCCAAGTGGGATCCAATCCTCTGGACAAAAATAGAGATCTGCTGGCTTTGGTTTTTGTAGCACTGAGATAGTCAGTCAAGCACTGTCTCGGATGACAAGGTTAAAATATAGCAACTGTACTGTGGATTTAAAACAAAATTATAATGAAGATGGCAAACTCAGTTGGTGAACTAAAGGTCACTATTTTAGGGAGGCACTGTATAATTTCACATCGTTACTGACTCATATTCATTCCTTGGTATGGATTACTCATGTTTCTGTTAATATAATTGGGGGTGGTTTGCAATTGAGACTGTTTGGCTGCTGTCAGCTGGGATAGAGGTGCTTATTAACGTCGCTTTAAGGGTGAGTGGGTGTGAGCACATGTTTCAGAAACATCTCAGTCTTGAAACTGAATTTGGAGCTACACATTTAAAGAACCTTATATTTATTTGTTTCAGCTGGATTCTTTCCAATTATCTTCTCATATTCATGTAAACATCCATCAAAATAATCTCAGTTCCAAGCAATATACTGTAAAACACTTCATTGTTCAAAACCAGCCCTCAAAATCATTGCAGCATAGCGTGTCATGTATGTATATCCAAAGTGCTTGTGTTAAATGGTGGAAGTGTAATTGGATCCTGAGCAGATGTAAGAAAAATATCTATCATGCTGCTAGTGAATAGTTTTAAGATACTTTGAAAATTATTTATCTCTTCCTCTGTTATTCCTAAAAATGGACTTTTCAAACCAAGAAACATTACAGCATACATACAAAGAGATCGTCAGAGGAAATTGGCCTATGTCTATAAAAATTGCCATAACAAGGCTTCCCTATTGAGTATTGATCCAGTGTTACTCTCATTGTTGGCTCTTTAACAAGTTGCCTTGGTGTGGTGAGTGGATTCATTCTGCATGTGTGGAGCAGGCAGGGTGAGCTGTAGTACTCACCAGAGCTCCTTCCAGCACAGATATTCACTTACATGAAAGTGTGGATCAGTCAGGATTAACAGATGCATGAGGATTTTGTGAGTCCTGGGAGGGGGTGAGTACAGAGAGTGCTAAAGCTCATGACAAGGAATGTTGTATCCTACACCAATTTGTAACATAATGATTTTCCTAACTCATCTAAAACCCACATATTGTGATTGACTTAAATTTGCATTTAGACTCATCAAAACCCCAAAGTAAATTATTTTAAATGCAGATGAAGTATCCACGTTCATGTTTTAATATTGAAGTTATAAGTAGAAAAGTTGATGTGTAAATAATTGTACTGTCTTGTTCAATCTGTCACAGTGTGTTCACAAAGCAACATTGCAATCTAAAAGGTCCTTTTTTATGACAGGAAATATATTTAATTTTTTACTATTCTGCCTCATGAAACTAAGCTAGTCTGTTTATACAATTAATTGGTTCGGGATTTAATACTCAGTCTAAAAATATCAGTTGTCCCTTATTTGGGTCTTTGAGAAACACATGAACTTCAGAACATAACCTGGCAAGAAAGAGAAAGCTAGAAGTTAGTGGAGATTTCTTACCTGTGTACTCCTGGAGAGAATTGTTATACAGTAATCTGCTGTCCTCAGAGGGCAGCTTGAGCCACCTTTTCTTGTACTCACCTATAGACCCACTGGGAAAAACAGAGAGATAGTGCATGTCAGCCTCTGGCTGCTGGACGATGTGCAAGCCGTTGCTAAATCGTAACCTGGAAGGAGAATTAGTCTGAAAATATTTGTATAATGTATTTTATCTATTTCTGACCAGCTGTGTTTACAGAATAGATTAACTGTGAAATTATATTCAAAGTGGGTTTTTCCCCCTCAAAATAAAAACATAGAAAAATGGCATAAAGTTATGTTGTTCCTCATTTGCATTCAGGTAGCTTTAATAACAGCAGCAAATTCTGCTTTGACTGTTTAATGCAAAACACTTGGAAAATACACTGCTTCTTAAGTTTTATTAAACTGAGAGCAAGACTTGTTTTACTTCCTTATTTAGTCTTGCATTAACTTATTTCCTTCTACAAGCTTGAGTGGTTCCACATTGTCTGAGTGGCAAAGCCTTCTCAAAGTCGTCAGCATTGAGCTGCTTTCCAAGACAATATAGTTTTAATTTTTTAATGCTTATTTTGGGCTTAGTGGAGCTGTAAGAATTTGTCTTTGTCTACCTGGTGAAGACAACCCATAATTTCTTTACTCCAAAATAGATCTTGACTTCTGGTGGCATTTTGCACATGGAACATCTCCCTGCTATTACTGTCTGATATTTAAATAGTACGCGCTTTCGCACAGGAAGGGCTCACTGGGAACGCTGAAACTTTCTGAACATGCACGACTTTCTCTCCTCAGTGTTGGAGTCCACCCACTCACAGAGTGGGAGCCTCATAACTCAGGTAATTGGAGCGTCAAGTGCTGCAGAGCTGGGAGCAGGAATGTTTGTGGGGAGCTACCGGGACACGGCAGCGCCTTCGAGAGCCCGAGGGAAGTGCCGGAACATCGCCGGGACATGGAATAACCATGGAGAGCAGTGCTCACACATCTTCACAGAGCCCCTCTATGGTCAGAGGTTTTGCTTTGTGGATTTGGACTTTACCTGAACCAGATATTCACATTTTTGTATTATCTTAATAGCAGAAAGGAAGGAGTGCTTAACTGACAGGTCCTACTTCTGCGCAATAATTGTAGAATAGTTTGCATTGGAAGGGACCTTTTAAAGGTCATCTAGTCCAACCCCCCCCCCATCAACGATCACAGAATAAATCCACATAAACAATGTTTCAAGCAGCTACAAGTTGACTGAGTTTCTGCAAAAGCATGCTTCCTTTTTTTTTTTTTTTATTTGGTGAGCAGAACAGGATTTTTGCAGTCTGTTTCTCGTCTCCTACACACTATGTTTGTTAACATTCATAAACATGAAATGCAACAGGCTCTTCATCAGTTTTCTCTTTTTTGCACTTAATTTATTACTCCTACAGCAAAAAAGCTGTAGGACTTCACCATGGTGCAAATATCACTTAGATACATTTATTTTTCATTCAAATAATTCAAAGTTGTTCATGAGTAGCTGAAATACTAGACAGGGAAGGAGGTCTCTTGGATCTTGTGTTTACATCAACTCCACATCTTGCTATGAGAGCAATGCATAAATACATCTAAATATGTTGCAAAATTATGTAATCATTAGAACATACTTTTGAAAGGAATAAACAGAACAAGAACAGGGAGCATTTTTACTTTTTATTGCATCAGTGCCACTAAAGGTTAAGAGAAAAGCAGGATAGTGTGCAGCTTTTCAATGTTTCATATGCAGTCCTTACATTCAGTAAATTTTAAGGACCTGGCTACCAGTAATTGAGGAAAGGTGTCACTGAGCTTTATTTTAATTGCACTAGATTGAATCTGGAGTAAGATACAGCTTTGTTTTATTTCAGTTTTTGCTTTTGATCACAGAGGCAGGGATTACTGAACATATAGAAAATTCAGAACTTTTTTGTATTCTGTGCAGTGACTCAGTTTGTGGTTTTGAATATGGCAATATGGAGAACAAGAGATTCTCTCTGAGGATTGACATATAATCTGGAAGGGATACCTCTATAGCCCTGTACACTTCTAATAAAGATGTTCCTAACCTGTGCTGGGTTCACCAAATACAAACCAGAACGTTTGTATTTGAACTATAATCACACCTCATATGTTAAAAATGGGTCTTTAATACTTTCTAGAATATGCTCTGGTTACAAGAGTTCAGATTTTCTGCAATATTGAATGTTATTTGCAGAGTGTGCGTTAGTGGTTCATACCCCTCTGAGACTCTTTTGTGGACAAGAAATACCCCTCAAAGTATCCAGGCACAGCAACCTACTCTTTTCCCAAAATTTTGCATAGACCTGAAAAGGGCCAATGAGTAAAGACTCTTTACCCTGGGGCCAGTTCTGTCCTCCCTTTGACAGCCTCCTAGCTAATGCAGTTTGTTCACTGGATGAAATGGCACATGTCTCTGCTGTCAATTTTCTGAGGAAAGAAAAGACTGAAAAAAGGAATTTTCTTATGTTTTCTCCTTTTAAAAAAGCTTAGAAAATGATAACAAAATAGCAAGCTTAAAAACTGCTCATGCCACCCTGATATATGGCATAGGCACAGAACAGAAAGCAATTATAACTGCAACTACTTTGACAGACGGGTATATTAAATATAATATTTAATGTTCTTGAAAGCTATCCCTTGTCTTTACTTAAGTGAGGGAGAGACCATAGTTAAAATTCAGGGTGAGTGATGCTGCTCATGGCAACCCAGGTAGACTGGCTTAAACTGAGTGATTGCCAGCTAGATATCATCTTTAGAGATATATGGTCAAGGTGGACTCGAGAAATGAATCTTGAATAGATCTCAGTAGTCATTTTTTATAGCTTCCTGTGTTGATAGAGATACTGAGGGATCAAAGAAGACTGTTTTTCAGGTGTGCTGTATTTGCTGAATACAGAAAGGCATAAATGGCAATAATTTAAAAATTAGTTGTTGGGTTACTGATTTCTGCTGGTTGTAATGATTTGCCTTATCTGGGGAAAGGAAGATTAAAGAAGCACTCAGCTGAGAGGGGTCTGCAAGTTCTGTTGCTGTTGGGAAGTGCTGTTATTTACCTGATCAACCTAATCCATTTTGTGTTATAAACAGTTTGGCAGATAAACATCTGCACTGCTGTGGGTGGAGATATTCCACAAGTACTGCTGTGCAACAGCATGCCCACCTATTAACCACCACCACATGAATCCCCTGAGCAGAGCTTGTAAGCACAGTGTCTTTGTGCAAGCAATTTTTCATTACCCTAAGTTATATAGACTATCCCTTATACCAGCAAGAAGTAATTGCAGAGGCTTAGCACAGTATAATTAGAAGCTTTATTATTCCAGTTGGAGGAATATTTTATATTAACATTGACAGTTTTCCTGAGAATTTTCTGTGAAAAACAGAATGAGAACACAGATGTGATGCTAAATCTAACAGGTAACTCTTTTCCAGTATAAAGTCACCTTTCTAACATCTTATTCACACTGACATATCAGGTATGGCTCCAGAAACTTCCTAGCAGTACTGCTTGTCTCAAGAACAAAACACTGCTTTGCAAACAAATTAATACAGTAATTTGGGGATTTAAGAGCTTACGGTAATCTCTGAAAATATAACTAATTATTTAATACATTAAGACTGACAAATCTGTCAGAGTACTGCTGAATTTAATTACATATTTCTGTTATGTTTATGTTTCTTAAAAATGAAAAATAGAATATTATCCATAATTGCTTAATGCCTAGGTAAATTGAATCAATTTATTACTCATTCAGAGATGTCCTCTCAACACTTAAGGTAGCTATATCACTGATTAGAAACTAAATTTTAGTAGACCTCTTGGCTGCAGCCATCCATTGCACTACTCGAGTGATATCCTGTCACCAGAGGCAGCATTGGCATGGAAAGAAAGGTGTTCTGCCTGCATGACACTCATCTGGAGTGGCATTATTCAACACCTGGCATGCAGTGTGGGACGACGAAGGATTTGAAAAGATGTTCTCACAGCAGCTTGTGGTAATGGAGCAGAAGGGAGTGAAATGATGTTGTTGAATCCTATATTTGCAAATGTGGGTGGAATTCTCTGAATAATTTTGGCTGAAATGAAGCCTTTGCTCAATTTCCTCCCCTGCCTGGGGGAAGTGAACCCACATCCCCATTGGGAATACTTTAGTCAGAAGGCTACCACTTCATCTGGGGTAATAAACCCTCATGCCCTGGATTGCACATAATAATGACATTTTGTCAATAATCAACAATTAAATTGGCTGGGGAAAAGCAGAATGGGAGTGAACCCACAGCCCAAAGATCAGAGCATTTATCTGGGAAACATTTAGCCAATTTTTCTCTAAAGCAGTCATAGAAGGGAGTTGAACCAAGGGCTGCATTTTATTCCCCTGGCCTTGGAACTGAAGCACATCAGGTGACATCCAGACTTGTACTTGGAAATTACCATGAAAGAATAACAGTACATCACAAACAGTGCAAAATAGGCTTAGCATTGCTTCCAAAATTATTTCAGGAGTGCCTGACTTCCAGGAAATAGTGTTATCTTAAAAAAACTCTAAACACTCTTGCTATACCAAAGTTTGCTTCAAATATGTTATTATTAATAATTTTAGCATAGATTTCTGAAAAAGTTCATGATGTTGAATCCTGAGATAAGTGCAATAGTACCTGTTAAAGATTAGTTTTAGATTATTTTAGATTAGTGAACCATTTTTTCTGCTGTGAATAATATACACAGGAAAAAATGACACATTCGAAATACAGGGGCCAACATGTTATGGCTAAAAGGAATCCTGAAGATTTCCTGCTTTGTCACACAGAACACCATAAAAAGAAATTGGCTGTCCAGATGCTCAGATCAGGCCTATTTGTAAAGAAATAGTATAATCTTTATTTCTGTACTGCATAGATTGAAACCAAACTTGAATTTTATGGGTCAGAAACACCTGTGATGAATGATTTTTTTTTCCTTCAAAATTAAATTTTATAACAATAACATTTCCCACAAAACCTTACTTCAAAAAGTATGTTTATGTGTAATTTATCAGACAAAGGTGCAGTTATCTCTTCAGTTTTGTACAGTGGTTTTACAGTGTTGTGGACTCCACAAGTTCAAACATAATGAGTCATATCCTAGTCTCCCTTACAAAGAATAACAATTGTGCCATTGACTTGAAAATCATGACATGTAATTATCTGTTTGGATGGGTAGAAATTACCCCTGATTTTTTAAACTTTCTAGGGAAGTGGCTGGAGGCTAAAATAGCTGCCAGAGAACTGAAGGATCAGGTGCAAGCAGGAGTACATGGGCTGCCCTCTCCTTTGGCTCATTGGAGGAGCTGTTCTGTGTATGGTGTAGGGGATGGGGGACCAGACCTTTGGCACCTGTGTGTCACCTCCATCCGTGCTGGCTGTGCTTGCATTTGGCTCTATTCCCTGGCAGATGTATCCTCTTTTAGATCTTTTATCAGCTGATCTCCTCATGCCTTATATATCAGAGAGGGCTTCCCACATCCTTTACATCAGGCCCTTTAACATCCTTCTCCCAAAGGATGGGTCAGAGCTCCTCCTTTCCTCCTTACCCATCACACACCCTCCAGAACTTTCACTGGAGCTCTGAAGATCCACACCTTGAGCACAGCCCTGCAGAGTGACAGCAATCTTCCTTCTGCTCATTGTTTTGGGAGCCACAATTCCCATTTTGAACATCTCTTCTCAAGATACCTTGCTGCAGCAGGTGGAACAATATTTTCATATGATAGCATTTGTGAATTAATGACTGGTCTGTGAAACATCCTGGGACCGCTCACAGAAATCACAGATGTTTGTTTCTCTGCCCCTGGTAGGGCTAAATTACAAGCTCTTAAAAATTGAACAGATTTATTGCAGGGCTGATTGCTTGAGTAAAGTAGCTCTTACTGCTTTGAAGCAATCAATTGGCTTTCTAGGATTTTGCTCTAACTTTAGATTAAATATGGCCTGAAACAGTAAAGTTCCCTCATGTTGTAGTTATTTTTTTCTTGTGCTAAATGGCTAAAGATTATTATCTCTTGTTACACTAAGGTTTAGCAAGTAGATGCAGGATCATTGATTTTATTGGAATTCTGCCTACTCGGAGGTTTGGATCTTACCCTGAGATATAACCTGGTTTGTCATAGCAGTGAGGGGTTTTCTGGAATACAGGACTCTGTCAAGAAAAAGGAATTAAATCTGGCAAAAGTGAGCCCTTGGTTATTATACCTGAAGTAGGAAGTAGACCCATGTATTCACATTTAACCTGTTAATGACAGACTCACCCTGTGTGAAGCAGAAACAAAAGTGAAGTCAGTGGATTTATCCAACTTCAGTTTTGATGTCAGAGGAAATTACTTATCCCTTTTTTTTGCCATTTTACTGGCTTTGCTTCTCCTCAGATTTCTTGGGTTTTGAGAGTCTTGGTTTTTCTCCATAAAATCTGAAATGGTAGAGTGCTGTAATGGTTTGTATTGGAAGGCACCTTAAAGACCATCTCGTTCCAGCAGCCCTGTTATGGGCAGGCAGATCAAAGCCATGAGAGGAGGTTGCTTAAGTCCCTGTCCCACCTGGCCTTGAACACTTTTGGTAGGAAGAGGAGGAACTTGTTTTCAGAAGAGAATGTGATAATGTGATATCCCGATCCTGTTTTCAGCTTTTCTGATTTTCAATTTTTTTATTTATTTGTTTGTTTGTTTTTGTTTTTATTTTGTTTTGAGAAACTATCTGAAATTCTATGAACCCAAGGGATTGTTGCATCTGCTGGAAAATAATATTCTGACACTTTCACCCCTCAAGAGTCCCATAAATCTCCATGCCTTTGAGCTATTTTCTGGGTTTCTGCTTAACACTACCTGATGTTTTCATCCCCATAGCAGGAAGATAAAAAGCATACAGTCTTCTCTCCATGACATTCTCTCCACAAGGCTTGACTTTATGGTTTTCTAAACCTGTCATAGGAAAAATAGAGGGCTTTTGGTATTTACCACCTGATTAATTGCCACCTTGTCAAATCAGGCTGAAAAAGGTGCTTGAGCTGCAAGCACTTTGATTTCTCATCAGGTACAGGATATATATGACTTTTTTTAACAAAGAAAAGCTGTGAAGCTGTGTTGGCTAATGGTGCACTGAACATCTCTGAGGATTCATCCTTGCCATTCTCAGAAATAATGTGAAAAGTTATCATCTTGACCTTAGCTTACTAAGCAGCAGGTACACTGCAAAAGACCTAATTTTTCACTTCCATGACTTGCTTTTATATATTGGTTTGGGTTTTTTTTTTTTTTTAAGAATAAGCTAATAATTCCAAGACACTGGTACTGTGAAATGGAATTGTAAAACTCAATAGATTTAAAGTAACCTAAAGTGAGTTTTTGAGGGTTTTCAGCCAGACCTTTTGGCATCTTTTATTATTTAGTTTTTCTTCTTGGAGTTCCTAAATGCCTACTAAAATTTGAAACTGTGGTGCAGGTACACTGATGGTAAATTGAAATCAAGTTTGCTTTTCTCAGTCTCTCTTTCAAAATGTTATAGACCATAAATTGAAAACTAGTTTTCCCTGTTATCTTCCGTGCCTGCTGGGTTCTATTCTGCAAGAGTCAAATGATGCAATTTGAAAAAGACAGGGAAAATATAACGGGAAGCTGGTCTCCAATTCTAAGAAAAATAGCCCTTAAAACATTTTACACTATTTACTCTGCTCTGATATTGAGGTGGAAGTTTATTTCCCTTTGCATTGGTTCCAGTGAAATGCTAAATGCTCTCGATGAATGAAAACTTGAAAAAAAAATAAATATTCAGATTTAACAGCAGAGAATAAAATTATACAGAGGTGATAAATCAAGAGCCCTTTGTTAGCTGACTATTAAAAGTAAAATATTAGTTTTTTCTAATCACAGTGGAAAACTAAGCCAAAATGCAGGTATTTGGAACATAAATCTTTTTTATAGTTATAATAAAAGGAATTTTTGAGTGATGCTGGCTCGCTTTTTGACTTCAGAACCATTCATTAACAAAAATAGGATGTTTATGCTTCTTAGGCATGTGTCAGGATGAGAAGTCAATGCCAACGTTATAAACAAAGATTTAACACAGTTTTTTTGGAGTTATTGTAGTGATGGCTTTCCCACCAGGAAACTACTGAATGAAAATTCAATCTTGATATGAAAACATCATATTTAACAAAGTGACAATAGATATGTTCATAGATTTTTCCATAAAAATGATGATAGTAGCTGGTTCCTGAATAGGTTTGAAATAAAAAAAAGCTACAATAGGTTGGGATGAAGCCAGAGACATGTAATGGAAAGATTTCAATGCAGAAGGTGTAGAAAGACAAAAACACAACCTTCAGATTTATTAAATGACAAGGAAAACTACATCTCTAAAGCAACAGAACCAGCTTAAAAGTAGTTGGCTCTGCCTCTTCTAGTTTCTGAATTTGTGGATCATCTGACATTTTATTGCTTCTCAGGTTCTCTTTCCCTCTAAACAATGGCAGGTCCCTTTGCAGCACCAGCCTTTCAGTTCAGTGTGACAAAGAAATTTCTCCATTTTTATCTTCAGCAGACTTAATTCAAATTGTCACCGATCTGGACAGGAAAATGATCAGGTTTTGCACAATCACCACACAATCATCATTCTCATTCTGGTTGTTCAGTGCAATGAGCTGGTGGGAGTGTTCCCTCTCAGTCTTTTTTTTTTCCCTTGGCTACCCTCTACCCCTTCATCCACTCCCTCCAAATTACAAAGCCTGTAAGTAAAACAAACTAAAACTTTAAACTCTCAGCTTCCACACAAAATATAAAGGAGCAGCTATCACAATACAAAATGAATAGCAGGAATCACAAACACTTCTTCCCATACCAGAAACTCTAAATTAAATTTGGTTACCTGAGGAGTAAAAGCTTTCTCTGACTGCTGCACTGCAACTTAAAGATTCAATTACCCACTTCCATCATGCTGGTTTTGTACCACTAAAGTAAAACTGACTTCTCAAAGAGAAAGTCACAATCAATACAAAACCACTAGGGTGGTTAAACATGTTACCAAGTTGCCAAACTAATCAGAAAATTATGTGCCTAAAATCCCTGCATTCTTCAGTGAGGACTGAAAGGTTCATTTGATTCTATTAGGACAGAAACATAAGCAGCATTATCCCTCCCAGGGGTGCTTTCAGGGCCTTTTTATGCTTGACCATACAGTGAAGTGCTGTTTAAGGTGCCCTTAGTGTCTGCTAGTTCCTGAAGTCAAATTATCCAAATGTATTGTCTCACCCAGCAGCTGGGTTTTAAAGGTAACATTGCTGCCATAAATGCAGGTGGCAAGTTGCTTGGTACCTTCCTGACTCTCCCCAAAAGACCAAATATCTGGTGTTATTTAAAGATTTCAGATGCTATCTAAACCAAACCACCTCACACATTTCTAGAGCTGTGGGATGAAAGGAATGAGATTGTAAGGGAGCCCTAGAAGATGACAGAAGGGAGAGTTTATTTTCAAATTACACTCTGACTTCCAGATTTTGGTCTTTCAGAAATGTCAAAAGCATCACACAGACCTTTACCTTGTGCTTTTAAATACTGTGGGGACCTCATTAATCATCCTGGGTAGGTTATACACTCAACCTCTTCCTGACCAGATACATTTCTTTTCCCTTATGATTGACCAAAGCCTATAATCTACTATCTGATTTCAGGCCCTTTTGTGAAGGAGATGGCCAAGTTTTCAACCCTGCTCTGTAAAGCCTCCCAGTTCCAATCTCAAATGTGATTAAGATAATTTGAATAGTTTTCCAAGCCTTGAGTGTTCGAACAAATGTCTCAGTGTTGCAGTAGTATGGATGAGATTCTGGTTTAATGGCCTTTTGTCTCTTAATAGAGGTCTAAACCTTGGCTGTGTAGCAGCGAGAAAAACCTGTAGGAGGAAAATTTTTCCTCTGTATCATCAGAGGAAACCAGAAAGCAGATACATCCATTAGGTGAGAAAATTACAGAGCAGGTAAAGGAATGAAGGGAAGGCATGAGAAAGAGACAGCAGGACTATTGTGATCAAACCACTGTCCCATTTCACCCCTGCTGCTCAAGTCCAGCAGCAGCTCCTGGTAGTCTTCATTGAAATCTCTTCTTGTGGAGAAAAGATGCTCTTTATGCACTGTCCCTTTCTCTCTTTTCACTGTGCACCCAAGTTTGGATTTCTTCTCTTCATACATGCTTGCTTTCCTCCCTAGTGGAATATGTTTAGTGCCATTTTGTCATACAGAAGCCACTGCTTGTTTATCTTTTTCCTTCAAGCTGTCGTCTGGGTGAATGACTGTGAGGGTTTAAGTGAAACTTGCTCTTAGCAGCCCCTGGCAGTTATGTGTTTGACATAAAAGGTCACAAGGAAGACATGATAGAAAAAAATTACATCTCTGTAGCCTAAAAAAATTAAATAATTACCTAAACATTTTTCTAATCAATGGACAGCAATAGACACACATAGACTTTTACATACACAGTTCAGTATGGTAATGTCCTTCTACTCAGAAATTCCAACCATTTCACTTCTTTGGAAAGCTTTAAAAATCGTGAATATGTTCATCCCAAAGCTAGTTGTAGTTCTCAATATGTTCTTGCTTTTTTTTTTCCCTAGTGTATCTGTATGAGATGTGCAATGGAAAGTGAACTACAAGAATTTGTTTATCCAGTGAAGAGGACAGAAAAATTAGAATTTAAATTTTGTAGATGGTCATGGGTCTAACTGTAACAAATCTCCACTAAAGATCAAAAGAAAGCTCTTTCATGACATTTCTGCTTTGCCTCCATGTTTATTATATGTATGTGCCATCATTTTGGTTTCTTAATTTTTATGGATTTGGTGTAATTAGCATTGAGAACATGATTCCTTTCATCACATTACTAATAACTCAGAAAAATAATAAAGTCTGCTATGTTAGGAAAAAAACCAACATCTCATAAGTTTGAATATTGCAATAAGCTGGAATCTCCATCAGTAAAGCATTTAGATCAGGTTTTTAGTCCAAGATGGTTCATAATGATTTTTCCTTTAGGCTGAAGAATGTAGTGGGTGTGTTCTTTAAGAGATCTTCTTTACCTTAGGTAACTTTAAAGATTTCTCAGGTAAATTAGAGAAAGTTGTAGCTGAACTGTGATCAAGGAACTGAAGCCTCCCTGAGGAAAGAGACAGTTTAATTTCTGTACACTCAGCAGAGCTAACTAATTTAAACAGTTCCAATTTTTATATTTTTAACTTCTTTTGTGAAATGTTCCAAGACATTTACAAAATGAAGTTTTAATGATTGCTTTGTTTCTTCTTAAATCTATAATGTGAAGAACACCATTCCCACAGCTCCCATGGGAGGCAGGGGAGAAGCAGGGAAAAGTCTTAGACACAAAGGCTCTAAAGGAGGAGTAATTTGCTTATGCCACCCACTTCTGCCCTCAGCCATGATGAATCTTACACACAAAGATTACTGTGGACAGTAAAGGCCATTATGATAATCTAGTCTGACTCTGCACAACACGGACCAAAAACCTTCACCAATCATTTCTGCATCACAGCTGTAACACGAGGCTGTAATCTGTCTTTTTAAAAAGCACTCTAACTTGATTAGAAGAGCTATCACACCCCCTAATAAGTTGTGTTAACAGCTTGTTATCCTCTTTTAAAATTTGTGTATCCAAGTACATCAAGATCCAGTCCCTAAAATTTCAATCTCTATTCTGAACTGAAGAGCCACAATTCTTTCACAATTAAGTTCTACTTGATTGTGATCTTAATCTTTTAACCTTCTTTTGAATAGGATAAATAGACTGTTATTCATTATGCCCTCATGTTAAAACCTATTTTTCAGACCTTAGATCATCCCAGCTCTTTTCTTTTTGCCTTTTCTTTGAACTCCTGACACAAGACAAGAGGATGATTTTCCAACAATGGTCTCATTTAAAGTCACCATTCCAAGGAAAAATCAATCACTACATTCACCTCAGGAAACCAACTGGTAAGAGCACTGGTGTGCTTCCACACTAAGGCATATTGGCATGAATAAACACTGAACCACATATTTAAGCCAAGAAATCAACTACCAGAACATTGGGTAGTTTTCTTCATTATTCTACTGCTGCCTTAATGTCCAACAGCCTATAAATAAGCTTATATTATACAAAGTGAGTTTAAGATTAGAAATAACTGATATTATTAAACCTGTGTATTAATTCTGGTGAATTTATCCTTCAGATATCCAATATTCTTAACACCAAGGAAAATTAATAAGTGCACAGTGTGGTGCTCTGTAGTTGTGTATTGGTCATTCCAGAGCATGTATATAGAATATAAATGCATGACAGCTTGATCTTTAATCCACATTTCATAAAGTAGATCTTCTACAATCAATTTACAAAGCATATAATTTAGCTATTCCATGAAGGAACTTAATTTCCAGCTGCTCTGATGCTGCAATGTTCTGTCCTGTGCTCACAGAAGCTGTAGTGCTGATGATGGCCAGGACAGTAACTGCCCCCCTGTGCTCCATATCCTAATACAGGTTATGTTCAAACTAACCAGAGATATCTCATCCAAATCAAAGTCCTGTATCAAACATTTTTTTTGGCCTTTTATAGCTTTTAATATTAGGATTTTTACCCATCTATGGAACTGCAATATATTAAATTTCTCATTCACTTGGCAATGAGGACATTTTCTTTGATAAAAGCCACAATTTCTTGTGTCTTCCTTAGATACAGAACCCAAATATTACCTAGAAGACAAGGTGATACATTACTAGTTTACTGTCCCTTTCAATAATGTCACTTTGAAAGGAGTCAGGTTTATCCTATGGTGTTGTGAGGCCCCCACACTCATCCATTTGGTGGATGTGGGTGCAGTTAAAACATGGTGAGAGATGGAAAAATATCCTGACCAGATCCCACAATGGTACAGGGGAAGCAGAGAGATAAACCTACCCTAGTGATAACCACCCCTTCATGGCACCTGCCGAATTTCCTGATGCAGCTCAGATAAGCTCCAGTGCACCTGTTTCCATATTCCTCTCTTCAACTAACCAGATTTCCAGGTCCTTGGCATTTTTCCAGATTATGTTTTTATGACAACATCACAAGTTACCAACTTGAGGCACAGCCTTACTGGGATAAACATTCCACAAACACACAGGTGGTGTTTCAGCCCTGAGACAATTGGCAGGTCAGCAAAAGATGGGGAAAAGGAAATTGCTGTTTTGAAATAAATGCAGGGTATGGAGATAAGTTACGGATAAAGTTATCACTTTAATGATTCTGATGAAGTGACAAGAAATTAACAGAGAGCTTTTGATTTCTATTCAAACATAAGAAAATATTACTTTGCCTAGGAGTTAGATATGAGGTCCATCAACAAGGAAGAGTGCATTCAGAGAGGTTGGGGGTAGTGACAAAGGAGAACCACCTCATTTGTTCATTAGTAAATCATTCAGAATGCTTACTTCTGATTAATTCCATGGGTCTGTGATGGGCAAAAGAATATTTTTACCTTACCTAATCTTCAGAAATTATTAAAATACATTGCTTTATATTTTCAAAAAATATTTCAGTATAAAAGCACTAAAGAATTCATGTATTCCAGAAGATGAAGGTTAGCAAGCTCATCAGCAATTGAAACCAGGGATTTATAATCCAGGATGCTGGGAAAGCTCAGGAAATGGTGCTGCTACCAATCCTACCTGTAATATGATCAAAGGGAAGAAATCTACTAGAGATCAGAAGAGGAGTGTGTGTTCCTCATAGATAAAAGGCCTTGAAATTCAGAAGCTGGTTATAAAATTGATGGCAAGTAAAATGATCCAAAATACAATAGGGTGCAAAAATACCAGGACGAAATCTTCAGAATCAAAAAGGCATAGTGACTCCTGTAGTTTGTCTCAGCTCCAAAAACACTCAAAAAAACCCACAAAGCTTTTAGAAGCCCTTAGCATAATGATTGTGTGATGGGTATGCCTTGGACACCTGCCAGACACCCACACAACCACTCTCTCATTCTCTCCTTAAGAAAAAAGCTGAGATCAGTCACCAATTACCATCATGGGGAAAAAATATTCAACTTGAGAAAAAATAATACAATTTAAATAGATTTGGACAGTGAGTAACAAAGACAAAATGAAAGCAATTTTCTCCCCATCTCTCCTTTTTCCCAGAGTCAGGTTCACTCCTTAATTCCTGACTCCCCTTATTCTTCATCTCCAGGAATGGGCAAATGAGGAATGGTGATTTATGGTCAGACCATAGTAGTTCTTCTCTACAGCTCCTCCTCTCCTCTCCTCTCCTCTCCTCTCCTCTCCTCTCCTCTCCTCTCCTCTCCTCTCCTCTCCTCTCCTCTCCTCTCCTCTCCTCTCCTCTCCTCTCCTCTCCTCTCCTCTCCTCTCCTCTCCTCTCCTCTCCTCTCCTCTCCTCTCCTCTCCTCTCCTCTCCTCTCCTCTCCTCTCCTCTCCTCTCCTCTCCTCTCCTCTCCTCTCCTCTCCTCTCCTCTCCTCTCCTCTCCTCTCCTCTCATCCTCCACTGACCTGGGTGCTTGCAGAGCTGTTTCTCACATTTCTTTCCTCACTTCACTGAGTGTAATCTTGTCCTGTGTTAAATACATTTTCCCAGGGGCACCAGCAGCTTGGCTCCTGGCTCAGGTGTGTCCTGCAGCCGTTCATGGGGCCTGGCTGGAGCTGCCCTTGTGCAGCACACACTGCTCCAGCCTCTCCTGCAGCTCCCCACTGCCAGCACCTCACTGCAGATACCCAGTGCTCCAGGATTTTAGCAGCTCTGCAAGGAACTGAATGGGTTCTGATCAAGAAATGAAGGATTTTGCTATGTTTATGGTGCTTGGGTATAAAAATTCAAAGAATGAGCGACTTCTTCAATGTGAGCCATTTCATCCCTGCAATAGCTTAATCTGCAATCTTAAACACAATGCCTGTGCTCTCCCTTGCCATGGACATCCTCTGTCCATCAGCTATAAAGCTGGATGCACAAGGGGCCATGCACAAGCTGCATGGGATCTGTAGTCTTGGAAGAAAGGTAGACTTATGTTAGTGGAGCAATTTGTATTGAAATCCAGAGATTCCTTTTTTCTGTGTTCATCAAGCCCTTTATGCTCTGATGTATAGGATTAAACATGGGGAGGGATTTGATAATTTCAGAACCTACACCCTAAAAAGTAACTTATTTGTTGAAGGTGAATGTTACATGATGAGAATTACAAAGCAATGCAAAGGATCTCCATGTGATTGTTGGAGTTTTGTACTCAAATTCCATTTCAGTGTGAATCACTTTTACTCACAGATCATCTGTCTCAGTGAACATATTCAAGGGCTCAACAAAAGGAATAAGAATGTCTGCCAGATGCCTCCAAACATTTGCTCAGTCCTCCCTGTGCAGTAGCTTGAACAAATCACCTCATCCCAGCTCACCCACTTCTGTTTTTTCTCTCACATGTTGGCATTGACTTTCACCCCCGACATGACCTGATTAATGAGGTTAAAGAGATGCAGGGGATGCTGCAGAGAGATGCAAGGTTGCATTGTGCAGGCTTTGCACAGCACATGTGCAGAGTGTGGCATATTTGAGGGTGCAGTAGCTGCAGCACAGGAACATTATTTCACTGTTTATGTCATTGCAGGTTGTGGTTTAATCATGCAGAAGGGCAGGTCCCTGATGTGGGATACTTACACTGGATCCTGGATTCTTCTGGGTTTTTTTTGTTTGGTATTGGGTTTTTTTCTATCTTTGAAGACTTATTTACATATCAGACTAGATTGTAACTCTTGCAAGGTTTCCAAATCATCAGGCCACCTTCCAATCCAAAAGAGAAACAATGAATCAGACACATTTCTTAGATGAGCCTATGTGTTTATGTGAAATGTTTACCAGTCCTCATTTGAACAGAAGGGACAACAGAGATCACTGCTTTGCTTGCCTGCTGGGAGGAACAAAGAGAAATTGGTTTAATTTGGAAGAGAGAAGGTTCTGCCTGGATGTTAGGAAAAACTTTGGAGCTGATAGGGGGGCAAAAGCCCAACTCAGGATAACGTGTCATTGAGGGCTCTCAAGAAGAGGCTGGGCAGCAGCTCAGTGAGGACTGCTGCACCACACCAGGGATGTGTCCTCAACAGTCTTTTGAAATGTTTGTCTGTGGTTTTGTGGGTTACTCTGTGCTAACCATAAACAAATACTGTTTAATCTTAAAGTCCACAGAAATATTTTCTTCCCCCCCCCCCCAGTTAAATATTTCAGAGAAAATAAACCCCCTGCCAAAAAAATCACCCAAACCAAAACCTGCTCAAGGAAAGAAGAGCACTGATTTTGATGAGTGATTCAGTCTGGGCTCTCATGTATCTTGGACTAGCTCTGTGACTTTTGAGCTGAGAAAGGCTATTCTTCTCACAGATCTAAAGGAGGAGCCTCTCTGCAGTGTGTCAGACCCTAAGGGCTGCTTGTTAGACAGAAATGCTTGTGATGGTACCTGGTGCTCTGATACCAAGTTAGAGGTAGAGCTGCAAGTTTATCTTTTCCCCTCCTCCTCTTCAATGTCCTAATTTTTTCAGTCCTTCTTGCAGCACTTTTGTGCCTAATTCCAGGATCTGAATTTCAGTGCTACAAATCATCAAAATCATTATAACATTAAGAATTTCCATCTAGCTACACCTATTGTGGTAATGCCAGTGATGAGTCTCTGTGCCCTACATCTCTCTGTAACAGGATTTTCTTTCAGATGACTTCAGAACATCTATTTAACTAATTGATAAAACAAGACAATTGAGTTCCAAAGCCAATTGAGGTGTATAATCAAGGAAAGCTGATGATTTTTTCTTCCAAGCTGATCTGGCAATTTTCAAACCAATCTTGTTAATCAAAAAAACACAGGTGTGGGAACTAAAAATAGAGCTGTAAACTTAAATTTATTTTGTTCTGATAAAAAAATTTGTCTCACTTTTCTTTCTTCCAGAGGAATTTTAAGCAGACCATAAGAGCAGCTGAATTAGAGAAGGTTGGAAGGTTCTGCACATATGTGAATTAGACACTTTCTCTGTAACAAGGATAAGTTTTTAAACTAGGAGCAAAAAAAGTATACTTTGAAAACCATTAAAATTTAGAATATGATAGCCAGAAATGTTTGTTAAAGTGGATTACTTTACTTTTAGAACTGTGTAAACTAGACACAGGAAAGGCTCTATTGCTATTTGTGTTCAACATCATAGAAACAAGAGGCTTCCATATGATTAGACCCTTATTATTAGGCTTGGTATAAGTGAAAAATAATTCTTTGCTGAGAAAAAAAAAAAAAGGATAGAAAGGTTTAAGAGTATGTCTTCACACACATAAGGATAGAGTGAGGTGCCTGAAATATTTCAACACAAAGAGGCCTTTGCATTATTAGAAAAGACATTTCAGACATCTGAGTGTGTCCCTCCATGTGGGACTGTCTGTAAAAGGGCAGCCTCTAAAAGCCACATTTATGGGATGACACGAGGACTACTTTACTTTCTGCTAGCAAATAACTGGACACCATTGTTGAGGCCTGACTCATCCCCTGTTAACTGGGCAGCTTTGGAGGATTCTGTAGAGTAATGCTTTGCAAAAGATGCAGTAGGAAAGAAACAGTCCTAGACTTGTAACACCTGAGTTTATCAGATGTTTAACTCTACTGATTCTCAAACATTGCCAATAAACCAGACCCTCACTCTGAGAATTTTTCTATCAGAATGCATCTTATTTGATATATCAGCGGAAGGTGAATGTAAGTATCACTAGTGACTGAATTTGGTTTGTATGTCATTGTATTTCCTTCATGAATTTCAGTTTGGAACAAGAAAAATTAGGCCATTTTGCATTATTTGGTTTTGTGTGTTACTGTATGAATGCAATGACTTTGCCCTGGGTGCTTACACAGACCTGCACACAAGGAAAGGTTTCACTTCTTGGAGTGTAAATGGTTACAAGAGGAGGCAAGAACATAAGGCTTAGAACAATGAGCAATCTGGATGCCAGCCCTACCCAATGCCAGCTGCCTTTATGAGCTTTATCAAATCAAAGAGAAAATGTGCTGAAGGGAATAGGGATGATTCAACACATGGAAAAGTGAGGGCACCGTAACACATACTTTGATCCTATGGCAACTGAATTATTTAGATTTAACACTGGAAAATTATCTGTCTGCATAATTTCACTAACAATCTCAAAACCAAAGAGCATTTAATTTCCTTATTCCCCTACTTCATTCAATAGATGAAAACTAACAGTAGGAGTATGAAGAATGAAATGTTTTATTATTATTATGTTGTAAGGATTATTTAAATATACACAGCTAAGCCTGTTCTGGAGAAAAAAATATAGGGATGGAACTGGTATTAGAGGTTAACAATCCCTGTGATAGAGAGGGAGCATTTTTTAAAGCAGCAGTGGAACAAATCCTTCATAAAGAGCCTCTTGGACATGCCATCAGGTATTGGTGAAATCCTCTGTGTGCACAATCTGTTTAGACACACAAGCTTTGCTTGTGAAGGCTCTGCCACAAGCATTTGCAGATGTCAGGTTTCATCTCCTCTGCCTGTAAGACCTGAAAGCAGTGTGAGGCTGAAGCCCCTCAGCAGATGTGCCCTTGTGTGATCTCACCTAATATATTCAGGAATTAATATATTGTGAGATTTTTTTGTTTATCCTCCTTGCAAGACTTCTACATGAAAATTCTTCAAGCAACTCTTCTTCTTTGTATTGCCTGCTACAAGCTGGGCTGAGACATGGGTGGTTTGCTGGGACTCACAGCATGAACATTCCTCATTCTTGTTTATAGCAAATTAAGTCAAACCAGAATTGTGGCCACAGCCATTACTCACACATCTCCCTTCTACCATCTGCTTTTCAAGGCTGTGGAAGGTTTTCCTTCCAGTTCTCAAGGTGAGTTGTTGCCTGGGCAGAGCTGTGCTGTGAGCTCTGTGCCTGTGTGCGCCTCTCACTCAGTTTAGTAAAGACTGCTGCCCACCAAATATTATTCCTTATTTGCTGGGCCACTGAAAATGTGATTTACTTACTGCTTCAGAATTAGTATTCATGAACCTGTGCCTGAAGCTCAGGTCTTCCCTTTCTTTCAGTGAATGCTGTATGTTTTAAGTCCCTGCCTTGCACTTTACTCTGGACAAAATGAAACTTGAATTATTCTCTGCAAGGAAGAAGAACAAGAGTAGCTCTCTCCTGTCAGATTGTCCTGAACATTCTGGTGAGAGGAAAGCCCTGAGAAAGTTTTGAATTACTTCTGCATAGAACTTGAGTAACCGGTAAAAAAAGTATAAATTCTACCCCAAATTTCCTTTCCTGTAAATACCAAGGAGACATAGGCATCCTCCTGAAGCTTGATTAGTTACCCAACACCTGAGAATAAATCAGTGATAGGCAGCTCTGTCAGAGAAGTAGCTGTATATGAGTGAGGCCACCTGGCTATATCTGTGAGTGTTGCCACTGTCTTACATAAAAGTTTCTTGGTTTAAAGTTCAAACCCATACACCTCTGTTTGTCCATAGGATTATTTTGCTTATAGCCTTACATCTAGAGTGTGATTGAAGGATTTAGTGAGATGGCATATATGTCAGCATAAAAATTATTATTACAGAACCATTTCAGACATACCAGAAGTGTCTCCTTAATTGAGTCTTGCTTAGTGTCCTGGGAATACTTCTTATGTGGGATTATGCCCTCCTGAGCTAGCAGGGAACATGCGTGGATGGGCACATGATAAAAATAAAGCTCTGATGCAAAAAGGTTCAGAATAGAGCTCTTAACAGAGATGTTTTCTACAGGCAGCTCTTGGCATTGGCTTTGTTCACAAAGGTCCCATGATCTTACAGAAAAAGAATTTAGCTTCTAAGCACTTGGTGTGTTTAGAAATGCAAATATCTTTGTGCCTGGCATTTGTGATGGCTTGTCAGATTTAGGTTGCTGTGTGTGAAAATATACTCAGAAAAATGACCTCCTTTTGCTTTTGTTAATACAATATCCCAAAATTATCTCTCCTGTTCTAGTTTCTACTTCCTTTTGAGTCAAGCCCAATTATCCCTGCAGCTTTCCAGCTGAATGAGCAATATTTCAGGGGATTGCTCACCTATGTACACTGAAGCACAAAGGTACACACTGCTCGTCTGTCAATCAACAGGTCTTTAATAACTATGGTACACAGAGAAATTTTGTAATCATGAAACAGCCTATGTCTACATCTACCCTGAACCCTCTTCATGCCCTCTCAACCCTCAGAAAACTAAAGCAGACTTTGATCCACTTGTTGGCACGGGGGTAATTTTGTCTTAAGTAAATCCTTGTGCTAGGAGATGCAAAGCATCTTGTCCTTTTTCAGGAGCCTGCCTCCTTCTAAAGTCTTTGCTTTGTGAGCCCAGACCATGAACCTCTTTCAAATAGCCCTCAGTCAGTAGCTTAGGGGAGAAGATGGATGCTGTGGCTTGTGAGGTTGTTTTTGTTGTTTGGCCAGGGCATTGGTGTTGATTATTTTCATCAAGTTTTTGCAAGATATCAGAGAAAAAGAATTTTAACATACTGCAGTGAGAGTGGAATTTCCTAGGTGCATTTGTTACTAGAATAGCTCCATAGAAATATATCAGCAGGGAATTTGCCCCAAAGCCTTTTTCAAATACAAGAGTTTTCAGAAGCTTTTAGTGACAAAGACTGTTAAAGAGGCCAATTAAATAATAGCCATCCTAAAGTCAACTGGAAATTGTCTTTGATATGGGAATTCATCTGTGTCAATAAGTGAAGCCTGCTGGGAGAAGGTGAAATAAAAATAAAAGTGTCATGGCTAGTGGCAGGGAAGTAGATAAAACTCAATAGCTTAGCTTGACACATACATTCACAACTATAAAATTGAATTATAAATAATATATATATATATATATATATATATATATATATATATATATATAAAATGAAATTTAACTTCTCCCTCTCCATTCTGGAATGGATTTAGTTCTACACATCCTACCCTGAGAAAAAAAGAAAAAAAACTCTTTTTCCTTTTGGATTTCTCCCCCATACCTAATATGTTATCATTACAACTTGAAATCTCATATCTATATACCAAGAAACAGCTTCCATATCTACCAGAGTGAAAGTATTTGGATCATGCACTAAATGTATAACCTTCATCTGAGCAAAACTAATCACTATTATTCACTATACAGAACACAGGAAATCTCTAATGCCAATTTTGTAGCAGTTTATAAACCAACTTTCTGAATATATGCCCTCTTAAATGTTTTGTCTTCATCATCTACCTCTGAATTTTGTGCCCTGAAACAATTGATTAGTATTATGCAACAGACATTCTCTCTTGAAGTTAATAAAAAAGCCTCACTAGATGTTACTGCCACAAACTCTTTTGAAAAATGACATTCTCTTCTTAATAATGATCTTCTCAGCTGCATTTCAGAAGATAAAAATATAAAGCAATCTGTGCTTCAGTAATAATGATCTACTTATTTTTTATGTCTCCTTTTCAGTAAAATACTTTCACCCGTGCATATGATTAAAAAGTCATCTTGCTGATCAGTTGGCTTTACAGCTGTCACAAATTTTTCATCAAGCAATGTACAGTAGATGATTCTGAACATTTTATTCTGATATTGAATGATAATAAATGTTTTATTGATTGGACATATTATGAAAACATAAAGTATTGATGACTGGGATTGAATAAAATTGGTATTGTTTTATGACAACAAAAGATTTCCTGAAATGATTTTCAAAAGCTGCTAAGCCATAACAATGGAAATTGTTTATAATCCAAGCAAAGAGATTGGACAGTGATTTTTGCTTGGGATCAAATGCAAGACTTTCAAAACCCAAAGTCACACCTTTAATGTCTAAAGTTACTTTTTTAGTCCAGACTGAAGTTGCCTAAATTCTAACCTTGAGTTTTTGCCCTGCTGATGGAGCAGCTCTTTCTAAAGAAACCAGTGCCCATTGTCTGAGCCAGCAGCTGCTGTGTTGTATCCCTATGCTTGGGTAGTCTGCCCTGTGAGAGTTGTGGTTTGTCAAGTTAACCTTGGAGAATTCCAGATTCCAGCAAAAACATTACAAAATTTAGTCAAGAATTAAACCAAGGGCAGAAAAATGCCTATCAGGTACTTTATCACCTCTGAACTCAAATGGAAAATGAGGGTTTCTAGTCTAGAAATCCTGATAACTTGTAAAAAAAAAAAATCTCTGACAACAAGTGACTTATTAGTCACCAGAAGTTTTCATTCCTCTTTTCCTACTGTTTGTCTGGTTTGGATTTTAAGAACTTTTTCAAGAAAAGGGATTGTTAAATTCTTAATTTTTTTCAGGATGTTTATTTTCTCCACACTTCTGTAGTCAAATTGGGGGGAAAAAAAGTAAAAGGGGGAAGGCAAGTGCAAAGGAATAAAATATAGAGGAAGAAGCTTTCAGTCATATGATTTGGGAAAGTTTTCCCCAATATTATTTTTTGTTTTCCTTTTGGTAAAAAAAAAAAAGAGTAAATACGAAGACAGTAAAAAATATTGTCAAAATGGGAAAATAACACTGAAAACTAGCTCCAGTTCTCCTGCTAGGCAGCCAGTGATATAAAAAAGAGTTCCAATTTTGTTAATTAATTGTTGTGATCAAAATGTCTTTGAAAACTGATAATAATGGATGGGGTGGCATAGAGGAAAATCTTCCCCATTTCCTAGCATTATAGATATATGTAAATTAAACATTACTGCAAGAATCATAACCCAGGGAGACACAACATAAAAATCACTAGAAAAACAGGAAGGAAAGACTCCCATCTTCAGTGACTTTAGTGATAGCTTGTTTCCTTCCTTTCCATCCTGATCAGATGGTCCTTCTAGTAACACCTCCACCCACCTCCCAAAGCTGCTGGCAATATCCAGGGTTTCAGTGGAAGCCTGTCTCCCCTCCCAAGGGATTTCCTTGCTTTGTCCTGTCAGGCAGCATCAGCAGCTGGCCTGGCTCAGAGCTTTAGTTGGATTCAACTTTATTTTACACACCCACTCAGTTCAGCTGCTGCCCTTCTTGCAAACTGCTGCTGCCTATCACACAAACCTGTGTGCTCCCTTCCACAGAACCCTCCATCAGCTCTGTCAGTCCTCAGAGCAGAGGAGGCACCAGCTGTCGAGCAGCTGAACACAGGAGGTGTGTAAAAATAAACTCCACCTTTATAAGGTAACAGCTCTTTGCCTTTCTCTTCTCTGAGCCCCAGAATTCAACCACAATGATGGATCAGTTCCAGAGGAACCATCAATCGTTGGCCCATGCAAAATGAATTCTCTTTGACAGCACATCTCCATTTCATGAATGGTATGGTACTTTCTGCCCTACAGTGTCTGAAAAGGATTTGCTAATCAATACCATAAGGCTGCGTTGCAGCAAAAGAAGACTGGAGCTGTAAATTCTTCAGTATTTCTCTACCTGATTTTGCAAGAAGCAGCAATATAAGAATGGTGATTAGGGGTTATATATGGTGAATCTGTTTGTTTCTACCAGACTATTGCAATTACAGCTTCAGCAAAACCACAATTACAGTTTTAAGAGCCCAGTTGACCTAAACGCTAATTTTCTCAACACCTTGGGAGTTGAAATGTCACATACTGTTTTCCTGCACAGAATTGAAGCTTGTCTAAAAAAATGGAGGAGAACTCAAATAATCTGCCCTGGATAATTTCATCAGTGATTAAATGATGTGTATTTTATGGGCTGGTTTCTCCTAGGCCCCATTTGGAAGGTGAGGTTGATGGACTAGCAGCCAGCTGTAGCTGGTGCACAATGAAGGACTGGTATTCTCTGTTTTTCTCACGTATAACTCAAAATTCATCCTCAGATACACTCACCCAAAGAAAGAATTGTTTAACAATGCAGCAGCTCTCTGAATCTAAAAGATAATAAAGCAGCAGCACCTCTTTTAATTCGGGGGGATACAGCTGTGAGTGACAGGAGAGAGCCTGTGTATGCTCCTGAGCTCTAAGATCAGTTAATTTGATTGCCATGCAGGACTTGTCTGTTTGAAATGAACAGGAGTCTGTAAATGCCAGCTTGCAGTCATTTTGCTGCTTTATTTCCTTGCACCCACCACACTTTTGCAGGGGGTTTGGGAAACGGGCATGACACATGAAGGAAGAAAAAGAGAAAGGGGCATTCGCTGAAAAAAAGTAAAATGAAAATTAATGGGTATTAAAGAGAAGCAGTCAGGGGCCTATAAAGCCAATATCCCATCATTAAGGAAGGCAATTCAGTTACAGAGAGTGCACAGGCAATTACATTCTTGCCAAGGGAGCCTGAGGCTATCCATGGAAATATTTACCTGACGCTGTGTGTGTTTGCTCCTTAAAAAAAGAATAAAAAAAAACCTAAACAAAAATCAAACTTTTAAAACAACACGACAAATTTATGTGTACATGAAATCAAAGGGGACAATTTACAGTTTTAACAATACAAAATAAAAACATACTGATATCCTGAGCTGTCCTTTATTTTTCCACAGTGTAATTACTGACGTGTATGAGTTGAAAATTCAGCTAGCATATAAAGAAAGCACTCATCATTTGTTTTGACCACCAAAGGTTTAAAAATGGCTTATTTCTGATATTTTAATCTTGGGACATATGTAGTTCTCGTCGTAGGATGTGCAATTGCTTGGGAAATAGTTATAAAAATAACTTCAAAGAACAGAAACAGAGCACACTGATTTGGAGGCCTCACAAGTGCTGCAATTTTCTGGATATATGTAGACAAAATGTTGACATTTATAATTCCAGAGTTTTTTTCACATTCAGACAATTTGTCATTATTTGTATCCTGATCAGGAATCAGGCTTCTAAGCATTGCACACGAAAAACCCCAAAACAGGATCTGTTTTAGGAACATCAAAGTCTCAATGCAAGCACTGTTCCCAGAATCCCAGCTCCTGCAGAGATTAATACCTCCTTCCCAACATGTGCCACAGACAGTGTGAGGTTTCTGCACTGAAAGTTTACAAACAATAGCAATTTGAGGTAAGCAACAAAGTATAAGGCAAAATATTTCCTCTAAAAATTGTTCTGGCCTTTAGCTAAAATCATAAAATCATTCAGGTTGGAAAAGACCCTTGAGTGCAGCCATTAACCCAGCACTGCCAAGTCCACCACTAAACCATGTCCCTAAGTGCCACATCTATGCATCTTTTAAATTCCCCCAGGGTGATGACTCAACCACTTCCCTGGGCAGGCTGTTCCAATGCTTGGTAACCCTTTACGTGGAGGAATTTTCCCAAACACTCAGTCTAAACCTCCCCTGGTGCAACTTGAGGACATTTCCTCTTGTCCTTTCACTTGTTACCTGGGAAAAGAGACTGACACATCCACTGAAAAATGGTCAGTTCTCTAATGTCTTCTGTAGGCACATCAAATAGAAAACTCAAAAGTTTTTAGAGGTACTTTCAGTGAAGTTATATATAAAAGTAGACATTGATAATGCATACTGCACCCTCACCACTTCAAGTCATTTAAAGCAAAGCCAGAGGACAGATGAACCCCTCAGTGTGTGGTAACTCAGTGATTGTCTTCAAGTCCTTATTATATAATCATCCAGGATCTTTATTATATAATGATCTAGGACTTCTGCAGCACTTTTTTGTTCATAACACTCAAAGTATTTATGAATGAAGTAATATTGTGCACATCCTGAGTATTAAAGATTCAAAGGTTCAAAGGCTCAGAGCATTTAGCACTCTGGGCTAGAGACCAGCAAAGGAACTAGACACAAAGCCTTGTCCAAGGCTTGATACTTTCTCCATTTGCTGTTAAATTATTGTGAGACAGTGCTAAATGTTTTGGGCCCAGAAGTAACACTTTTACCTTACACCTTTACCAAAGGTTAAATAAAACTTTTGGGATTTAGAAGTATTTTTGGAGTCATCATCATGACAGAAGAGAGTCTCAAAGGATGTTCTGAACTTTCTGAAGCCAGGAGGGAGTGCCAATGATATCAAGTGCTTTTAAGATACACTGAAATTTCATAAAAGCAGTGGAGATGGGCAGGAAAAAATGGGTTTGATAACTAAGCAGAACAGCACATTTATCAGGTGTAGCAATAGAACCTCTACTCTGTTGATCCTATGAACACGTTTAGGGAGGAGAAAATGCAGTCTGTGGCTTTGTCATGCTGTTGGTTCACCCCTTCCCCACCCAGGCAGGCTTCAGCTGCCTCAGTGGTGTCCACAGAGCAGGGAATCCAGCAGGCAGCTGCTCACACCTTGCTGCAGATTGGGCCCCAGGAATCTTATTCCTTCCTTGGGTGGACACAGAGGGGAATTACATACCTTTATTTCTACTTCTGCAAGGTGCATCAAGGATTAAAATGGCATTTTGAGAGCATTCTCTGGCCCTGTGATATATTTAGTGGCAAGCAAATAACAAACCATATAACTTACAATAACAAAAATAAAAAATCTTATAACAACTGTATTGCCATGCCCTACAATAGCATCTGCATCATAGTCATGGAGAAATGTTACTGGCATTTTGAGAGGAAGAAAAGGATTTTCAATTCCAAATGTGACAACATATTCATAAATTCTTCAGCTAGCCCCTGATCTTCAGAAATGCCACTTCTACAGAAAGGTCAGACACCTTTCATGCAAAAATAAATGAGGAATGAAGCAACATGTGTTGTGCCAGAGATTTCCCATTGCTCAGGCTTTAACTAAAGTCTTCAGCTGTTATGGAAATATAATAATTTCCTTGTTGCTTTCATGCCACCCACAGCAGCTATGGTGTGACTTGGTGCTTTATGAAGTACATTCTTCACCATTTCAGAGCCAGTAGGTCAGAAAAACACATTTGAGCGTCTGGCCATAAGTGTAGTTTGTTTTATTTGGGCAAAACACACAAACAAACCCAAACCAATATTTTGTTTGGAGTTCTAAAGAAAATGCTTGTAAAATATTTGTATGTTTATGTGCCTCTACAGTGCTAAGAACTGTGGGGGAGTGGGATTTAGCAGGGGGAGAGAACATGCTGCAGAGTTCTTTAGTTACTAAATTTATTCTAAACAAATAAAAGGTTTGTACCCTGGATCCAGCCAAATGTGTGTTAGACAGAATTTGCACACAGCAGATATAAAAGTTCTAGAGATCTAAATATTCAAATGGCCTAAGGATTTGCCCACCTACAGCAGTATATCTGCATTATTCTATAGAATATAATTCTGATGCTACCCAGGTATTAGGACTTCACTTTTGTTTATTACTAGGAAGAAACAGGTCTCAGAATCCCAGGCTAATTCAGGTTGGAAGGGACCTCAGAATGCCTCTAGTCCAGTCTTGGTCTCAAAGCAGGGTCACCTGTGAGGCCAGACCAGGTTATTCAGGACATTATCCACTTGGACCTTGAAATTCTCTGAGCACAGACAGCACAGCCTTTCCGGGCATGTGAGATATTTTATTACATAACACATAAAACCTCAGTGATAAGTAAATGCATTGAGTTAATTAGTGAGTTGTGCTTGATGAATCAGAAAATGAAATAGTTAATCCGCATCCTAAATTCCTAATGGTTATTTAATATGTTTGTTCCTACTTTTTTCCTTTTTCTTTTTTTTTTTTGTTGCCTTACTGAAGTAGAAAAGGAATAGCTATTTTTGTAGTCTTGTAAAATACAGGACTACAAAATACTTATGTTTGTTTCTCCTCTGAAGAAGGAGAAAAAAGAGCACAATTTCTGTCACTAATTAATAGTAACTGTTACCACAGCAGAAATCTATTTAACACACAAAATGTTATGACACTTTTTGAAAACATTGTAACCCGAGGGCAGCCTCAACCTATGTGACCATCAGTCAGCCCTAGCTGGATATGGCAGAATTAGGTAAAAATTAATTGCTGCTGAACTCTTCAGCAATAGACAGGTTCCTTTCCCTTTCACGTTTTCTATGCATAACATTTTTTTAAAATTACTTTTACATCTTGCCCCCGCTTTAAAAAATATATCTGGGGACAATCCCATTCCTTATTATGACAAGCATGAGTTTTATAGACATTGACTGGCACTTCTGAAGGTGGTAAACACTGTCAGAAAGCCTCCTCTGTACAAAACATTCACCTGGAACTCAGGATCCCTCTGTAGTCATAATTTTGCCTGAGAAATATACACAGACTAGCCCTGAATGTTTGTTCCCAACAGTATTGCCAGAGAGGGAGTTCATCCTGTCTGGTGTTGGAATCATATGTGTTATTTCTTGACTCTTAAACATTTATTTGAGTTTCCAGGAAATTTCTGCATTATTGAAGACATAGGTTCAGTAACCTCAAGGGAGATGACATTCAAAGTCTGAGAAAAGTAGAATCTAGTGATCCAGACTGCATCCTGAGGGACCTGCACTAAAAGAAATGGGAGATATGAAAGATCCCTGAGCTTGTAATTTTTTCTTTATTTTTAAATTTACATGAGTTTGAGCCTTAACCCATAAATGAGATTGGCTGTATCAATGGACTAGTTTTGGGAGGGATCTTTGGTAATTTTATTTTTAGGTAGTATTTGTGACTTCCGTACTTTGCCAGGAGTAGAGAAAAAGTCCACTCCTTTGGGGTATAAGTCATAGGTCAATTATGCCCTGAGGGTACTTTTTCCAACACACAGTAAAGGTAGGCATGCAGAAATGCAGTATGAATCCAGCACTGGTGACCAAAACCACACAGACCTTAAAGAAATGGCAGCAATATCATTGTTCCCCCACAAACTGGAGGTAGTACATTGCTTTTTCCTTATTCTGCAATATCCAAACTGCATGAGCTCCCTACCAGATGGGGACAAGAAAAGCACATTGAGTTTGTGCATCCTGATGGGATTTGTGTGTGTGTTCTGTGGGCCTATGGCAGTCACAGAGACAGAACTTTAAAGCATAGGTGGACTTCATACACTGGAGCTTAGCAGGAGCCTGACAACCAATAGTGGGCTTGCAACTGGAACGATCCACAAAAACCAGAAGGTTTTTATGATCTACCTACCTAACTGCCATTAATCTTTTAGTTTCTCATCAGGAAAAAGGGCATGGCAGTCACTCCTTAATGCATAAAGGCATTGACAGACTGAGTATAGCAGAAGTTATGAAGCATTTAGATGCTGTGATAATGGAGCTCAGCTGAGTGTCCATAAACCCAGGGGCCTGAGCTGCCAGGGTCCAGGAGCCTGGAAGTCTCGGCTTTCTGGCACCTCACCCAGAGCCTGCCCAGCAGCCAGGCCAGCAAGCAGTCGGGCCCCCAGAAGCTGATTAAAGGTCTCCTGGTTTCCATTATGCACTGGGTAAAACAGACACGTTCTTTAAAGAACAATCAGATTTCATTGAACTGCGTTCTTTTTTTGCAGAAAAAACATGACATCCAGGAATCTTTAATCACTTCTGTTGCTAATTGTGTTGTTGAAACAACACATCATGCTTCTCTGATGTACCATGTGGCATATCCAAAGTAGTATCTGATGGATTGACTAAAAGTCTCCCTTTAATTACCTACAGAAATTGCTCCTGATGTAAACAAATCAGTGCCAACCTCAGGGAATGCACATTTATAGACACTTTGAAACTCTGCACACAAGCATTTATTGGTGATAGAACAGTGTGGCTTGGAGTCAGCAAGAACTTGCAGTAACTCCTGTTCTTCCAGGTACTCATGTATAGCACAGCACCACATGGAAGCACCTCATGGAGAGTCTTCTGGAGAACCCTTCCAGCACAGCTGAGAGGAGGAGGGTGTCACCAGCCCTCGGCAGGCCAGACACTGAGGAGGCATTTGATGGAAAGGCACTGCAAGCACGGGCTGTGTATGGCAGTCAGATTGAAAGCAATTTAAAGAGTGCAAAAAGGGAACAGGAAGCCAAAGTGAGTGTCTGCTATAATGTGAAATGATTCAATAAGCATGTGTTTAACTTCTCTAATCTTTGCTGGACACATGAAATTGTTCCTCTCAGTACAGCTGCAGGAGTCCAACAGAACAGCTCCACACACTGCACCAAATCTGATCAGAGGCACGCCAGAGTAGTAGGGGGTCTCAGACAGGGCACCCCACCAGAGACAGGATTAAGCCTTTTTCTTAGTTCAGCTGTGGTGTTTTCTTTTAAAATTTACCTGGAGTGGCTGGGGTTTTTCAGGATTTCTAATATTCCTCCAAGTATTTGACATATGTTTGCTTTCCAGATAGAGAATGTCCTTGAGGAACAAGAGTGTTAGTCTACTGAAAGATAAAAGGCTCGATCAAATAAAACATTTATGTGCCAAAAGGAAAGGCATTTTAGCTGCATCACCTGTATAAATAGTCTGTTGGCCAAAGCACTCACTGAGGAAGTGGGAGACCTCAGTATTAATTTCTTACTCCAGCAGATGAGGTTGAAAGGGATGGTGTGCTGAAAATGTTCCACTACTGAGCAAATAATTTGCAATGTTGGGTCAAAGGCATAGAGAACAAAACCAAGTGAAGCATGTCCCTGCAGCCTGGGGTGAGCCTCTCCATTAAGGGTGCTGTACATCTTGGAACCCATCAGGTTATTAATTCTCTGATCCATGTCACTTACTAGACATCACACCAAAAGACCTACCTCTAGCAGCCTGCTTTTTAGTGTATTAGAGGACACTTAACAGAGTTAATGGAGGCAAATATGAATCCTCATTTTATTCCTGTTGTCAACAGGGTGAACAGCTTTCTCTGTCAGCAGAGAGCTATCAGGAAAGAGCATCATGCAAAATGAATGACTGCTGTTCACAAAAATGCTGAAACACAACTAATTGATTTTGATGTAGCAGGCAGCTACATTTCATTTGTGTCCTTTACATTCAGGACCATTAATAAAGCACTTTTGTTAAGAGAGGTACATATAGACAAATTGAATTAAGTGCTGATCTACTTTTCATTAGATTTTTCAGACAAGTGTAGTAAAGAAAACTGCTTTACAGCAGAAGGCTACTTACTGACAGAAAAGCTCTTCTTTTTTTCTAGTATAAACAGTATTATTGGTGTAGTCTATTTAAAAGAAGCTTCTGCAGTTTTGCATGAATTTCAGTTTTCCAAAAGAAAAGGGGGGTGGGGGAAAAAAGACTGGTATTGTGGTAAGATGTTACGTCAGGACTAAGACAGAGGATTTTATTACCTACTACTTTCCTTGCCTCTTTGTCTTTCTTTTTTTTTTTTCTGTAAGATATTGACAATCCTTCCCTACCTTATCAACTGTTGTGCAATTGAATTAAAAAATGTTTGGGATAGTGAAGAACATGTGCCAGAGGAGAGATAAACTACTTAAAACATCTTCTGCTGCTCTCTAAGGGCTGCCACTTCAAACCAAGGCAATGTACCAGTGTATTTCCTTAGCTCAGATCAATTGTGGTAGTCACTGTGAGTTGAAGACACCTCAGCCTTTCCCACAAAACCCAGTAACAGCTCCCAGCCCCACTGGAGTGGGGCTAGCATAAAGATCTGAACATGACTCTGAGCAATTTGCCACTTTCTGCTTCCTTGAGAAGCAGCATTTCTATTGTCTCCCTGTTTTCTACCTCCCCTGTTCTTTCTTATCAGCTCAAAGTGATTGGGACTCACAAAACCGAAGCCATCTCTGTTATCAAAATAGGATCTAGGTATGTTTTTCAATGTACCTGAGACTCTTCAAAGTGCTGATTATTTCTTTCTCACATGACTTAAGTGTCAGACTCTCCTACTTCCGTCCTGAAACAGAGATGTGCAGGGTGTATAATATGAACTGATGCTTTTAGCTAAAACTAGACTATATTCAGTGTACCATTATTGATGCTACATAGCCTTTGGGTGCAAGTGCCAAACTGTATTTCTGGCTTAATTTCAAGGACAAAGGACAAATTTAAGCTTGGTGTTGAACACTGAAGTGAGCAATCCTCTCTCTGCTTTCTCCCATGACAAATTTTGTATGGCCCAGGTGACCCACAGATCTGGAACACAAATTAACATTTTCTACTGTGCAATGAAAAAGCCAGCTTCCTCTACTGTACCTGTGCACAGTAGAAAGAAGGCATGCAAATATGAATTCCCTCAGTGTTGTGGGTAGCCATTTCCTCATCCACTGTTCCCCCTTTGAATTAGAGCTTTTTCTCTGAAGCATCTAGTTGCTTTCTGCTCACCAACAAGGTCATAATGAGCAACCATAAAAACGAGCTCACAGAGTTTTCACATAGCATCTGGTCTTCCTTTTGCACAGCTTGTAGATATTCTCTCCTTCTTGAGAGCAGTCATAGTTTAAGGTCAGAACCTTCTCCTGAAACGGATTTCATTACCAAAAGTTCCTACAAAATCCTTAGAATTCTCAGATGCTGTTCTAGCCAATACCAACCCTCACAGACCAACAGTTTCCTTCTCTGAAAAACAGATGCAATCACATAATGCTCTTCACACAGCTTATACCAAAAATATACAGTCAAAAAAACCCTCATCCACATCCTCTATGGGCTTGAACAGTAGTCAAGAGTTAAGCAGAGAGGATTGCATTCCTTCTGTTCTCCTACATTTACGCACAAACGTTTGCTTAGATTCCTCCAGCATGTTTACTAAAAAGGAGGCAACGTTTCAGGAGGCTCCTAAAGTCCTTGCCCACTGTGAGTATCTTCCTGACTCACAAGTAAATTCCACTCAAGTTTTCTGGGATTACTCACAAAGGATGATACAGGCCAACGTGTGCAAAGCTGCATGTAGACTTTCATCTCAGATCTGCTTGTCAGGAATCACCAGTGCTCTTGCAGCAACATGACTCTTGTGAACAGAGATCGCACAGAACAACAAGGGCCTGATTCTTATTTCAGACAATGATTTAAAGCTGTGATCCTGTCAAATCTCCTATTTATAAGGCCTCTTCCATCTGCCTCAAGCCCTGAAGAGGCTAATTCTGCATTTCTCTCTCACGCAAAACTCCCACAGAGGTGGCTGAGGGACAGCAGCACTGAGTTCCCATCCCAGCTAAGTTACACTGTTCGATATTTCAGTACTCAAACCAACAACAGCACTGTTCAGAAAATCAAAAATGAAACATCAACGTCTCACTTAAGAATGACAGGAATTTTTCTTCACGGTGAAATGAGCAAATGAAGAGTTAAAGATCAAGTACTTGTTAAAATCGATATGGCTTAGTAGCAATATTTCCTTCTTCCACAACAGTAGAGAGTATTTCAACCGGTTTCTCATAGCTGATCAAAGAAACAACTCAGCACATTTTACACATATCTTCTCCCTTTTTCTTAAGCTAAAGCTGCATAGACTATTTTTCTCCTGTAGATACTATTAGCCAGCTTACAGTTGAAGCACAACCACAGTGTGAGTAGCAGAGCTGAAAACTTTTTATGGAAAGTTAACACCACACAGTATGTTACAAATTCCAGTCTTCAGCTATTACAAGTAACAAGAGACCAATGTATTTAAAAAAAAGTAAATCAGCCCCATTTTACTTGAAGCATATTCAGTAGTTACATTAAAATTATTTTTATAGAAATCCTTTATATTCACTAATTTAGAGGGAAATGCACTTAGAAGGGGTGTAAACTGCACATCTTTATTAATGAATATTACTTTTATTTAGCTCAGAAGAAATAAGACTCTCTTGAGGCATTGAATCAGATGAGTAACTGTGACAAGAAAAATTAAAACCAAGAAATACCCTGGTTTTAACTATGTTGCTGCTCATAGATATTCAGTACCTGCATCAAACCCTTTAAAATATTTGGAAGTGAAAAACAAACAAAAAAAAAATTAGAAGCATTATTTCTTTAATGTTTATAATGACCACAGAATATTTTTACTGCAAAGAATTTACTTTTAAGGCACATCAGTCATTCCATATATATTTTTTATGCCCACTAAAATCTGTCAGAATTTCATTTCCATAGACTGCTTGAATTCTACAAGGAAAACAGAGGGGGAAGGACTGTTCTTGCAGGCCACAGAGCTCATTTCAAAAACAGCACAACAGTGAAAGCACTGTGAGTCTGCAGACTGGGAAACCCCTCCAAGGGAGCATTAAGTGACAAAAGCAGACCTTCATTTGGCAGGAATGGGCACCTCTAATGAAGCTGTCCAGGAGCTCAGAGGTAGCAGCCAGGTACCATATGTTGCTTTGGTTGCTCTGGTGGTTATAGTTTATTCAGAGTAAACAAACCTGAACTTTTTAGCTACATTGTTACCTAAAAATAATAAGAGCTAGCTTCGGCTCTTCCTGATGTAACTTTAATAAGAACTCTCCATTTTGCAAAAGAGAAATGGCTTGTAATTTTCTCCTCTCAGTTGCTATTTTTATCTCTCCTTTATCTGTCTCGGGTATGCATTTGTACCAAACCATTTGTTATTTAAACAAAACAAATCTTTTCACACTCTGAGCCTTATTTCAAGAAGGCATCCCATAAGTTACAGATTTAGGACTTTGAAAATATCTCAGTTGTTTACTTAGCGAAATCCAGCAAACTTCTAATGCATTTGATGCAATCATCTAATCCCTACTTCAGCACAACTCCCACTTGAATTTGAGTTAAAACTGTCTATTGAAGGAACAACCAGAACCTCAGTCACGGACAGTCTCCTTTGCCAGGGTTAAGTGAACCAAATGCTTATTTTGAAAAACTGATGAAACAAAGTAACTGCTCTATCCTTTTTCCTTATGCTACAGAGAATTCACAATAAGAGGCTACAGACACCTTTCAGACAGAACAGAGGGAGTAAGGAAGGGGGTATCAATTCCTCAACACAGATTCAATTCAGCTGTTTTAAGTCTGTTAAAAGGGATTAGATTTCACTCTTTTTTTTTTCAAGAACTGTTTGCTGTGGAAAGGTGCATTTGAGGCAGATGCCAAATCCTGCTGCCTATGGAAGGAGTGATAAACATAAAAAGGAGCAGTATTTGCTCCATGAACAGAATACACACCTTGCAGCAGCACAGCTGAAGAAGGGATGTAAATGCTCAGCTCACTCTTACACTTGGTGTGCATTCAGTGATGAATGCACAGACACCAGTCCCTGCCTCTCATTTTCTTCACTGCAGTTCATGACATTTTATAAACCCATGGGAAATATAGTTTGCTTTAATAACTTTTCAAACTATGCTCCCCTCTTCTGCCTCTCCTCCCAAGAAAATCCTCTAAAATCATAAACTAGAAATTCAAACAGAATAAGCAAAAGCAAACAACATTAACACCAAAGGTTTGGAGCAGCTGCACCTCCTTTTGAGATTTGTTCACATACACCGCTGACAATCTGCAATGTATGCTTCTCATTAAAAAATAAATACAAAGGATTTAGTTGCTCTAAGACTGTAAATATGAAGGATTTAAAGACCTTAGTAGTGGGGTGATTGCTCTTCCTCTGAAAAACTACATATCAGAATGCCTTCAACTGCCTGCCTGAGAATGAGGAGCACACATCCAGCCCTGAGATTAGCCTTTGAAGGGAGACTGAAAAAAAGGGAAGGAAAAGTTCCCCGTGGCACATAGAAGTGGAAACTTGATTTTTTTTTTTAATCTCAAATGTTAGGCAAGTTTACCAGAATAATTTTTTTTTCTCACTATCTGCTCCAGGACAGCAAGGTCCTTAGGTCCATCCTGAGAAGGATGGAGCAGGAATTTACTGCCTGGTGATCCAGCAGGAGGAAATGAGGTCATGTGGTATATGTGTTCTTTTTCATATTTCATGAAAAAATGCAAGACTCCCAGGTCTGTCTCACTGACTAATCAAAAACTATGGGAAAATAGGAAAAATATTTCCCATCCAGATCTACAGGCAAAGACCCCTCCAAAGGAAAAGAAAACCCCTTGCTTTGTTTGACTTCATCCCTTGAGCAAAATCATGATTCAGAAGGTTTTAACAGTACAAAGGTTTATTTAGAAAAGAGTTTGGATTGTTCTTTAGGATTTTTTTGGCAAACATTTAAATCCTTTCATAACTCAAAACACTGTCAGTGCCTGGTACTTTGCACTCTCCTTCCCCACACAAGCAGTAAAAGCCAATTTCTTACTGGGACAAATCCACCATAGGCCCCAGCTGCCCTATTTATATATACTCAAATCTCCACCACCACTGCCACTTAACCCTCTCCTTCTGATGTCTCCTTTTGTTTTCCCACAAAATTCCAGAGCCCGTGAAAGCTCACTGCCTCCCAAACTCAGTGCCTCAGCCTACTTTCCTCTGTGGGCTCCCCGTGCCCTCTGTCAGAGTTCAAAGACAGTCACTCCCTCCCCCTTTGCCCCTCCACACTCCAGCACAGCTCCCCCAGCTCCATGTCACCATTCTGCACCACGGTGAGTGCCCTCAGCCTCCCTGACACCATCCCTGTCCCCCACAGCATCTCCCTGCTCCACCGAGGGGGCGAGCCCTCTTCCCGCTCCCTAAGCCCAAGCCCCACGTTCTCTCCCCTCCCTTCTTTTCCAGCATTGAGCCTTCTCTTTTATCTCTACTCCTGCTCGAGGCAAATCCATCCCTCCAGCTCAATGCCGGAAGTTCTTCTTCTTCTTCTTAAAAAGAATGTGTTTAAAGGACCTGCGGAAGTCCTGGTTGAAGATGGTGTAGATGACTGGGTTGAGGGAGCTATTGCAATACCCAATCCAGAAGAAGAACTTGAATAGAGTCTCAGGGACCTCACATGCCTCCCGGCAAATACCATAGAGGCTGTAGCTGAAGAAAAAAGGGAACCAGCAAACTACAAAGACCCCCATGACCACAGCCAGCACAAAAGTGAAGCGTTTCTCCCGGGCCTGGGCAACTTTCTTACGGCAGATGCTGCTACGCTTCCGGCGACGGCGATACGAGAAGAACTGCATGGAGCGATTGCTCGCACGGGACAGACGGCTACTGGAGTGCTTGGAGGAGTATGAGTAGGAGAAGGACTGGCTCTTGCTTTTGCGGCGATGCTCCTCCCGGCTCCGCCTCCGCCTGCTCTCTGAGGTGCTGCTCTCCTCCAGCTCAATGTCCTCCAGCTCAGAGGCTTTGCGCCAGTGGTGCACCGAATAATGTCCGTTCTCTCCCAGCGGCATCCTCAGGGACGTGCAGCCGCCGGCAGCGCGGCTCAAGCCGTTCTCAGTCTGGGAGGACCCCTCTGGCATCGTACGCTTCTCAGAGAGGGTCCTGGTCCTTAGCTTGGCCACGCGGTAGATGCGGATATAGACCAACACCATGATGAGGCAGGGGGCAAAGAAAGAGCCAATGCAAGAAGAAAGGATGTACCATGTCTCGTCATTGAGCTTGCACTGGGGAAAGACATCTCCTTCAGGGTCCCGGTACACGGAGATCAATGGCGGGAAGGAGATGATGGCCGAAATGAGCCACACGGTGAGGATGATGGCCTTGATCCGCCGCGGTGTCCGTTTGAGGTTGTACTCCACCGCCTGTGTGACCGACCAGTACCTGTCGAGGCTGATGGCGCACAGGTGGACGATGGACGAGGTACAGAACAGCACGTCCAGCGCCAGGTAAATGTTACACCAAGCCTTGCCGAAGTACCAGTAATTCATAAGCTCGTTGGCTAAGGAGAAAGGCATGACCAGGGTAGCCACCAGGATGTCCGCGCTGGCCAGGGACACCAGGAAGAGGTTCTGGGGGGCTCTCAGCGCCCGGCTGGTGAGCACAGCTATCACCACCAGCACGTTGCCCACGATGGTGAAGACGATGAGGAAGCCCACCACGGCCGCCAGGCTGGCCACGGCCGCCGGCGAGTAGGGGGAGGGCGGCTGCAGGAGGGCCGAGGAGGACGGCGAGGCGGGGGGCAGCGCCAGGGACTCGTTGGCGGAGCCCAGGCTCGTGTTCACCAACAGCAGCAGATCCATGGTGGGTGTGCGGGGCGCCGGCGTCCTAGAAAGCCCGGCGGAGCCCCCGCCCCGCCCCGCCGCCCCGCCGCCGCCGCCCCGCCGCCCTCATCGCGCCCCGCCGCCGGTCGGTCCCGCGGCCGCTCCGCCGCCGCCGCCGCTCCTCAGGGCACGGCCGGGCGGCGCACCCCCGGCGCGGCAGGGAGCGCGGCGGCGCCGCCTCCGCCCGGCCCCCGGCGAGGGGGCAGCGGGGCACGGCTGGCCCCCGCCGCCCGCCCGGTCATGCCCGGCTCCGGGCAGCCCGCGGCTCCGGAGAAGACTCCGCGCGGCCGGCGGGAGTCCCCGGCGGGAGCTGGATCCTCGCAGGGCGCGGGGTCCGAGGCGGCAGCAGCGTCGGCATCAACTCCCATGGAGCGGCTCCCATGGAGCGGCTCCCGGCGGCTCCGTCCCACTCTGGCTCCGCGCTCCCAATCGCGGCGTGCCCCGCGCCGCGCGCATGCTCAGTGCCCGCAGGTGCGGCCGCCGCGCCCGCCCCGGCGGAGCCCCCGGCGGGCGCAGGAGCGCCCCGAGCGCCGCCGCCCGCGCCCGGCCCGCTCCCGGCGCGCCCCGAGCCCCGCGGGCGGCCCGACGCGAAACTCCCCGCGGCGCGCCCCGGGAGGAGCGGCCCGCGCCGTGCTGCGGCGCTCACCACCGCTCGGCGGCCGGACAGGTGTTCGTGCCGGGCGCGGTGCGGCTCGGCGGGCGCCCCGGGGGTGGCAGGGGCCGGTGCGAGGAGCGGCGGCGCCGGCCGCGCTCCCGGAGCGCCGTGCCCGGGTGGTCGCCGCCTGCAGCGCCCGCCTCGCGCGCTGGGGGGCGCCCGTGGCCGGCCGGGACCGTCCGGAGCGGGGCCGGGATCGGCGCCGCCGCTCCTTCATCATCGTCACCCTGCCGCGGGCACCGAGCCGCTGCCTTGCTGTGCCCACTGCCCGTCTGGGCACTGCCCGTGCCCCTCCCGGACCCCGAAACGCCGTGTCCCCGAGGGAGCTGCAGTCCGGGACGCGTGCACTTCTGGTGCCCGGGTCATGTTCTTTACAAACCTGTGCGTGGTGAAGGCACTTACGCGCAAGGCAGCGTCTCTTTCACTGTGAAACTTTTACAGTAATAAAATACTTGTAACGATCCAGAAGTTGTAACCGAATATCCCGGGGTTTAGGGAGTCCGAAGGGATATTCTGTTTCCTGTTACCTTTGTGCTGCTACCAGCGCTGCCTCCACTGTTCTCCGTCTCTGCATAACTTCGTGGATTGGAAGGCTTGGAAGTGAATATGCTTAGTGAATATTTCCTTCTAATAAGAAGGAAAATTCCTCTGGATATTATGATCCTAGTATCCTATTCCTTAAGCAATTTACTCCGAAGGTTTTCTTTTGTTTGATTGTTTGTTTTTTGGTTTTTTTTTTTTTTTGTTTTTTTTTTTCACCTGAAGTGTAATTTGCGAACACATTGTGACTGCATGTAAAAGAGAAAGGACATGGCATTGAAACTAAGCTCTGTCAGGTAACAAACTAATTAAAGACTGAAATGTGGAAACAGTAATCACATTAACAAAGTGTAGCATATGGAGCAAAATGAAATTGAAATCAGATGTCCTCTCAAGCCCTCCTTAGCAGACAGGAACCTGATAAGGAGAACTCTAAAACAGCTTGCAAAGCCCCAAGAAGATTAAATGAATGGAAGCTGAGGGTTTTAAAGTTCAAACAGGAAGCAAATAATATGTTTTTGACATGAAACCTGAATAATCTCTGAAGCAGCTTTCTAATATTTGTGGTCAGTTCCTCATATTTGGAAGTTTCATAATGGTATCTAGAATCTGAGAGGGCAAGGTGCAGGAATTTAAAGTCTAAGCTTTGATGTGACTGGGATTATGGTGAAAGAATGTGTGATCTAACTGATTCAATATGGGTTTAAAATTTAGTAAATACAAGCTACAAAATGCCATTAACATTTGGGATTCAGGATCTGTCAAAAAAGGGAAACAAAACCTCAAGATATTCAGTTAAATTACTAAGGTAATTGCAAAGTCATGAGCAAAGGTGTCTTGAAGTTATGTGAACTGGAACTGAAAATAAACTTTCAGCTAATGATTTGGGGCTCCAGATAAGAAGAACTGAAGCTTTTCCAAACTTTTCTGATAACAAAAGGAATGATACAAGCAAATGTCTGGGCAATTATTTAGCATTTCTAATGAGAAAATGCCAACTGAGACATAAAAAAAAAAAATAAACTGGGAGGAAAATATGCATGTGTTGTGGTTTCTTTAGCACTTAAGTTGTACTGTGCTGCTGAAACAATTCAGTGTATAACTCCGCCAAAACCAGGGAAATAACATTTGGGGTTTATGTGTAACTGATACCCAGTTTGCCTAAAGAGCCATATGCCACTCCAGCTCATGTATATAGATGTGAATGGAGCGTGGGCATAGACACAGGAATTCTAGTCTCATGAAAATCTGCTTCGTCTGCTGAAGGCAAAGGTAGGAGCAAGGTGAACAACAGTGAATAAATCAAGTGTAGTTGTGCTTTTGAATTAAAAGTGGAGGGTTTTTTTTCATAGAAACTTGGCAAATTATATATAGGCATCTTACTTTCTTTTTTCCTTCCAGCCCATTGTACTTTTGCATTCATTCTCACATCTGGCCTCCCTATAGTTATTGGCCCGTAACCATTGGCCTTTATTTGAGCTTATGCCTGGTAGCTCTTAACAGGCTCTCATTAAAAAAAAAGTGCAGTTTAGAGGCTGGATGAGGCACTTCTAGACATTAAACTGGACTTGGCTGAAATTGATACAAGCCCACTCTTCCTGAAGTAATCCAGTAGATATTGTGACATACCCATCCATCTGTTCACTGTCACTGCTGCTCTGCTTCTCTCATCCAGCATCTAACCACAAACCTCCTGCCACAGCAGGCTGAGAAGATTCCACAGGAGCAGAACTACTTCTCTTTGGTTTTTGTCTCCAATTTTTACCAGTTTTTACTTGGATTCTTAAGTTAGACTAACCTTTAATTCAGTTTGAGCTACCAGATCTCACTGCCAGGAGAGAGATATGATCTGCATCTGAGTTTAAGTCTTGGGAAATCCTAAAGCTGCCACTGAGAAATTGGCCAGTGCTGCCCTCAACTCAGGGCCAAATTCAGGGACAATTACCAAAGGTGACATCAACCTAGCCACTAAAGTTGGTGGTAAGATTCCTGCTGACACCCAAACCCTTAGACTTCTCTTAGGTAATTTAAGAATATTTGACTTTACTAATGCTGTCACAATGGCACACTGTGCTTGCACACACATAGATTTAGGACACAAAGGTGTCACTGCTGGTTTGCACTTCCAAACATGTTTTGCCTCCTCTGTTTAAGATATGTGAGCCTGAAACCTTGTTAATATTTTCCTCTTTAGTGTATCAGATGGGTTTGGGAAATAACGTCCCCTAAAAACCTCTCTCATTGCATTTTATAATCTTAAGACATCACAATTTTAACCATGCTATGAAATGTTCTTCTGTGCATTTTTTATAAAATAATTCCTCCATCCACAGAACAGTGTCATCATGTATAGAGGAAATATCTCAGCTTTCTTAATAAAGGGGGTGATGTTTGGTTTTCAGTGGGAACTGGGTTCTTTATGTCCCCCTTGTGACTTTTAAAATGTGTCTCGGACAAACAAAGAGGTTTATAGAACATCCTGATTTACTAAACATCTGGAAGTGTTCTCTAGTCTCTCAAACTAAGCTTTACATCTATAGACAAAATTTTGCAGTCTTATCAACTGCACAAGAAACTGACTGCTGTCAAAACATTGTCCATATATATTCTTTCTGAGACAGAATTTGTGTTATAAATCTGCTCAAGAATAGAATGAGTTAGCTGAAATCTCTGTGAGTAGTTGAAGAGATAACCTGCAGTACAAACAATGTGATAGAAAAATGGGTTAAGAGTTTAGGAATAAGTAGACTGTCCTGGATTTTGAAAGAAAGGAAATAAATATAAAGAAAATAGAAGTTACTTTGGAGGGGAGCTGAGGGCATTCAAAACTTGAGTATTGTTACCAAGGGAAAGACTGTGAAATTCTGTAGTGTTAAATGGATATTAACCTGTAAATTCCTCAAAGAAGTAAGGGTGAAATTCTAATTCACTTAAAAAGTGTTTCTAAAACTTGAAGTAGCTATTGTGCTTGAGCTAAAATACAATGAAGAAGCTTATTGGTTCAGCTCTCATGCAATCTTTCTTCTGTCATATGTTTGTAACCCTTTTTGATGCTCCCATAAACATTGTCACTGTGCTGGTAAGACCATAAAGCAGAAGTCAAATCATGTGGGTCAGCCATATCCTGTCTGGCTGGTTGCTGTAAGTCTTTTTTGCTCTCATAACAGGATCCCACCAACCATGACTGTGCTGCAGAGTGCCATGGGTTCAGCCCTTTGGGACCAAACCTGGGGCTCCTGCAGAGGTTTTGCTTTGATTCTTCCTGTTATTGGAGAATCATGAAAAATAGATCTGTGTCCCCTCTTTTCCTTAATTCAGTTTGTACTGTTTCCATTATCTGTACTCATTTTAAAGGCTTCTTCATTTCTAATTTATGAAGTCAATACTTTAAATAGCCTTCACAGACACCTGTTCTGATAGCTGTGCCATTTGCACAGGATGAGTGCATTTTTTTTCTAGGACTCTGCACTGTATTTGAGGACTCTTACACTTGATTTCAGTGGGTTTTTTTAATTATGAAATTATTCTGCACAGTAACATGTATGGGAAATCGTTTGTTGATTTTAACTTATATAAAGAATGCATTTGTTTTGCATTTTGGATGGGATTATGCAAGTTTGTAAAAGCTTCAGCTTTTAAATAGAGAGAATTCTGTGTAGATAATTTATCATCTGTGGCATTGCCTATCTCTAATTTATTAATTGTTTGGCTTGTTTGGCATAAGTGTAGGACAGCTCTTTCACGGCGAGATAGATTTTGGCTGCAAACCCTTCCATCTCCTCTGTCTGCATTTGTACTGAAATAACCATTTCCACAGGAAGGATCCAGCAACAGAAACCATTCCAATGGAGGAACGAGAGTGGTGAGGGAGGGTGGGGGAGAAGAAGGTACAGTCTTGTCACCAAAGTTCATCCCCTCCCAGCTGTATCTACTTTATGGCACACTTCTGCTTGATACTTTCACAGAATCACCACCCAAGAGATTTCAAAGGGGGGTACTGCTTGCCATGACACTCCATCATTAAATCATGTTCCATGCAGTACAGGAGAAGAGGCATCTTCCATCTTGTGCTTTATTCTGTGTTGCCTGGCAGAAGGGAGGACTTGTCTGCACAGGATCAATTAGAGAAAATGTTTGCCTTGTTTCCTGTGTCTGGTTCCAGTGGCAACTTCAGAACAGCAGAGTTGACTGCACTGAAGACTTTCCATGGAAACAAGAGCAGATTGTGTTATTTCTGCTTCCCATTGAACCATAGGGATATCTCCAAATATCATGCTGTCCATTTAATTTCCTCATATCTGTGCTGCAGTGATTTGAATTGCATGTGTTAATTTAACTTTCTTCATTTTTCAGCAACTGCTTTAGTCTCATGAAGATTTGGCTACTACAAAACAGGCACCAAGTTTTATCTTCTTCCATTGGAAAAATGAGGTGGGTTTTTTAATGCAGTGTTTGGGACGTGTTCTGTCTGTCTTTAAAATAAGGTGAGATTTATTTTTTCAGACATTGCTCCTCATTGCACTTTACCTGTATTTTTAAATAGTTTGATAAAATGTTCTTATGCCTTCCTTCAGTGCTGCTGTTTCTGCTTTTGGTGTCTATCAACAGAGCCTCTTTTATCTTTTTTTGGACAATCTTAAACTGCTTTATCTTTCCTCATATATTTTCTTTTTTCTTTGTTTACTTTTCTGGCCTTAATGTATTCAGTAGGTTTAACCTATCCTGACTTTTTTTTCCTGTAACAGCATCCCATGTGGTATTTCTCTTCCACTCTTCTTTCCCGGTTTCAATAAAGAAGAACAATCTCTGCTGTATTAATGTAAAATTTACAATTGGCTTCCCATTCTTTTTGCATAATGTCAGATACAGTTTCTGCCATATCAGAAAACTTAATTGAATGTTACAGCTGAAAGTCTTTCCTTACGTATTCATCCTTCATTTTAAAGCTGTTAATCTTTTTCTGATTTTTCATTTTCATGTTGGTTGTGTATAACTGCTGTTTGTATGCACTCAGTGTCTGTAATTTCATCATGTACAGAAAAGAGATACATGATTTCTAGTAATGCTATCAGAGGAGATCCAGCACTTCTTCACTTATTTCATTTTGAGGGAAAAGTGTCCTTCCAAAAAAGGACTATTCAATCAAAAAGACTTTTCACTACTGTCAAGTGAGCCTTGACTGTATTTGTACACTATATCTCTATCTGCCAAGTCCACATATCATTGATGTCACCTTGCTAGAAAGGACTAGTAAAAGCCTTATCAACAATATTACTCTTTTCCTTAACATATTAATTTGTTCCAGCTTGATATTAAATGGTAGTAATTTTCAAACATGCACTTAAAATATTGCCAAGAATACTTTCTCTGCATAATCTTACTTTTCAGTAATCTGTCTTTGTCTGTAATTGCTCTTCTTTTATGACTCGAGGCTATTTCCAGCCTCTATAACAATTGTATAGCACATAAAGAAGACCAAAATTTGGAATGGGTTGGGAGCAGTGACTTCTAGAATGCATTACCTCCCTGCTTTTTCATTTTCTCTCAGTACACTTTGTGCAATGCACTGGAAAACACAAGTCAAAGAGATGCCTTTGACATTTTACTGTCTGCTTTGGATTTGAATTCCACTGTTTAATTAAAATTATGCATCTCCTTCTGTGTTTTGATGAATGAGGCCTTATATTTAGAAATGGAAAATCAGTAAATATCAATAAATAGCTGAGATTCAGCAAAGTTTTTAAGTGAAAATGACTCATTAGAAGCATCTTACGAAGCAGAAAAGGTGTAATAAAATTAATTCTTAGTTCCTGTAACTCATTCTTATGTTTGCCAGTAAAAAAGCTGAAGCAAGGAACAAATGGAGAGAGGAATGGAGAGGGACAGGAGATGAAGGAGGGATGAAACCACTCTTTTCATGCCTTCTTCATTTCACAAAACATCTGGGGAGTATGGACTTATGTGCTATGTGTTTTCTATTTTTTTCAACATCTTCAGTGTGTGGTAGTTTATGCTCTCTGTTATCTAGGCTAATGAAAATCATCAAGGGTATTATGTAAAAAATTGCAGTGTGTACCTTTAGGAACAAATTATCCACTGAATGTGGTGAGCATAGGCTTTTCCAAATAAGAACAGTTTAACTCAAAAAAGATGCACAGCAGGATGGGCAGAAATACTGTAGTCTGCTATTTTTCTGTCATGAAAAGCAAATGTTGATTTCAAGTTCTCGGAAAGTTCAGGAGATTTGAAAGGTATAACTTCTTGAAATAATTGTTTTGCAGTAGGAAGATCATAATCAGTCAGAATGTTACCAGTCCTCATTCATTTAAGTTACTGCAGCTGTAGGAAATGGAAGCCAGTTTAAAATAATATTAAAAGTGCCTTATTTGTGTTCTACTTCTGATAGATGTATAAGATTCAGGTAACCCTGACTTTGCCATCAAAGCCTGTGAGCATGCTTGACTGTGCAGGTAGTATCCTGTGAGCAAATACCAATGTGTCATAGGAATATTACTTTATTCTTTTTTCCTCTCTTGATCTTTAATTATTATGATCCCAGTCAGATGTTCTGATTCATGTTGTTTATATTTAGCAATTCCAGCAGGTGCAAATCTTGGCTAAAATCCACCACAATTACTCTCAGCTTATAAGTAAAGAGTTTACAAGTAAGGCCTTTCTGAAGCACCTGTGCAAACACATTTAATCATTTATAAAGCATTTGTTACTAATCATTACACATTTAACTATTTGCCTGTATTAGCACTCTTTATCACTTATGTCATTGAAAAATTAGCAATTCTGTTCTGGTACTTGGAGCATGTTTTTGGCACCTCTGACTGGGCAGAAGCAATTTGGATCCTCTTTCATCTCTGAAAATTTGAATGAGATGTGTAACATGATTTTACTGGTGTTAATTTTCACAATTTCTTTAGAATGTGTTAAAGAGAATGGGTGGAGGGTTCAGAACTCCCCCAATCAGTGAAGATTCCATTATCTGGCATCAGAGAAACTGCTAATTAGTGATAGGTTGGAGCAGAGGATGTTTCCTCCATGTTAGAGGAGTAACTTGTGCTTACAGGTGACCTCAGCATTAGCTTAATGACTTAAAAATGGTAAGAAAAATATTCAAAATATCTAGGAAAGGACTTAATTTCTTAAAGAGTAAAGGGGGTAGTTTCTCGTGAGCAGTCCTGCAAAATTATTCTGTAAATCTATTACAAAGGCAGCTTCTTTGTTTTTGAGCTCCTTTACAATTTAATGCATTCTTCCTTTTGAGTGGCTAATTTCTGTTTGCAGTTGTCAGTCAGCTTCTCTCAGGAAGACATTTGCAGCAAACTCAGCAGTCTGACTGAGCAGCCCCCAGGTAGCCACTCACATGAGCCGATAGCTTGGCTTCCACTGGAATCCAGTGATTTTGGGAAAAAAAAGGCCTCATCAGCCTGCCCTGCTCCCCTCCTGCAGAGCTTTCTCTGCTCTGGCTCCAGAGCCAGCCTCTGGAGCAGGACCACACTGATGCTCTGTACTAAACTCTTGTCTTAGGCAGCTCCACGCAGAAAACAAGCCTGTAATTAAATTGTTCAAAATTTGAAGATCAGTGTGTTTGGCCATCCCTTCAGACCTAATTACTTGCCAAAACATAGTGTGCACAGGGTGGGAATTAATATTAATTAGGAATCTTCTTGAACTGCAGATTACAGCCATTATAGGCAGAGGAAATGATTATGAGATTTATGCAACTCACATATTTTAAAAAGTGTAATTACAGCAACAAAGCCCTGTCTCTCAGTGTACATAAAGAGGCTTGATATAGACATTTGTTCCAGGTTAATATTAGTTTAAATTGACAGTGTTCAACAGGATTCATACTGAAGTAAGTGACAGGAGAGAAAAGCCCTTTGTGTGCTCCACATAGTGACAAACTGGCCAATAATGGTGCCCATGTTGGTTTTCTGCTGATAACACCCTGGTACATTCTGCTGGGCTGTCTGAGGGGCCTCTGCTGCTGCCCAATTCCTGCTCCCCAAGGTGGGCACAGGCACACCACGTGTCCCCTCCTGGACAGGGGACAAAGCAGTGCCTGGGGCCCTGCGTCATCTCAGAAGAGCTGAAGGGCGTGCCTGGGCAGTTTCCTGACCCCAAAGCAGCAGCAGAGCCCCCAGAATACTGCTGCATGCTGGCAGACCCAGGCTATGTCTCTTTTTCTTCTTTGGAGGGTGAAGGTGGAAGCTTTTGCTCTCTAGGCTGAGTTCATGGCTGAATAACAAAGCAGCAAAGATTGCTCCTTAGTGTAATGCTGGAAATCAGTAGTGGAGACTATTTGTGTCCTAGGGTGACTTTATGATGCTGAATTGTATCCCCATTCGTCTGTTTAGCCCAGAAATAAATTTTGCACTTTAAGACTGGTTCTGAGAGTGAAGTGGGGGGAGAGAAGGAGTATGGAGTTTGTTTTCAGAAACTGCACTCTTACACATTCCTGCTCCTGGGCTGTGTTGTCTGTGGAACAGACAGCAAGAGAAAGCTCTCCTTTCCTTTTAATTAGTTTTTTGCTAGCTAAGGCAATGAAATTACCCAGACTGTAGCTTTTTTTTTTTTTTTCTTAAAACTATTCAAATCTGCTCTGGACTAAAGAACCCAAAAAACACCAGGAGCTTGCACCTGTGGCCCGCCAGGCCCAAGACACTTTCCAGCTACATTCCAGTACCAGGGAGACTGATAACAGACTGAGGAAGCCAAGCTACAAACCACCAAGAGGATTTTCTAAATTTGTCATCTCTTCAGAGCAGCCAGAGGTTTTGTTGTTTAATAGTGTTCATTTTTTGAGCTGGTGAATGCTTTGCCTGTTAAATAAAAAGGTTTTTTCCACTTTTCTCCAAGGAAATATTTTTTCTGAGCCAGTTAGGGGAGGGGCAGCTTAAATCTGCTTTCTAGAAGAACTCCTTTAGAGGTTTTCTCCCAAATTTGCCCTAAACCAGGACAATTTGCAAAGTCTAAATACCACTGAATTTTGTTTGAATTTGAGACACATATTTTGAAAGACACAAGGATAGCACTGAAGAGACAGAAGAGTGGGAAACTCAGCTGTTGTAGTTAATTCTGTAATTCCCAGAAGGGAACAGGGGTGTACTCTGACTTGTCTGAGATCATCCCCTAATGCTTGCTGGTTGCAACAGAAGATATTTCTAATTCAGTCTTTCCAACAACTCTCTAATAATTGCTAAGAATATTTAATATTCCATATGTATAAGAAAAATAAAATGGCCTCTGCTGTGACTTCCTCCTGACAGTCTTGTGACCATTCCATTACTGATAAAATCTATACTGGTTGCTACCTTCTCTTTTAGCTTTGAGATTTCCAGAAACTATTTCAAGAGCAGAGTAAAGTATCAGATTTTGTGACTGAGCATGCACCCTTGTAATAATATTAATGATATTGAAGTCCTAATTGATTTTGGAAGCAAATACAAAACAAATATAAATAATATATTGATTTGAAATATGAAAAGCATCATTCATTGCACTTGAGGTTCTCAGCTCCTGGAAAAGAGGCAATATTTGTTTGCAAATGCTAATGACTCCTGTCTATGTATTTATGAATTGATTGCTACTGAAATGAAGAACCCTTACCCTTATTTTATGTTCACTATTAAAAGCAAGAGTCAGATTGCCATTTTTGTTGCCATATTTCCTTTTATTTCCAACATATCTTTTTATTGCAGGTTTATTCCAATAATCTTGACATACTGTCTTAAAGTAGCATATTTCAAGTGCTTCTCATTGGTGACCAGAATGGGAAGATCTATATCCACCATTAAAAGGAGTGAAGAGAAATATTTTAGAATAGTCATGACAAGTTAAGTGCATTACTGTGGATTGCTGAAGAAGAAGATAGTGAGTTTCAGTTGAGTTTGTCCCACTCTGTCATATTTCAAAAGGCAGAAGGAAGACACTGAATAAAAAACCAGTGAAAATGTCAGCAGGCTGTACTTGACTTTATGATTTCAATACCTTGAAGATAATAGAATGGTATTCAAGTATCTTCAGTATTTAATCCTGATAACATAAGGTCAGGCAAACACTTGTTTTATGAGTTTTCAATACTCCTGGGTTGGAAAACATTAAGGTGCTTGGAGAATTCATCAAATAATAAAATCTGAAGTTTCAGAAGAATGAATATTGACCAACAAAGAAAGCAATGCATTTCTAATGTGAGTAAATATAATCAATGTTGTAGAGTGATCCTTCACTCATCAATGTGAATCTGTGAGTTATGAAAAATTAAGACTCTCAGAATTGGTAATAGGTATAAATAAGTACAAATAAATTATTCCTGGAACTTTGGTGTTTCTTTGGCTGAACCATAATCCTTTCTATGAATCTCCTGCATTCACATTAAAAATTAAGGATAAAACAATAACTCCTCTGAATTTATTGGTAAATAATTGGAAAATATTTTGAAGATACACAGCAGCACCCTTTATGAGCCATTTTCATTCAAATTTTTGTTCTTGCAGTGTTTAATTGTTGACATTTTATTGTCCCCTGCAATCTATAATAAATTCCTTGATAGTTGCGTTTACTGAAAAAGATGTTTTAAGCTTGGAGTCACTAAGAAGAAGGATTTATTTAAAATAATCTGGACAGTTTATTTCTTCAGGAGAAATAAAAGCGTGGCAGGCAAGACAAGTAGAAGTGGATGTATTCATGCAATATCTTTATAGAATGTTTGAAAATAAGAGAGATTTTCCTGCTGTAAAACTGTGTATTTAGCCTGGTCCTTACTGTTATAATATCTTAATCAAAGAATATGGTTGTGATTAATCTATATCTTTCAACCTTGTGGAACTCAGCTGACTACAGTAAAAGATCAGTCAGCTTACCAATGAAAAGTCCTTATTTTCTACTGCTGAGTTAAAATTTTCAATGATGATTTTCTAAGACATTTTGAGAGTTTTCAGTTGTTGTTTTCATCCTCAATAAGGACAAGACAAAGGGCTCAGTTCAGTTGTCTAACTCTGGATATTTAGTGCCAGTGCCAATGCCAAAGCAAATCCTGCTTAACCTGCAGGTACTACACAAGCACCATGTTCAAGCCTTTGTTGCCAAAATTTAGGCAAATAAATCAAACCTCAAGTCCAGAATATAAGATTCTTCTTTGAAATGTTCAAGCATATTTGTTTTGGTTGCATAAAGAAGTTTTATTTCAATGATTTCCTTCAGAACATTGTGGAAACATTTTCCGGCAGACTGCAGTACTATTGTTGATTTTCTATCAGGAATATTTGTCTAAATCTGCTTCCCTCTAAAGAATGGTAGAGTGTAAATATAATACAAATTTTATTACCTTTATTTTGAGGTACCTGGTACTCTGATTCCCTGGCAGAGGTTTCTTTTAGGTAAATACTTTTCTGTCAGCCCAGTAACCATTTTGTTGCCTGTCATCTGGAGGATAAGGTGCTATGTTGAGTTCTGTTCCCTGCCTCAAAGACTTTTAATGGATTTTTTAATGCAGGGATCCTAATGTAAGAAGTGACTTCCAGAGGTCTTCTCCCTTGGCCTCCCCAGATGTTACTTAGATTTGCTTTTCTTGCCTTTAGTCCCCTGGCTAAGCCACTTTTTGCTCTCAAAAGAAACCTTTCAGCCAGGGATAGGAAAATCACCTTCCTCTCGTTGCCCAGGGGTCTTCACCAGTAGAAGTCTGGCAAGGGACGAGCAGAGGAGAATTCCCCGCCTCCTTTCCTTTCCACAGAAGAAATAAAAAAAACCAAAAAACAAACCCAAATCCAAAACACAGCCTGTGTGCAATTGGATGTGGATGTGAAAATGCACATCCTCTCTCTCGAGAAGGGGAATGGTATCATCAGTGAAGGAGTGTGTAGAAATTAACTGTGGCATTTTTCTGATTCTCATTGAAGTTGAAATTGCCTGAAAAAGCAAAAAGGCAGTTTTTACTTTATCTTGTTTGCCAAAATCTATTGAAAAATCCTCTCAAAAAACATTAAGTACTTTAAAAATATTTAAAAATTAGTTAACAAATATCAAAATGAGACCACATATATTAATAATCTGAGAAACCATGGTTATTTCAGCAGGTATTACACTGGAAAGTATAATAATTTTGTCTTTGCACCTAAAATGGAGGGATGTTCACTAAATGCAAATATAAATTGTTGCAATTTTTTTATGAATATTTGATTCTTAACTATGATCTAGCAAAGCATATTGCAGTCAACCTTGCAGAAGTCACTACAAAAAAATTTGCCACTTCCTTGGTACATTGTCACCTTAATATCTTATTTTAAAAATCTCTTTGCTATGCACAGGATAAATTGAAAGAGGTATGTGTTTGCACTGAATCTGTTTGCCAAAAACTCAGCGTAGAAACTTGGTTTTGTCCTACCATTTACCTGTACTGCTGTCACCAAGATTCTCCCCTGAAAAGACTTTTTATTTGATCCTGTGCAAGGCATAAAGATGATTAAATATATCAGACAAAATGTATGTAACATTATAATGGGTCTCCATTCATTTTTATTCCAATATTTCTCTGAATAGTGTGCTAACATTATTTAGTGAGAAGTGAGATGTATTAAACTCAATAATTTATCCTCATATATATGGGGGTTTTTTCTGCCTAAAAGAAAGCTAGGGCTTTTACTGTTCCTCAGTCTATAAAGATTTATTAAGTAATTTTTAAACCATAAAAATAGAAAAAGTGTTCATTGGCTTCATTGAGGAAGGCAGTGAGAGACAGTGAACTTGTTATTTTCATCCTTCTCAGTGGTCAAGCATTAAAAATATAATTAAAGAGAATAATTCTAGCAAAGATCTCCAGTAAAAGCAAGGTTGATAGGTTTGATGTATTGGGCTACTAAAGCAGTTGAGAGCAGAATATATTGCACCTGGGTTGATGTTGAAGGGAGCAGCCAAACCCTTCCTGTAGAAGAATTGTTCTTTATTCCTTCTGTGCTCTCTCACTCTCCCTCTGGAGCTCTGCACTGTTTAGCTCCAGTGCTCCATCAGCCAGCCTTGCTGCAATTCCCACAGGAATGGGGCTCAGCACCGCAGGGAGCAGCTCCAGGAGGAAGGATCCAGCTGTGGGATCCAGCTGTGGGATCCAGCTGTGGGATCCAGCTGTGTGGGTGTGGGAGGCACCTGCACTGTGGGACGTGCACTCCCTGACTCTGGCTTTGCCCACGGAGAGACAGGGCTGCTCTCTGCTCCCAGAAGGTCTGGCTGGAATTTTCCTCAGAGGAAAAATGCCCTTCTTGACAAAAGCTTCTAGGGGAGCTTCCACAGGGCTGTGATGCTGTAGGCATGACAGTGGAAGAGAGAGAGAAACTTCTCCATTTTAGTATCAGCAGATCAGGCCTTTGGGGTCTTAGGACAAACCCCAGAATACAGAACTTGCTTTTGCTCTAAATTGTTTACAAGTGAACTAGAAATAAATTAATATGAAGTAACTCATCTACATCCATTCATTTCAGCAAAGAAAACTCCCTAAATGGTTTGCATTATCCCAGGTGAAAACCAGGTACATAGCACCAACCATCATGCCAGACTAACACAATTTTCCACTCCCTTCATCAAGCATTGTCTTTTACATATATATATATATATATATATATATATATATATGTGTGTGTGTAAAGGGAATAAGAATTGTCAGGGCAGGGATGAGCACTTTAGGGACAGAGAGAAAGGTCCCTTTTCTCTTCTGAGGAAAACTTAAATAGTAAAGAATCTCAGCCTCAACAGAGAAAGATGTCACCAGTTTCACAAAAAAGGCAGCTAAAAATGTCAACAGGTTATCTGCCAGCCTGTAGTCAGTAGTACCTAATTATTCAAATAATGAAACAAAGGTTGAAGTTACAGAAAATTGCTTCAGCTAGTGGAAAATTAAATAAAATAATTTTGTGCTCATAGACTGCATGATCAATCCCACTGCATGCAGTGTCTGACCCTGCTGTAAGGAGCCACAGAAATCCATGGCTTGCACATTGTGCTGGCATCAGGAAATGAGGACAGTCAGAGAGGTTTTTTCAAGAATTCATTGCAGTCACAGAAAGTTTCACTGGGATGTCAAAGTGGGCCTTCTTTTTATTTCTTTAACTATGAAGGATTTTGGAATCACAATGTTTGCAAAGTAGTTAGTTCATCAGAGGATTAGAAAAATCAGAGTGGCAATGAAATAACTGCATAATAGCCCAAGCATGGAAAATATCCCCCTGCTATGGCAACGTGGAAGTTACTTGGGGAATATCAAGAATTGTTTTGCCAGATCTTCCAGTCATTGGATGAGTATGAGAGATTTGCTTAGTAATTATGGCTTTTCTCTGATATCAGCTGTAACTCATAAAAGTATGGGGTTCAGCTTTCATACAGATATTTTCATTCCCTCTCAATCTGTTTCTTTTCAATTCTGTCTCTTATTTGTTTACTAAAATTATTTAGTTAAGATGTCAATTGGGAGTCAGATGGAATGTTTTCCGGATGGTGCCTTTTTCAGTTCATTCAATTTGGCCATCTAAAATGTTATTTCATTTCAGCTTTAGATCTTAGATCTGCTAAAATTAACATTTGCGTTTTCTGTAGCATCATAAAACATCTTTTCTTTTCCTTAATCATTTTATCAGTCAGGCCCAGGAAATGCTTAGCAAATGTTAATCTATGAGTTAGCATTTGTCTTTGATAAATGAATTCAGCTGCAACAAAATAGCCTAAATAAACAAACTCTTCTGAAGGATCCAAGGAATCAGTGGTATGTGGTGGTACAGGCAGCCCAGAAGGCAGACAGGAATTGCAATGAGGTGTGTAAACAAGAAGACAGATCCTCCAAAAAGTTAAAATAACTTCTTTGGATTACAGTATTTCCTTTGAACCCATCATTCAAAGGACAGAGGAGTGAAATGGGGAAAAGAAGATAAGATGGAAAAATACATTTTAGGATTTGACCATGAATTAGTCTGGTAAACTGGGAGACTGGAAGGAAAACCCTAGTGAAAGAAGCTGAGAGGAGGAGAAATGGATGATTAATGGAAATCAATGTTCTGAAGTGAAGGAATTAGATACGAAAAAAGTTTTCTGTACAATTCCTTCCATCACAAGTGAACACCCACAGATCACACTGCCCCACCCTCAGCTCTTTGGGAAGCTAAAACCAAATAAATTTATTATATAAGTTATGGGAGAAAGTAAGAGAAAACAGCCTCAAGCACTGCACAGTCACTGCTCAGAGTGGAGTCCTGCTGGCCCTTTCATTCCCTCTGCATTCCTCTGGGTTCACTTCGAGAGCAAACACTTTAGTTCTGCTCCAAATAGATGTGCTGAGCAATGGTGAAATGGGAAGAGGAGGCGAGTGCAGGCAGCAGCTGCACAGCTCAAACCCCACAGGCTGGGCTGGGGCAGCACCCAGCACTCACAGCCCTCAAGCAGGAATAAAGCAGAAAGGTCTTTAAGGAAACAGCTGTAGATTTATGTCCATGAACAAGGTGCTGGTTAAAACTCTGTTGAGTGGTTTGCAACTCTAATACCCTGAACACTTATGAGAAGCTCACATAAATTAATGGAATACTTTTTATTAATTTCTCTGGATTCCTGATTCTGTTTTAAGCACTGTTATTCCTGATCTGTTCACTGTTGCACGCAAGCAGTTTTTAGGTGTGGCTGGGTATGCTTGGGATATTCTTAAAATTCACATCATTTTTTTGTCTTTTAACACTCTAACATTTGTGCCTGCCATGGTCTTAGTCTTTTCTGATAAACCCAAAATACTTTTTTGAGTGTCTCTAGTGCAGAATTTGCCATTGGTCACAATAATTTGCTTACAAAGAAAATAGATGAGATTCTAGACCTAACTGATACTCAAACCAAAGCTCAGAAAACTTGAAAAATTATATAATAATTCCAAAATAAGATTGATGAAGGTGCACAGGGATATTTTAAGATAACTCCAGGCAGTTTGGTTTCCTGATCATAATGCATGATAGAGACATATCTCATATTTTATCCAGATTTAAAAGATTACTTAATGTGCTCTGGTAAAACAGCTTACCCCTGTCACACTAACACAGCAAGGGAGGTGATGAAAGTTTTATTCAATTATATAATTCCAAAGGTTTGGGGTTCCTTTGGGGTCTTACCTTTCCTTCTGAGAATGACTTCTGAAAGTATTCAGTTCCCAAATTAAAACAAACATGTGGAAGTACTTTACATCTTTGTGAGAGTGACAAATGGTGCACTGGCTGTATGATGCTGTATGACTCTGGTCATTTAATAAATGTCCCTCTTCTAGAATACTGCATTCCTCTCTGGGGCCCCCAAGGAAAGAAGGACATGGACCTCTTGGAGTGAGTTCAGAGGAGGCCATGAAGGTGCTCAAAAAGCTGGAGCACCTCTGTTATGGGGGTATTCAGCCTCAAGAAATGCTCTGGGGGGACCAAAGAGCACCTTCCAGGGCCTAAAAGGGCCTGTAAGGAAGGTAGAGAGAGATTGCTGACAAGGGCACAGGGTGATAGGACAAGAGGGAATGACTTTAAACAGACAGAGAGCAGATTTAGATTAGATATTAGGAAGAAGTTCTTTACTCTGAGGATGATTAGGCACTTGTACAGGCTGCCCAGAGCAGGTGTGGATCCTCCAGCCCTAGGAGAGTTCATGACCAAGCTGCATGGGGTTTTGAGCAACCTGGTCTAGTGGAAACTGTCCCTGCCCATGGCACGAGGCATGAAATTAGGTAATCTTTAAGGTCCCTTCCATCTCAAACCATTATAGGATTTGCAGAAAGTTGCTGTCAAGAATAATTGAAAAATCTGTTTCTCATCTCTATGATGAATTCTGGCATGTAAAGTTCATATTAGACATCAGGAGAAAGTATGCAGTAATAAAGTTAATAAAACTCTGTGATTGGTTGCTCAGCTGTAGTAAATGCAACATAGTGCATGTGTCTGGGTAAAGGTAGGAATGGCATAAATAAGGAAGTTTCTACCTTTGTCAGGGGATAGACTAGGTGAACTCTGCAGGATGATATTTCACCTTGATTTTCTATGATTTTCACCTGAATTTCATAATAATAATAATAATAATAAAAAAAGGAGCAGTTAGGCTGCTGGTGCACTGGAGGCACTCATTAAAGATTTTCCTACCTGTTAATATATATTTGCAATCTTTTGATTTACTGTAAGGTTATAAACCCGCTGGGGCATGATCTGCCTTTCTTTCTTTCTTTCTTTCTTTCTTTCTTTCTTTCTTTCTTTCTTTCTTTCTTTCTTTCTTTCTTTCTTTCTTTCTTTCTTTCTTTCTTTCTTTCTTTCTTTTTCGTTTTTCTGTGAGTATACTGTCTAGTACAGTGGATTACATTACATTAATTTCAGTTATTGAAACACATATATTCCTTTATTGATCATCATCATCACTGCAGCTGTGGTGCACACTGAGCCAGTGTTTGGTGGGAAATGGACACTCAATGGCCATTGCCCTCTCCTGAGCTTGGTGTAGCCACAGGCTTCCCTAGGGTTTAGAAACAGTCATCAGAAAGTGCAAACTTGAACTGCAAAAGAAAATTATACTGGGGGGGGGGTTCCTTGGAAAAGCAGTTTTATAATTTATAATAAACCTTGACAGAAGAACACAAGTGCTTGCTCACAATCATTACTGCTGGAAATGTTTGCCCACGGGACTGATACCAGGTAGAGAAGGCAGGTGAAAAATATTTAAATACCAAGCCATAAGATTGGAATTGTAAAGGAGAAAGAAAGATCAAAGCAGTATTTACAGTAACAAGTGCCATATGGACCATGCCTGAAACCAGACCAGTATCATTTAAATGGATTAGAAAATTCTATCTCTGTGCAGGATCTGAAAGACATTCTCTGTTTTGCAGTAGTATCTTCATTTAGAGAAATCTGTCTGATTCTAGGATAAGCATTACAGAATTCCAGCTTGTGGCTGTTTGTGGCATCAGTCTTTGTAGTTGTGTAATGCATAAAATATCATAACTCTGAATACAAGAAATTTAAACTGGAGAAAGCAGAAAAAATACCTAATTTTAACAGAAACACTAGGGTTTCAGGGTTTTTTTATTGTTATCCAAGCATTTCATTCTTGTGATTGAACAAGAAAGATTTGTCACGTGTTAGGGAGAACCCCAGGATCAGAGGACTTACCTGGAAGTTCCAGATTCAAGCCTCTAATATGAGTTCCTTCTGGAACTTTATGTTTCCGACAGAAAGTAGTATTAGAGAACATTTTTAACACTGATAGCTTGAATCAAAATTATTAACCCTTAAGTAAATAACCCATTGTGTTCAGTCTTCTCAGGTATTTCATCCATGGGGACAGAATTAAAGTAATTTTTTCTTACTGAAATATGGCCTAAAATTTGTCTTTAAAGGAATATGTCAGTTCTTCTCTTTATGACTTTCTAAGTATCTCACCTCAGGTAAGAGGTAAGCCTGAATCAGCCTGAATTTACTCTTATAATTATTCTACACTGGGACAATACCACTGGTTTGTAGTCCTGATACAGTGTTAAATTAGGATCCAAACTGGGTGTCATTTGTATTAACAGGTGTATAACAACATGAATGCTTAGGGGAATTCACTTATCTTAAGATATCCATGACGTAGACATTTATGTCTGTGTCATCCTAAAATCCAATTTCTACCAAATGAAAGGAAATTTAACTGACGAAATATAGGTGTCTATTTTAAGATAATTGATATCTGAAGAACAAATTCTGCCCATTGACTGAAAGAAGATCCCAGGGCTGCTTGAAAGGCCACAGACATTGACACTGCATCAGTTGAAGCCATCTTTTACAGGCCATGTCTGAGACTAAGTTCTTATCTGGGCACATGGAAATACACATGGATACAAAATCTCTTAGGAGTCCACAGCTTGGAGCCCTGATCCAGCTGGCCCCTGCACACACAGTCTGATAGATAAATCAGAAAGTTAAAATAAAGCATGAGAAAAAGACAGTTTTATTATCCTTCTCTCCTAGAAGAAGTTAAATATGATGATGCTCTGGGCTGGTCATGTTCCTTTTAGCATGGGATCTCACATTACATCTCTGCAACATTGGGTAATCAGAGAATTACACACCAGCCATCCCATGGCCTCTGCAGAGCAGCTTTTAACCGAGAATCAGAGTCTCCACCTTGTATCAGTCTGACTCCCTAACTGAGTAACCTTCACGTTCTAAGAAGCAGCTTCTTAATGTTTCATTCTTGATTAAACTGCCTTGGAAATATATGAATATGTACTTTGGAGAAGGTTTAATTTTGAGGGATTAAATTTTCCAAATCCCTCTTCTGTAAATCAGCAACTTCCTCTTCCAGAAAAGTAAACACACAGTTTAGAAATCGCAGGATTTGAAGGGTATTTATAATTGCAGTTTAGCATTTTTGCACTCTCAGTAAGAACTGTTGGTAAGACCACAAACTTCAGTGGCGTTCCAGCAGTCTGATCCCACGCTGCAGGGCCCTGCACTACTTACTGCAGTCCAAATTCCATGGGTTCTTAGCATACCTCATTATGGTATTGCAGTAATTCTGCAGAATAGTGCATTAAAGTGGCAAAATTAGGGAATAGCCACTTGAATGCTAATTATCAAGGCAATTCAGATTGCTGCAGTGAATATGGAATCAGAATGCCCACAGGAATCTCACATGCAATGGAGCATCATTCAGTGAGTTTCACAGAGCTTCCCTTCAGCCACAGCCCTCCATGAGGTGGCAGCTGAGGGGTTAATGTTCACTAACACAAGGCAGCACCCAGGAGGGGTTCTGAAAAATTACTGTCCTTTGCTACCAGAGGGAAACCACTGGGGAACAAGAGACAGCAGTCCTTCAGTAGTGGAACTCCAGTCCTGTCTATCATCAAGAATGCTGATTTCCAAATCCTTTCACGACCCTCCTTCTGGTGTTATTGCAAGGCTGGTAAGGTCTGAGCATGATCCAAAACATTACTTCAATCCTTGAAATGCTAATTTTCATCTCAAGACAACAGTTTGAAAGTTCATGTGCTAATGTTCGTGTTCATGTTCAATCTGTGTCACTAATGATGGTTTTAATGTAATTAACAGTGCTGAATTAACCCAAAATACCAGTTTATCCACACAGTTCTGAAGAGTTTGAAAGCTTTTCTGTTTATTTCAGCTATATCTACTGGTCTAATAAAAGATAATATTTTTTTCTAAAACTTTGTATCCATAGTCCCTAATTGCCAGGTGAAATCTTCATTAGAGACATTTAAAACTTACTTGGACAAGGTGATCCACCTTTGAATATGGCCTTGCTCTGATCAGGGAGGGGGTTGAACTAGTTAGAAACTCCTTCCAACCTATATTAATCTGTGAGTTTGTGAGGCTTAAATCTGGTAGGTTTCAAATCTCTCATTTTTATATCTTTGTATTGAAGGGTCTGGACAAAGATTTTGATTCTGGTAGTAGCTTGATCAGTTAAAAAAGGCAGATTCTCAGCAAGCTGAGAGGAAATATGAAGCAACATGAGTTGAATTGCCAAGCATTCTGCAAAGTTCCTTTTAACTGCCTTGGGCTTCCTAAATGGAGAATGAATTTCCAACTGAAGACAGTTTTCTGCAGGTCTGACAGTTTTGCCCTCAATGAAGAGAGTTCAGTAGAGAAATCCAGGGTAATAGAAGCATTTAGTCTAAAGAATGTATTTTAAATGCATCTCTACAGTGGGATAGGCAGCAGCATGGCTTGCACAGGTAGATCTGTCTTGTGGGAAAATGCCTCTCCCTCACACAGGAACAAATCTGAGTATGGAAGGCAGTGCTGGAACCTTTCATGCCTGTATTTATTTTGCATGTACATTTGGGGGTGGTGATTGGACAGGGGGAAAGAATTTTGTCACAGGAATGAGCCTAGCTTTCTTTTTAGATGGGTTCACATACACTGTCCTCACCTTCAACACTTATTTGAATTTTCACAACAGGAAAATAAACAACCTAAGTTACATTTGAAGGAAATTTGTAGTCAATTTCAAATAAGAGCTTTCTAAACTGCTAATAAATCTTTTACACCCTTGGAGTTGAAAGGGAGCTTTCATTTTCTGCAACTATTTTTCAGTGTAGTACTGTGTGTTTATGATATCTATATTATAGTTAGCATTCACTTTAGCGGATCAAATATTTCCTTAATTGAAAAACAACTCCAGTGCAGCAATGGTAGTTGAGCTTTTTACTTGAACTAATGTTTTACTTCATCAAAAATTAATCATGACTAGTGAGGGTTTATTCATATAGTAGAATGTAATTAAAAATAATGTTGTGATTTGGGTTATTCTCTGTGGCCCCAATCCTGCAAATACACATGAGACTATCTTTATGCAAGACAGGTTTTTGCTAAGTTCTACAGAAATATTCAAGGGTATAAAAAGGCTGAGATGAAGAAGTAATTTTAAAATTAAGATATATACAGATCTGTTCCTGTGCTCAGGATGCTCAGTAGCATTCACAGGGCTCTTACTGAACATCTCTACCTGCTCAGCATCAGTAAAAGCCAGTGTTCTTAGTTCATAGGAGGAAAACCAAACCTTATGTCTCCAGCAAGGATAGGAGTTGAGAAGGGGGAATCAATGGATGAATTTTTCTAAAACCAACATTAATTGATACTTGTGCCTTCAAATTAAATTAAAATAACAAGATGAAATTCAATCCTCTGTTGCCAACACAGGATCTTGTGAAGCCAAGAAGATTTCACTGAGCTCACACTCCAGCTGCCTTATGGGAATAAAAAATAGTAAGAAATCTAACTTTAGATGTTTACAGATCTTGGCTCACATCTTCTTGTAGCACAAATCAATTTGGCCTAGAGTTTATTGGATGAAATATGTTTTCTGACACTGTACGTGATGGAAGTTGCATTTTTTTTTTCATTTGCATTCATTAATATTAAAAAATTAACTAAATAATATGTAATATAATGGCTAGTAGTTCTGTCTATGAAGTTCATTGATCTAGCACACTGATTATATTAATAACTTGGGGAGTATTGCAATTAAAATGTATTCATTCAAGAACAGTCAAGCAATGAACATTTATTGGTTGAATAACTAAATAAAATTAAAATATGTCATTTCACTTATTTACTTTTTTTCATACAGCTGTTCCAAAACAGCAGATTTCTATTGTGAAGAAACTGATTTAATTTTATAAGCAGAATACATGAATTTTAACAAGTACAAGTTTTTAAGACAGAAACATGTAAGAGAGTTTTACCAATCTAGAAGCCTACTGCATGAGATAATTTGTCTACAGCAGCATGGAAATCTCCCTTCAAAGGCTGGCATGCTTTTGAGTAGGTCTCCATTATATTTGAGCTAAAAAAAGTCCACACAAAAAAGACCTAGAAGAGAAAAAAATAAACAACCAAAAACCAGTCACTTTAGGTTTTGGACAGTAACTGACATATCTGAAAAGGATATCTCACAGCTAAAATAGAAATTTTTAAATTTATCCTCTATTTCCCATTTTCAGTGGATTTTACATATCCTCCATTCTTAAAAAAAAAAAAATGAGCTTTTACTCCAGTGTGTGTGCATAATAATGTTTAGATTCCTCTTCCAAGGTACGTATTTACCTTCATGGGGGTCCTAAGAAAATAAAGGAAGCTCTTGCTAGCCTGTGGCATTAGGTATTCCAGGAGCCTCTTTTGCAGTTTGCTTTGCTCCTAATGGCTCCCATGGAGTCAATTTAAACACTGAGCCTGTTCAGACTGTGAAGCATATGGGTAATTTATATTAATGCTAATGTGAGACATTCCTGCATCAGGGAAACATATCTTCATGTTTTTATCTTTCCATTCGCCTTCACTCTCCAAAAAGAGTTTGAAAGGATGCTGCCTGTGTGGGAAAAATTAACACTAACTGAAGTTATATTTTATTCTTTAGAATTGTTTTTTGAATACTTTTTTTTTCTCACTGGCCAGTTGTGTTCAGTCTGTCCACTTTTTTTTCCCCCTCCTTTACCACGATTAGCTGTAACTGGGTTAGGCTTAATCCTAATTGGTAGATGTAGCCTAACCCAGACTCTGTTTCACCAACTCCTTTAGAAAGTGAGTGAATAGGGAAAAAATTAAAATTATGTATTCGCCCTAAATTGATTTCTTGTGGAAAAGGGAAAAACGAGGACCCAGGACCAGAGACTAAAGCTGTAGCACTCCTGCCTCCCATCTCCACTGGTGTACTCTCCAAAGTTAGGTCACTCCTTGGTGACCAGCTGAGCATACAGATTGGCTGCCCAATGGCTCAGCTTCATGAGAGGCAGGGTTGGAGCTCCCTGGACATGTGCTCAGGGTGGGCTCAGCCCTGTCTGTCCTGTTCCCTGTAAAACAGATTTAATTTGAACGTTTCTGAGGATCATGAACATGCCCCTGAAAAAGGCAAATCCAATGTCTTTAATGCATCTTTTTTGTCTCATCTGATCTTTCCAACCTGAGCTTCAACCCAACACTTATTATTCTGTCTCAGACTGCTGTACTGAAGGACACTCTATTATGAGATTTTTGTTCTCATGTCAGTACTTACAAACCTACATGAAGTCATCCTCTTAATCTTCTCTGCATAAATCTAAGCCAGCAGAGCTCTTTGATTATATCAGTATAAAGAAAAATTTTCTATCTTTTCATCCTTCCCTTGTTCCTTCTCCATATGTCTGCCCTTTAACACAATCCTTCTTGAAAGAAATTACTTGTTATCTCATCCATGGTGTCTGACTAGTGCAATTCTCCCTGTAAAATTCACCTGTAGTTTTAACAGTTCAGTCTTTTCCAGTGAGAGGAAATACTTGGGAACACCACAGAAGAGTCATAGCATGAACCCTTCTTCATGTCTCTGTCTGCTGTGACCTCCATGTCATCTTCAGCCATGGGGAACTTGGTCTGTGTTCAGCTTCCCTGGGTTTTAATGCCTGATTTGCTGCAGGGGATCATCCTCACAGCTCACAGTTTCATCTCATGTCAATCTTCTCTGGAAGTTTTTAAGAAAAATGCTGAATAGTATCATGTTCATTGGCCAGTTGTGTTTAGATGTCCATGAACTGAGTTTTCAATTAAGGTTTAAAAGCATGCAATTAATGCGCATTTTTTTATTTTGTGGTACTTAAATTTCTATTGAAAATGTGGTCAGAAATTGTAGAAGGCTCTGTGCTCATATCAGCTCTATTACTTTTTCAACCAAATTTATTACTTCATTGAGAGAATATATCAAGTTAACCAGCACAACCTATTTTCAATGCATCCTAGGCAATAAGAAATAATTTTACTACCCCTCCTTGCCTTGCTTTGGCCATTCTTTAGAGCTGAAAGGCCCATTAGGCCTATCACATTCTGTACTTTGCTTTTTTCATATTTTCTTATAGCCCTGGCTTCCCTTCAATTTTCTGAAACAAGCTTACAGTTTTAAGTTTTATTGAAAATTTGTGCTAAGGATACAGAGAGCTGCTCAAACAACATTTTAATCTCTCTGATGAAATCTATCCAGACCTACAGATATAAAAATATACAATTTCAATAGCAATTTTTTAATGTTTCTTTGACTCACTGTCAGAAGAGAAAATACAGCATTGTCATCACTAGACCCCAGCATACTGACTGCCCTACAAAGTCCAAAAGAGAAACATCTTCTCTATACTGCAGACAATTCTATAGACATCATTTCCTATTCAAAAAAACCCTCACTTCTTTACACAATCCTTTGTTCCAAATTTGCTTGCATAATGTTACTTTTTTCCAAAATTTTCTTACCCTGTAGTTCTTTCTTTCTTTCTTTCTTTCTTTCTTTCTTTCTTTCTTTCTTTCTTTCTTTCTTTCTTTCTTTCTTTCTTTCTTTCTTTCTTTCTTTCTTTCTTTCTTTCTTTCTTTCTTTCTTTCTTTCTTTTCTTTCTTTCTTTCTTTCCTTCTTTCTCTTTCTCTTTTTCTTTTTCTTTCTTTCCTCTCTTTCTCTCACTTTCTCTCACTCTCTCTCTTCCTTTCTTCCTTTCTTTCTTTTCTTTCTTTCTTTCCTTCCAAAGCTTGTGAAATATTTTTTAATATTATTGTTATTCCTATTATTTCATTTTAGCACTCAGGTCTGAATTTTTAGCTGGAGTGATCTCATTTCCAGCCACAGGGTTCTGACTGTTTTAACTTTATTTTTATTCATACTTTTCCATTTGGGTTTTTTACCTCCAATTGATGTAATCAAAGCTGTCCTCACATTATTAACCCTGTGAAACTGCTCATGTAAAGCAGAGAGCTCACAGATGCAGAGCAGATGTGCTCAAATCATAAGCACTTGAAGCTGTAGCTACATAAAACTCTGCAGCATCACACAGAGCTCACTCTGAACAGGCTAGTAGTAAAAGTCTGAACTCATGATGATTTGGAGCACTATTCTCCATGTTCACATTTTAATACCAAAACTTTTTTTTTTTTTTTTAATAGGCAACAGCTGTGTTCTGAACAGCTGCAACTTCAAGACTTTTCAGCAGTTCCTACCAAAAATTCTGGCAAGGTGCAAACAAGCTGGCTCAGGTGCAAGGAGGAAAATGCTGATGAGTGAGGATGTGACACTGAAGTTCCTGTCACTATTTAGCAGCTGCAGAGGCTGAAGAGATGACCAGGCAGTTTGGGAATACACAGCCATCATCTCATCCATTGTTTCTATACTTTGCAGTGAGCTGGAGCTATCTATTATCAGCCCAACCATGATCCTGCTCTCACACCACTGCTGGACACCAAGGAGATGTGTTGGGCACCCAGTCACCAGCAAACTGATCTGTGAAAAGGGAGGATCCTTGATTGTGCTGTGTTCCTCTTTTCCTCCTCTTTTATTTTTTTTTTCTCTTCTAGTAACAATTTTACTTATTATGTAAGCACCGTGTTTCTGACTACTGGATTATTTCTCTTCTTTTCTGTGAACTATTACTAATGACTATCAACTCCACAGGCTCACCTCCCTTTGTTTTGGTTCCCTTATTTTGCATGGCTCAGTAACCTACTGCTTTCTTGTTCATAGTGTGAGCTTCACCAGCTTGTGCTCAAGTCTTTGGTCTGTGGCACTCTGTCCTGTTAGGATATTAGCTTGTAAAGAGCCATTAAATGTTTGCTTCTGAGCTCTAAGTGATTCCAGCAGACAATATTATTTTTGACATAAAATAACATTCTACCTCCCTCTTTGTCCACTCATCCATTCCTAAACAGGTAATAGGAGAAGAAGCAGCATTTCAGTCCTGCAGTTCTCAGCAAGTTTCATTCTTCCCCAGAAAGCTGAATATATGCTCAAAAATACATTTCAATTCCCATTATTACATAGGTCAGTAACTTTGTTGTATAGGAAATTAGAACATTTATCTCCTCTTATCCCCGAGTGCCTTGATTACTTTTATTCTTGGCGTCTTGATTTTTTGATGAAGTAGTGCTTATTTATCCCCTTCTCTTTTAATAATTCAATACCTTCTAAGTTATCCTTCTTGCTTGTCCCATTAAGCAGTGAGTTGCAGGTTACCCTAGAAGTAACTTTCCTTTAAAATAGATTAGTCTTGCACAAAAATCCTCTACTTAATTCCCTGTTTCCCCAGCATTCACTTCCACAGCCTTACCCACTGCTTCTTTCACAGAACAGCAAAAGACAGCCCCTGGATGTGGTCCTTGCATGTTCAGTGTCACTGCATGTCCTTTGTGAGCCATCTGCAGTCTGTGCATCCATGATGCAACCTTGGAGTGATTAAAAGCTGCATCAAATAGCAGCCAACCATGGGGTATTTGTATTTTTGCAACCATGTTGCTCTGTCAAGGCAACTTCTGCAGTTTCTCTTTATACCTTTTAGTGCCTGAATGCTTTCCCTGTTTGCTTTGGGTTTCATATGCTGTAGGTCCCTTCTGACTTCAGTAAGAAATAAAACCTGGCCTGTCCACTCACACTCACTGATCCATCTCTGTCTACAACATATGAGATGTAGAATGCTGTCTGAAAGGAAAATATCTCACTCTGCTTCTCAAGTTTTCTTTTGAAATGCTTGGTGCCTTGTTTTTGTTTATTTTTTCTTCTCCCCTTTTCTTTGAGGAGCAGATATTTCAGAGCAGAGTAGGCTGAGGGTTTGAAGACTGCAGTCTGATGGTATCAAAATGACTCAACTGGCTCCTTCTGCTAAGTCAGAGCCCACTGCTCCATTCTATAACCCAGAGGGAAATCTAAGACAAGCCAAACACCACCACTCAGCACTGCCATGTAAAAAATAAGGAGATGTGAGAGACCTGTCATCCTGCTAGAAGAAGAATAATCCTTCAACTCCTCTTCATTTAGATATCTCTTTGCTTTTTTGGGAGTCACTTAATCATAGGAGATTAAACATGTGCCATATGTATAAGTAATGCTGTTCCAGGGATTTAATGGGAGCAGACTGATTAAATCCTATCAAGGATACAGTTGTCATCAGAACTGTCTTGAGATAATGAACTTGACACTGAAGTAGAATCCATCACTCCACTACTGAATTACTAGACTTAGGAGTTTTTGCCAAAATTTAGAGCCAACTCACCATACATCCATGTAGGTATAAGACATGAATTAAAATCTTGCCCTTTTCTGGGTCTTTAGACATTAAGTATCAAACTATAAGAAGAATATTAGGATTTACCATATGAACTAATTCTGGGGTACATCACTGCTACTGGTTTTTTTGTTTGTTTGGTTTTGGGTTTTTTTTTAAAGCATGGATGAAAGGAATGATGCATCCTGCCTTTCAGAAAACATGGAAAGCTAAAACCACTATTCTAACTTTTCTTAGCATTGAACATAATTGTGAGTCTGGAGGACCCAATTTACAGCTGATGTCTACCTAAAATAATGAAAAAAATCATGTTACCAAACTGGGGAGTGATATAACCATTAGTTTACAGTTCCAGACACTGAGTAAATAAAATATTTTTTGTGGCCTTCTTTTGTAAAGTTGTTACTAGTAGAGATTCTTTGGTTTGCTTTTTAAACACCTTTAGAAAAAAACTCACATAGAAGCTACTTAAGTTATCATGTTGCAAGCATCTTTAATCATAAATGAAACTTGTATATTGATGAGTTCTCAATTTCAGGCATCGTATCAGTGACAAACATATTCTGAATCATTTCAAGTGTATACAGCAAAATTTGTCAGATGCACTATTTCTGACCATGAGTAGCAGCCATCAGTGTCAGCTGACAGAAATGATGGAATCTACCTGTTTCGTGTTGCTGTTTCTACTCCAAACTTTGAGGAAAGGTGAGACTTTCATGAGCTTTCCTGGATGCTCATGCCATTTTTTACATGTTTCAGAGTTTTACTCAACATTGACTTTTTATTTCTGTGTTTGCATCTGAAGTGGGCTAGTGTCCTTCAGTCCTGGCCTTCCTTTGACTTTGCAACACCCCTTGGTTCTGCTCAAGTATAGAATTCTATTAGTATTTTTTCTGTAAAGATTCCTCAGAGAAGTAATGTTTTAATCCCCATAGAAAATAACCATTCTCCACTGAGAGAATTTCAATTTCCAGAAACACTGAGGCTACATTTCTTTTTGACTAGATGATATCATTCCTAAAAGGAATAATGCAGTAGCCTGTCCAAAGCGTGCCTTGCTTCCAGAGCTATTTCCCAGCCTGCATTAAGGAGGTCATGCAGGGGAATTATGCACTCTCTGTATATGTTTCTCTGGGGAGCTGGAACAATGAAGATTGTCTGTAAAACCATGTTTTTCTGATGCCACTTAACAAAAGTCATCTTGGTGAATTGCTGAAATCAAAGCTGCTTTCTGCAACCTGGCAGCTGACCACAGGCTGTTGTTTACCATTGGGCCCAAGATGTTTATCCACTCTTTGATTAGACCTATTAATATATATATATATATATATATATATATATATATATATATATATATATATATTTCCCTTCCAGGTGATAACTGGTGGAATTTAGTAGTACATCAAATTGTACCCAATGTGCCTTCCCAATTGTAGCCAGTCTGTGCTCCCTTACTCTCAGCTTTTACTATGGTTTTGAAATTAATTCTACAAGTTATTGAGTCCCCATTATCATAAACCAGTGAAGTGGAAGCCCTCATCTCCCAAAGGAACTGTGCTTCATCCTGCTTCTACCTGCTGTGCTTAAATATGGCCAGGAACCTGAAACCACTTTATTCCTTTTCCAGTTCCTCTGAGATGTTATTTTTTTATCCAGTATATTTAATTATTTTAATACAGTGGTTATCAAGATGATTGAGTCATAAATTTGGAATGAACCTTTCAAATGTGTCCAGAAAATATGGAATGTCTGGGATATTCTGCAGCTGTGAAATATTCAAAAATCTTTATCTTACATTTTCTTGAGGGCACTGTTGCTCTGGACTCAAGACAGTGCCTTGGGTAAATAGCTAGATTTTCAAAAGACATCACAGTTTGTTAGCTTTAATTCATACCATAGCACAGACACTTCAGTGCCCTCTGGGCTTTACAAACATTCCTGTGAGTGCCTCCTGAGCTCTCCTCTCATCCGTGTATGAGGTAACACTGTTCATTGCCTTCCCTCTGTCACTGACCCTTTGTTCTTCCAAACACAGCAGAGACAATGACTCCTCTAATGGGGGATATGTCTCCTAAAACATCAATAAAAGTATTGGGTGTTTTGGGTTTGCTCTTCACACTGGATAAGAGTAGGACTGATCACAGACAGGGGGTTTTGTGTTTCAGTTGAGGGGAGACAAATGCAGCTGTGCAAAACTCATCTGTTTTCTGCAGCTGACTCTATCTGAAATCCTTTGACTTTAGACCAGCTAATCAAATATTCATTTGACCAGAAAGAGAGGGAGTAAGCACAAGGGTGACACAGCATGACTGCCATGGCACCTTCTCACTTCCTGTCTCCTGTCACAGTCAAGCAACTCCTTGGTGCAAAATAAGGTAGCCAAGAACTGCAGTGCAGATTGCTTTGCTTCTCAAGGAATGCCACAGCCTCCTCTCAGGAGAATCATAGGCTTTACTGATATTTTAACCCAAGCCCAATTGGAGAAGTCCCTCAGTCTCTCTGGTTCAGTCTGGCCCCTTCCCAAAACAATTTTTAGCTTAGTGATAGGGGGACTCATATAGAAAACACACATTTGATTCCCTTCAGGCAGAAGACAGGGTGGGACTACAGGCTCACCAATCACAAAAATTACTGTATGCTAAGCTATGGTTGACAGCAAGTGATTAGCAACATGTAGAGCCTTATTCAAAGCTTGTGTCTACTTCTGAGGAGACCTTAACTCTTGTCAGGACTCTGAAGCAGTACATGTGTAAATCAGGTCCTTCCTGTGTCCTAGGAGAGCTCAGATGGAAGTTGCATCACAGCTGCCACACATGCTGGGACAGGTTAGGGCAGGTAAAAAATGCTGGTGCTGAAAACAGCTCTCAGTGCACTGGGAGGCTAGGCAGAAACTGAGTTTGGGTTCTGATCATTCAGATTTTGACATTAAGCATGTAAAGCAGCACCAACTGTAGCTTATTGCCTAACTATTTCAGGAATCCACCCTGGTCCTATGTTTGTTGTAGGCCAGAGAAAAATTCTTTGAGAAAATGCAACTAATTTAAATTTAATTATATCTGCAGGTTGATATCATGCAAGAATTCTGACTTTTCTATATTATAGCAATGTAATTATTATTCTATGAATATATTTGTAATCTAATTTGCTATTTCAGTGTTAGTGAATGGAACTTCTTCACTGTATGCTGAATATTTCCAAATGGACATTTTATGACAATTTATGAATTTCAGTTTATGAAGCAGTGTAAGCAAGTTCACACAAAAAAAAAAAAAAAGGAAGAAAGACAAGGATATTTCAGAAGTGTGGTTGTCATGTAACTTAAAGTGTCTTTTTGTGTAGGTTCATTCAGATTTAGACACATTGACAATTGCCATAATTTAGCTGTACAAAACAATTTTTGCCTGTAATACATCTGCAATGATTACATTTTGCAAACACATCATTCTGTCAAATTATGCTGTCTATTCTTATGTCCCACTTTCATTTTTCTCTCCATGTTGCTTGATGCCCTGCCTTAGGACCACCTACTGGATTTTAAGAAGGTAGTTTAGCTGATCCTAGTTGTTCCTAGTATTTTTACTACCATAATCCAACACAATTGAAAAGTAATTAAAGTTCATGGCAGTGGTTGAAAGCAGTGGGTGCTGGTGATATTGATGGGTGTGCCCCGCATCACTCAGAGCATGTGCACACACACACCCTTGTCAGACCATGAAATTCTCCCTGGGTCAGAGGCAAACCACTTGCCTTGTCATTCTCCTTAGGGTGATTTTCATGCCCAATTTCAGATGCAAAGCAATACACCATGAAAACACAGGGAATCATTTAAACTTGTTTTGACCTATCTATTAAAAACACCAGAATCTCAATAAAGTGAAGCTTGTACTCATAAACAAAGGAAAAGTTCTTTTGCCTGTTACTTTTGAATCTGTGTCAAAAATAATTTAAAAGCAGTATTTCCTCAGTCTGTCAGTAAAAACCTCGTTTGTTATTCTCTTTTTCTTAAGAACAATTTTATTGAGATCTGTCTCTTATGGGAAATGAGTGAAATTATCTTCAAGCCCTGTCCACATCCTCTGCAGGATCCCACAACAAATTCTTGTGCTTAAATAATTTCATCTGTTATACTGTGTCCGTAGGTACCAGGTTTGTTGTCACAATGCCTGGCTTTGCTCTTCAATATAAATGTATTTTTTATTAAATAGTCATGATGTTTACCTCTGGAAAAGATTGTATTAATTCAAGAACAGAAAAATCAAGCCAAGCAGAAATAACACTTCAGTTTTGACTACCCAGAGTATTAGGAAATAATAGTAAAATCAATCTCTAGCAGCAAGATTGGCTTTTGGAGGAAGGAGAGGGAAATATGTCTCTGAAACTATTAAATGAGGTAAATTCACAGTTTGGAAGAAATTAATGTTGTGTTTATTTTAATATTTCACTTCAGGGGGCTACAAGTTAAAGTGAATGTATTGTTTATTGCAAAACTGGACTGACCAAGCTGGACACCTGAATTCTCTATTTAATTACAAGCAAGATATGGCACAGACAAGAGCCAGGCCATATTTTCATGTCTCTTCACCAGCGGTTTTTGGTTCTGGACAAACAGAGCATCCTGCCCTCTGGAGCTGGTAGGTACCTGGGGCTGCTCCAGCCTAAGGCACTGGAACACTGCAGCAGATCCCCAGTGACTCTTGTACCACAACAATACCAGGAGGGACACGTGTGCATGGAGTCACTACTTCATTCATGTTTTGGGGATATTGTCCTGCTGAACTGCTGGCAAAACACAGAGTGATGGGGTTTTTTTATCGGCCATCTGGTAGAACCTAAACCTCATCCTGTTGAGTCCTGTTTCATTTAGCACTGCAGTGTCTCTTTCCTGGAATGATCTGTGCTAGTGGTTAATAAATGCACAGTGTCTGATTACACAGAGAAACAGGGGAGCTCTATAAAATGACAGCAGAAATGGCAAAACAAATACTTTACAGAGATTTTAGCCTTTAGCCAACCAGTAGTAAACATAGGTCTCATGGCAAGAGTAAGGGCAGAAAAGAAGTAGGGGTTCCAGCCACATCTTCTAGCCATTTGTCCTCTTGTTGAAACTGACAAAGATGATCAAATTAGAGTTTCAGTGGGGTCAGATAACTAAATTCTGGGTTCCAGACTGAAGTGTGTATTGGTGATCCTCAGACTGGACTCAGTCTTTGCTGGTTTGTAAATGCTAATTTAAAGAGATAAGCCTGAAGGATAATTTCCATCTTTCCACCTAGGATAATAACAGCTATTTTGGGCCTTTCCTTCATGCTAAGGCATCTGATTTACTGTTATTAAGTTATTAATATTTTACCAATAGAGGAGTATTGGCTTATATCCAACAGGTTCCCACCTCTTACAAATTATTGAATTTGCTCATGGAAGTAATTGTGGGACTTCATATCATAGTTAGAATTGTGGGACTTCATATCATAGTCAGTTGGCAATACAGACTTTGGAGAAGTTTAAAAAGTCTGGTAGCTGCCTTGCTGTTGGCATATCTGTTGACTGAGACATAATAACAGGACATCTGTGATATCAGGAAATGGGAAGCTGCAGTTCCAGGCCATTCCATTTTATAAGCAACCTTTTATGGTTGCTAATCAAAGTGTATTCAAATCAATTCAAAGTTATTCAACTTTGTTTTTACAAATTTAGCTGTTGGTATTTTCTCATATAAATACTATGATAACAGGACATTATTCTGTGCAAAGACAGGAATAAGCAAATCTAGTGTTTCAAGAATGCTGAATTAAAAATAGGCTGCAGTGATAAATAAGATGGACATATTGACTTGTGTTTTGGGAGGTTTGTTTTCTGGAAATGATGCAAACAAATCAAGGGTAATTTGCAGTCACTGTGCTTTGCAAATTGAGAATTGGTAGTAAAATAGCTTTTGATATTAGCAGTGACTACAGTGTATAATGTTACATAAGGATGGGCTACAATCATAAACACATCTGCAGAGATGATCCTCCTCAGGAACTTCCAGCGGATAGAAAATAAAGGTATCTGGAAAATGGGTATGTCAGCTATGGTGGCATTATTGTCTGTGGGCTTTGCAGGAGGAGCCCTCACTGGCTAGAGGGAAAGCTCCCCAGAACAGCACAGAAAAAAGTTGTATTACCTCATTCCAAGCACTCTTCTGTGCTGTTAATTGCCTCTGTGTAGTAATAGGGAAAGTCAGAATTGTCAGCTGAAGAGACAGAAGGAGTCAAATCACTGGCAGATTAAATTGTGCCTGGGACACTGGGCATGAAAATGGAAGAATTCCTGTCTATCTTATGTTCCTGTACAGTATTCCATGTATTTGTGGAGATAGGACCAAATCTATTCACCTTTTTCCTTAATCCCTCAGTGTGGTTTTTGAGGGTTTATTCACTGTAATATCCAGACTCTGTCAGTTGTTACAAAGGCTTCCACTTAAGTTCTGAAAAATTTCTAATGAACCTTGCAATTAGATATGTGAAGTTAGTAAATCATAGCAGACACCACAGCAGGTTCTAGTAGAGGACAGAAGTGCTCTTGATCTTGGAACAAACTCAGGAGCTGAGCTGAGCCCATGGTTTTTAACAAGAGTGCTGGGAATATCATTGCAACATCAGGCAGAAGTCAAAATGCCTCAGCATAGGTCAGCATTGGTTCCTGGCAGTGACGTTTAGTGGAGGCATTTCAGAGGAGAAAGACCTGGCTGCTACCTGTGACATTTGTTTTACCTCAGGGGATTAGATGAATTCTGACTCCATGGTACCTCTGTGTATTGCAGCAACTCTAAAACTAAGTTAAGTAAGGTTTGAAATTCTTCCAAAATATATGACAATCCAGCTAATGCCAAGAGCTGTATTTATTAGATGTTGTTGTGTAAATCTGACTTTCTGTACGAAATAGCGGTATGATATAGATGTATAACAGTAAATTATGTATGTCTTCAGATTACAAGGATGTCTTCTCTTGATACACTTTTAGATCAGTAGCAATGCTGTTTCTTGACATGGGAATTATGTATCCATCTCTTCAGGTTGGTTCAGACACGGAGCCCAAGAGATAAGTGAGCCTATATCAGTTAATTTCTTATAATAAGATTGTTTATCTTTCATCTAAGTGTGAGATAATTTACAGCTTTCTGTCCATATATTGATGTGTGAATTATTCAGCATTGTAAAGTACAGCTTGTGCTTTCTCACTACTCATAGCTTTCCTCAGAAAAAGGATAGCCTCAAAGCAGCATAGCCTCATAGGAAAGCAGAGAGAAAGGAATTTCAGAGGCTCCCTGTTGGGAAGCAAGCTCAGCTCTACCTGTCACTCCCCACAGCATTTGGTTCTGACAGAGGAAGATGCTCATTTGTCACCATGGCCATCTGCCATTTTTCACTAAATGGAAAAGAAAAAAAAGTTCTGAATGTAATAAGAATTAGGTGTGTGTGAGGTGTTCGTGTCAATAGTGTGGTTTAGATCCCTGCTCAGTAAAAGCTCGAGGCTGTGGTACCCACTTAACCCTGTGAACAATGACCCTGCAGGGCAGCTGGTGTCTTCACCACATGGTGTGGTGATGAGGATGTGATGGGATTCATCACTGGCTGAGCATCAAGAACCAACCCCTCTGGGACTGGGGATATCTGTGCCCTGAGCACATTTCAGGTGTGCCATGCAACCTAATTCCACAGCTTTTATGCCACTGCTACTTAGGGATGCCACAAAATCAGCTATGACTGAGTGCTGGTAAATGCTCAGCCCTTAGCAAATGCAAAGAAAAACACAATATCTTAGACCACAGTAAAATAGCTTTGTGCTAAGACTCATATATTGCTGTCATGTGTCTGAGCACTGGGAATAAAAGTAGTCAGATGGGCTGGAGTTATGCATTCTTCTTGCTGGTAGACTCATCTTTCATCATACATATGTAGGAAGGTAAAGGCAGGACCTCTTGCACCAACCTACTTGTAGTGAAGTGGGAAGCTCTTCACATAACCTATTCAAGATTCTATTTGCTCAGCCCTGCCACAAACTATTGGAGAGAGGGAAAACTCAACAGAGTGTCTCATCCCAGACACCCAGGCAAAATCCCTGTCCTGCAGTCAGGGCTCTTAGAGGATTTCTGCCTTTCTGCTCAGAAAACAACACTGGAGGCAACATCTGAGCCACCTGTACCTGAAGGTACATTGCAGTCAAGCCTTGCTGAAACTTTGACTAAACCTGCCAGAGCTCAGTGGTGAACAGCTCTTTTTCAGTGGTTAAACTCACAATAAATCAAATGTTTACCAGGCTACTGACTTCAACTGTGAGTATGAAAGTGCCATCAATAAAACACCCAATGTGATTTAAAAAACCCTCTTGTGGTGAGTCAGGCTCCATCCAGTCTTTCAGAAGTCTGTTGCCTTTGTGTTTTGTGTTGCTGACTCCTTACCTCATGCTCCAGGCCTGAAAGCATTTTCCACTGCATGATCTGATATGGAGCAATTTCCAAAAATCCCTGCAGGGGAAACAGAGATATCTGATGTCCCTTGCCTGCCCTCAAATGTAAATTTACATTTTACAAACCACAGAAGCTCATAATCCCTCAGTATCCTTTGTAATGCCAGGTTGTCTCCCCAGCTTGTGTTAATGTGCACTAATGAGGAACAGGCAATAGGTTATTTGGAAGGCAGATAAGAAAAACCATGTCCTTCCAGATCTTTCAGAATATGCTATTAAAAAAACCCCAAATCTTTTTGCTTGGCTGCAGTGTTGTGTTTTAAGGCTGCTCCTCCTGTTCTCTCAGGGATTAATGGCTGCATTGGTAGGGTCACAGGATGAGTTCTTAGTCGGGTGTGAGGGCAGGAAGGGAAGCATCAGGTCACTCACTGGGATGCAGCAGCTTGGGGAGGATTCCAGGCTGTTTCTAGGGTGATGGTGAAGGAAATGTGGTCATAGGGGGTTGTAAGCAGAGGTGGTATATTGGTGAGGGACACTGGGGTATCAGGTTGAACTCAGCTCGTTGCTGTCTCAGGCACAAACTTTGCCTCTAACTAATGTGTTGAGGAAAAAGTCTGTAGGCAGACCTGGCAAGGGGCTGTCTCTATACTTCCTTTTTCTGAACCTCTGTTCTTTAGCAGAAACTTGTGAATGAGCTAGACCTTTGGGGCTTTCCCAGCCTTTCCTCAACTATACAACATGGACTTTATACAACATGGACTGCAAGGGGAAAAAATCAAAAAATAAGTGAGTACTTGAGCCACAAATTCTGTCTTTAAACAGAGTCCAGCAGTCATTTCTGGGTGAAGGGAGATTGGGAGTAGGATTACAATGTGGGATTTACTTCCCCAACTTGTTTTACATGTTTGGTCCTTTGCCATTCATTTATCAAAAGGGAAGACACAGAAGTATCTCTCGTTCTGTGCAGTTCTGTTCTGTGTTTGTGCTAATGAAACCAGGTCCTCTTTCTCTCTCCCTTTGTACAAGTCAATCTTTGAAATGCAGCCCTGGATGATGGACTAACCTCAGCTTTCCTTGGTTGTCTATTTGCTCCATTTTGCAGCCTATAAACCTACAGTTTATCTGTCTTTTTCCCTAAGTCATATGCTTTCCCCTCCACTTAATTGCTTGATCCTGCATTCATTGAAGCTACTGGAATCATTCCCACAAGGGACACAACCCAGAGATCCCCACACCCAAGCACAAACAAATAGATGTCACAGATTCCACTCTATCACCTTGCTGAGAAAGGCAGTGCAGGGTTCAAAATATGCACTGCTGAACTTGCGTGCCTAAAGTCCACTGAAATCACTTGAAGCAGATAGCAAAATATCACGAACTTTCCCCCAGGCAGGAAAGTGGTAAGATTGATTTGACATAAAAGACTAGCTATCATTATTAATTCATAGTTTGGCAGATCTTGGGCATTTTAAGTGAATGAATAAATTCTGTATTACAGAATGTCCTTTGCGAAATTCGTGATTAAAAAAGAACATTTTAAATTAGGGTTTTTCAAAGCCTCATGAAATTCTCTTTGAGAATATTATTAATTGTGCTGCTTTAGAAATTTCATTTCTGTTTAGGTGCTGTAAGTACCAAAATTTGCAAAGCTGACAGAGTCGGGGGGAACCGATAATACTGTGAGCCTTACTTGCATAATAGCTATGGGCAGAGCTATGTAGAGTTTGAACCTGCTCCCCACCAAGCCAGGGTGTCTTGGCCTTTGTTATTTTATATGTTCATTCTGTCTGCTAAAAGAACAGCAGTGTCTGGGCCCTGGTAAAAATATTAATGTAAAGGTGACGAGCTTCAAATTCTGCTTAACCAGACTTTATAAATGTAATATATGAGTCAAATGAAGTTTGTTTTGAGATTTTTTTCACAAAACGTCCATGTTTTGGAGCGTAAGGAAAAAAGCCAGCCTAATCTAGTGTTCTTGGGAAATTCTAAAATGTTGGAGTTCCTGAGCCTGAACTTTCTCCCCTTTGTCAAAATTGATTCCGTAACCACCCCTGTAGCCTGCTGCCCTGGGAACAAAATGCAGTGTGATTAATGCACTGAATCCCAGGAACATGCTTACACAGCTTTTTGCAAACCACTGCTCTGGCAAACATCTCCTACAGCATTGCATAAACAGGTTCCCCACAACCACCCAGGGCACTGGTTTTGGCTAGTGACTGGGTCACAGCAGCAGGGCTGGAAAAGCAGTAACTTTCCAAAGAGCAGGAGCTGGGGGACTAGCTGGGGACTACTTCTGAATTTATTACAAATCCCAGTGGCCAAGGGGGCTCAGAAGCATCCCCAAACAATGAGTGCAGGCTGCTGTTGCTGTGTGGTAATTCACAAGTGCAGTATCCCTGCTGAGACACAAAAGTGTCTGAAACCACTGAGCAGGTGCCAGAGTCAGCCTCAAATCCAGACCTTGTAGCTTTAATTGAGACCAGCAAATACTGTCTGACAAAGCTGCCCTTTTATTCTTACTTTTCTCTAGGCAGGAAGGTTTGTGAATGTCTGCACATTTCACTTTGAGCATGACTATGTAGATAGCTCCTTGAAGTGCTGTCTCACCAAAGAATAAAACTACTGGACATGAATGACAAAAATATATTAAAATGTGACTTTATTCTGGGCACTGGTTGAAAAGAAAGAAGGAGCATGTTCCTAAATAACTTGTGTGTGGGATCCTGCTCACAGAAGGTACCTATTCATTTGCTTGAGACTGAGACTGAAACTTTTAGACTCCAGCAGCTATAATGGGAGCTTTAAACATTTACTCACATACAGACATCTCAATTTCATCTGGAGCAATCTAAATAGACTACCTGGAGTCTACATCTGAAGCTGTATCTCACTTAGGCTACTGGCTAACCTGGTGAAGAGAGGCTTCAGAGTTTCAATTTCTTGGCATTAGAAAAATGGGACAGTGTTTCTTAGTATTTTTAGTAGTAAAATAATTTGTTAGCATGCTGTCTGTGCCTCATCTAGAAAATTACAGTAATACAATAATTAAATGAAAAGAAAGGCTTTGAGTAACAACATTGTTATTCATCCAAGTTTTTTCTAACTAAAGTGAACATTTAAAAGTAATCTACTATATATGTATTATACTTTAATAGAGAAAGATTAAAATAATATATCTTATAATAATCTTATAACAAAGAGAGATACAAACTAGTTAAGAAAACAATGAATTTTGCAATGAATTTACCGTTTAAGAAATTATTTCTATTTTATACAGAGGCATAATCAGTACTCTTTAAGGTGTTTTGCAAGAGTAAAAATAGAAGCCATCAAAAAAAAAAAAAGAGAAAAAAAGCCAAAAACAGGTGAAAAAAGGAGAAAAAAATCATAAAAAAAAAGGAAGCCGGGTTGTGTTTATGGCTAGAACATTCTTTTCCTGGACATTTCCAGTTGCGAGAACATGCTTCTTTTTATTTCATGCATTTGAAAATGAGATTAAAGTTGATACCCAGTATTATGCAAATGCCAGTTTTTTTCAGAGTAATACACCATATTTCTTGATTTATGGTCAAAGAAATAGATGTCCTGCTGCAGCAGTCTTTAATCTCTATTTTCTTCCTATGGTCAGATTGCTGGTTACTCTTTTTGACTTCACTGAAGTTTCTTTTCATGGGCATCTTCCCACCACTGTAGTTAAATAATTTACTGATTTTATGTGTTAATTTAACATTGAAATTACTCATTATTTCCTTTTGTTCCTGAATGAGCTGAGTCCTTTTTCTTTTGTCTTCAGAATGACTACTTTGGTACATACTGTGCCTTGACAAGTGTACAAAGGTCCAGTGTCAACATTTCTTTCATTTGGCTTGCTTTAATAGTTTCCATAGAGAATAAGAAGTTCAACAGAATCATGAATTATAAATATAATGCAATAAACGACTTAAAACTAATGCAGTAAAAGCTTTTAGGTCTAATAAGTATTGTAATATTATAGTAATTAATTTTAGATTACATAATAAGAATTTTCTGTCTTTTAATAAGAAATTTCTTTTTAATCAACCCTGCAGCAATGTTATTTACCTGCTGACTGCTTCTCCTATCAAGTTGTTTTTTGCTTTCTGTCTTCTTTCTTTCGCAGCCAGTTTTCCTAGAAATTGCATCCAGAGACACCTTTTTGGGTCCACTTTCATTAAGAGTTTTACACTGTGTGGTGAAGCTCCCTAGCAGGAGCTCCTGCACAATAAAGGTGGTAACTGGAGCATCCACTTCCCAAACAAGGTGAGGAAAAAAAGGATAAGCAGCTATTCTCTTTAGCCTTGGAAAATCATTTACCTGAACTGTAGCCTAAGTGGCACCATTGTTACTGAACTTAAGTGTTGCCAAATCCTTTCTATATCCTTTGCACCCTTTCCGTTCTGCAACCCTGGTCCTCCCTGGTGTAAATAATTCTAAACTGATTCTAATCCAATTTTTCTATGTGGTAAGTAACAGAGTGAGCCTTGTCATAAAACTCTGTTAAAGTTGCACTTACACAAATTGATATTAAAATCTGATTTTTGCCAGTAACTTTGATGGTGATTGTTTAAGCATCTGAAACCAGACATTCACAACATACATCAGATCTACTTCAGCAAAAGGTTCTGACAATCTTTGGGTTTGTAAATGTTTTTAAAGGACTTGTTGAACTATTTGTTCATATTCCCTTTGGAACAAAAGGAACATTTAGAATCCATTGCTTACAATTATGTGCAGACTTAAATAATATTGCCCTAATTTTCCCTTTCCATTCATTCTGTAATGATGCCTTTTGCCTGACCATCTCTGATTGAAAGCTAGTTTGCTACAAACTTAATATATTTAACAGAATCAGAAACATTAATTTCTGGTGGCTGGTCTGACTCAAAGTTAGGAGACTTCCCATAAAGGGTCTAATTTCTTGTAGCTGAAGGAAAGCTGCCAGTAAGTGGGTGTGTTGTTTGGGTTACATTAGTCTATAAATTTAGATTTTTATTTTTTCAAAATCCAAAATCATGTCTGAAGCTTTGCTGTTCAAGTAGTGACTGCTGCTTTATTTGAAGATGTGAAGAAGCCTCCATGTTTTTTTTGCTTTTTAATGAAGACTCTGACCTTAAAATATTTTTTACTGCTATTAGGAGCACTTAAGACCTTAGTCATTTAATGCCATTAAATGGGGTTGTGTGATTACCTGTTGAAACCTTCCCTGTTGAAACTATTTCAAGTGTCAAAGGAAATTTGAAGTAATAATAAATTTAAATTGAAGATAAATCCTGTGACTTTTGGCAGTGCTTTGAATACTGGTGCTTCATTGATGTAAGTATAATTGAATACCCAAAAGAGAAAACAATTGATCTGGAAGGCTGCTCTTGAGCCTCATGCTGCTTGAATTCACTTAATAATAGTTACTTTAATTTCTTTTTTAGCACTGAATTTTACAAGTAATAGTTTTACTTTGGAGGGGAAAAAGCAATGTCTGGACAGAACTGATCAGAATGTTTACTTATCTGTCATGAAACTTAGTGAATACAGGAGCAGTATTAGAAGAAGAGGATGGAATTCTGTTATTGAGAAGAAAATATAGAATAAAATGGAAACACTCACCTTTGTGCTACTAACACTCCCCTAGAGCTAGATTTCTATTTTAATTTTCACAGATTCCTGTGGAAGCATATATTTAGAGGTTTTTCCTGTATACTTGATGGTTCTTACTCAGAAGATTCCCCTAATGGTTTTCTCTTTTCAAATTTTCTCATGCTTTTGTGAGGTTATTAGTGACGTGGTATGGTCTGTAATTGTCCTTTGGTTATATTCAGAAAGAATTATAAGCTTCCTCATTTTTCTTAGACGCTTTTAGATATCCATTTGTATCTCAGTGCCCAAGTAATTACTGAGGCTGCTTTTACATTGGTTTTGATCTTTTTGGGAAACCTTGACCAGCACACTTCAAATCTACAGCTATATATTTTCATGTTCAAGACTGCCTGACTCTTGATTTACTCTTAAAATGTAATTATTTATGCATTTGTGTTGGCTAATATTGTGAAATACACACATTCTGCAAGGCCACTGCTGTAAAAGGTAATAGAGAACTTTTATAAATACATTAACAGCAAAAGGAGAGCTAAGGAGAATCTCCATCCTTTACTGGGCACAGGAGGGAACATTGCCACCAAGGATGAGGAAGAGGACGAGATACTTTCTTTGTCTCTCCAAATGTCTCAGCCTGTCTCCATAGCAGAGGTGGTCCAGCCCTCTGAGCACCTTTGTGGCCTCCTCTGGGACCACCCCAGCAGATCCTTCCAGAGATCCAGAGAAGGACCCATAAGATCCTTCATGTATTGGCTCCTTCCTCATTAATTTGGTATAGTGGAGCAGAACAACTGGACTCTCATTAATCTTGCAGGTTCAAAAATAAGGAAATTTGCATTTGCAGGCAGAGATTCAGACATTAAGGGTGACATTTAGTGAGCTGAGTGAGGACCTGCAGTCCTAGGTGTCTGCATAGACCTATGTCTACCTATATTAAGCCTGTTTAGAATGCCTCTGCAGTCACTTTAGATTAAGGTGATAAGGCCAGCAGCAGCCAGGAAGCAATTCACGAAATTGAAATCCAGATACCACCATTTGCTCCTAGGAATCAGATCCCACAGTACCCACAGTCAGCACCTGGCTGCAATGGAAGCTTTGTTGGCCATCTCAGAGGTAGGGCCCTCCTCACAGAACAAAGCAGATCAGCCCTATCTGAGTTATCTCAGCTCAAACTGTGCCAATCACCCCTGAAGTGCTTGAGAAAATCTCCAGGGAAGAGTGCTGGAAGGTCTGGTGGCTTTGCACCATGAAACTCATGCTTCCAGACCTAGACCCTGACTCTTTTGAGTGAGACACTGCCCAGATTCACCACAAAGGAGGATTTCTGTCCCTGAGGAGCTCACATGCTGACTGTGAAACAAAAGACAGAACTACAAGCAGACAAATTTTAAAGGAATGGGGAGATAGAAATGAAATCCCTGAAAACAAAAAGTAAGAAACTACATAATGGAAAGCTATTTGTATTTGTTCATAGGTTCAGTGCTGATCTCTTACTTGAAAGATCAAACCAAGGATTTAATGAGATAACTTTCTGAAATGTTGTGGAACTACAGCCACAGAAAACATTTTCTGAAGAAGCACAGGTCAAAAAACAAAAGGAATGTTATTATGCTAGCTTGCCTACTCTATTTTCTTGGATTTGATATAAATGTGACTTAGCTTGTCTCTGAAAGCAGATGTATCTCACTTCTGCTTAAAAAAAAAACAACAATTCAAAGCCAGAGCAAATATCATCATTGTTTTAAAGCAATTTATCATCCAGCATTTACCTCTACCCATATGTCACTTAACTTTGCAGCAAATTGAACACCAAAATCTTCTCTAAAACATGCTTCATTTTGCAGACTAGTTTATTTTTTATAAAGATATTAAATGAAAATCTAAAGCCATGTGAAAACACCATTAGATATCATTGCAATTGATGAACTGCCAACTCTCTTAAGGTATTGATTAGGTCTAGAGCAGTCTAATGAAAAAATTATTTCAGCAAATTATGCTTCAGTTTCTATTACTTCATTGTTAGAATGGGAACATCAAGTGAAGTAGATCAATACTAATTGGCAGGACAGAGAACTTCACACAACATCTTGTAAAGAAAAGCAATAAATGTCCCCCTTCCATTTCATCAATCTGATTATTTTATAGTGGTGAAAAGAAAATTTGATTTTAAAAAATGTTTATTTCCCATTTCTACAACTTACCTTGTTTACTAATACAATTAGTTTGACAAGCTGACACCTGAGTGTCTTGGGTTTGCTTAAAACTTTATTTTTCTTTCAGTGTTAACTGTTTCTTCCATCCTCTTGCAGCCAATTCTTTTTGGTCTTTTCTTTTTTCTTCTGGACTCTTAAGGAAGTTAGGAGTCTCTAAAGCAAAGTTCAGAGACTTTTCTCTGTTTCAGTGCTCACAGAAAAGTGAGGAGGTTTGGAACAAGCTACTCTGTGCCAGATTTAGTGTGGATCTGTACTTTAAGATCATTTTCAGCCTACTGACCATTTTGTTTCAGTAATCTCTTACCTTCCTCCAACACAAAGGTTACAATAAAAACTGATTTCATTGTTTTCATGTCAAAAAACCTTTATGATATTCTCAGCCACTTGTCATCTTGAATTTCTACTTTATGGATAAAGTAAGTGAAAGAGAATCTAAAAACAATTATCTCTTTATATTTATGGTTAATGGTCTTCACTTCCAGACACCAAATATAACTTATCTGTAGGAGAATCTTATTCAGCCTCAGGGGAAGAGCACTGGGTTCATGTAAGACACTAAAGAAAAAGCCTTACTGCTTGAGACAGCTATCAGAATAGTCCAGAAAGATGTAAAAAAACCAAAACAGGCACCTTTCCTATGCTCACCTGGACCAATTCACCCCTGCCCTCAAGAAGATAAGTGGAGTAATGGCTCACTGTCTCTTTTGCCTTTGTGGACCGAGAGCCAGAGATCCTTGGCTTGCCCTTTTTGGGGCTGCCTGCATGGCATACTCTTGGCAAGTGCCCTGCTTAACCATAGTTTGTGAGATAAGAGCACAATGTGAACAGTTTATGATGTAGCAAATACATAAAACTGCTGGCAGGCATGGACTCCAAACCCACAAGTTAAAGGGGAAGATGGCCAGATCAAAAAGTGAATAGGAAATTACAAAGCTTTAGAAATTAAGGAAAAGACCAAAAATAAGTATAAAAGAAGCCTGAACATTTTTAATAACACCAAAGATATTTGAGTGGAAACAGCAAGAAAAGCTGCCTTGTTGGCCTCTCTACCTTTGTTCAGTGGGATGGAGCAGCAACCCTGTCAGATTGCCATGGGTAGGAAATTGCAGAGTGCAGCAGGGGAGGGCCTGACCTGATCTGACCTCACCCAGGTGTTTGGAACCTTGTGGTGGACTTTCTCACCAGGATGGGGATCAGTGGGTTATAGGGTGTGAGAAGGATTCATCCTGAGGTACCAGTTTATTTATTCCTAAATGTATTAACCTCTTCATTCCTGAATTGGTTTGAGCTATGGGAACTGGGTATCTTTTCCTGTGAGAGTTTTTGTGGCTGTTCTTGAGCATCAGGTAAGTGTAGAAGGAGTGATGTGCACTTGGAAGCGTGGGAAGGGAGGTGTTTTCTGGTGGGCAGGAAAGAGGTAAAGGCTTTGCATGTTTATATCATCTGCCTTCCACTCTGCAGTTTTTCTCTCTTTGTGGAGATGATGGGTAGAGAACTCAGCAAGATGAATGTCTCTAAACAGTTTGTCTTCCTCCTGCAGGCTTGTCAGTGGGAGTGAGTTCTGAGAGTTGTGCTGAAAATCATTTTGGAAGGAGGCAAATCAGGGCAGGAAACAGAGAACAGCATTGGGAGATATCACTTACCTCATATACCCTGACTAAATTTAATTTCAAGATGCAGCCACCCCATTAATGCCTGCTTTTATGGCAAACAGTCCACAGACCCAAAGAGGACAAGTAACTATTAGCTCTGAAGAGGTCCCAGGGCTGGAGGCTGAGAATGTACAGATAGAAGAACCACCCAATGTCTGTGACCAGAAGATATATGGATTTAATAGTGGTACTGAGATGGAAACAATGGATATCCCTTGCAGTAGAAGTGTTGGAAAGGAAAAATACTACCCTAAAATGAGTAAGCTTTTAAAAGGAAATTTAACATGAGTGGACAATGAGGTTAAACGCTATTAAAATACATTGTACTAGAAACTTATGGCCTAAGAGGACCATTCCTACACTTTAAAGCTGGAATACCTGAACATAAGAAAAAAGTGAAAAAAAAAACCCTGTCACATCTATAAAAGTGGCAGTGGTACCCACTTGAAAAAAAAAATAACAAATAAAATACCAATGAACAGCAAAGCAGCCAAAAGAAAAGAAAAAGACAGGAGCAACTTGGTGAAGACATAATGCCAAAAATCAAAACTTCTTCAAACATATCAGAAAGAGGGAGTCTGTCAGAGCCAGTAGGACAAATAGACAATGAAGATGAAAAGCTTCGATCCTCACTTATTGCAAAGGAAGGTGGGGAATTTATCACTGTTGCAGAGGAGCAGAGACCAGGATCATGGAAAATTGATCATGTCAGCAAGAATTATCATCAACAAACATTTCAGAAATCAATAAATTAATGCAAATCTCCTGTTTTTTGTTTTTTGTTTTTGTTTTTTTTTAATTCTGATCAGTGAACTCTATAGAATCATAGACTTGACAAACTATTAAGCAAATAACCTACCTGCTGCTGGATCCAGAATCAGGGGAATAAAAGAAATGGTTAATATGGTACCATAAAGATGTTTCCCAAGATGACCTGACTCAAAGGTTTAGTCAGGTCATCTTGGGAAAGACGAAGCAGTTCTTTTGACTTTAGCACCAGCCAGACTGGCAAGGAACTGTAAGAGAAATGGGATTAATAAATATGGAGGGAATGATAGATTTGGGACGAGTCACAGGAATGGCTTGTGAAACTATAAGTATTCTGTGAAGATGGCAGTTTACTGGATTGGTGGACCTGTCATTACAGGGATAAAATGTGGGATTATGTGTATGTGGGATTAATAAAATAGGGTGACAAGGGCTTCCATTAAAAAGTACTGAAGAAGATTTACTTCAATTAACCAAAATAATTTTTACTCTGTCCTGTTGTAACAACGTATGCTAGTAAATGAACATTTTGTATTATTGAGAGGCTCAAAAGCTATGTAGTGGGACCTGTCATTATCAGCATATTTACAAATTATAACAAAGAAAGGTAAACAGTGGCGAACCAATTTTTGAAAATTATTCAGGATAGCTAATTCTGAAGATGAATTCCTGCAGAGATGAAGAAAATTCACAGTGCTGAATGACTAGGTGAAGATCAGATGATATTTGGGATTGATAAATGGAAATTAATCTACAAGAAAGAATAAGAACTCTATGTCTCTGTGCTCAATAGGAGATATACAAACAATACTATCACACAGAAGTGAAACTTTGGGGTCATTCCTGGCTATTCTCTAAAAAGAGTGATGGAAATTTCTTGTCAACAAGACATATGCACAGCAGTGCTGTGACAGAGAGTTAAATGACTAGTTCTGAGAAAACCCACACAACTAAATCCATCCAGATGGGTGATTCAAAATACTGCCATGGTGTATTAACTACTTTCAAAAACTTTTTTGAAAAAAAAAAATAAAGCAGGACAAAAAAATCACCAGTGAAGTTTCCACTTTCTTTGTTGTTGTCTTCAGTAAAGCTTTCACTTTTGATTCAAAAGCTCATTTGGTGATGTAATTGCTTTAGTGCAGTGCTGTGCTGAGGAGGAGACCTGAATAGCTGCTTTTAGATCTACTGCAAAGCAATATGCAATATTACTTCTGAATATTCTTGGAAGGCTTTGCCTTTCCATATTTTCTTAAATTCTTCTCAAACTGCATACTCATATATTTCCTACTAGCTCCACTGGATGACCTAAAAATGCCATTTCATGATGAAATACAAAATAGGAAAAATGCTAGGTTTGGGCTGGGTTTTTTTTTTGCCATTTAAGAGAAATTCTTTTCAATCATAAAACATAAAGTTCTCAGATAGGGACACAGTACTCCATTATCCATGACAACTCATATCTCATATTTTCCTCATATATTCTTCATAACTGATCATGTGCCCATTTCTTGGACATTTTTCTGTCATTATTTTGTCTCTGTTCCTATGGAGATGATACTGCAGGGACATATTCCAGCTTTAATATGTCTGGAAAAAATCAAATATCTGCTTCTACCTTCCTTGTTTGGAGAACCATGAAGCCTTTTGTTTGGTTTGGTTTGTTCCTTTTATTCATGCACAGTACTAACCATAAATATTATCAGTGTGACCTTGTATTCTGCAGACAACATTTGGAACAAAATATCCCTGACATAGGTTCAAAATTGTCATGAGAGTTCACAGATGTCAGATATTCTTCATACTACAAACCCTGAATTGCTCAGTCTGCAAAATGTGGTCTTTTTTTTATTTATTAAGACATTTGTCCCCACGACAATGCTCTGAGGATTTCTTACTGATTATTTTTGATCGTTATGGTAGTGACTAATGGGCCGAGTCCAGCTGCCCAAGAAATGTTACAGTCCCTTGGACCATCCTGGTTTTGAAAGCTCCTTGGGAGAGTCTGAATTCACAGGAAAGGCAGTGACAGCTGTGGAGCACAGGTTTGGTTTCTCTGAGGAGGTGAAGCGTTTCAGTGTGAGAAGATCCTTCCCACTCCTGCATTCTGTCCTTCACGTCTTCCTAAGTTCTTACCACAAGTGAAACCATTTCAAAGTGGGGAAAAGTTAGATACTTGGACATTTTCTGCCCCAAAAAACCCTGGTCTGACCCAAAAGCCCAGTCCATTAATGCTTTGAAGAAGGGATTGGTGATTCTGAAGGGACATGTGTTTGATTCTGACATCTCCTCATTCTTGGCTGGTGCAGCTATCACAGCACTCTGTTTCCAGGCAGATTCTGGGGCCACCTTTCTTGTTGTGCAAATCCCTAAACTATTAAAATACCAGACATGATCAATTATAATGGAAAACAATTGTTATAGCAACCAAATCTAAACCAGTGCCAATTTATTGTGCTGTCTCCAAACCACTGATATTCAACAAAATACCCTGAACAAATCAGGCATTCATGTTTGAAATCTGTTTGACATAAATGCACCTTTTGTTTTCATGGTTAAATCCATGGAAATTGATTTATTTTGAATATCAGACAATTAGTTTCTTAATAAAGTTATAGAAGATATCTCTTCTAGATACTTGAAGGTTTTTTAGAAGAAGATAGCTTAGTTGAATAAAGCACTTTTCTTATACTTTTTAAAATATTACAGTGAAAAAGGCTATATAGGGCTGCTTCTTTGCCAAAGAAGCAATTTGATCAAATTTTTTTACGAGAATATAATCACTTTTACATGTTCACATGAATTAAATCAGGAGAACTTTTAAAAGTACTGAAATTTTTTTACTAAAGTTCTGCTCTTAACCACAATTACTGAAATTTTTTTACTGAAGTTCTGCTCTTAACCACAGTTATCATATATTTTAAATGTCTTCTACTTAAGGTCTTATGTGTGTGCTAGATCACTGGATACTCAAAGGGAGTATAATCCTGAGGTTTTACCTTAGGCTTTAAATGTTGAAGCCAGTTTGAGGAGGAAGATACAGACATTTTGGCTTCTGGCTCAGGCTTCTGAAAAATGACAGCCTGCAGATCCTGTGGAATTTCAGTTATTTGGACCTAGGCCAGTGCATGTCAAAGTTGTCATTAGTCAGTGCTTGTAAGATGGTGCACAAAATGCTGGAAAGCTTTCCTGGGGATAGAATAGCAGTATTTCTTAGATTTGTTAAATAACTACTGAAGTATATAGCTATTCAACTGTAGGCTGAAGTTGAAGTACCACAGTAACACAGAGCCTGCAAAGACTTTAAAGCCTACTATTAACTAGAAAGTGTTTCCCTCTTTCTCACCTTGCTTTTATCTTGGCAGGTTTCACCTCCCAGGACAGCAGACAGTGGCAGTGCTGGCAGGGGAAGAGAGAACAGCAGCTTTTGAGCAGGAGCAGAGTTCCTTGGCAGCATGGAGCTGTGCCGAGCACCCTCCTCAGTGGTATCCACCCTCCTGGATACCATCCGTGCTTTCTTCCTGACTTGAAAGAACCTGCTTTGGAAAACCCAGGGCAACCCAAAGCCTTCCTCTGGTGAGGATGTGGGATGGGACAGCAGAGAGGATTTCTTGCAGAAACAAGCACTGTTCTGGTCACTACAAGTTGGCAGCTTGAAGGTGGTGCAGACTCGGTCTCCACTGGGGGCTCAGTGGAGAATTCCAAAGAGCTGAGTTGGCTCCTGGATGCTCCTGTGGCAGGAGCAGACACTGAACAGGACAGAAAACCCCTCAGGATTTGCTGGTCACCTAGTTCTCTCTTTTATTCCCACTGCTCTTCTCATCTCAAGTTAAATGTTGTGCAAGTTGGATGTGAAAATCAACACCTGGAAATTTCTTAAAATACATGTTCCACTAGGTAGCAATTTGTTCTGTATTGTATAAAGCATCCAGTGCTCTGGTCCCCTGCCAGATAAAAATAGTTCATAAGCAATGTAATTTGTTCTTTTTGCTTTTCTTTTTATTTCTGAAGTTCTTTTTCTGCCATTTATTCAGAGGTTTTCTTATGAAGCATGAAGTAACACATTGAGAAATTTAATTTTGTCTTTGAAATATGCTTAAAACTCAGATAAAATAAAATAAAATATATGTACTTATGGAGGATAGCATCATTCTTGATCCTGTTGGCCCTTTGCATCTTTCAGGATACATGACAGGTATTTCTTTTCTCTTACTAAAATGGATATTGATTATATAGCATTTCTTTCTGATCCATGAAAAAATACAGGGATAGCAAACACTCACAAACCTGTGGTGATAGGTCATTAAAATGCTATTTTACCTATGATTTAGATAGAGGACTGATACTTGTTTACTAGGAAAAAAAACCTAAACAAAATTTTTTTAGAATTTATCCCATCAATAACTTTTGAAGACTGGTAACCAGGAAACAGCCTACCATCTGTGAGATAAGCAGAGTGTCACCAGTAAATCCTCTGAGAGCCAACTGGTCACTGCAACAGCAAGGGTCTGTTATCACATTAGTGATTTTCAGTGGTAGAACCAAGTTCCCTTATGTGCTTCTGACTGCTTTGGGCTCCAACCTGATCATCTCTTGGAAAGACTTTTCTGCTTTCTCCATGTCTTTGTTTCACTCACACCTGCTACACGCCCCACAAACCTCTGTATATCCTCCAGAGCTCCTCAAAATCACACCCTTGTACAGAGGGGAATTCCTTGGAACCTCTGGAGTGTTTCCTAGCAAGGGCTGGCACAGCTTCATGTGCTGCCTTTCTCACTGTGGGAAGGACAGTTTGATCCTTGTACAACCTGAAGCTTTAAAGTCTCATTTCTATCTGTTTTCACAATGTAGTGGCCATAGCAGCACCAATACCATTTTTGTAAGGATTTGCAGCTCCTGAGTTTTCCTGCAGCACTATGGGTTTTTTCCATCTGAAGGGTGTTTTTCATTCAAGTTAGATATTCATTATCACCATCACAGAAGTATCCTCACCTATCTTTATTCTGGGTATTTCCCTCTTCATACTTTCTAACCCCAGTGTCTAATGCCAGTTCAACTGTAAAATTGAAAATATTTAAATGTAAATGAATTTTGTGTCACTAGCACCCTTCTTGAGAAACCCAGCAGAGAAAGTTGAAAGTTTATTTTTTTTTCTGCTGCCAGCACATCCATGAAAGAAAGCTCTGCTTGGCTTTATGAACAACATTCCAGGGTGCCACTAGAAAGGAAGAATAAACCAATTGAGAGAGGAACATAAAAATAAACACATAGACTGTCCTCAGAAATCTGGAGATCTTTCTGAGAGCCAAGTGTTTTAAAATATGTGTAATATTGGGCTATCTCCTTCTTGTCATTATTGTACCCCTAAGTTTTTAATATGCTCAGAGTAAAAGAGAAGAATAATGCTTAACAACAGTGAGAGAGGAGTTTTTGACAGTTTTCTACTAGGACCTTGAAATGAAATTATTGGGGAAAATGGTAAAATAGATCCAATTAACTTTTCATTCCATCCATTTGAGCAGCCTGTTCAGGAGAATATCCATATGGAAATCAAAGTTGAATTGGAGGTGCAGCCATCCCTGATCCTTATACAAATATTATCTAAAAAGCAAAAACTTAATGAGTAATATCTGATATTGGTTTTTGATGCCTGTGTTATAATGCAATATATCCAGAACTTGTGATGTTATTGATGAAGTTATTTATTATAGTAAATACACACATCCATTATTAATACATTTCAGCCCATAAAGAAAATTCATGCAAATAACAAGTAGTAACAATGAATTTGCTTCTGCAGCTGGATTAAATGAGGCAGTGTGCACAGAAGAAAAGGAAAATTTATTGGGAAAAGGTTTAAAAGACAGATTAGAATTTTAAAATATATTCACTGGATTTCCTCTTAGAAGCACATCATTCCCTCAATGAAAAATGACCAGCATAACTTCTTAGTCCATGTTATTCTGGATAGAGTTAGAACATCACATAAAAAAAAAAAAGAGAAACAAGCTGTAGAGCTAAGTTTTGAGCCCAACAACATGATGTATAAAACTCCTACTTGTTCCCTTGAGCCCTGCATTCACTTCAGGAGAAGCTGCTCAAAGGGATAAGCAGATACAAATTCTGCTGTGATAAGTGGCTCTCAGACACACAAAACATTTTTCAACTGAAATATAATGGAGACATTGAAAAATAACAGACATAAAGGTTTAGGTACAGTGTTTAAGAAAAAAAAAGTCAGTAATAGCACTCTAGCAGTGATTATGCATAAGTAATATCGAGAGTTAGCAGAAGGGTTGAAAATAAAATGGCCAGACAATTACTGAGAGAAAACCAAACAAGAATAATGAGTTTATTTTTTCACACAAAACACTATAGGTAGCTAAAGGCCAAAGAAGAAATAAAGAATAAACAGATCACATAAAAACTTAATAGTGGAAAGGATCTGCACTTGATTGTATTATATTTGAAACCATTGCAGTTCTGTGAATCTGATCATTGCAATTCTTGGCTGCCAGAGAGAGCAAATGGAGAGTGTGAGCCACTTATTTGTACAATCTAATGAAGTACAAGGGTTTTGTGGTAAGAGCAAAGCTGTTTGCCCCTGACAACATTGTTAACAATGACCTGTGCTTGAGAAATTAAAAACATCAGATATTTTCTTTTTCCCCGTCTTCAAAAGTGTAGTAAAAATTTTTATTGGCTGCCAATTAGGAAAAATGTAACTAACACGCTGCTGGCCAAATCCAGCAATCCAGATTTTGTGAAAAAAGAGAGAAAACTAACAGTTGCTGTGGATTTTTCTGGTGCTTATCTCACTCGGTCCTTCTGCGTTTTGCTTATTTGCAGAATGACTGATGATTTAAACACACATGCCTAAGTGTGGCTTCCTTCTGCATCTGAATATTAGAGAGGGAAGTGTTCCGTTGTGCAAAGCTAAAATGAGTTCTATCCATGGATAGATAATTTTAAATCTGAGGGTACTTATGTTATACATGCAGTCATTCAGCTGAAAGCATTTGCCTTATCTTGCAAGTGCAACTGGGATGGAAAATATAGAGAAACTGTCTCCCATGGTGCTGGAATTTTAACTCATCTCAAATCCTTACCCCAACTTCATTTCAGCATCTGATTTCTTGCCAGCTCCAACCCTAGCAAAATGAAGTTTTAGAATCTACTTTGACACTGTGGTCTTATATCATCTGCTCAGCATCTCATCTGAAAGCTCAGTATGTTAATAAAGGAGGTGACTTTCATGCAATCAGGTTCCTTAGGATCTCAAAGCAGGTATTTTATCTTCTTTGTCATTGTCTGACACATTCTTTTTTTCCCCCCTGTTTTAATCTCTTCTTCTTCTCAAGAATGAGTAGTGCAAACTGAAAATAGAAAGTTGTTCTATAGTGCATCCAATAAAAGCTCATCTGGAGAAGACCAAAAGCATGTTACTTTCATAACCATTCATTGGAGATTAATGAAAAATTATGTAAATGCTACCAACCACTATTCTGTGGATTTGTTTTTCAATGGAAAATTACTTTGAAATTTTGAGAAAATGATCTTATATACGTATAAATTCTATTGATGTTTAAGGCTACAGCTCAATAATGGCCCATTTGTAGTAAGACTCAAAAAAAAAATCTCTCTTCTAAGTCTTGGTGATACCAGAGCCACATACAAAATCAATCCTCTAACAAGCCATGGAGAAAACTTTGGTGTGGGGTGGCAACTGGCATTATAATAAGAATTTTTTCCACTCATTGACATTCATTGACAGTCCTCTCAATCAGGTACAAATTGGCCTTGAGTCCCAATACCATTAACTGGAAGAACACACAATCAGCCCAGAACAGGCTCAGCTGGGATGCCAAGGAACAAAGATATCAAGAGGAGATATTTGTAATTCCATGAAGTTCGGGTGTCAGTAATATTGTGTCACTGAAATGCAGCCTCACACTGGTCTGGAAGCAGTGAAGGAGTCCCAGCATGGTCATTTCTATCTGTGTCCATTGCTGTTAGGAAGGACCAAGAGCCTTATACTCCCATCTTTAGTGTCTGCTTTTAAATCCTTGCAAAATCTATTGGAATCTCTTGATAACTATAATAAGATTTTATTATTATTTTTATAACACATTGCTGTCACTGTCATATTTAGGTCCTGCCTGTATATGAGGCAACATTCAGGGTTAAATTTCATCAAAACTGACAAATTCTCACTCCAGGGTCCTGAGTAAAGTAATGTGAACAGCTCCAATATCTGGAAACAAGCAACTGGAGAGCAATTTTGGTGACTGTGGAAAAGTAGCAATGCATTCCACAAGCAGGTACTTCCACATGCAGGCTGTTTAACCTGCTGGCCCAAAAATCGCTCACCATTTATCTTTTTCTGATGGAATTGGTAAAAGGAATAATTTAAATTTACACATATTTATAAACCTACTACTGAAGTCTTCAAATTCTTCAAAATGCCAGATTTTTTTCTACCTCCAAGAAAATACTTGGGTTTGACCCATATGATGTGTCAGTGCTCCCTTCTTCTTTTCACATGTTATAGATCCAGCACTGAAACATCAATGGTAATTATCACATTTCTGGTGATAAAAAAAAAATGAGAGAAGCACACAAATTGCCACATTGAAGCACAGAGAATTTTAGTTATGTTATTTATCTCTGACATGGGTCAGCATCAAATTTAGCAATGTATAGCAATGTACAAATCTAGAAGTAATTTTCTGGCTGCTGTAATCTGATATATTATTTGTGCCTGAAAACATGCGGATAAATATTTCTTACATGTGTGGCTTATGTATATAACTTGACAGTATCTTACTACTCATATAAGCTTCTTATCTTTTTCTAAATCCCAATTATGCTCTTGGTCTTGAGGATGCTGGGTAGCAATTTTTCAGAGGAGCAATGCCCAAGTAATTACTATAGCATCATGTAAAACCAATAGCAGACAAATGATGCCATTGGAGAGCAGATGTTTAATGTGGGACAGGGCAGTAAACATGATGGCTTTTTATTGCCATTCTGCTCATCTTAGGCTCTGAAATTTCCATGCAGGAAACTATGCAAGTAGGCTGACAGCACTGTTGATTTTACTACTCTTATTTATGTGGAAGATTCTCTTGTCAGCCCGTTATTACTGTTGTTATCCTTCACTGGGACTTAATCACTCAAGATACAACAGTGACTTGTCACCTTTCCAGCCATGTATACAGTTTTGAGTAGAAATGAGTGAGTCCAATTCAAAGCAGTCAGCATAATTTTAATCAGTCAAGAGCTGCCAGCCTTCTAAACACAAGGGTGGCCCTGGGTCAGCAGATGGGCAAATACTTCAGTAGCTGTCAGCGCGTTGTGGTGTTGTTCATTTGTCAGGGAGCTCTGCCCTTAGCAAAACATCCTGAATATTCAAACACTGCAATAAATCACAGCAAAGAACAAGACTGGATTTTTTTTTACAGCACTTGGTCCCTAAAGTAACAGGAACATTATTGCAACAATTGTGCTTTGATTAAAATTTGTCAAGTGAGTGCACAGGTCTGGCTTCCGAGGCTCCCAAATCATGACTGTGAATAATCTGGTGATATTTGTTCATTGTTCTTTGGTGTGTGTACAGATACTTACACAAACACGTGCACCCACAACACACATAATATATGTGAGTTATTATTATTATTATAAGGTTTATTATTATTATCTTCCTATACATAGTTCCTCTGTATATGTATGTGTGTGTGTTTAAACTGTAAATATAATATAACTCCCACCTCTACAGCTGACCTCTTACTCTTGATAATATATAAAATCTCAGTGCAGGCTGAATAAAAATGAAGCTCTTAAAAACCTGTAAGTTTTCCAGAATTTCTTATTCTACAGAAATACAAGCCTAAAACATTTCAGTGTCTTGCTTAAAATCTGAAAGAGGGTGACAGTTTCATACTAAACTGAGATACTTTCTTTCATACTAAACTGTCCTTGAGCTGAGATGTTTTTCCCATTTTTTTTTACTGAAACACATACATTTCTACCACGCAATTTTGGTTCTAATAGATTTGCATCAAACCCCCATCATCTCCAGGCAGAAGTATTTTTCTTGGAGTATATTTACACTTAAAGTTTGAGACTTTCTGAAACAAAATAAGAATTTAACAAAAAAATCTGATTAAGTAGGTAGCAAAGAATTTGTCCCTAACAGGGTTTGAGTTAGGACCAATTTGCTTTTACAGGTGCTAATTTTCTGAAAGATCTCTATTCATTCCTGCATACTCTAGTGTTACACAGATGATAATTTTAATTACATACTAGGAAAGGAACTTTAAAATCATGAGGAAAATGCAGGAAATATGTGTTAAACCATTTTACTGATGATCAATTGATACAATATGCAAAAAAGTGTGTTTACATTTTCCAGGAAGAGTTATCTAAAACCTAGTCCAGACTCTTCAGAAGAGATGGGCACTTGGATTGTTAAAGCATCAGCTCTTCATGTGTCAACTTCTTCATGTTTGCCCAGCATCTCTTCATTTTTAAAAATTGAAGTGCCTCCTCATTTTTAGGATTTATCATAGTAAGCATTTCATTCAGTTGGCTTTACTACAATAATTGAAATTCCAGAGATTAGGTGAATGTCTCCCAAGAAATCATCTTTATCTTGTAATTTCCTTTTAAACTTGACAGCCAGGTCATCCCCTACTACTTAAGGACAGGTCTGTGGTTGTATTTGACATTCCTATATTTGACCAGCTTTCTGCTCTTGGTGTTTTCCTCACACTGTCTCATCAACACCTGTATTTGCCTTGCAGCTCACAGGCCTTTCTTCTTTTTGAGAACACATTCACACATTTTCCACATTCATGCCAACAGTTATTCCAAGTAAAGAACTGAAGTAGAAAAGGTTAAAATGGCTCAAATAATCTTCTTTCACACAAACTAGGGGAGAAGTTTGCTGGAAAATTGCATGCAGCATTTTAAGTATAAAAATTTAGTTCAAATTTAAAGTCACACCCTAAATTTTTGAACTAAATTAAACCTGTCTCGTTCCAGTCTTTCTTCAGGAGAGCATGCACGAATTGAAGTAACATAAGAGAAGCTGATGTTTCAGCATGACAAAAGCAATGAAACACTGGAAATTGAGAAGATGGGTTATTCTTTCTGAAACTACTTGTCAAAACCCTGCACATTGTGTCCTTTGAGCGCTGCAGAAGCATCTGAGCTTCTGAGAGCTGACAAGAACAAGAAATGATCTCTGAACCTGCAGGGGATCCTAATGAGATTCAGCACTCATTAATAACCTCTTTCAGTATCATCTACCTTTTTTTACAGTTTCTTGTCCGCATCTGTGAGTTGGACAGAAGTCCCTGTATTTCACACAAAATCCTCCTTTTGCTGTTGCCTCTTAGTTCTGTCCTGTCTTCTGAAAATTGTCATGGATGCTTTCAGTGCAAAAATGTGGAGTTTAGATTCCCATTATGTTTGACAGCACTTCCACAGTTTAATTTACCACATTATACTGAATTGGTATGAAATGGCTCCAAATGTTCATGGGAATAACTGGACTTACACAGAAATTGTGCTGCCCTCTGGTCTCCAGCTCCAGTTTGTAAAGGAGCAGTACAATAAATCCTTCATTTCTCTGCAGAAATGAAGAGCAGCAGGAAAGAGGTGACAGGAGGCTGAAGTGTCCCCAGAAAGGATCAGCATACTAAGTGCATCATGAGGCAAGAGAGTGCACAGATCACCCCTCAAGCTGAGTTTGGAGGATGCTGCATAGATGCTGAGATTTAGGTAAAATACCTCTTTATTAAATGAAAAAATAAGCCCTTTACAAAGGCGGTCTGACCTTTGCCACCTTCCTCTTCAGGAAGGCTCACCTGAATCTTCTCTCTTCTCAGGTCCATCAAAGGCCATTCAAGGCCTGCTGACAACAAGAGACATTTTGCCATGGACATTTTTTTAGTCCTTAGATTTACCTGGCTGCTCATTTGCTGTCTGGTGCTTCATCAATGACCTTCCACCAATGCTTCTTCCATTCTCAGAAGCAGACCAGACTTTGGCTCACTCAGTTATGTCATCAGAAGGTCATCTGTTGCCTTAGATATTAAAAAAAAATACTGTTTCAGGCATGGATAGACTGGAAAATTCGCTTTCACTTGCTAGTGACTTTAGTTTATGCTAATATTGGCCTCACACTCAAGTTTTCTGAAATTAGAAAAGTTTTGCCCTAAAAGCCCCTGGATAGACACTGTAGGAGAACTCTGTTGTTGACCTCAGGTAATTAAATATCTCTTGCCACTCTGGGGCACTTTCCTCTATGACAGATCACAAGGCACCAGTGGTGGATGTGGTATAAGCAGATAAAAATTCTTCTTTACAATTAACTGTGTAGTTATTATATACTAAGTCAAGTTTTTCTGAGATAAACAGTTATATCCTTTAATCTCCTTTACATATATTCTCAGGCACCTGCAAAACTCCAGTCTGGAAGTTAGTGCCTCCAGCTTTTTCACATTGCAATTTTTGCAGTGGATTTTTCAGTATTCATGGCTATCTCTGTGTCTTGTGTGTCTTTTCCAGATAGGAATCTTTGTAATAATTTTTTTTAAAAATTAAATAAGCACATGGGCGCACACACACACACATACATACATATAAATATAAATATATATGTAAACGTATAGAAGAGCATGATTTTTCCTCACTTATGTTCTTCCCAAACAGGACAGACCTGCATCTGTCCATGTATTTAAATTTTTTTTTCCAGATAGTTGACTTATTCATCACAGCCAAGACTCAACCTCTTCTCTGTTCAAACCTTCCTTTTTAGAGCAGCCACATATTTGTGAAGCATAATACAAAGCAGGGAAAGGGGTAGTGCTTATTCTACATTCAGATAAAATCCTGGGAAAGAATTTCACTTTAAAAACTGAAGAGAATGAACAGTTGGTGCTACTTCATTAATCCAAGATGCCATTTGCAAAGGAAGTCAGGTTATTCCAGTAACACTTGCCTGGTCATTAGTGGTTCACATTAAAGGTTTTCTCCAATTTCCAGATGTCAAGGCTGTCTCATTAAGAACTGCAAGAGGAAAGTGCCTTGATTTTTCCTCTCAACACAGAAAACTGACAGGCATGAAAGGTTAACTCTGAAAATGAATTTTCAACTAAAAGGAACTCTTGCCAAATTTATAAGCTGGGTGGCAAGCCAAAGCCATTCTCTATTTAGGACAACAAAAACTTTTCTATTCTAATCTTTTTAACTTATCTAACAACACTGCTCATACCAAATTCTTATTGAAATTAAGGAAAAAATTATCAGATCCATCAAATGTTTCCCCTATGATGTTAAGAGTTGTTCTTCCAGCTCAGTGGGACTCAGTTTTCCAAGAAATCTGGTAGGAGGTTGTCAGTTTATCTTCAGTTTCCAGTTCCTTCTGTTTTCACCTTTTTCACTTTTGTTGCAGGAGAAACAGTCATTGCTGCTTTACATTTTATGCCAAGAGAATGCGTTGGTCTAAAAAATTACAGAATATCTTTAGTAATTTTTGAGCAGATTGTTGTGAAACAAGCCATGAAACTCAGATCCTAGCTTACTAGAACACAGGGGAATTTACTCTTGGAAGCTTTCATTTAGCAATGTTTATTTTATTCTTCAAAGATAAGTGTTCTTTCGTCTTAGATGAAATGCGTGATACGTCAACAGAATTGGAGAAATGGAAATTCTTTCGTTTAGCAATTTTGAAAGGATAATGTTTTCCACAGCATATTGTAATATTTATTTGGTTTATACTGTCTTTTTTACTCTTTTTTTAATAGCTACAACATTCTTTGCAGGGAACTTGAACTGCAGTGTCATGCAGGTATAAGCAGCTGTAGAAATAAATATTTTTTCAAATAAACATGAGGTTGTGACAAACCTTTACAAATTTGTGATTTGAAAGAAATACTCTCTTGGCCTCCAGCATTTTTGTTGTTTGGTTTTGACATGGTGACTTTTATTGTTGTCTTTGGCTCTTTTGGGCTTTGTTCTGATGATAGATTACTTAAAGCAACCATTGCTTCATCCAGGTTTTGTTGGCCTTGTTCTTTACTTTTCTGAACATAAGTTGTAATATTAAGTTAAACAAAATATCATTTAAGAAATATTAATTACTCTAGTGAAAAGAAAAAGAAAATAAAAGTTTAAGATTAAATACCAAAACCAAATTTTTAATTTGAACATTAGGAGCAATGAGCTAGAAAAATTTGGTAGGTATCCAGATTATATTCAGATTTAACTTCTAACCTGACAGAAGTATCATATGAGGAGAAAAACAAGATAGAAAAAGCTGTCACTCACCCCAGATTCATGATTCTTCTGGTGCTGGCCAACTTCCAGCTCATAACTGAAAAGCTTCAGGTTTGAAATTTTTCATTAAGTGTTGAGGTCGCAGATCCAAAACAATCAGGAGGATTTTCCTCCTGTAAAAGTCTGGGTGTGTTGTGGTGCCTGCCTTGGGACTTGCCAGGACTTCTGGTGTCTCCTACAAGCCATGGAAGTGGCTGTCAGGGTGCCAGGAGGAGATGCCACCAAAAACATCACCACCACCACCACCAGAATTTGTCTGAATAGATCTGCATCAAATATGACATCTTGGTAAATCAACAAATTCCAATGAAGAATGTTTTCTCTAGGATTTTTTTTTTAATCTTTCAAACCAGCTGTAATAAGGAACTTCTGCAAATAAAAGAGTACAAAGAAAAATGCAGAAATATGGCAGAAAAAGACTAGAAAGCTGGAAGAGATAACAGAATGCAGTAGCAGAAGAGGGTAATTCGTGTCTTCAGTGGATGTGAACATGGATCATGGTGGTGTTTCCCTTGACATCAACATGTATATTCACACAAAGACACATATTTATACTTGAGATACTACATTAAGCTGTTTCTTTATGCACATATGCAGGTGTAAGTTTCAAAGTTTAGCACTTTTCTTCAATTCACACTACCACCCAGTCTTTACATGTGCTTTAAAATTTCAAACTATCAAAAGACTTAGATGTTTCCAAAAAGAAAATTTGAGCAATACATTTTACATATTGTAAAATGAAGCCATTGAATGGAGGTTTATAGTGTGTGTTCTGAGCTCAGGCTATGCAGTCAGAGTGGCATTTCTGCCCTAAAACACCATTGAAATTATCTGGCTAGTATTTCCCAAGCTAATTGATTAGAGGCTGGATTTCTATCATATTGTTAAATTAATTGTCACTCTGAAATTTCAAGAAGTCACCAGAATATTTTCTGCAATCATAGTGGACCCTTGAGCCTCATTGTAGAGCTGGCTACAGGATTTTCCTCGAGTAGTTTTTAAATAATTGAAGGAGGCATGTATAGGTCAGATACAACAAAAAATTGAGAGAGAACAGATGATGATTTCAGAACATTACTGGACAATTTGGCAGTGATGTATATTTAGAATTGCAGTACTTACAGAAATTAGTTTCCCTGAAGAATGCCTGAGTATGTATTTCAGATATTACTTATGACCTCAGATGAACTGACTACATTTAACCATCCTACATTGTTGAAATCTGTGCTCAGAAGGATATTGACTTGGAATGACCAAGTTGATAGCTTCTCTTTTCTTTTTTCTTTTTTTTGTGCACATAAATGTTCATTTTAAAAGCCATTCTAAACAAAACTAACTCAAAATAATGTGGAGAAGAGCCTTTTCAAATGGGCTTTGCCACAGTCACCTCTTATTTTCTTGCATGAAGGACAGTATTTGGATAGATTTTTCTTCCTGATAAGTGAATAATATTCTGAAATCACAGCCAGAGTTACAGTATCACAGTCTTTTGGACATTGCTAAAATCAACAGGGAGTTAACAGAAGTTTAATATAGCTTAAATTCTTGTTCAAATGTAGTTTCAAGACAAATAGTAAGGCTGTAAGCCATTCAGTGGCAGTACCTAAAGATGCAAGAGGTATAGTTTGAGTTTTGCATATCATCAGCTACTCCAGCTGATGTATTTGCTGGTTTTCTTTTAAATCTTCAGAGATGTTTCCACATCAGTTTTTCCAAGATTTTTCTGTATCCAATAGCTAAAGGAGCAACAACAGACAAGTCTTCATGTCAAAATTTACCAATACCTGTTAAACTCTGGAAAACAAGGTTTCAGGGCAACTTCAGTTGGCTTCAGTTGTTCCTTATAAACACCTCAGAGAACTGGTGATCATACACAACTATTAAAAAAATCCTAATATGACAACATAGTGTCCAATTTACTCTTGTGTCTCCCAAAAGCTAAAAAGAGAAAGAAAAAAAATATTCTGTGTGAGCCAATAACACCTTTGAGAGAAATCTGCTATAATGAAAAGATACAGACAAGGGCACTCAGCCAGCCATCAACAGAGACTCTGTTTGTCTTGCAGTCATGGAGGTATTCAGGGATTTAAGCTCTATGTCTTTCAACCAGGATTTTCTTCTAACCCCATCCTTAAATTAAGTTTACAGCTGATTGAAGATGACAGGTTGTCAAACTGACAGTGACCTCATGGTCCAAACAAGAGCTGTCAAGAGATGACAGCCTGGTCCCTGCCAGCCTTGCTGAGAGAGACAAAGTTGACCCTTGTAAAAACCTACCTACCTGTCCCACCACATGCTTATGAGTCACTTCTAAGCCAGAGGGGCTCAAAGGTAAACAAAAGGATCATCAGGAGTCTGAAACAGCATGAAACATTAAACAGCAGCACATGCTGTGAGCAAAACTGGCAGGGATAACACAAACCAGCTCAACGTCTTCCATAGGTGGATCCAGGTATCAGTATTTTTCTTTTCAACTGGCAGCCTAGCTGAAATGTGGAAAAAAGAAGGAAGGAAATGAAAGGAGAAATTTATGAACAGCAAATGATTAGGAAGAGGAGAAAGCCAAGAGGAGTTTGCAGACATGAAAACTGGCTTTTGCAAAAGAGCTTCACCTTGACACTGGTCTGGTGAACCAAATGGTAAGCAGGCTTGCAAGCTCTGTGCTAAGGCAAGTTAAGAAATTTTCTTGTTCCTGTGGGAGTGGTTTTGCAGCAGACACTCTCCACATCTTTCCAGGTTAAGCAGCCCCTGCACTGGGAATATCACATCACTGTCCAAGCTCTGTCTTCATGGAATCACCAATGCACATTGGAAAAGCCTGAAGATGTACTTGAAAATCATGTCAGAGCTCTTGTCTTCCTTCTAAACACTGAGATTTCACTGTGAAAAGTTCTTAATCTGGCCATTGAAACCAATGCCTGCTGTTTCTTTTACCAGAGAATGTTAATAATAATTGATGTCATATTGTAGTAATAATAGATGTCCCATTGCATCTAAACCCCACAGGATTCAGAAAGCAGCTATTACAGTAGCTCTTTTCAGACTTTACTGGTAGTTCTAGTTAGCAGAAATATCCTTAAGGGAACAAAAATTCTGGCAGCTGAATAAGGATTATTTTAATTTGAGATGCCTCAGATCTGAGCAGTTCTGATTTGTTCATGCTTATGTATTTCCATTCATGCACTTGTTCATCCCCTCCTGAGATTTAAAGAAGCAACACATGAATATGGAGTGGAAAGAAAATCCTCTGGAAGGAAATAAAAGCACAAGTCTACCTTGAAAAGGAATACTGGCTCAATTATACTTTACTATATTTTCTCAATTAATTATACAAAAGCCAGTACAAAGATTCAAACAAAAAGAGAATAAATGAGGTGCTGCCTCTATTTGATTATTAAATAGAAATGGATGTGAGGCATTTCCATTTTAAAAAATATCACCCCAGGAGGCATCTTCTTGAGCTCATCCCCTCAGCATGTCTCCAGCACCCTTAATAGGAAAGATTTATGACAACTTTTCAGCCGTAGCTTCTTTTAATTGACAGAATTTTGTTGCAACCACTGAAGAATAATTCTGTGAGCTTAAGAACATGAATGCAATGACTGCTGCATATGGATTCTCTTCCAGTTTCCTTCAAAATTCTGCTCCAACAAAACCCCTCAGAGGTGGCACCTGCCATCTCTCACTGTGAATTGGGCTATGGTGAGGGATCTTTAGCTTTGGAACACAAGCTGCTTTTGTAAATGTTTTGCATTTTCAGCTTACCTTTTCCTGAAATTTTGGCTCCATTACTGTTTGCTGCTTTCCTAACAAGAAAGCTTTCCTTAACTCCTGATGTTTCACATGGATGGCAGTTGAACACATAAGAAAAAAAAATTCTTGGAAATGGGCATATAAACCCACAGTTGAAAATCTCAGTATTTGAAATATTCTAGTGACACTGCACACCTCAGTGGTGCACAGCACTACTGGGAGCAGCACAGCTGCAAAATCAATCCACTTATTCAGATACCTGCAAAAAAATGAGGAATGCAGTTGAAAAATAATTCTGTCTCATGAGGAATTCTGACATTTCACTGATCCATGTCTGAGAGGAAACTCTTGAAAATGCAAGAAAGTTTAGAGAGAAAAAGGCCTGTGGATCTGACCTGCAGCCTGAGATATACCAAAACCATCAAACTTGACATTAATCTATGCCCTCACAAGCAGGCACCTCAGGACAGAAAAGAAACAGAAAAAATACAAAAAGAGATGGACTTTGTTATATTATTAGCATTTCCTTTTTGATTCTATAAAACAGAACTTATTCAAAAAACCTTGAAGCATCAAATTAGATTCCAAATGATCGGTGGGTTTTGTTACAGAATGGATTAGTAGTAAAAGACATCATGCTTCCAGAAACTATAGGGCACAGTTCTAAAAGTCTTAATAACTAGATGTTGTAATGGGTATCAATACTGATTATTTTGGTGAATTAAAACTTGGGAATGATTTTGTAGCAAACTGCCCAGTGGAAGTGTTCTATCAAGCATTATATATTGTTTTTTGGTCATAAAACACAGGTCTCATTAAGTTTTGTATCTTTTCTCTGTTAGGGTCTCTTTCTAATGGGTCATATTAGTTGTTGTTCCCCTTACAGATAACTTTAGTCACAAGGCTGATATTAGTCTTCTCTGGAAGCAGTGGAAGTGGTGGGTGTCAAATGTTTACTCTTACTTTTGATCTTCACTAGTTGGGCCACACAAATTCTACAATTCTGAAATAATTTTCAATCAAAATAACAATTTTTTTAAAAAAGCACAAAAATAAATGTAACAAATAATAAGTAAATGAGCTGACTAAAATTGCACTGGATTGTTCAAAATAAATAGACATGTTTACATGTTTGGGGTAATTTCAATTATTTAGACTAGATTTTTTTGTCATTTTACTGTTAGATTGATAAGTGAACTCCAGGATTTAATGTTCTTAAAAGTCTAATTTCTTAGACTTTAAGTCTTTCATGGGTTTAAGGATGAAAGAAGATAATTAATATAACTCAAGATGAGTGAAGGTCCAATGCCCATTTTTGTACTAGAATTTTTAAAAAATATTAATATAACCTATGAATCTCAGTAGGTGTTTATAAGTACTACATTTAAGACAATTTCCATCAGCAAAATAGAATCCAAGAACTGAGGTTTTAACCCACAAGGTTTTGAGTAATCCAGATGCCCCATGAAGAGTTACCAGGAGCTTCTTCTTGTCTGATATATTCAAAATGAGTTCCAGTGACCCCTGTTTGCCTTCTACAAAAACCTAATCCCTTACTGAAACGTCACCATTTTGCACCATTTAGCATCCTGTCTTCATCCTGCTCTTCCTGGTCCTGCTGCTGATTGTGCTGCCTCAGAGCCCTGGCTGAATCCACTCTTTACTGCTTGGCTCAGCTCAGAATCTCTTTTTGATTCCTTTGATGAACTCACAGAGTCATGTCTGCCCTAATCTTTACCAAAGCAATTAAATTATTTGTTTCCAAATTAAACTGGTTGCATTTAATGAATTAATTGCATTTAAGCGAGTTTAATAGCCCAAGCTGATGTAATTCCACACTCAAGATACCTCTGTTTCAGCTGCCTTCATAGTTAAAAATTAGACCACATGTAGGTAGCCACTGATTCTCCACAGTTATATAATCTCCATTATATCAGAAAGAGATTTCCACAAATATGTCTATATGTAAAGTACTGGAAATTTTAATTTTTTGTCTCCTTTTGAGGTGAAAAAGAACATACAGGTTATCTACAACCAGTTATGTATTCACATTGAAAATGCCCCTGATCTGCAACTCTTAAACCTGTCTTAAACTCTTAAAACTGTCTTAAAATGTAATGAAAAACAGAAAAAAGCATAACAAAGTTGTTTAAGAGGGCTACAAAATATATATTCATGTATATATACACACACACATATATACACAGAGTATAAACAGAAGCACTTGCATCTGAGGTTTTACAAATGAGGTTTTATGACCTCTCACAAAATGTTCACAGTTAAATAAACCTGGAAACTGAGATGCATGAGGGTTTATTGCCTTTCAGACTCTAGCTGTTCCACTCATGTAGGTTTTAGTCCAGAGAAGATAAGGAAAATTTTTCTTCCAATGTAACAATTTTTCAAGAAGTGAGTTAGTCAGTGAATTGAAGCACCAGTATGCAAAGAAAAAATACTTTTGTAAAAGTTTGTGGCGCTCTGTAAACTTTTTTTCTTGACATAAATTATTGCCAAACAACTAGGAGTAACAGATTCACTCTTAGTGTGAAAAATCCATTGATAGGTAATACCCAGCGATCTGGTAATAAACCACCAAGTTAAATCCTGAATTTTTAAAGGCCACATAATATTGCAAATTAAATCAAAACTGGGAGCAGGAATCAACAGAACAGACTCTGTTATGAGGTACATACTGAAATCTGATGCCTCACCAAGCTCACTTTCCAAGAAATAAAGGTTAGCAAGATGTACTGCGTGTATTGCCTGTTTCTGGGATCAGCATTAGTCAATTACACAGTGAATTTTGATGCTTGTCCAAGAGCTCATAGATGCTCCCAGATGTTCCTCTTAATTTATAATTCAGGCACAGAGACCCCCTCCCACATACTTTTGTTTCTTTGCTCTCCTGTACCATGGAAACATAATATTACAGGATTTTGAGGGTTTACATATGAGTACAAAGCTTGCTTTCATTTTCTTTAGAGGTTACTGGGGCTTATGAGACACTGTAAAAGGCTTACATTTTTCTTTTGTAAGATTATGGTTTTAAAATATAGAGAGTGTCAATCTCATCTGACTAGGTTTTGTGTTCGGGAGGTGACTATGCTATTTTTATCCTAAACCATCTGCTAGATGGAAGTAACAACAATATCTAAAATTTATTTTGAAATAAATTCATTTATATCAGGCACACTAAAGCCTTTCAATGCACATTTTGATTCCACTTGTAGTTTTTCACTGCAGTAATTCTTTTCAGATCTATATGATTGATCACCCTGTTATAACCCCGCTTCAATAAGCAGCTGCCTGACAGACACCATATGTTGTTTAACCTAGATCTGGTAGTGTGTTGTTTAAAATCCTCTCTTGCTGCTTGTTAACTCATTTTTTGTCACCTCTTTTCATTAGGTGATTTAGTTTTAAATGGGTCACAGCGTTATCTCCTTTTCACAGTAATTTTGTAGCCATGTCACACCTTCTTTCACTCCGTACATCTTTTCTGTTTGTGTGTGTGTTACCTCAGTGAAAGCCTTTATCCTAAGCACCTCTACAAATGGTATCAGTGACCACTCATATATTAACAGTTTATTTCCCTAGTAGCAGATTGACTGACAGAATTTTCTGCCAGCTCTTTCAGGGCCTGGTGATTTTCTTCCCTATTAAGCATTTTGGAAGAGTGTAATGGTTTGGAATGGGAGGAAATGGGGAAGGAGGATTTTACTGCAACTCATTTTGCCACATAAAATTGTGCCTTTTTCCCACTCCTGAATTCTTTTACCACCTGAAACTTTTCTGCATTTGACTTTAGGGGATTTCCTCTTCACCACTCTGTGGATAATAATTTGCAAAGGTTTTTTTGATCTTCTGTAAATGCCATAATGAGAGAAAACAAAACTTTGAACTATAACCATTAAAAAAGCACATCCGAATAATACATTTATTCTAAAGACCTTAAATTGTTTTACGAGGAGGATGCAGGCCTAGACACTGCAGTGATGTCATGGCTTAGCTCCCTGGGGAAGACTCAGCAAGAGCCACATCTGAACGGGCTCAGGGAAAGTGGCAAAGGAACCAAAAGTCTCTGGTGTGTCTGACCGCAGGCCATGGGATTCAAGGTACCATCAGAGTTGTGCTTATGCCTAAGATACACCAACTGAATATAACTATTCCCAGAGATAATTTTTAAAAACCCACACAGTTCCAAAAATTATATTTTCTTTTTAATATGTGGTTTCTGAGGATGGCATCAAACTGCTTTCTTTCCTTCAGGAAAGTAATCTCAAATAAAGGGAGAAACCTCAGGGGATTTTCTTTCCAGAATCATAATCTGCACCTCTGTTTCAAAGCAAAAATGCTTTTAGGCAGTGGTCAGTACATATGGAAATCTATGAGGGTGTTAATGCCCATGCTCTGCTTCTGTTTAGCACCATTCAGCAATATCTTGACAAGGAGAGAATTATAGATATGCCAAGATGCTCATCTCAGCTCTGTGGTTCTCGTTGAAGTTCCCTTTTGATCTAAAATATTCTATTTTAGCCACTCATTTTCACAAAGATTTCCTGTATTATCATATAGCATCTTGTGTCATTGTGGTATATTTGTTGTCTTCTGTATTCACATTTTGATTTGTCCTCAGATCCAAGGGCTGAATAGCTGGGGAAGCTGACAGAATTCATAATGGTAGACTGAACATGAGACTGATATTAATGGAAATTTTTATTCCTCACTGTGTCCAGATATAGATTTTAAAAAGGTTATATGTTCCCTCTGTAGGAAACCTCAGGAAGAAGGCAAAATATGAAAATGGAGATTTAGGTGTAGGAGCAGAGAAGGAAAGGAAGATATAAAGGAAAGCAGTATAAACCCAAGTCAAATTCTAAAAAAAAAGGCTTGTGTTTTACAGTGAAAAGAAAGTTGTACTTTATTCCAGTGCAGTCATTGTGGTGAGTGAAAGTGAGAATATAATGTGCAATAATTTTAAATTATCATGAAAATTACCCAACACTATCTCCACGCTTCAGTATCTTGGCTGTCACAAACCAGTGAGAGGAATCATGATGTCTGCATTCTTTTACACCTAGTGTTGTGGAGGTTCTGCTTAACATATCATTTACCAATGAAAATGTATCTGATTTTATTCCTAAAGCTTTGAGAAGTGAAAATTACACCCTGTGTATTAAATTTAACTGAATGTAATTTATAACAGTATATCAAATTTAATTGGTGTACTATTCCAAACAAGAAGTGACAAGATACTCTTCGGCTGTGGAAAAGATAAAGTGTGATTGATGGCAGAAATTAATAATTGAGAAATGTAATTCCTCAGCAAAAGATACAATCTACAGAGAAGTTTTCAAAATGGTTAGGCAAGGCTAATAAGTGGGAAAAGTTTGGCACAGCTCCTGTTTGAGAAGCACAAGGTTTTGAAACAAATAAACAGCTTGAAGCCTTTTAAAGGCCAAACTTCAACACCTTTTTACTCAGAACTCCCTGTGTGTCCTCTGTGTGTACAAGCAAAATGACAGAGCTGAGGAATCCTCCATGCTGAGGACTGTGAGTGCCTCAGCTCCAGGGCACAGCACCCACTTTGCAGCCCACTCCACCAGTGCAGCAAAGGGAGATGCAAAAACAAGTTTTGGAACAGAGGTTTGTCAACTGAAGAATCCTGGTTTAAAATCAGATTCCTGCCTGCCTGCACCACTTGAAAAGAAATGAGTCTTCAGTGTTTCCTGCTTGGTTTTTATGGCAGAGTCCGGTGCCAAAGGTGCATGTCAAAACACCTGATCCTGTTCCTGCTCCTTGCTGCAACCAGCCTCCCTCTCTGTTCTGGGAACAGAGGGCCATGTCCCTCTTCCTTCCTATGTGCCCAAGATCAAAAACTCCCATATTTGCCCAGGTTGTTGGGGCCATACCTGGGAAAGGAGAGAGGGGAGCAAAGGAGGAGACTGGGACAGAGCTGTTGGGCAGCCACAGCAACATGAAGTGTTGCAGTCTGGTTCTTGTGATGCTTAAATATTGGCTACTCATCACCAGTCCCTTTTCTTTACACCTGGCTTGATGAACTTGATCAAAAACATAAAGCTTCTGTAAAGAATCTAAAAAACATGATTACATCAAGTTACTTAGAAGTTTTGTGAATTGTCCTTTGGGCTGTATTCAGAATTTTAACCCTTTTAGCCACAGGAGTCAGGGAAAGGCATAGCTCTGCCCTCTTTTATCCCCAGCTGCGGGAGACCTTCATGCTTTCTCTCCTGAGCAATCAGCTGGTCGAAGAGTGCCCACACTAAGGACTGGTTAAGGAGCTCAGAAAGGCAGCCACTCCCAGGCAGCCTTTCTTTCCTCCTATGCTAATGACTCCTAGGCACTGTTTTACATTTAAATGATCAATAAAGCCCTTCCCATTGACAGCCAGAGTAGTACAGGGTTGTGCTGGATTCGGTGTGCAATAACTGTTTCCAGATGTCATGACACACATTCTGTGTGTCATGACTGTATTTAAGCTTAGAGTTTACCTATTGTGCATCAGTGTCACAGCCATGCGATTTACATTATTCCCATGGAGCTGATCAGTGTCACAGCCACATGATTTACATTATTCCCATGGAGCTGATCCCTTGATCTCTGCTTCCTCCACATGAATGTGCTGGGGCTCCTGCTACCCTGAGCCTGATGAGCTGTGACAAGCTGCTGACAGGGTCCAGAGACCAGGCTGCAGGTGTGCAACCCATTTCCAGCATCACCTCCTTGGTTAGTCTCCCAAGATGAGAGGCATTGGAATTAAAACTGTTAAAATCTGCTGAATAAGCAAAGCAAGACGTGTACCTTGTACTAGGTCCAAATTTAAAGATCATCATTTTACAAATCTTTTTGATGTTGCTAAGCCATAAACTGGAAGGCAAGTGCTTGCCCCAGTGCCTGGAGCCCAGAGGAGTGGTGCTTTCCATCTTTCAGGAAGTGTGTAATTTGTGTTGGCATTGAATATGCCTTTTGTAAGTGAACATATTAGAGAAATCATTCAAGAACATTTCGTCCTTTATAAACATCATAATGACTGAACATTTTCAAATGAGTGTGAATAAAATTTGAGATGCAGGTGCAGACATTAGTAACTAAGTTTTTGTTTTGAATTCAACATCAAGTGGATTATTTTTTTCCTAATGATCACTGTCACTGTTTAATATGCCACTGCAAATTAGACAAAATATAATTATTATCTGGATTGCAATTTTGTTATTGAAATAAATACATAATTGATCTCTTCCTGGGCTTTTTTTATTTTAGAAAAAAATAATATTATAAAAGTTACAGTGAAGAAAGAAGGCAAAGTGCTAAGACTGAGGGCACTGCTTGCTGCACCACACACAGTCAGGATGCAGACACAGCTGCCCTGTGCTCAGCAAGGGGAATTTTAACTCTGGGCCCTGACTCCTGCTCTACCCCAATCGGTGTTAAAAAGTGTCAAAGAGAGCAGTTAAAGCCTGCTCTCTTTTAGTTTGTTTGGACAACCCTACATGAATGACCCCTGAGATGTCTGCTCTTTGCCATTGATGGTTCTGGTCTGAAACCTTTTTGGTGGACATGGTTGAAGATAATGCTGCCTTCCAGGAGAAGAGTTAATAACACAAAAAACATATTTTCAGATAAGATGCAGACTACAAAGCAAAAGAGAATTCTGCCATTGTTCAGTTCTCTCCATATCAACATATTTTTCCCTTGCTTCTTTCTCTCTGTCATTCTTGCTTCTCTTGTGGTTTTCACCTTTTAAGTGTCATCTTCTTCCTTCCCTGTATAACTTTTTACTCATAGGATGCAAGTCCTCTTCCAATCACATCTTACAATCACACATCTAGCCTGAGGTACTGGTGTTAATTCTCAGACACTTATCAGTGCTTGTTGCTGTTCATGTTACATCTGTGGTACTTACCCCCTCAACTACTGCTGCATCTCCTCAGGGAGTCATCTTGCTTGGTTTTCACCTATTTTAAATTTTCACTGTGTCCTGCAAAGGGTTTTCCCCTATCAGTTTGAACACTTCCCAAACTTCTCTTGGAGAGGACCAGATTCCAACACCTTTACAGTGGGCACTCCAGGAGTTATCTCACTGGAACCAATGAGGCCTCTTAAGAACTAAAAGATTATTGAGAAAGCTCATCTTACCAAGGGAACTTTATCTGTTCTGCACTTGAGAGTTTATTTTGGCTGTCACATGTTGGCTTGTTTAGATTTAGCAATTTCGTTCTGGAGAGTTCATTTCATTTTCTAAGTTCAATGTATTAGAAATATTTTGCAGACACCCTGTCTCTACCAAAGGCTACATTTCACAGAAGGGTTGTGACTGAATTATCTTCCTTTAGTACAAGGGCTGGCTCTCCTTCTGCAAAACACCTCTGTAAGTGTTATCTTGATTTTGAGCCTCAGGGACCAGCTCCTCTTTCCGAGAGACGAACAAGTTAACACTATAATAAAGTTCTGAGGTTCACACCCAGTTCTGCATAGTTTCACTTGCAGATATGAAGAAATTCCAAATTCATAAGCAAACTTAAATAATCACTCTTTTATCTGATCACACACATAAAAGCCAGAGTTTCATGATGCTCATTGAAGAGAGTAATTTGGTGATATTCATATTATAATGACACCTGGATTCCCCACAGGCAGAGGCAGAAACTCTTTCTGAAACAATGGAATTGCTAGAAAATATAGTCAAATATTTACATAAAGAGACACTTCAGTACACCCATACTTATAGCAAACATACTTCTGAAAAAAAAAATCAAAGACTTACAAAGACACGTGACATATTTATTGAAAACTGCAGCAACATGTTGAGTGATACTTATATATGTAGCTGGATCAAGGGCCTTTCCTACTACCCTCTGATTAGGGAAGGACTCAGCCATTCCTGTACCATTCCCAAGTCAGAATACAGGCTTCAATAGCAATGAAATTCCAGTGATGTTGAACCTGCACATTTCCAAAGATAATACATAATTTTAGCTCAGAACAATGGAAATACTATGTGGATTTTTTTTTCTGGTTTTCAACATTCTTTTTTATTTAAGCATCATCACTTTATTAAGTGATGTATAGTAGAGCTGAAATAGTAGATTTCAAGTGTTGAATGAGCATCCTTGTAATGGATCACAGAAATAAAAAAAGAGATTTGGTCTTTACAGTACCTATCAACCAAAGCACTGTAAAGATGCTATTGGAAAATCAGAAAATGGCCTATAAGAGGCCCTCTGCTTTCCTTTTTGTCACATCTCCTGTAAGATGATCTTTTAGTTGTGTTCAGACACTCACTGAGTGTCACAATGTCTGTAGCAGCCAGACAATCCAACTCCTGCAGTGAGATTAATCATTTGAGTTCATTAATGCATTCCCTCTTTCTTGATGGTGTTACTCATTTGCACAGTCCCTGCATGTACCCAGGGACTGGCACTTCAAAGAAAAATCCTCTTTCTTGAGGAACAGAGTCTCATCTGATTTATGTTCTAAAAGAGGACTTGAGAGGTAGGACGCAGTCTCAGGCTCTGCAATGACATCTTCAGAGGTAACTTACATCAGCTGGGGTCTTTGCTGGGTCAGCAACATGGCCAAATGATGTTAGGTACCTTAGCTTCCACAGGTGTCATGCAGAAGAGGTGATAGGGTTATAAAGAGGGAGAAGAGAAACAACCCAGAGAACTTCTCTATTGGAAGATCTGCATGGAGCCAGGTGAGAAGGAAAAGATGCCAAACAGCTCATTTAAGTCAGCCCATTGTCCTGGCCCTGCTGTGTGGGGGTGCTTTGATCATCTTTCCATTGTTGGGTCTTTCCATTGAGCCTTGTGACAGAAAGATGAAGATGGAAGCGTCTGTTAAACCACCTGAGGAATAAAGATACAGAGTGTTACAGAGCAGCTTAGTTTGGAATGGACCTCTACATCCAATTCAACATCCTGCAGAGTTCAAAGGTAGATCAAGGGCCTGGCCACCCTGAGTCCTGAATACCCCCCAGTTCCACAGACTCTCAGGCACACATTCAAGGATGATTTGGATATTTTCTCATATATTCACCAAAATTTCCTGTTGTAGCATGAGACCACTGTGCACCTCTGAGAAGAGCCTGGCTCCTTCTCCTTAGACCCCCTCATTAATGAGGTACCACATCCCCCCACTGCCACCCTCAGCCTTCCCTTCTCTCGGATGGACAGTCCCAGAGCTCCATCTCTCCTCACACATCACATAGCCAAACTCTTCAAAAGCCTCAGAGACCATCTGGTGGACTTGTTTGACTTCCTTATCCCTCCCTTGAATGGGAGAGCCCAAAAATTATCCAGACTGAGATACTGTTAAGAAGAATAAACCAGATGACAGAAACCTGTGTTGATACTGACATCTGAGAGCTGTGTTTGTTTGCATAAGACACAAATGAGACTTCAGACATTAAGGTGTTTATTCAAACCAGTCCCCTAAAACTTGTGAAGTTCTTCCATCCCTAAATAATAAGAATACTTTCAAGATGTTTCTGTTTTCCTCCATCTGTTCTTATTTCCTTGGGAATTTGTTTTACTGAGAGAAAATTATGGTCTTTTTTTACTTTCTCTGAGCACTACTGACACATTGCTATGGAAACTGAAAGTTCAATATTTTAGATTTATATATTCAGGAAAAAATGCAGGTACTGCCAAGCCCATTCAAATTTATTTGCATAAGTTTTTATTTAATTTATTGCTGTTTCTGGTTAACTATGGTTTTCATCTGTACTAATACGGTTTTTCAGATGTTGGTCTGTTGGCACGTAATTCATCAAGATGAAGTGTGGTTTTCCTCCAGCATGGTAAATGCTTATTGGCTTTCATAGAAATTGATTTATCAGCCTCAGTTTGTGCAGATGGACCTAGACGTGTGCATACCTGGTTCAGACTTTCTGGAGACTGGGCACAAGTGGTTTTGACAGTCTCAGGTTTTGGCTGTCCATCTGAAATAATAAATTAATTCAGAAGATTCTGAAAATCCTGCCCACCAGGCAACCTAATTGTTAGGAAACTACCTGGAAGGAAGACAGATGAGGATTGGTCTCTTCTTCCAGGTAACAAGTGATAGGACAAGAGGAAATCACCCCAAGTAGTACCAGGGGTGGTTTAATGAGGAAACAATTCTTCACTGAAAGGATTGTCAGATATTGGAACAGGTTGCCCAGGGAAGTGGTAGAATTACTCTCCTTTGAAGTGTTCAAAACCACGTAGAATCATGGCTATGTTATTGTGCCTAGGGACATGGTTCAGGGATGAACCTACCAGTGCTGGGTTAGTGGTTGGACTTGATGGTCTTACAGGTCTTTTCCTGTATGACTCTGTGGTTGACTGCCCTGACTGGTTGTTAAAAATACTCTGGACAAAGAGCACCTGGGCATTCACCCTACTGACCAGTCACATGGAAATTATGAAATGAAGTGCTGTCTGTATTCCCTGCAGGAACAACCTGATACATATTAAATGCTTTTTCTCACCAAAATCAAGTAAGCTTTTTAACAAAATACACTCAGTTTTGCTGGCTTGTACACAATAAACCAAGAGGCAGATCACAGAGATCTCACCTGTGGGAACAGCTCCTGCAGATACATCTCAAAGCATGTGGTTACCCTTAACTTGCCTAATGTACATGTGCTCCTGTAAGTGATAATTGCAAATTAGATCTTTTTCAAAATATTGAGTGCTTGTTAACCCTGAATTTACATCACTCTACTGTTACAGTGTCAGCTGCCACAGAGTTATCAAACATCAGTTTTCCTAACTACCTTAACATAATCTGCCTTCAAGGACAATCAATGCCAAAACATTGTTGTTATCTAGTCAGCAAGCATTTCAAATTGTGTATTAATGTGTTGCAGGGTTAATTATGCTCATTACACCATTAGCAAATCTTACCCCTTCTCTCACATGTGCATTTCTGCTGTGCAGAACACTTGTGCTTATTACACAAACCTCCAGAGCTGTTATCAAGGCTGTCAGCAGGGCTCCTGCTGACACCATCACCCCTCACTTTTTTCCAGGTGAGAGCAGCAGTTGCTTTGCCTTCCTCAGGAGATTGCAAGTTTATCTGGTCTTATGCCAGGAGAGAAGGAAAAAAGTAAAGGGTCTGCTCCCTAGGAGATGCAGGTGAGGACATGGAGATGAGGAGGAGCATTACTGTGGAAAGTCCTGACTCCTTTTAAAGTATATTCATTCTCCATTTATTTATACATAATTCATACTGCTTGGCTGAAGAAATCTGGGAGTGACTATCCATTATGAAAACCATTTCTCAAAAATACCATTTGTTATGTGAAAAGTAAAAAAAAAAGACTGATGGCAGCAGCTGTGAAATAGAATCTGTGTTGCAATTAATTATTTAGACTAAAAACAAATCTCCAGGGTGGAAGAGGACGTTTGTCTTACTTTAAATCTTGCTGTCGTCCATGACTGTATTTTAAGGGGAGAAGTAAGCTAAAGCCAAGAAGTCATCGAATGCAAATGATTTGTTTCCTTTTTAATAAATGTCACAATCCAATCCAGAAAATGGCACTAATTCAATCCACCAGGAAATGAACTGGAGAAACAAAGCAACTCATTGTGTCAGGGCAGATGAGTGAGGTTATACACCTTGTAATAAGATAAATGTTATTCACAGAAACTGTAAAACTGTGATTGCTCATTTTCTTGCATTTCTAACTGCTACATATTGTTGATTTAGAAAGGGTCATAATGGCAGGAACCTAGCTGATGTCAGTCTTAAGCCCTTGCACTAGAAAAAGTTACTATACGTGTAGAAATCTGTCCAGTGGGAGGCACATGATAATATTTAAAAAGCCAGCAATTAATCATGTAAAAAAAAAGATTTCATCTATACCATACACTCAATTAAATGTGAAAATTACCCCGAGGACATTTTAAATATTAAAAAGAAACTTTTGCATTAATATTAGGGGAAAATTATGACTTTGCTGTTCATTATTGCCTATGAGGTTACATGGATGATATAGGGAGGTTTGGGTTTTGTTGCACTCCTGTCCAAAAAAGTAACACCTATTAAGCATCATTCTTTTCAACGAGGCGTCCCCAGAACATCAGCTTGTGCATTGTAACTCATGAGGAGCACACAAGAGCCCCCAGCTTACTGACAAATGTAGTCAGAGATCAGAGGTCTGCAGGCTCTGAAATCCAAAAGGGCTTGTGGGTTCTAAGACCAGCTGAAGGAAGTGGATCTTAATCAAAAAATTGCTGTTAAAATTCAATTTAGTTTAAAAATTTGGACTGTGAAAAATTCACAGTTTGGATGAACTCCATAGAGTATGAAGTCTATCAATCAAAATTAATATTTTTTGTAAAACATTATTGCCTCTCTCCTGTAGTATGTAGACTGCAATAAAGTGTGCACTAGTGGCCATCAATTTATTCCAAAGACCACTTAGCTATGCAGCCCTTGCTTACTTAAAATTATTTTTATTTTAAAATTCAAAATTGTGTGTAGAAATTGAAGCTGAAAATGTATTTCCTGCCCTTGCTATTTCAACCATGTACTTCTGTATTAATACATTTAAAGTTCTCACAAACCTTGCCTAAAGACTCGGATCTACAAACTTCATTTGTCAAATTTGCAGCCTTACTTTAAAACAAAAGCTCTTTTATTTTGAAGTGCCCAAAATGTTCCTGTTTGTTTTAAGAATTACTTTGCCTTTGTTGCTGTTCTCAGCCATATCAATAAGGGGGAGTGAGGGAAAATGATGGCTTGTCAGTACAGAACAAAACGCTGCCAGAAAAACAGAAGGTCTGTGCTCTAAGTCTGAATACCTCTTTTCAAATGGAAAATAAAAAATCAGGGAGATATAGGCAAATTATTGCATATCTACAGTATCTAAATTGCAATGTCTCTACTCCCATAATCAATTCTTATGACATAAATATTTCTAGTGATTTCAGTGACTTTCTTTTGAAGATGTAAGCTATTACATATTTAGAGAAAATATGCAGAACATTTTTCTAGCATATGATTTCTAGGCCTAAAATCTACTCTATTTTCACCCAAGACATTTAAAACACAAAACTTTTCTGTATAAAAAAGAAATAACATGTACATATAAACTCATGCCAGTTTTTCTGCAGTTCACAAGAGCATGTTTTAGAAGTAGTATTAATTGAAGTAGAATTGACAGCAACAGCAACATAAAACATTTTGGTAACTTCAGATCTTTTTGAGGAAATCCATTTGTATGTCAAAAACCCAGCAGTTACCCAGCCATAAGCTGTGTTTATGTTATCAAGTACTTGCTGTCATTGTGGCAATTGTTGTAATTTCAGTGCAGAAAAATGATTATTTGTCTACTAATAAAGCAGATAAGTAGTCTCAAGCTTGAGATCTAATAATACAATCTCCTTTGTTGAAACCAGGGACTCCAGTTGCAGGATAAATTTTATAATGTGAATTTACAGCACATGCAAATTAAAATACAAGTTTTATAGTTTTATTTTTCATTAGATCAGTCTCTGTAGGTGGGAAAAAAACCCCATAGCCTTTTGCATATAAATTCTATTTTTGCATCCAAAACAGGTTGGAATGTTCAAATGTAAATTCAGACTGAGAACAACTGCTCTGAATTTAATTAGAAGTGTTAATCAGTCCGACCAGATGAAATAAAATGTTATTGGTATCTATAAAGTAAAAGAAGAGGTGAAGGGCTGGTTTTCTTTGGAGAATAAAAGGGTCACACCATTTTTTACTTACAGAACACTGAAAAGTTAGTGAGAGAAAGTGATACTACTAATAATATTCCAAGAAACCACTAACTTTCTAAGGTTCATGACTTCACTACTCAGTAGAATTAGGAATTCCTAGAACTGAAAGGGCAAAACAGAAGAGTCTTTATAAAGGTGATACTGATAATGAATGTTTCTATCCATGGATTTTTGTCTGTATGCCCCCCCCTTACGTTGATGCTCAGTTACTTGAAGTGTGATAGTGTGATACAACAACAGAAATCAAAGCTGTTGGAATGCAGAAAAACATCACTCCCTGGCATAGGTCAGTATTGGTGTTTTCCTGGAAAGAGTAGCCATGATGTGGTTATTTTTTTCTTCTGTTTCTGGCTTCAGAAAGGAGTGCGGGCTCCCCCCAAAAGCAGGGTGTGAAAACCTGGCCAGGGAAAAAAACTGTCTCTTGTACCTATTGCCACCTCCTCTTTCCTGGTGTCTATTTTATTTACAAAATAACCCTAAACTTTAGAGGTGTTAGGGCGCATATCTCCTCTTAAATTACTAGTCTGTTGTCTATTAAACTTCAGTATCTCTGTCTCTTATCTCCGCGTTCCCAGCGCACCAGGATGAGTCTTGCACACAGCACTGCCCCATCCAGCCTTGGGGAGGGAACTGGGAAAGCCCCAGCAGCTGAAAGGGGCTCAGCTGAGAAGACTGGGGAGAGAGAGGTGGTTGGGAATGTCCTAAAACATTCTAGATGCAGTCTAGATGCAGTCTAGATGCAGGAAAAATGACCTACTCAGCTCTCTCACAGCCACACCTGGGCACATGTTTTGGCACAAAGGCTTCCTGATGCTCTTTCTGCACCACAGTTAAATAGACCTAGCTATTATTCACATTCCTTTGCAAAAGAAGCTGATACACTGTCTAGCTGGTTCCTAGAGTATTATGGATCCTAGAGTTCCTTGAGTTCATGGGTTTAGATGGCATCTGACAGGGAATGTGCACTATTCATAAAAATTCTATTTGTGTTTGCTCAGTTGATGCTGTGCATGGACACATGGAAAGAAAAGGATCTGGTTTTGGTTCTAATCTGAGTCTCTCAATTGTGGTTTTGCTAGTTTTCAACATAGTTTCTTGTATCTGTTAAATCACAAGCACCTGGTGTGATCCTGGTAGCTTTTCCTCTATCACTTACATTCTGCCATTTTATCAGTGTATGTAACTTGCTAAAATGAGATGAGGATGTGAATGGAAAATATTCTTCCATGTCTAAGATTTCCCTAAGCTTTCTGCATAGAATGTGACATTTCTCTCTTAAGTTTGCAAAATAACCCCATGTTGCCATAGCTGCGTGAAATATATAATTTTCTAGTTTTATAATACTGAAGGTAACTTAGATGTGGAAGAGTTGAAGATATTTTAGGAACAGCTGAGATCAGCATAATGCTCCTCTCCAATCTCCTTTGTCTTACAGGCCACAGGATCAGAGTGACAAACATCTTTATTAAGCCCCAAACCCTTCAGGAGAGACATCTATCCTTGATTAAAGGCTCTGAGGGGTAGAGCCCAGTATGCACCTAGTAAATTTTCCCAATGTGTGTTCACTCTCACTGCTAAAAATATGTCACATTTCTAATTGCATATTATTGAATTTTCCTTTAATGCTACTGATCATTATATTACAGTATAAGCTCAGAAATTGCTGTAAGTTTAACTCTTTTTATATTTTATTGATGACTGCTATTTTTCTAGTCAGTCTTGGATCAATTAATGACATTCCCTGAAATATCCTTCACGGTCTCTGCATTGACTAATGTTATATTAAAACACATTTAGACAAAAAGGTTAAAACCCTTTCATGTAATGCAATTAGAGTGAGCACGCTTTTACATCCATCAGATGAGAAATCCATTGCACACAATCCATCACACAGTATGGATTTCAGGTGAAAAAACTCAGATTTTGCTGTCTCTTGTGAAGTCACCTGAGGCAGATATTTGGAGTTCTATTGCAAACATGAAACTAAAATGAGTCCAGTGTCAAGAAGAAAGAGAAAGCTTCTGACCATAATCACAAGGTGAGAATAGTTTATCTGAAGTCAGTTATGATTAGGATAAAAAAATTAGCTATGAGTCTTACCTAGCATCTCTTTCTAACACATTACTGTCCATCTCCTGCCATTCTCAATAGCATTAAATAATCCTGTTCACAGTTAAATGCTGTAGAAAATTTGCCTAATAAAATGTATTTGTTCCTCTGCTAATGGCCAGAAGAAGAAGGATTTGGGTATGAAGTACCCAAATGACAATATCAGAGTTATGGTAGATCTCTGTGCCGCTCCAATTCTCTGCTGAAAGGCCATAGTAACTATTTGAAGTATTCAGATGGCGATTAAGCTTTAATCAGCCTTTCTGTTTTGGCCACTGATTAGAGCTATAAAACCTTTGATCAGTTTCATAGAATGGAATATTAGCCTCATTTGACTTTCTGATTTCAATTTTTATAGGTTGCTGCTGTTTTAAAAAGTAGCCATTGCATTTATTGCTGGAAATAAATAGGAGCCTGTAGTTGCCTTCCCACTTTGGTAGCTAGATTGTAAATATAATCTTAATTTAAAGGTAAATAATGCAATATACATTGCTCCACATGTCAAGCAGCATGGAGTCAATCCTGCTTGCAATCCCAGATGTCAATTTTGTCCTGAAGGTACAGATTGCTGAGCAAGTAGTAACCACAGCCTCTCAGTCCTACTACTACTGCAGCAGTGTTAGGAAGCAGAGGGCATATTTGCATAGAAAAATAAGCATTTTTGAATGATTTCTTCAATTACAGTTGCTTCTGAGAACTAAATTTTCTTAAGTGCAAGAGTAAAACAGGAATTTGAAATATTTTCTATCCTAAACAGAAGTAATTTTAAAGTGCAGAGTCTAATTCCTAAATGTTATGGTCTTGGTTTCTTATAATTTAGAATCAGGAAGGCAAAAATGGTCATTCAACTGACCTTCTACATAAAAGACACCATTGAATGCCACTGATAATTTCCACAGCAAAAATATCTTTATGTAATTCCTAGAACATATTTTGAGAGGAATTGAATCAAGCAGGAGATTCAATTTATGGTGACTTTACTACCTCCATTAGCAAGTATTTAATTGGTTAATTGGGCATGAAGAGAAAAAATATTGCACTTTGCATTTTTGGTGCTTTAGAGTTTGACTATTGGATTGAAACCACATTTACTGGAAATTTTTTAACTTTTGCTTTATAAACAGCAAAATGCAACCCTCATACGTATGATGAAAATGCTGAATCCTACTAGACTGCAGTGGTGTAGCATCTCTTAGTTGAGAGGATATTTTTATTTGTTTTTCATTTTTTGCTTTAGCTTCTTTTTCTTTTGCAGGTCCCCCTGTCTGGCAGTCTCCACACTTTGCCTCAGTTTGCTCTTTGGGCAAGGCTACAAAATTGTTTCCAGATCTGGGCTCAAGTCTTCAAAGAGCTATTCCATAGAAATCAAGGAAATGTCCTTTTTTTTTGTTAATCATAGCAATTTTTGTAGCTTTTATTCCCCAACATCTCACTGAAAGAACATATTGAGGTTATCAGCCATTAACCTTAAGGTCTTTGCAGAATGCCTCTTGAGCACAGTTTCAAACTCTGAACTTGCCCTTCTCAATTTCAGTGTTTGTGACCTCTCTAAAAGCTTGATGCTCTATAAGTAAATCTACTCCAGTAATTTTTGGAGCCAGTTTTTTTTTTTTGGTTTGGTTTGGTTTGGTTTGGTTTTTCCATTATGCATTTATGCTTCACATACTAAAAGGCACAGAGACTGCTGTTTGACCTGGGATGCTCAACGGTTCCTACCGTTTCTCTCAGGTCAAGTCAGTTTTTCTGTTAAAAACCCACAGCTCAATAGAATAAATACACATCAAGGGCTCTATGTTCCTAACTGTTCTTTATTGTCCCTTTGTCCAGGAAAGGGCCTGTCTTAAGTGTTCCCTTGAAGACATATTAATTATTTCACCATGATTTTGTTTGATCTTTTATTGAAGCTTTTCTCTACTAAGCAAACAATTTCTAATACTCCCTTGGGTGGATGTTTCAGCAAAAGCTTAAGGATATAATACCAAAGCTGAAAATTCCTGATTCTCTTTCAGTAACATTTTGAGATATCAATTAGAAAATCTGATCAGTAAAATGTTCTAAACAAGACTCCAGAATACCATAAAGCACTGGGTTTTTTTAGATAGAAGTAGCATTGGTGAGATCCACAGTTTCCTAATGTGCTGAACTAGCCTTGGAGGTAGATGTAAGGAGGAAGTAAGGACTTAACCTATTCCTCAAAAAAAAAAAATCTTAAATTCCCTGTGAAATCAATGGAAAGCATAGCTAGGATATTTCTGAGTGTCAGGAGCAGCAGTATTAGTTTCCCTAAAACTAGTCATTGTTCCCTTCCACTGACTGCCCAAGAACTGGTAGGTATCAGTAGGAATTATAAAGAGTTACAACCCAGCACTTCAAATCCCTCTCCTGAGCAACAAATTCATGGGGAGCAAAGCTTTTAAAAGTTAGTAGCACTGACACTGGTTGCCCCCCAATCTCCATGACCACACAGTTTATACAAAGGTGAACACTAATGCAGGTGGCATGGGGAGGGCCTCAGGCAGCCCCAGGGCTGTGCCCAAACCACCACGGTGAATGCAGTAATGTGCTCTTTCTCTCTCCTGAGTCTCTATTTATTTAACTATGGGAATAGAAAAGGACTCTCATTTGGGAAAGGGCAGGGGAAATAAATAAATTCAATCTGAAGTCCTAATAGTATTTCTACAGCTGAATACTCAATAAAACTACAACCTTTTTTTTCATATAAATGTAAGAAGGAATCTAGCTGGTTTTACAAAATTTTGTTCCATTAAAAATGGAAACTATTTGATCATATAAACATAAAAAGAAAGCCATTTGTGGCATTGGTTCTTGTCCTACAAGTTAGGTTATTTTTTGCTTAGGAAAAAAGGCATACAAATATAGTTTGTAATACCTTTATCAGTATTTTGGGAATCATGGGGATTTTTGTTTCCACTCCTTGTAAGTGTGCAAGCAAGTAAAAAATCCATCTAGAGAGAAAATTCATAAACTCATGTATAAACTTATAAAAGAGAAACAGATTTGCTTACTTGATAGAATTTAGCAGTTTTGACATTCTTTCCTAAAGCGCTATAAAATGGCAATAATTCAATAGAATGATGAATCAGAAATAGGATACTGACCCATACACTCTGTCCTGTGATACTGGTGATACTCAACTATTACAGGCTTCAGTGCTGTGAATTGCCATATGGCCTAAATACTGCTACAGGCACAAAAAAATCACTGAACAGCTTAATACTGCATAGGGGAGGGGGAAATGGAAAAATATTTTGGTGTTCAAATAGGATGTTATTTTACTCTCATACAAGATCTGGTATCTCAACAGTTTTAGAAGTTATCAACATGGCACTTCTTTACTCTTCACCACTGTTGCTTCTGTAGGATCAAGAACATGTCCTTTAGGGATGGAGGGAGTTCAGGAAGTCTCTAGTCACACCTCCTAGTCAAAGCTGGATCAGCTGAGAGGTCAGCTCAGGCTGCTTAGAAATTTTTTCAGCTTGAGTTTGAAAATCTCTGGAGATGGTTACTGTGCAATCTCCCCAGGAGCCTGTCTCTTTGTTCCACTATCCTCACAGAGCAAAAAGTTTTTACTTTTACCAGACAGAATTTCTCTTTTTTTACCTTAATCCCATTGTCTATCATTCTTCTGTGAGGCACCAATGTGGAGACCCTGCCTCTGTCTTCTCTTTCTTGCAAGCACAGGCAGGCTGCTGTCCAGTCCCCTGAAGTTGTCTCTTCTGGGGTCTGAAGCAGCCCAAGTCCCTCAGTCTCTTCTCCCAGGACTTCATCCCCATTGCCATACTGACAATTTTCTGCTGAACATGCTGCAGATCAGGGATGACTTGTCCTGGGAGGCCAAAGCTGGGTACAGTGTGGTCTGACAAGTGCTGAGTAGAGGTGGATGATCACTTCAATCCACTGATTCTGATTCTTTTCATGTATCCCAGGAGCTGTTGGCACCCTTGCTGCCAGGGCTGGCTCACGCTCAGCTTGCTGCTCACGAGGACCCCTGAGGTCTCCACAGCAGAGCTGCTCCCACCAGCCAGTGTCCTCCTTCACAGGGGCAGGAATTTGCCTCTCTCTACTGCATTTCATCAGGAATGTTGTCTCATTCCATCTGTAAACACAAATAGCCCTTCTTCACCTTAGTTTGGTCAGCTCCTTTTTGGTCTCGGTCACAGATCACTGATCTCCATTCCATTTGGGATCTGTGAAATGGCCAACTTTTCCTAGGGGTAAACGTTTTACCTCTGGAATTTTTGTACTTCTGGGACCTGTTTTATTTAAGTAAGCCTCACTATAGCTGTCTCGGAAAATGCAAAGAGCATAGAGGCACAGGTGAGAAGCACTTCTGCTGAGCAGAAAGTTATTTCCTGGATAAGAAGTTTGATGTTCTAAAGGCTGTGCTGTGGAGCGTGGGATTAGTCACTTGCCAAGATAATAGGTCTGAGTCTCTATGGTGCTACTCCAGCTGCACTCCTTCCTGTGCATACCCATTGTAACAGCTCTTAAAACTGAAGTCATACAGCAGTGAATCAGGCCTGGAAAGCTTAAGAAAATAAGAAATGGAGGTGTGGTGGGAGGTTAATATCCCTCCTACAATAATCTGCAACAGTGAAAGCAACAAAACTACCTTTTTTATGTGAAAGAAATGTAATCTAACTCTCAATTTGCTGCACAAACCAGAAGTGTTAAGGTTCAACAGCTGCTTGTAAAATGTCCCTAGTTCACAGCATAGAATGCTTTCTTCTAGTTTGTTTTCAATGGCAATTATCACTGATGAACTGTGCAAAGAGGGAAAATAAGAGAAGGAAAATAGGGAAAATAATATTCAGTGAAAGCACATACTTCAAAGCACCCGAAATTAAAAAAAATTCAGACCGACATTTTGTCATATATCTGTAGAATAGAGAAGAATTCATTTTGTTTTTTCTAAGTTGGTCTGACACCATTATTATTCAACGATGTGGAATGTAGTTCTAAGAGTTGCATTTTCATGGTGTGAAAAATCAGATCTCATCTATTTCATTTAAAATAAATAAATATATTTAAATAAATAAATTTAAATAAATATATATAAATATATATATTTAAATAAATAAATTTATTTAAAAATAAATAAGCAGTTGTTTGGGGTATTCTTACTAATGCTGAAGAAAAAGAAAAAACATATTTTAAACAAGTTCTTAGCTTTCTTTCTCTTTCTTATTATTTCTTATTATTTTTGACCCTTTCTTGACCCTGATTTTTATGATAAATACCATGTGACAGTAAATAACTGACCTTAATGTTAGAAGTTTCTAGCAAACCATTTATGCTAATTCATAGGGAACATGGTGGACTACTGAAGAGCTTCTCTTGGGTCTCTAAATACATTAAAGAAGATTGTGATCAGAAGGCCTAGCCTTTTAGTTCAGAAGAAATGGGCTTATATGTTGGCAGATCCGTTTAATATTATTTAGGGAGTAATAATCCCTCTACATTTCCAGAACTTTATGCTCAATAATACTCTACAAGAGTACTAATTTCTCTGCTGCATTGGCAAGTTATCCCACCTTAGCAATAAGAAATGCAGTATGAAACTGATGAAAAAAACTGCATAATAGCTTGATTTCTGTATAATTGAGTTTCCCAAATCTGCCCTCAGATGTTAAAGCACAGCTCTGTCTAATTTGCAAGAGCAAGACAGAGAGACACATATCTGAACAAAAATCAGCACATGCTGTTTAATTCCTTCACAAATCTGCTTAGTACGTTGACATCATTATTCTATTACTCTATTATTTCTCTTTGCTGGGGCAATTTCCCTGACACAACTTTCCCCTAAAGGGTTTAGCTTTCCTGATATAAAAAGGAGTCCAGACTCAATATGTAATTTTGATCTTTAGTTCTGTGTTTTGCAAGAGAAAATGGGATTGTGGCAGCAATACCAAGAGCAAAAGAGTGAACTGTCTGTGGTCTGCCTTCCAGCAGTAAAGCAAACCTGCTCCTTTGCTTATATCATTAGCAGTCAGATTTATCATTGTTGTGTTTAATGTTATTCAAGAATAGGTCCCCAGAGTGCTTTATGGACACAAATTGAAGGAGGTCACTGCCTCAGAGAATCTTCATTTAAAATGAAAATTGAAAATAGGAGAAGAGTTATCTGCAAGCAGAGTCAAGAAATACTACAGCTGATCAGGATTTTGGGGAGGAGGAGGCAGAGAAAGGGAATGCAAAAGGGTTTAAGGAGGGAATTAGCTTAGGGAAAAATAAGAGAGGGCTGATTAGGAGGACTTTTCCAGGGAGAAAAAGTAAAAGGGGCAGACTGAAATTTGGATAACAGAGAATGCAAACCATCCCACATGACAGCAGGGCAGAGTTCCCCTACCAGTGCTCAGGAGCACCTAAAACTTCCCAATGCCTGATTCCTTGTCTCACCAGCTGGGCTCTCTCACCAGTTATTCTGCACCTTCTGATCATTTTCCACAGCTCTGTCATTCAGGGCACATCACTTAAACCAACCCCCTCAGAGCAGGTATGGAAAAAGAGAAAACTCAAAAAGATCAGGAATGTACCATAAAGGCAAGGAATCTAAGCACATCATCAGGAAAAGCCTTTCAGGGTTTAGGTAAAAAAAACCCAAAGTGTAGCTTCTCATTCGTGGCAGATCTGGATTTCAGAAACCCAAACTGTTTGGACCAAGCACATTTAATGTTTTTTCTGCCAGATATGAAGTACTCTAGGAAAGGAACATCCTCTACAAATTGAGCATATTCAGCAGATCAGACTGCACCCCTTGCTAACACAAACATTTCTAAAAGCTCAATCAATTCTTCCATAGGATTGTCAGGGTATTATTCTGAAAGCCCAAAATGTAGCCATTGCAAAGCATGCTTAGGGTTTTCCTCTGGTTCATGCACATAGGTTTATTTACAGAATAAACATTTCTGTGAGAGAATAACAAGTCCTAAATCTTATATTATGATAAATTTTACATATTACTTAAAGATGTAAATTAACTTGCCAGTGTCTGATCATGTATATTAGAAGGAAGCTGCAGCTGTTCATAGCCTGCACCATTGTCAACACAAATCTGTCACTGGTAACAATGACATGGGATGAAGTATTTTTTTTGACAATCATCAGAATGAATACTGGCATTGTATAGCCACACTGTATCATAAGTTTGGTGGATTTGGGTTTTTTTGGGTGTTTTGTTTTTGGTTTTTTTTTTTTTTTTTTTTTGTGTGGGTTTTTTTTTTTTTTTTTTTGACATCAACACAAGTTATATTTTAACAAGAGTTCAATTTTAAAACCATTTATTGGGAACAAAGTGTGATTCAGACTATACTAGTGCCACTGAAAATGACTTGTGGAATGGAGACTTCTGCCTGTATGAGAGGAAACCAATGCATGAAAGGTGCTGAATAGTGCTGCTCACATCTCATGCTTCTCATTAGCCTTGACCCTCAGAGAACATCCCAAACAGCAGCTCATTGGCTCTTACTTTTGTTAAAAGAATATTTAAAATGGAATTATGGATCAGGAATTACATTCTTCCCTTCCCAACTCATCTGAGCAGGTAGAGTGGAACCAGGTATAGTTCTACACACTTCTAAAATGCTCTCCCACCATCAGATACAGCCTTGGTGTCAGTGCAATGCTGTAACCAGATTAATGGCAAGACCACACGCATCAGCTTTGCTACCAACTATCTCTGCATTCAAATGTTTAATCAATTTACTTTATACAAACTGACTGATTGAGGCTACATTAGAAACCTTTTTCATACTCATTTCACGCCTCTTTGGTGAATAAAGACGTCTCCTCCTCAAGCATCACCCATCAGTTCCCTTTGTACTGTGCTTTGTAGATGCTTAATTAGCTCATCTCAGCCAGCCTGGGAGAATTCAGAAGTTGCTGTGACACTGAGATCCTTCAACTGTGCTCCTTGAGGAACAGCCTTGGAAATGAAGATGGGGATGTTACTGTGGAGACAAGGGGAGTCAGAGTCCCCTCATCTGCCACTCACACAGAGTGGCATTTCTGGATCTCTATAACATAATAATTTGCGAGTTAGTGGTGAAAATGGCAATGCTCTGTCAGTGGTTGGACTTAGAGATCTTAGAGATCTTTTCCAACTTCGTGATCCTCTGATTCTGTACCAGAGGAGTTCCTTGGTCTGTGTGCACATCTGCAGGGTGAAAAAGAAGCCCTCAAGTGCTGAGATGCAGAGAGAGGTTCAGGTGGCTGTAGTTTGATTGCACATACACCCACATAAATATTTTCCCTTGGCTCATAGCACAATATCTCAGATTCCAGATAGCACCCTGAAATGTGGAATAGAAAGCTGAGTTCCAATCAAAGACATGACAGAAGTTATGGTTTAGGAAAATATGAATTTACAAAAACAAACTACATCTATTACAGACTGCAGGCTTGCCTCAGTCCTTCCATTTTCTCTTGTATTTGGTATTTTTATGCTGTGTGTTTGTATAGTGACTGGTCTGGGCTTAAAGAGCTGAGTTTGATTTACATCAAGCATTTAAAAAACTAATCTTAATTTTTTTTCATACTATAAATGATGATTCTTGAAAAAAATGTAATGGAACTCAAAGTATTTTAAGAAATGCTTAAATCAGAGAACTGTTAACAGTTTTTATTGGAAGTTGTTACCCAGGTAAAGAGGTTGAATATTTGTAACTGCAGCCAGGAATTACAGCTGGTTCTCACTCTCACATTGAAAACTTAAGATGCTTCCTGCAATTACAGGTAATTGTAAATTTCCTGGTGAATAAAATCGCTTCAGGGTAAATGGAGGGTTGCATGGAGACAGTTGCACACAAAGATGGAAATTTTGCGTTATCAATTAGCATATCTATTATTTGCATAATCTATGTAATCACAGAGCAAACTGCAGTCCTAAGGAAGAGGAATGTTATCTTCTGGGTCCTTCTTTATTTTTTTTGGTAGATCTGTGTAGGAACAGTGTAGAAGAGAATAGAGAATGATCTATATTTACATCTATACTGAGAATTTCCCAACCTCTCTGTGGCAGGACAATATATTGAGTTAAGGTTGTGACACTGGTGTTGTGCTAACATTTTTGTGTCTCTCCTTCAGAGACAGAGGCTCAGGTTTCATTACCAATGTGAGCAGCCCCTTCATCTCCACTTACTTTCAGTTCATCTTCCCAAACATCTGAGCAAAATTTGCCAAGTCAAATTTTTTCTGTGTGATAGAAGGAAGTGGGACAGACAGCACTAAGCAGCCAGAAAAAAACAAGGAAAAATTTCAAGTGATCTGAAATGAACCTCTGAGCAGCTGGGCAATGTTTTCAAAGAGATGCTGTGATTGCCCATAGAGTCTGGAAATGAACAGGGTGGTAACAAGAAGCTGCATCTTGCTCAAGTGTCAAATGAAACAGCAAAGCAAATCATGTCAGGGGTGAGCTGAAACTCAGTAAAGAACAATTAAAAGAGAAAATCAGACAAAAAGGCAGAAAAACCAGGCAAAAAGACATGACAGAAAGCACACAGAAGTTTTTGTGCAAGGGCACCAATTTCTGTAGAGTTTGTTACCTTGGCTCTCGCACTGTGAGCTGGAAGCATGAGCCACCTGCAAGAGGATTTGGGTTAGAGATGTTCTTACCAAATATTCCTCAAAGGCTATGGGAAACTGGGGCATTGGCTGTGCTTCCTGGGATAAAGCAGGGAGCTTGCAGGCTCAGTGAGGCAACTGGGCAAAGATGGGAGCTGCAACATGACCAAAATTAACAGGACCTGCCTGGTCACACGCAGGGAGTAGGAGAAGCAGAGAATAGGGTGTTCTCTTCTTTATACTAAAATGCCATAAAACTGCCAGCAGGGCCATTTGAGTGTTGTCAGCTGTTTATGGCCATCCAGTGGATAATAAAAGCAAGACCTGAAAGAAGAAAATGCTAAAAGAATTGAAGCTTGGGGCTCTGTTTCTATTCCCTGGCTGATAAAATTGCCAACTGACAGGTAGTAACCCACAGCAACCAGGAAAATTTATTGAAGGTACAAGTTAATAATTACAGTGGTACACTGTGCCTGTAGCTCTGGGACAGACTGATATGCTTTCTTTCTGTCCCTTTCAAGACAGACTACAGAAATCCACATCCTGCAGTTATATCCAGGGCCTCATTCACCCAGACACGCAGGGAATGAAGCAGATCTCTGACTCAGATTGACAGCTCTGCCTTGCCCTCCGCGATGTCAGACTTGAGACTGTGCGGGGAATGAGTTGCATTTCTATTTTTGAAGATTTCTGTCCCTCATATGAATATTTTTCAGTTCAAGATGGACTACCTTATTTTCATGTAAGATGTGCTTCTTAATAACATACATTTCTGTGCTGCTATTAGGATCATCACATCCCTAAATCTCTTTCCAGCTTCTTAGGCTCTGAAACTGCTACTTTTCACAATGTGTTTCAAAAGACAGCTATTTTTCAGTCTATCACTTAACTTGATTAATGCCTCATTTTTCTTTGACAGCACAATGTGTGTTGTCATTATGATTTTCATGATCTACTTAAGAACTCAAAGCAGTTTTTTTTTTCCTATTCTTACAAGTACTCCTCTTTGCAAAAGCCCAGATGTATTAGGCTGAAATCAGGAGCTTAGTCATTACTAGAGATAGAGACAGCCCACTTTACACCTGAACTGACCTTTCAAAGTACTTAGATGTATGGAGAGAACCTAAAGAGATCAGCCTGAGGATGTAGGTGTATCAGTTATGTGTATAGATGTAAGTGGAAATGACCATAGTCTTTCTCTTCTCATGGTAAAATCTTTCTTCTTTGCTCTTGTTGATGATGAGAGTTAATTTACTTTGCCTTCAATGACAACTAATTCCATTTGCCTTCTTTTTATAAAATATACCCCAAATAACACCATTCAACATGCAATCTAATTGGATTATCTACCCAATTGGATAATTTAATATCAGGTGTTCAGTCTGAAATTATGGTTTGCATTACCAGATCCTATAAGGCAAAATCATGCAATATGTTTAATGTGTTTAATCAACACAAATTGCTGAGATTTACAAAACCCTGAAATGATTGATTTACAAACCAATTGATAAAGTGATTGATATATCAACTCTGAGGAGTAAGGAAAGACCAATTAGAGTTGGTTGGATGTCAACTTCAAGCACATATTGTGCTAAAAGTGTTGTTTCACAGTAGATAAGGAACGTCTGGAGCATGTTGCAAGACAAGGCTTGGTGAAAGACAGCATCAACAGCTCCTAGAGAGATTAGGCAAACTCACAATCTAATGCTTAAGGGATTAAATAAAGATGTACCCTTTTAACTTTCCTAATCCTGAGCTGGGGGAAGCATGGAAGGCTTGGTCTGTCAATAAAGGGCAGGCTCTGATAGTCTCCTTGCACAGTATCACCTAATGCCATTTTTGGAGATAGAGTACTGGAGTATCTGGAACTCCTACCAGGCCAGTTAAAGCTTTTATTATGGCCTTAAACTAATTAAAGACATGTCCAAGCATGTTAGTCCCTCATGCACTCCTAATACTCCCTCTCTGTGCTTCTGAGGTGTTCATTCACCTCCAAAAAGGTACAACTCAACGGCTCAGATCCTCACCTGGCAAGGTCTGTGCTGTAGGAAGAGCCTTGCAGTGTGAAGGTCTCAGGATCTCCTCTGGCCAAGATGACCCCGAGATGCATTAAAAGTCTCTTTTCCCCAACCTGGCTGTCGAAGAAGGAGTCAGAAGTCTTTGGCTGTAGTTCTCAAGGTTGTTTATTATTTCTTATCTAAAACATTCTCTGTCTGGCCTGCCAAGGTCTGTTCAGCAGGTCAGTCTGATGCACACTGCCCTCTCATGGTGCCGGTGTTGTCTTTTATACTATAAACTATATATACATACGTATAGTTATATATACATATGTATATACTATATATTCAATACTTACAGTTATGTTCCAATACCTATCACCTATGTTAGACAGTCACTTTCTACTTTACGCCAATCCCAAAGTGCCACCATCACCAAGAGGATGGAGGCTAGGAAGAAGAAGAAAGAAGAACAGGACAACACGCAAATCCCTCCATCTTGCCTCCTAGACCCCTATAGTGAAATCCCCAAAATTTGTCTTTTCACCCTATAACTACTACTATTATGCTGTCTAAACTTCTGTGACCTTTAATTCATACAAAGGTGGTAATTTCTTCCATGGGTCGAACTCAAAGCCACAGGGGTCTTTGGCTGCATGCCAGGGTCTCCAACCCCCCTGCCAGGGCTTCAAAGCCCCCTGGCTGGGGCTCGGATCATCCAGGACTGTCAGAGAGATGTCCTGGGCTCCGACATGGCGGGACCATGCAGTCATGTTCCATGTGTGTGAACACACATCTTACAGAACCTGCTAAGCTGGTCTTCATTCAGGGAGGGATGCTGCCGAGGCACTTTGCCATGACAAACTGCAGTTTGAGTTTGGAGCCTTGAGCAGCCCAGAGACAAGGATGCTGACAATGGTTGCAGAGAGTTATTTCACACAGATATTTACCGTGGTGGGTGAAACTCCAGCTACTACAAAGCTAAACAATTGTCTCTCCTGCTCTTTAAACAACACAATTTCAGACTGTTAAAAACCTGTGAAGTGTGCCAGGTAAGTGACAGAAAAGGCCAAGATTACTAGTTCTTTCTGCAAATTGCCCCCTCTGAGACAGAGAATAAGACATTAGAGTCCACCTTAATCAAAAACCTAGCAGGCAGTCCAGGTACACTGCTTGACACAACCAATCTGAATTCAAACTCTGTGGGTTTATCATCCTCCAGCCTTTTCCTCTCCAGTGTATTTTGCCTTCTGTAATTTGCCTTATATTATGTTGACTAAGCAAGATGGAAAAAAATCAATTTCCTTTAAATTACATTTATTTGTCTTACATTCTGTATTTCTTGTTTTATTACACTTGCAAGAATGGAAAATACTGGAATAAAATGTGTAACTGTAGGAATTGTCGTCACAAACAGGAGACAGTAAAATAGCATTAAATTTATGCTTGGAATCTCAAGAGGAAATGAAAGTCATGTACCTATAGAAAACACTTCAAATGCCAGCTCTACCAAACAACAATATTTACTCATGTGAAGAGAATCTTTTGGCACTGGGTTAATCAGGACCTCAAACATTTAGAATAATACATCCCAGGATCCTAGTTTGTCCTACAAGGAGACAGCATGACCTGTACCTGTGACAAAATATACCTCTGTCTGCAGTCTGCCTGGAGATGGATATCCACACAAACCCTTGGAATTTCTGCTTTTGAACACATCACATGACATAATTCTTTTGGAATCATCTTATCTAACATTTTCTAGCCAATAATGGCAGTAGAGAACCCCTACAATAACAGCTAGTCTGTGTGTGGCCATTGAGTTTGTTGTTTTAATAATATGTAGACCTCTGACAAGATGGAAGCTTTGTGTACATGGCACAAGATCAAAGATATTTCTTGACTTGAGACAAGATTAGTACATAAAAAGGGGAGTAAACAAGGTAAAATAGCAAACACCCTGGAAGAACAAAATGCAGTGGCCCAGATTAATGATGTCATTTCATTTTTGTTTATCCTGCTTCTGAATAAAAAAAAAAAATCCTCTTGAATGGCCTTATTTTGGCAGGGAATTATTCTTCTACACTGTAACACACAGAATAGTATATAAATCCCTGTGTTCATATCCATCTTTCATCAAAAGCTTCTTAAAGCTGTCCATTAAAACTATTCAGGACAATCCTCACTCAAGTCCAGCTTTAGCAAGGGTCACATACCACGGCAAAGTTTTGCTAGTTAGTACTTCATGTACTGCAAACTGCCAGAAGCATTTTTCACTCTGATTGAAATCTGCCATCCTTTTTATTACATTGCACAGGTGTACACTCCTGAATTAATCCCAGAGGTCCCATTCCTTTTACAGAAGCTATTTGTAGACATAGACTCAGTTTTGGTGAGAAAGGTGGGCATTGTCTGTTCAAAAAAATAGAGTGCACAAATACTCTTTCTCTTGCTAAAGGCAGAATCTTCTTTCTCCCATCAATTTCAACTAAACTCTGCCCATGAGGGACTCTGACAAAAATAATGGTGGAATTTAGCCTTTTGCTAGCAAAGCAGTTTTTGCTACTTCCAGAACTGCATAAATAGGTTGTTTTCAAATTACAAACATTAAATAAATTAAGTAGGCTTTCAGCAATGGGGTAGAATCAGAAAGTTTTGTAAGGCATTGTATTGTATTACAGGAATAATATCAAAAACCAGAGAATATTGATGTTTAATTTCCTGGCATTCAGATCCAAAGACTGAATGGTTCTTGCAGAATCAGAGTGCAAAATCAGCTGCATTTCTTCCTTGAATTCCAGGATGTATTAGGTCTGAGACAGAAGACAATCAATAATTAAACCTGGCCCACAAAAATTTGAATTAAAAGCTTCTTCCAATCACCATGTAGTTTCTTACATTAAGGTTTGAGCCTGTAATATTAATAACTCTACTGGAGTTTCTGCATAAGAGGAAATTAGAAGATTTTTCAGCTTTTTCAGCTTTATAGCTTAAAAAATGTATAAGCTGTATATCTGTGCAATGGAATGAACTACTTCATGGATACAGCTCTGTCAGTATAAACCACTTGGCACTTTAGCACTTTTCTGTAGTTTTTTCTGAACCATGAAATCACTTCTAACCACACTTGGTCACATCATTTATTAAAATTAATAACACAGGGGAAAGCTGATCTGTGGTATCTCTTGTGCAGCTGCCCTGTTAGACACAAACTATATTTAGAACCATTCATACCAATAATCCAATAAACAGGTCTTTTCCTTGTGTATGTATACATAAAATATGTATGTTTGTTTATCTGTGGAAAATCTGCTTTTCCCTGTAATTTACAGTATTATTTATGTTCATATATCTCAACAGAACTCAGTTCACTTCTCTACTTTGAATACAAAACAAGAAAGTTTTTAAATACACTGATTATTTTGGGAAAGTGCTGGATGCAGATAAAGAATTTTCAAGGTAATACAAAGTCAAATTAGACCATCAGCTGCTCATATCCTGGTAGCTAAGTATCAAATGCTGAAATTCTAATTAAATTCTTTGTGGCTGTACTGTACTTATCAACCAGTCTAATATGATTTGCTTCAATGTTTTAGTTGATAATTTAAATGAGCTTTTGTAGTTGTTATGCACTTTACTGAAACACTAATATTTACTGTGTCTTAATAAAATAATTCAACAAAATATCAGCAGCACTCCTGAAAAAATTGATTTCTCTAGAAAGGAGACATATAAAATAAATTGCACACCTGCTAATGTATTTATTTTGAAACACAACTACAAAGAGTAAATCAAGTGGGCAGTACTTGTAAGCTCTTTAATGGACTGGTGTTTGTCTTAATTTTTCAAGTTAATGAACAATTTAGAAGAAAATATTGACTCATCACTGCCAAGATTTGCATAGGATATCTCATGAGAGAAGTACTAAACAATAAAGAGACCAAGCTAGCTGATCAGAAGTTATTCTAAAGAATATTCATAAGATTTATACTAATGACTGTGATGACTTTTTGTTAGTGGTTTAGAAATATTAAAATAATTTTCAATTCCCCCAAAAAATGATCACTGGAAGTGATCCTGGTGAAAGTTGTATAGATGCAGATTATCCAAAATTGCTTTTTTTGGGCATCTTTTGAAGTTCTTTAGACCTATTCAATAGACTAGAGAAGATCATGAGCAGTGTTTTAGATCCAAATACACATAGGAACAGATTACACAGATTTTTCCTACAGATCTAGCTGTCCCAGAGGTCTCTAAATATAAACGAGATTGCCAGGCACCAGAGCAGAACAAAAACAGCAGGACAAAACATCTTGTAGTGTGAACTGCAATTAAATAAATTTGTAGTAGAGAGCGAATGGCTTTCACATGGAAGTATAAAAAGTCCCCTGTAGTTCCTGGAGTGGATTAAAAAAATAACTCTTTGATGACTACCATTAAATGTTGTGGTTCTATTATCAAAATTGCCCTGCATCTGCAAGAGGCTTTTCTGCAAGCAACACTGGAATAGATGTTTCTTCAAATATTTTGAATACCATATACTTCCAATTTCTGAACAAGGTATTTTCTGGCAGAATAAATTGAATCAAAAATGTTTTGACTGTGAGACTGATTCACTATAATTCTTTCATTTATGCAACATGAAAAGTTAAAAGTTCTTAATTTTAAACAGTCACAACTGAAAGGAGCAGATTAGATCTTTGGCTGGAGTAAATTGATGTAGCCACATGAAATCGATGAGGCTAAACCTCCTTCTTATGTGAAAAAGATCTGTCTCTATACCTCAACCTGCAGGAAGTTCAGATTATACACACAGCTTCAGCAAATTCCTATTCAGATGTAAATTAACCGTGGGAAGAGGGAGAAGGGTGGGAGAGAGGCACTTCACTCTCACCTCCGCTCCCATCCCCTCAAGCATTGGAGGCACACAGGTCCCCATTCCCACTGCAGCCCTGCCAGCAGCTCTGGCATTCGGGCAGAAAGCATGGAAACACTGACTTCTCTCTCTTCTTGGCTCCTGGAATCCTGGGGCACCCACTCCTTTGACAAGCACACCCCAACTCAGCCCTCCTGAGTAGTGGAAAATATTCTCATTTTCTCTGTGTGTGATGGTGGCATTCTCCAAACTATTACAGCCCATCAGGCACAGCATGGCCAGGCAGGCAAGGGGGGATTGTCCTGCTTTGCTCTGGGCTGGTGCTCTGCTCTGAGTCCTGGGGCTCTGCAATATAAGAAAGACATTAAAGCCATTAAAGGCCATCCAAGAAAGGCAACAAAGATGGTGAAGGGCCTGGAGGGGAAGCTGTGTGAGGAAAAACTGAGGGCACTTGTTCTGTTCAGAGTGGAGAAGACTCACTGCAGTTACAGCTTCCTTATGAGGGGAAGAGGAAGGACAGACACTGATCTCTGCTCTGTGGTGACAGTGACAGGACCTGAGGGAACGGCCTGAAGTTGTGTCAGGGGAGGTTTAGGTTGGATATTGGAAAAAGGTTCTCCATCCCTTCAAAAAGTGGTTGGGCACTGGAACAGGCTCTCCAGGGCAGTGGTCACAGCACTGAGGGACAGAGTTCAAGCATTTGGAGAACACTTTCAGCAACATGAGAGGGGATGTGGAAGTGTGGAAAGCACTGGATCATCAGGTTATTAAGTGTTGAGTATTTACATAGTGAAGGGAGGTTAGTCTTACAGCAGGGAAGAGGATTTATCACCTGAGTGTTCAGGGCACCAAGCTTCATTAATTCTCCTCCTCACAAAGGGAGTAACTTGTTTTACGACATTTCTAATATGCCTCAAGTGGAGGAATGGCAGGTAACGAATACTTCTTGAAGTTGTTTTCACTATCTTTCTTTGAGGCAAGTATTTCCTTCAAGCTTATCCTATGCCAGAATTAATTTGGCCAGTCTAGACTGGCTGTCCCATACTAGGAGCATATGCAAAACTGCATGGGGTAGAATGAAAAATAATCATTACTTACAGGGGAGAAGAACCGCATTTGAAGTGACCTGAATGAATACAGAATTCTTTGATTTCCACACAACATGAAGAGCACCCCACATGGGGATTACACAGAGAGAAATTCCTTTAAAAAAATGAAATCAGCTCATTTGATAATGTCTTTTTGTTTCACAGTATTTAGGCTTTTATCACAGCTAGTTCTTAGGGGCTTGGAATGTTCGTCTTCATAGCAAGGCTGAATCACAAATAATGGGATTAGAAGTCCTCAGAGCTGGGAAGGATTTGCATTGACAAGAGATGCATAAAGGATGAAGCAAACTGTGCAACTGAATCACCAGGCAGTGCAGCAGCAGTGTGCTTCCACGGAGGTGTGGATGCTCACTGATTCCCACCACGGAGCCTGCCCTGCACAGCACGGGAGCCCTGCACATCACAGGCTGTCACAGACACAGCTCCACACCCTTTGGCACCAGGTAAACACACACAGACTCAAAAGATCTGGGGAAATATAGGACAAGCCTGATATTGCTAATATTTCAGTACCATATGGAAAGTCAAAATTTACTGGGATTGATTTAAAAATATAAATTTTGCTTAGGCACTCTGTAAACAGTGTGAAGGTTAATTTTACACGGATTTGGATGTGGAAGATAAAGTTAGGTGCTTCCCTGTCTAATGGGGGATGGAAACATTCAGCTGTGTTCTCATCAGCATAAGCATAGGTATGCTTTTCTCCACAAAGGCTGACCTTTACATAACCTTTAGGAATTTTACAGTTTTTAGGTCTTTTGTCCTCTACAGTCAATATTGGTCAGCAAATTAAACAGGCAGTCACAGGTCCCATTGGGAGGTGGGTGCATAAACTCATTCACCAGCGTATTGTCACTGAAGCTCCATTTCTTTATGATTTTGACAAAGTTGTATCTTTGCACCACTGGTGCTTGCCACCATGCAGAACACACACAAGCCAGCATACAGCGTGGTGTTTGCTTTGTTCATGTGGGTAGCAGGAGCACTGAGAGCTTCAGTACAATGTGTCCAAGGACAGTGAAAAGAGAACCATGACTGACTCATGCCAAAGAGCAGCAGTCAGCAGCTTCCTCTGCAGAAAGACCTATTTCAAGGGACTCCAGCCAAAACCCTGAGCATTGGCTCTTTCTGGCTTGGCCCGTGTTTGCCTAACGGCTTGTGTGAAGAGCACCCCTTCTGCTCACCTGGCAGAAACCCCTAGAAAGAGAAAAAAATGGGCAAAAGGCCCCTCTTGTATCTGCTTTTCTCTGTCCCTGCTAGTACAAGTGTCAGACATGTCCTCAGAGGAACAATCGTCTCCTCTGAGCTCACCCATTTCCTCTGAGCTCACCTGGCTGTGAAAAGAGGAGGAAGTTTATCTCCAGAAATGCATGAATAACACTTGGTCTTTCCAGCTTCACTTTGATTAACAAGTCAGCACCTTTGCTATTTTTTGCTTTGCATTGCAGGCCACTTTAAAGTCCCCAGGTTATTTTTGAGATCTAAGGACACTGTTCTGCAGGCAGTGAATTATTTTGCAGAGAGACAGCTCCTTCCTGTGAAGCAGCAGCAAACTGTAGTTTGATGTTTACTCTCAAGTGTAATCTACACATAGATAATGTATACTGGAAGGAAGCCAGTTTTTATTAGGAGCAGAAACCTTCTAACCAGGTGGCATCAAGTTGCAGTTCAGCCTCCCTTTGGTAACAAATTGCTGAGACAGCAAAAGAAAAAGTAATTTCTCATCTATTCAGGAAAGGAAGGATGAAAACTGACATTGAGGTCAGCCCTCCAATTCCAGTTCAGGCTGCTGTACAAATGGAAAGACCAGCTTCGTATTTGAAATTTTACAGTTTGCAGGTCCAAAGAAGCACACCAGTTACAGTGAAGCAGAATGTGATGCCTGCATATGAACAGTCAGAAATCTGTATAGCCAGCTCAAAAGATGTTTATCAATGCTTGGTATTTAAAAAAATAAAATAATAAAAATATATAAACTGCAAGAAGATAAATTTGAGGGTAAGAGTGTAAACAATAAAATTAACAGCTGTACTATCATGGAATTGTAGCTCCTAAAAATACTAACAGAAAACATTGTCCCTAGGTATTAAAAAAAAAAAACCCTTTCATTTTATGGCAAAGTCAGAAATTCTGGTTGCAAGTATAAAAATCTTTAAAGTCTAAAAGTCAAAGCTATCAAATACAAAATATTGCCAAGGGGGTTTATGTTGTCGTGGGACATATTATGCAGAGATAAATAGCTCATATTTACAGTTTTGAATGCTTTTGAAGAAAGTTTTATGTGACCAAACCCTCAGGTAAAATTTACCCAATACCAAGTCTAATTCTTAAACACCTTGTTCATGTGCCAGCCTAGTACCAGATCCAGGGTTAAATTCCCTGTTAATATCATGAGTTTGGCAAAGGAAGGTGTTGAAGAGAGCACAGATTATTTTCGCTTTTAATTCAAATGGCAGTTTCCCTGCCATTTGATGCCATTAGTCATTTTAGAGTTGATTTCAACTCCTATCAACTTAAACCTTCAAACAGCCTTAAAAAAACATGCAAAAAAAAAATCCTTCAGAGATGCACTCATGCATTAAGAATGTCTGAACTTGACCAATGGCTCAGCAACAAAAATATCAGTTTTACTGCACCACAGGAATGAAAGCTACTGGCACACTGAACCATGCATGCAGCTCTTCACCTCACACACCCCTGAAACAGCAGTGGAAAATCAGGAATTCCCTGAGAAACACTAATTTTCTGGGTATAAGTTTGCTTTGTTTCTTTTATCTTCCCTTCTGGGGCCCATAGGACTTTTTGTTTTCAGAGCTGAGTGGAGGGATGGGATCTGCTAGGCAAGCAGCTCTCTGGCCTTCTGGGTTGTTCTCATTGCCCATAGGGTGACCTTGTGCTTAGTCTGTTGTTAAATATTATTATTAAAATACTTTTTTCATTGAGAATTATTAATGTTCCTGTGACATTTTCTACAGTTTTCATTCTTATATCGTCTGATTGCCTTACAAGACACTAGATAATTGAACCTTTACCTAAATTTTGCACATAGGGAACTGACCAAGAATACAAAAATTTACAGCTGTGTTGGGAGCCCAGTTTACAGAGGTTGTAACCCTTCCTAGGAGACATGTATTGATTGTATTTTCTCATTAAGACATCAAAGATGCTTCTATAATTTAATTTTCATAGTATAATGTAGTATAGTGTAGTAATTTTCATAGTATAGTATGCATAGACTGGACAGTCTGTTTTACAGACCAAATTCACAAATTCTTTTTTTTGGATCAGTATAAGTTTCTTCTGACACACTGTCTTCATCCCCAGCAGAGTCAAACTTGGGCATAGGGTCAACTCCTCACAGTGGGCAGTGCAATATGAAACATAAGACATTATATCCAGACTACTTCCAGAAACATAATTTTTACAAACACCTTCATCATAAACAAATTTACCTGCTTTGTTCAAGAAATCTGAAATGTGATACTTTTTTTGTTAGTTATGTAGAAAGGGAACAGACTTTGTAAGTGCTTTGCAAGTATGATTGCTATAAACAAGGCAAAAATTGCCAAGCCTTGCAAGAGGCCAAAACAACAGGGAGGGATTGCAGGATTTCATCATTCCTTATGAAATAAAAACAGGTTACCAATATTTTAGGTCTTATAAGAGAGATTTCAGTTTCTGACTATACAGCAGAAAGAAACCTGGAGAAAACAGCCCTGAATACAAACAGCCAAACTAAAATATTTGTATTTCCCTTTCTAGACTTAGGTACTTCAAACTCTGTATTCAGATCAGCCAGAACATTAAAGAGCAGTAAATTTCAAATATGAAGTCTTAGAGAGGCTCATAATTCAGACAACTGAAACTGAGAACTCTAAATCCAGTTTCAGCACCTGAATATAGAGGACAATATAGGACTCCTGATGGTCCATTATAATAGATGCCTTGAAGCCTGTCACACACAGAAATTGTTTCCTTTCATACTCATGCTAAAAGCAGCGTTTCACACCTTTGGCTGGGTTGCTTTGTGGCTCACTGAAGCACCACTTTCTGGTCTGGTTCTTTGAGTTAAGACACATAGCAAATATACCACTACTTGGGGCTCTCAAAAAGTGACAGTTTCAGAAAGGTTTATAACCTGGTTTTTGGGAATCATTTAACACATCTCAGGTTTAAACTCTCAAGAGTGTTTACCTACATTCACTACTCATGTCAGAAAAAATGCTTTTGGAACTTTTATGCTGTTGGTTTTTCTCTTCTTGCTACTAGCACTTTGCAAAAACTCACCTTGAGTCTCAGAAATGCTGAACCCAAGCATTGGGAGACCAGTAGTCCTACACTCAGCTTTTTCCTGATGCTGAATTTTGCACACACAGTGCTTTGGCATGGACTTTTGTTTTGTAAAGTGGAAATAAATTTCAAGTCACCATGTTTTATGAAAACCATATGGCTTAACTCACAGTTCTTCAGCTTGGCAAGATTTGCTTGTGGAAGCAAACATGTTATGAATAGCTGAATTCCCTCTGCATTTAAAAATGTTCTTGTAGATAGCCTGGACTGATACTGCAAAAAAGCTATATTTGATTTAAAGTGATGATCATATGATTTAATTCCATATATTATAAAAAATGAAATTAGAAATAAATAGCACAAAGAGACAAGTGCTAAATGGAGAGTAACACAGTCCAAAAGAGAGATGTCAAATAAATAGGTTAAACTGTAGCATTTGGTGGAATCACTCCAATGACTCTAAAAAATCTGTTAAGTTTAATGCTGCCTCGAGACTAGTTTTTGAGATTTCTTATGAATTATGTGGTACAAGATGCCTTTAAAAATCTTTCATTAAGTAAATGAATAAAAAATTAAGTGGGAAAAAACCAGGAGAATCCCATTTTTGGAGATATTAAAAATAGAAATTCAGGTAAGCTACACCTTCTGTTGACAGTGGAATAAATCAGGGCACTAAAACCACTGAATATATCAACTTCAGAGTGGCAGGAGAGAAAAAAACTAAGGGTTTATTAAATTTCCATTTGCTAATCTCTGATGAATTTACCAGAAATGATGGGGGAGAGGGACAATTGCAGGGAAGGATCAAAGGTAGAAAGAGCAGGGCTTGGTTTGGTGCTGCTCAAAGACAAGGTACTCCCAGTGCTTTTGAGGTCACACTCCTGCTTCAAGCTCCTTCAAAACGTCCACTAAGTTTATCGTATAAATTTTCAATTTTTTAATAATATTTATTTTTCATATTATTCTAGAACATTTAATTTAAAATATATCCCTTAAAGCAAAGGAAATGTTGTGTATTTCAGCAGTAGTATAACAATTGTCAATCTGCAGTATATAGCTAAGGTCTAGGAATTATGAAAATTTGTTATCTTCATCTAAGAGTCACCGTCAGGACCCTCCCTTTATTATTTTATATAAAAGTTTGTTAGAAAAATTTCCATGCTCTTGTTTTTGTAATTATCCCTGTTTTGCAGTATAGGATCTTGGAGAGATAGTTCTGAAAAATACAGTTTTTTCTTTGAATTTAAGGAATTGGGGTGAAGTATATGTTTTATTAGTTTGATTCATCATTGCTTATCTTTAGTTTCCTATTGCTTCAGGTGAACCAGCTGAGTTTTAATTCATTTTCTTAACAGATTTTCACTCAAATGCTGCCATTCTGTCTATCAAAAATAATAGCATATGAAATTCTTCATCAGAATCTTACAGCAGCCTCTTGGGAAAGAGGCAAATCCTCTAGGATTCCTCTAAGGTAATTAGAGTAAGAAAAGACATGCTAAAAGGTGTCTTGAAAGCTTTGAAAATAAAAGTAACTTAGACACAGCTCAGTTACCTCCTGAAAGGAGAGATTCTTGTCAAGGAGGGGAATTGAGGTCACTAATTGACAACACTTGAAAGATTTTCAGAGACAGTAAATGTGTCTCTGAAAAACTGGTCTAGATCACTGAAGGACAAGAAAAGAGAGTCTGTTTTTCACCATTTCCTTTTATTATGACTGCCTCTACAAGAATGCTTTTCAAAGACTTAAAAACTGAAGTAGTAATATTCCAGCAAGATGATGAAAAAACATAAGAAAATAAATAGTGATTCAATCTGAAGAAGAGTCAGAAATCTGACTTTTCAGTGAAAAAGTCTTAACATTAGAGGAGCCAAGATGAATTCTGGAGGCAAATGGTGCCCCCAATTTGAAGGAATTGTGGATCCCAGTGGATGGGGGGGGTGATCACCAGTTCCTGCAGGAGGGAAGAGGAGGAGTTGGCCCATGCAGGTGTTTTGTTGCCCACAGGGTGTTAACATTCCAAATTCAGGTGTAAAAACGGCCCAGGCAAGCACTCTTGTGCTATTTTTAATCCAGCCAAGTCGGGCAGCAACAGGAGAGAGGATCTTGGATGTTGCAGGTACAGGGAGCAGCCCAGGCTGCCCAAGCAGACCCCCAGAGACCCCCACAGGCTGCTGCAGTGTCAGAAGTGGGGACAAAGACCTAAAACCAGAAACTGTTTGTAGTTTGGGATACCAGTCCTGTGTTTCCCCACAGGAATGGGAATGATAGAAAGCAAACTTTAATAGAGCTGAGGATGTATAACAAGCACCAAATAGTAATGGTGAAGGTAAAACACAAAGGAACAGGCAGGGTAGGATAGGAGGCAGAAGAGCTGCTCTTAAATTGGCAGGTAGGGTCTTCAAAAGATAAAACCTAGAGCTGAATTAACACCTCTCCTGAAAAGGAGTTTTAATTCAGTGAAGACTTAGTTTATGTGACTGCAGTAACCACACTGAGAAAATGCTTCACTGGCAGTGAGTGCTTCTGTCCCCTTCTGTCTCTTGGAGGCTGACAGCTGCATCAATCCTTCCCTCACTAGCAATCCCATTTGCTCCACAAGAACTGCTTCTCTCAAATTGTCTCCTACATTCAAGAACTCGGTTTAAACTCTTAGCAAATCCCCTCAAACTGTATTAGATTTTTCCTTTTCCTGGGGAAAGCACAGGCCTAGGCCTAAGGAGGTCCCACTTCTTCAAAGCATGGCATTGAATATTAGATTATTTCTCCCTATAATTTTTGATTCTTTAATCTTCGATTCTTTAATCTTCTCTGACCACAGCCAGGACTGGTTAATATAAACAGAGATTCTAGAACAACAGTGCCTTTGTTCATATACAGGGAGATGGGAAAGTTCAGGCTTATGGAGATACAAACATGTCATGGCAGCACCAAGTCTAAATTATAAATACTGTTAAAATTATTTTGCACCTTATAACTTCACATAAATGTCCTAGAAAAAAGACTAAAGGGCACATAACACCCATGCCTTGGGAAACCAAACATCAATATTCAGTCCCCTCTGTTTTATAACACCTGGCAGGGCCTAGAACTCATTTGTTTGGGTTTTTTTTCCCTGTGTTTGCTGATGTTCTGCATGGCTGAGAGAAATTACTTTTTAAATGTCATTATTTCTCTAATTGGGAGTTTTGAACAAGATACAGCCTCCTTTAACACTTCACACCTGGCTTCTGCAGCTCCCACAACAAGTTTGTGCCTGTGCTGCCAAGAGGCAAAGCTTATTTGGGGTCATAACAGCAACCTCAGCAGACCCCAGTGTGGGGCACTGTTCTGGGGCTTGGTGCTCTGGTTTTAACTGGGATTTCTACTCAGCAGGAGTGTCCTGAGAGGAGAATTGAACTAATAGAAATCATCCTGCTCTTACCCCCTTTCAGAGGTACAGAGGGGCACACACAGCTTTACCCTCTTTCTGTACTTATATTGTGTTTCCATGCAAAAGCTGTTAATATTGGCTTGCACACAGTGGTTTTGTATGTCTGAAATGTGTATTTGGCTGGCCACAATGCTGAGTGATTTCACCTACAAGACTGAATTGCACGGGCTATGATGCCTCCAAGCATGTGCTTCTAGTGTTGAAATTGAAACTTTGAAGTGGGGGTACAAGCATCCAAAGGACCAATTTGGAAAGTTTGGCATCCTCCTGCACTCTTTCCTGTTCTTTTTCCCCTCTGGAAGATGCTGGAAACCCTCAAGGCCCATCCTTGTCTGCCAGCATATCCTGGCTCACTTTAAGCACTGGATGTGCCACCTGTACAGATTTGAGCTGTGAACACACCTGAAGCTTACATGAGTTTTAAGAATGACACCGTTCTCATAAATGAAAAAGAATATTTTTGGGAAATATTCACACTTCACGTGCTTTCTGGAAGCATCACTTAGATTTGCGAGATCCAAGAAATTAAGATTACATTGTGACAGCACTAACCAGGCAGTCTCCAAATAACGTTTGGAGTCCATTGAAAAAGTAAGAAAATCGCAGCAGTACTCAGGTATGGAAGGAATGATACTGAAAACACCTCCAAAATTGAATGCAGTGACATCTGACATTTTCCTGGTGTCAGACCCAGTGTTAATGTGATTTGTTCAATGCCATATGTACTTTCTGATTTACTGTGTAGTACCTGTGATATCAGGACTCTTCCTGAATTGGGTGGATTTGTATGGCAGAAGTTCACTAGACCCTTTCCACTGACCTGCCTGCATGAAGCCTATTTCAGAAGAATGGGATATAGTCCCAGGGAAACATTCAATCCTGTACATTCTCTCACACCTTGTGCTCAAAATACAGTCTAATCTTACTGAAACTACAGAGTTTTTGAGTGTGTCTGGTAACAAAGGGAGCAATTCTTCAACATGAAGATGGTACTATCTTCTTTTAGTGTCTCTTGCTCCATTTTTATGAACCTACCTGCATATTTGATAATAAAACAAATCTGTTGATGGAGATGAACACCTTTGACAGAGGCAGAGAAATACAAAGTCTGAATGGTGTTATGAGGATCATAAAGAGTAGGAATGTAAAAATAAGTTTATGTTGTCATTTTTTCACAGTGTACAAAAAATAAGGCATTTCTTGGAGAGTACAGCATCACTTAGCATTTCACAGAGCATTTTGGTTCTGATGAGGCTGGGAGGAAGTAATCAGCTTCTCAGAAACTAAAGAGAGAGCCAATGCTAAGTGTACTCTTTATAGTATGATACAATAATACCTGAAAATTTCCAAAAGCCCTTTTTGCATCAAGAAGGCTTAGAAACATGTCTACCAAACAGCTATTGCAGAAAGCCCCTATATGCAAATAATCAAAAGAATTTTCTGCCTTAAGGAAAAAAAAAAAGTACTTCTCTAAAGAAACGTGACGTGTAAATACTATTGAGGTATATTATAAATCCTCAGAAACAAAAATGCAAGTAAGAGAAGGGTGATGCAGGCAGAGGGTTGTTACTCAGACTGAATTTCCCAGTGTCAAACACTGCTTTATTAGCCATGACACCAAGACAGAAGCATGATGTGGTTGCTGCCTTCTGTCACTCTGCTTGCTAGTCACTGCAGCCATTAAAATGCCAGAAAGAAAGGAGCTGCGGAAATAATGCACATATTGGATGGAGTCTACATTGTTTTTAACTATCTGTTCAAGAACTGTACTTGTTTTGTTAATTTCTGGGCGTGTTTGTTTCTGGTATTTATGGCTGAACATCTGTTTTATAATCTCTAGGGAAAGTTGTGCAGAATAAATTCACTGTCATTAAATACAGAGCAGTGTTGAACTATTCTACTCCCCAGTTCAGAGAACTGCTGTTATCTCAGGGCTTGAAATATTTCTCTTCATGGCTAATTGATCATGATCCATGCGACAGCTTCTCCTCTCCAAATAGGAAATATCACTAAGGGACTCTTTGCCTTTCTTAAAGTCTGTGTCTTTATCTTAAGAGTTGTTTCTTCTCAGCTGGGAAGTGGTTTTGATGGAGTTAAAGATGGGGTGGAATCAGGATTAAAATGCAGCCCAGACTGCTCTGTCAACCCAGAAAGCTGATGTCAGGCATCACCCAACCTGCCATAAAACCCAGGGATGAGGGACCCAAACTTCCCTAATGAAATCTGAGAAGAGAAAATATCCACTCAAGGGAGAATTTGGTGTATGCATGGAGTGACAGATTCACACATGGCTATTGGTGGGAGACCACGTGAAGCACCCACGATGCCATGTTTATTGCTCTGTGGCTTCCCAGCTGGCTCTTGGAAAACCAGTTAGCACCTTCATTTACCAGTTAACAGGCCCATTAGAAATGCCCTGGTGAAAAGGCACCTCTCATCCTGCCATGTCATTACTAGGTACTTTCTGTGACACATTCCTGCTGTATTGATGCTTTCACATGGTCTCCCTCCGTATCTGTCTCCCTCAGCTCTTGCCTCCCAGCAGTCAGCATGTCAAAGCTGGCAGGCTTAGCTTTTTTCCATTATTCCAAAGAGCAACAGGGATAACCTCTTTTAAATTTCTTTGGTCCTTTCTCTCTCAAGACCAGACCCTGCTCCTCATCTCTGTGCCCCACATCTTCCCGTGGGCTCTGCTTGCTTCTGTGATCAGAATTATCTGGCCATATCCCAGTGCTGATCACAGCAGCCAGGCACGAGGTTGCCAGGAGCTAACAACTTCACAAGACCCAGAGAACAAAAAAAAAAAAACAAACCAAAAAAACGAGAAAGCAGCAAGGATTTTAGAAATCACTGAGCATCCTGTTTTTCATTAAATTTTTATGGGCATGAAGGTCATACACTGAGCTCATGATCCCGCTTGTGCCTGGAAGAATACAAACTGAAAACACTATGATTGTATCTCCACTTATTCTTTCTTTCTTGTCAGTTACAGTAACTGCATTCTCTGGCATGGTACATTGATATTTGTTTTTTACCATTTTCGAAATTAGTACTATTATTTTATACTGACTAGAAATTATTTTCTGAACAAAGCTGCTTTCTGAACTGCACAAGAACTAAAAATCATAAGGTTGGAACAGAAAGCTAACACAAAGTTTGCAGGTTTTGGAAGCAGAAGCCTGAACTGTCACACGAGCTCATCATTCACTTCAGAATTCATTTTATTGAGCAACCTAAAACATATTTACAGTTTTGGGGCCCCAAGCCTGAAACAAAAGATCTCTGATTCTTCCTAGGCATATTTGGCATTAGTTTCCCTGCCTGAAGCAACACAAACTCTTTGTGTCTGAACATACTTTTCAAAATTTCATATAGTGAAAAATTTAAAATTTTGAATATAGCCAGAGTTTTTCTCTATCATCAATGACAAAGATAAAAGAGTGGACACAGCACAATACTTTGCTGCCTAAGGGAACCTCTCACTTAGAAGTTAATAATTATTTGAGTAAAAATGATTGTACTAACATGCATACTGGAAAGATAAACAAGGGGTTTGTAAACAAAAAAAATTATTCTCTTTTTAAATTGACTCCTGCAAGTGTTTTCACCACCAAGAATTATTGCTTACAGAGGAGTTCCTCAAAGAGCTGCCTGGTACTGGGTGTGTGATGACTCCTTCATATTCAGCATTACTGCAGGAAGGAAAAACTGACTGAGGAAATTAATATTCAGTACTCAAGGCCAGGGCAATCAGATAAATTTCTACTGATTCAAGGCAAGCTGAGACCTACTCAGAAGTTCATTGTGCCTGTACAGTGACACTTTTTATCAGTGTTTCCATACTCTAATGAAACTTCTTCCTGGGCAACCCTCAGAACTGAGAGGCTAATTCACTTTCTTTTGAGTCTATAACCTGCAGAGGCTAAGATCAGCCTTTCTATGAGGACTAACAATGGGGAAAAAAAAGCTGGAGACAGCTCCAAACTGATGATTGACATCTTAATAGTGACTTTTCTCATAACATCTTCCCATTATGTCTTTACTTGCCAAATCAGGCACAAAATTAAGAAGTGCTGAGGAAACAGGAAGGAACTGCTGCTAAATTTCATATTTTATTTGTGTTGCTTTATCTTATCCCTTTCTTGGGAAAAAATAATTTGAAGTTTTTTCAGCATCTTAATTCCTATTTACTCATATTCTTCAAAAATACTAAATGCATATTATACACTTTGAGATTTTCCTCCATGGCATTACTTCCCTCCTTTCTCCCCCTGGATATTTTCCTTTTGTACTCCTATCTAGCATGGATTCCCAAGGCACAATTTGAGGCATGTTTTGGTGGATGCACAGTCGAGTAAGTGCCATGGAAAGCAGGAGACAAAGAAGAGTTAAAAAAAGAAAAAAGGAAAAAATACTTCAAACAAAGCAAAAGTAAACCAAGACACTTCAAAAGCAGAGGTTTAGGCTACCCAGTTTTTACCCTGGCAAACACCCTTCCAAAGAAAGAGACTTATAGAAGAATGGAGAAAAGAGAAGTGCAGAAGGTACTCCACTCATCACTAGTCTCTCAGTCCCCAACCAGCCTGAATTTTCAAATGTGCTCACACATCTGCAGGAGCTTTACTCTGTGGTTATAGAGATCCCTTTTCAGCTGGTGCTGTACAAAGTTTGCAAGATCACAAGAGTCAGGCCAAAAAGAAATTGTCACAGCACTGAACTGAGGTGCTGCTTGGTCTTGCCTTGGTTCTGGGAAGCACATTTTGCCTCCAAATCCTCTAGGCACCCTTTGATGAAGTCAGTATGTCAATGAAAGTTATTTTCTTGCTTTTGCTGTCATTTTAAGTCCTTCATCCATACCTGTTTCTGCAAGTTAAAAGCTTTCTCAGTTAACAGCTGCCATTTCCCTCAGATCTGGAGCTTAGTGCTTGCCAGAAACCATTTTCTACCAGAAGGGAAGAAAGCAGGTGGAAACTCACATATTGAAGTTTTTTTCCTTTGTACCTTCAGCTTTATTTTATGCTGCCTGGGCATACACAATAACCTCTTTGCCTGCAAGTTTAAATGACCCCAATGCAGACAGCAGATCAAGGAACACGGGAGCAAAATTTCCATTTTGTTTTGAATGATTCTTTGGCACAAAGGTCTCAGCCTCATTAATTTAATTATGAAAATGTAATGCTATCTGATATACCACACATGCAAATGCTTTTAAAGCTTATGCCTCAAAGTTTGGAAATTAGCAAACACAGAATCGCTTACTTGGTCCTCGGATGTTATCCACATCTCAGCAGGATCTCTAATGGATTTTCCACATCATTTAATATCTTGTAAGATATAACAACACATCGTGTCATTTTTCAGAAGCAATTAAGCTAAAGTCATGATTTGAGGGAAACTGCCTTCCACTTCATCAGAAAGCAAAATATTGCTTTTGCCAAAGTTTAGCCTTCTGAAAGAGGACCAGTATAATGACTCTGAAAAGTGAAGCTCAGGATCTGAAGACATTTGTAGAATATCTCCTTTCAGTGGTAAATGTTACATGCACAGATGAAAACAGACCCTGGATTCCCCCTGTTTGGCACTACAAGCTGTGTGGGCATAACCAGGGCTGTGCACAAACAGCACAGATCATGCATAAAGAAACACCTCATCCCATCACTCTGCCTTGCTGATTAGCTCAGCTGAGGCACTAACACATCATGGACACCCAGGCTGAACAAGCAGAGCATCCAAAGTTCCTCTGAAGCGATGATGGAGGCAAACCCTGCACCCTCCCAGCCCTGGGGAAGCTGTGGGGATCACAGCCCACACTAAAAAGTCTTTCTGGCTATCACAAACATTTTGCTCTAAGCAAGGTGGTGGTTGGGTTAGTCAAAACAAGGTGGAAAACAAAGGAAAGCAAGGCTATGGCCAGAGGATAAGGACTAGCCAGGAGTGGAGGAAAGATGAACATCAGCAGATGCCTGGAAATCACTGCCTAAAGCTAGCCAACAGCTTCTATGAAATGTCTTTAAATGGACATTTGAACTGCATGCACATGCTGAGCTAACTCACTGGTAAATAGACAGCAGCTATTGGTCACACCAGAGGCAAAGTTTCATTTTAGTCAATTTTTAGTGGTTTCTAATACTCATTTTCATTTTGATCTCTTGGGGTTTTTTTATGCTTTCCTCTATGCAAAAGCTGAAATATTTTGTTAAAGTTGAATAGAAATCAGCTTACAAAATCTGATTTGACTTTAAAACACAAGAAACTTTGCAAACCTAATTATACATACTCAGAAAAAGCTTAGGGGATGGTTAAAAACCATTCCTACCCTGGAGACCTTTCAAGCTTATGAAAATCTGGAGATCAACAAAGGGCAGAACTGTCATTCTCATTTTGCACATTTCATTAGACTTAAAGAACAAGCCAAATGTGTGGTGAGGAGGAACAGGGCAGGGCTGGAGGTCTGGCTCCTGGCCTTACCGTTATATGCATTTGCAATGCAAATTTCTCACATGCACTAAAGTTGCTATTATGGTTTGATCAAGAGAGGGTTTTAAAATATATGAACTGAACAGTTTATGAGTAACCTCTTTTCACAGCTTGTAGTTGCTTACAGTTCCAGTTCCAGTCCAGAGAGCAAGAAAAATAATCTCAGAATTTTGCATTAGGTCCAGATGGGATATCAACACTCCTGCTTCAAATCACAACACAACCTGTAAGTGCTGGTGTTTCAAAGAGACTTCCCAAAACACAGAGGGATTTGGCACTTATCTGAGACTCTGTTTTCCCACAGGGTGTACAGCAGAGTGCTAGGACACTAAATTAACATCAGTTGTGAAATATTTCAATGCTCTCTTTTCTATGCATCTGTCCATTCTTCAGATCAGGAACTTATATTCCTAGTAGATGGTTCAAATATATATTATTTCTTTATAGTTGTCAAAAGTGATGTGATCTTGCATGGCAAAAGAAATACATCAGCCAATCTTACTCATCCTGTCCTGAGTCTATAATTTTTTCTTCTGAATAAGGTATTATTTTGACTGCTGTCACTAGTTAAAAATTGACACAATCTGTCACATTTAAATTTCTTGTAATGATTTAATAAGGCTTTTTAAACTCTTTCAAATATATATATATTTGTTCCAGAGTGAGATCAATCCCATATGATAATAGCAGTTTTAGACATAAAAAGCACAAGGCATTTTGTACCTGTTTATATCTGTTTTGCCAAAAACCCCACTATTTTTGCAAAAGCTAAATGAAATCTGGTAATAAATTCTCTTACATTAAGTTGTATTGCAAAGAGCTACACGTGACCATGTTCATTAAATGAAACGAGAAACATATATATTTTTTAGACACAGACTAAAAAAATTCCACATGTAAGTTTGTTGGAATCAGAGTAGAAACTCACTACAAAAATCATAAGCATTTGACATTGTGGAAAGACTGAAATCCTCCTTAATTTTTAGGCATCTTAAGAGACCACATACTGCTCAGGATGCAAGTGTGGCACACCAGCAGCAAGTACATCTTTTGCAACTTTCTCATGGCAACTCAAGAATCAGTTTACAGTGACTTCACCATCTGGACAAAAGAGAGACTGTAAAACCCCCATTTTGGAAATTAAATGAGAACAAAGTGAAGGGAGAAACTTCACAAGCTGAGAAGCACATGCTGCAAAAATTATACTTGTTATAATGAAATAACTTTTTTTTTTCTAGAACTAATTATCTTAATGTGAATCTCTTTGCCAGTCCACTGCAGATCATCCTCCTGAGGAAGTTGTAACTGCAGTGAGGTCTCCCCTCAGGCTCTTCTTCTCCAGGCTGAACAGACCAAGTGCCTCAGCCACTCCTCACACGACTTCCCCTCAAGGCCCTTCATCATCTTCACTGCCCTCCTTTGGGCACTCTGTAATAGTTTAATGTCTTAAATATTGTGGTGCCCAAAATTGCATACAATATTTAAGGTGAGGCTGCCCCAGCCCCGAGCAGAGCGGGACAATCCCTCCCTTGCCCGGCTGGCTGTGCTGTCCCTGATGTCCCCAGCACAGGGATGTCCCTGCTGGCTGCCAGGGCACTGCTGGCTCAGGCTCAGCTTTCCACTGCCCAGGAGCCCCGGGTCCCTTTCCTGGCACTGCTCTGCAGCCCCTCATTCCCCAGTCTGTCTGTACATCCAGGGCTGCTCCACCCTACCTCTGAATCAAAAGCTTTGATTTCTATCAAAAATATAATTATAATGTCAACATCATCCTATCATCCTTCTATTTCAAAATTAACTTAGCAAAGTTCTCAATCAGCTTAAAACAGTCAATTGAGAAACTGCCATATTAATGAAATAGAGAAACTGGCACAAATTCTACAAAGTTTGTTAGAACTTGTAATCTATGCCCAGATCAGTATTACTTGGACTGGAAGAAGATTGTATTTTTTTAAAAAAGTCAGAAAACACACAAATTTTATTAACCACTATGGCATTGCTCTCCGTCTGTCCTGTTTGATCATTCTGTTCCTCCAGTGCAAATGACTTCTTCTCTTGCTGTTTCTCCACAACTGAGCCTGTCACCTCCTTATCTGCCAGCTCCAAAAGTGCTAATTGCTCTTTTTTTTCTTCCTGTCATCTGTATTACAACTATATTGTATTACTATAGTTAAATTAAAATATGAGCAGTTGTCTCTGACTTTTGGTTAGCACTGAGTTTGTTGCTTCTTTGTCAGATACCATGAAAGTACTTGTGCCAGAAAGCCTTTTATATCAGCATCAGGCTGCTTAATAAAACCTGATAAATCTCCCTACACTTGTTCTCTTATGTTCTTAGTAGAGCTACAAGAACAGCTGTTACTACACATTTGTAGGGCAATTTCTGAGTTAATTGAGCCAATCTATTACTGTAAAAATAAGTGAGATCTACTGCATTCTGACTTGTTTAGGCTTTTTAGCTAATTAAGATTTTGTTTGATTCTATCCACTCTAAATAAGTGACACATTTTAATGTGTCATTTGGGGAAAGTTATAATGGGGAAAGTTTAGCAAAGTTGGTGTCATTCATTGAGCCAAAATTCATTATAAGCATCTTCTGTAGTAGGAGACCTGTAAATTTACTTTTTTTGAGTCAATTTGCTATTCAGAACAAGAGACTACAAGAATTTTTTTGTATATCTGGTTGTTTTAGCTGTGGTCTTTCACTTTTGAAACTTGGGTAAATAACCTATATTTTAGGGTCTGCAAAAAAGTTTCAAAGCTCTGAAAGAAAAAATTGCAAACTTCTTTGGAGGTAGTCTGATAGGCATATATAGAGGAACGTATGCATTAGTGTACGTAAAAATTTTAAAGAAATAATTCATTTTCTGCCTGAAGTAGCATGTTTTACTCCACACACAATATGTTTGTTATTAAACATTTACATTTATTTCTCTGTCATTATCTTGTCTCTTGCTTTTTGGCAACTGTCAGAATTTGTAGAAGGAATATGAAGAATTGAAGATCTGTAGTATTTTTCTGTTTTCTGTATGTTTTACATTCATCTGGAAAGTGCAGAAAGGCTTTTACAAATATGTTTTTTATCTAGGTCTATTCAGAAGAGTTTTCAATGAGACTCAGTCATTTATGTGTTGGAATGTAAGAGTAACTCATCAAATCATCTGTAGATAAAGAGTGTCTTTTGAACACTTATTTCTTTTATGGGTAATCAGGGATTATTGGTATGGAACTGGGAAAAATGAACAGAATAAATCTATGGAAAAGAAAAGGGATTAAATGGAAACTGGGCTCATAATTAGCTGCCCTTTAAAAAACCATCTTTAAGAAGTACCTTGGTGATTCAGACTTCCATGCAATACTAGATCTCTGCAAGGCTTTCACTCCTTCATCCCTCCTCCTCTTTTCTATTTTCCACATTTGCTATATTTAATCTCTGATTAGATGTAAATGCTGGGAATCAGGCAGGGGTCACCTTGAGTTTGAACAGCACCTAGTTCACATGAGTCCTATTCTTAGTGGTAAAGTTATTATTGGATGTCGTAAGATCACCCCCAAAATAGCACTCCAAGAAATCACTCTCATGGGTCCAAGCCCTGCAAAGACTCTGCCAGAATTAATTGGACCATTGGAGAAGCATGAAGGAAAATAAGTGCAAACAAGTCTTTGCAGAATCACAGATGGTCACTGAAGATTAAGAACATGTTCTCAGCTGCATTTCAAGGCAGAAGTCTAAGCATATGGAGCAGGCATGCTGAACTTCTGTTACTTAGCATTTATGGAATGAGCAACAGTGAAGACACTGTGAAAATGTGTTAAGGAGAGAACTAAACTTTTTCATCACATTTTTCACCAGAGAATCATTCAAGACAATGAAACTAATTTCGTACTAAAGATATGAGTTATGCTGCCTTTCTTTATTGAAAGTTTCAGCTGAGTGGAAAAAAAAATTTAAAACCCACCACATTTGCAGATAGGGAAATTATTCTTGGGTGTGGGTGTAGATAGAAAAATAAAAGTAGCACTTAAGATTAAACAAGGAGTAGGAGGCAATGTCTGTACAGAGAAAAGTAGAATTTTATATCCTTAAAGTTCAAAGTTAAAAGACATCTGAAATACCATCAGAGATAACAGCAATCTAGAGAATGCAAAATTAGGAAACATGCTTTGATCACTTGTCAATAGGAGTCAAATTCCATTTCAGTTTTTCCTCTCCAAAATAGAGACTGTTCTCTTTTGACAGTGAAAAAAGTTTTATTCTCCTCAGATAAATCTGCTCCTCTGTATTTGTTTGCAATTTTTTTCTTATTTTTTTAGCTTTATAATAAAAACAGTCAAGAGAATCCTTAAACTGCTGGAGGAGGAGTCATGGACATCAGATGACTTTTAATAACACTCAGAATGTAAGTAATTTAAATTCATTTTATATCTCCAAAGCTCAAAAGGCTGAAATCTACAATTCTTGCCTCCCAAGACAGAGACCTCAGAAGCCTCCAGTTTGTTTTTTTTTTAAATGGAATGATTCCAGCACGAAGCTGTTTGAAGCAAGATTTCTTTTCACAAGGGGTGAGAACTGTTTCCAAGGAATTAGGAGACCATTCAATCTCTTCAAATAGCTGGGCAGCGCAAAATCTCTAAATATGGTAAAACATGGTCATATGAAGGGATCTGTCAGGAACAACTACTCATTAACATAACAACATAAACCAAAGGCAGCCCAGCAGGATAATTCATGTACCACCATTTCTGGCCCCCATGCAGGAATTCATCTCACCCTGTGGTGGAAGCAAGGTGGAGATGGCAGGGAGCCCAGAAACAGGAGGCAGGCTGTCCAGGAGGAAGGTTCTGGCACATCACCTACTCCCACCTCCTCACCTGGCCAGAGAGAGCTCTGACAGGGGCTCATCTGTGCACTTGGAGCTGTTGTTCTTCACTTTTCCAGCTCCTGCTGTTGCAGGACCTCCTTTTTCCCTCCTCCCCTTGTTTTCATTGGTTTCTGGTATCTGCAGAAGTTTTCCATCTCATCCCTGAGGTTGGATAAGCTCTGGGCCAAGACTTTTCTGGCTGTCTTTAAAGCCCCAGGTGCTTTCCAGAGGGGAACTTCTGCAATGTTGTGCTGCAGCCAAAGGAGGGATGGGAAGGAAAAACAGGAGCATTAGTGGAGCCTCTGGAAGATTTGGAATTTTCTTGAGAAAGCAAGAGTAAAAATAAAAAAATGTGATTCCTACTGAGTGTTTTGCCTCCAACTTCAACTTAAATAGTATGGAAGGACATGGAGTTTGCCACCCTGGACATGTATTTCCTGTCAGTAACCATAACCATCAGTATTTTCACTCTTGTGTCAGTCAGTGAGGATTTGCCCGTGTCATGCACTCACAACCTTTGGCGCAACCTCTTGCATGCCCTAATGTAGACCCATAAAAAGTTTCCAAGATTAAGATTAAAATTTTTCTAATTTAACCCAATACCCATGTCATAGCTATCCTGCCAGGAAAATTTCTCCCTCTCTCCAGAGAAGCTGGATGCTGCCCACGAAGCTATCACAATCTGTAGGGCCAAAGGAAGCCCAAACACCTGGAAGTTCACTCCTTAGTGTGCTACCTTCACCTTTGAAGAAATCACTACACAACCCTTTCCATCAAAGCAACAGCACGAGCAGCTGTGCAAAGAAAGGCCATGATTTAAGGACTCTGTTCCCAACATTGTCAGCTCAATGCTTCTTTTTTAAGTGTAGTGCTCAATTAATTTATGATAACAGACAGCTGCCTGCAGTGTCCTTTCCTCTATACATTACACAGCAGCACAAATCTGACAAATAATTCAGAATAAATTATTTGTAACATTCATAATCATACTTACTCACAAATATGCCATCAAACGATCCCTGGATGGCAGTTTAATAGCTTTATCTCTGATTACTGCTCCCATAAAAACCTCAGAAAAACAGAAGTGCCTGCATTTGGATGATAATATCACCAGCTATTTCAAAGACAACTAAAATTTTAAAACAATAAAGATGTTTTTATTGTTCCCTACAGTAAGAGCATGACAGACTAAATAACAATACCACCATAAATTCAAGCAAAAACTCTCTCTCTAGCAGAAACTGAGACAGAAATCATTGGTCTCAGTCATTAGTTCAGTGAAGTATTCGTAGCAATCTTCATAACAATTCTTTTTTCAAAGTAAAACTAGCCCATGTTAAGATAAATTTGAGATACTCTTTCAGTTTTGATGTATTTATTCTTTCAGATATCAAAGGTGCTTGGCATAGGGTTTTCAAAGCAGTTTTCTGCTCTAAGGGCATCCTCCACCCTGCAGAGACACCATAATTACCAATAAAGCACATCCACTGTCACGCAGTTTTCCTTTTATTCCAAAACTGTAACTTTGACCTCTGTCCATTCCTGAGCTGGCTGCTATTTGCCACAAGTGACATCTTGGTCTTCTCCTTGCCCACACAAAAGGGGAGGACTCTCACTCAGCTCGTAGCAGAGCTCTGCTGCTCCAAGCATTGCCCAGGGCTGGGCAGGACGTCACACCCCACCCAAGCAGCAGTGGGACAACCATCACTGGATGGCATCTGAAGGGACCTGGGGGACAAGGCTGCTCCAGGGCTGTGCTGAGTTATGGGATCCGGCTGTGGTTTCTGTGTCATACAAGGTGAGAAATGGTTCAGAGTTATGTCTTAGACTTGGTGTTTTCATCAGCTACCACTCATTTTTCTGATATTGAGGGTGGAATTACAGTCTCCAAAGGGAATTTTTTACAACTGGGTTGGAGTTCTGGCAGCCCCTGTATAGCCAGAAACTAAATGGACACTGTCAGCAGGCCTGTGGCAATTTGTTAGAATGCCTGATTTTCTCTGCATTTTTTCTATTACTTTGGGCATCTGCACTGCAGACATGTAAAAGGTGTGAGAAAAATGGTAAATTATTTCTCACCTCCATTACTAACATTGTAGTTATAACACAATAAGTAGGGAAAAAATTAAAAGGGGAGAGGGACTTTTCAAACAGTTATGTTATAATCACTATTCTTACTCCTTTTTAATTAGATGTCATTGGGCTGAGCAGTGAATTAATATTTACAAATAATGAGTTAAAAACAGGAGGTTTTTTGTTCCTAAACATAAAGCCACAGTGATGTTGCACTAGGATTACTTCTTAGAGATGCTGTTTATTTTTTCTGTTATCACAGAGCCAAAATGCAATCACATCTACAGCCTCCACAGTAACTGAAATGTCTTTGGGTTTGTTGTCAAGCCCCGTAAAATATCAATGATGATATTACCCCAGTATCTCTTTAAGGCAATGCTATATCTGTAAATTGTATTATTCTTTCATTTTCAGTCTAAGATGTGTCAGTAAAGGAATGGCTTTTTATCTCTGGAATTGTGTCTCCTCTGCTGACAATCTGAGATGCTCTTGCTGATAAAGTTTTACTCATGGAGAGGAAATCATGATGCCTGGAGTGTTCTGGGCATAAAAAAGGAAATATGAACTAATCAGTGGTTGCAATAAAAGGGTTTGGAAGCAGAAACTTGTATCCCATTGGAAATTTTAAAACTTGAAGTTGTATTTGTTCTTAATTTGAGAAGAAAAAAGATATATTTGCAAAAAGCTTAAAATTGAAACACACAGAGAAAGAGTGATTCAGAATGAGCAAAAAACTTTGTTTCAATAAACTAAAACAACAGAAAATGGAAGTTAAAATTATAACTTTAAGGAACAAAACAGGAAAAATATATTTTGCCAAAGGATGAAATGAGCTGGAAAGAATCCTTTCTACTGTCTTTTACACAGAATTTAATCAAAATGGATACACTCATATGAAGCTTTTCAGATGCTAAAGCTGTCCTTTCTGAATTTGCTAAATGACATTTCTCAGCAGTAACATTTCCTCTCCAGTTTGTGAGCAGACCTTTTTCAGGGGATCATGCAAAAAAGTGGTTAAAATGCCCCGGGAGAATTCCAGTATTGCCCAAGCCAGCCCCAAACAGAGGAGGTTTGTGGAGAGTGCCTCCAGGTTTCCAGAAGCCAACTGGGACATACAAACACAGCTGAGGTAGAAGGTGCTCTGCAGGGTGGAAGTAAAAGCAGCAATCTCCAAAGGTACCTGCATTTGTTGACAGGTGCATTAGCTAAATTTAGGTCATTTGAGAGAAAACACACCTGGTAGGTCCAGACACACGTGGAGTCCTCGGTGACAGAACAGCAGGGTCAGCGAATTTTAGGGCTCATTACTGTTTGGTAAACAATTAAAGAAATAAGCAGGTTCAGCAAAAAAAAACAAGGCCAAGCCTTTTTTTTTTGATGGAAAATTTGCACCCACTTGAGGTTAATGTTTCTGTTAAGGACCTGGATAAAGAAATACACATGTGCTTATACTCTTGATCATCTTCTTAAATAGGGTTTCTGTGAGGATGTGGGAGACAGGGCTTTTGTTTAATGTAAATCTGATAACCTGAGAAAATGTTTTAAAATGTAAAAATCAATTGTGATGAGCATTTGTCCAAGAAACAGAAATCCAGGAGCTGCATTAAAAAATGGAGAAAAAAACCCTTTGGCTGTTTCTTGAAAGGAAAAGAGCTTGGGAAGGTGATATCTAGTTACAAAGTGATTAAAATTTAATGGGGTATGTGTGGTCTTCAGGAAGCTTCTGCATAAGAATTGGAAGAGAATCAGCAATGAAATTGCATCCTGTTTTAAGCGACATGCCCAAAGAGGTAGATTGGAACATGGAAAACAAAAAGCATTATACAAAGTGTGGAAAAAAGAATTCCTTGCAGAAAAGTGGATGTTTGCAATCTAAATTTTTTACCAATGGGAATCACACAATGCTTGAATCATTCAGGCTGGGAACAGCCTCTATCAGGATCATCAAGTCCAAACATCAACTTAAGCACTATGACCATATTCACCACTGAACCATGTCCCCAAGAGCCATAATCACATACTTTTAAAACACCTCCAGAGCTGGTGACTCCACCACTTCCTTACACAACCTGTTCAAATGCTTCCTGTGGAAATTTTTTTCCGAATATCCAATTTAAGCCATTCCTGATGCAACTTGAGGCCATTTCCTCTCATGGAATCCCTTGTTACCTGGAAGAAGAGACTGACCCCACCTGGTGGCTACAATCTCCTTTCAGACGTAGAGAATGAGAAGGTGTCCCCTCAACTTCCTTTTCCCTAATAAAATATTTTTATTTGTGTATCTTAGACTCATCTTAATTGCCAAAGTATTGTGGGTTACCAGCTTCAAACTGACTGCACTCTTTGTTTAATCTGTGAGCGGCTGGTGTGAAATTTTGACCTGTGCTGAGTGAAGGATTGTGTTAGTGGAAGAATTACACTTAATGTTGTTGGTCTTGAATTACTTACAAAATATAAACAGGAAGGAAGGAAGGAAGGAAGGAAGGAAGGAAGGAAGGAAGGAAGGAAGGAAGGAAGGAAGGAAGGAAGGAAGGAAGGAAGGAAGGAAGGAAGGAAGGAAGGAAGGAAGGAAGGAAGGAAGGAAGGAAGGAAGGAAGGAAGGAAGGAAGGAAGGAAGGAAGGAAGGAAGGAAGGAAGGAAGGAAGGAAGGAAGGAAGGAAGGAAGGAAGGAAGGAAGGAAGGAAGGAAGGAAGGAAGGAAGGAAGGAAGGAAGGAAGGAAGGAAGGAAGGAAGGAAGGAAGGAAGGAAGGAAGGAAGGAAGGAAGGAAGGAAGGAAGGAAGGAAGGAAGGAAGGAAGGAAGGAAGGAAGGAAGGAAGGAAGGAAGGAAGGAAGGAAGGAAGGAAGGAAGGAAGGAAGGAAGGAAGGAAGGAAGGAAGGAAGGAAGGAAGGAAGGAAGGAAGGAAGGATTTAAAACAGGGATGTAATGAAGGAACAACTGTCACTTTTCTGTATGTCCTCCTGAATTCAGAGATAAAGTAGTACCAGATTTTCTTCCAGACTGCAGAGGAAAAGGAAGAGGGAAGCTAATAATCTTTTTTCAAGTGTAAGACAAAAACTTCAGCAGTTTCATTTTTAACTTTTGACTGCAAACTCCAGTGGTGAGAGATTTCTCTCTGATGTCAATGCTGCATTGATAAGTCAGCACCAGTAAATTATTCTGCTTTGTATTCAGTCATACACCTGCCAATGCAGAGATAAGATGGAGCTTTGCCAAGTGGATGAAACCATACAGCCTCTGACTTGCATTACTTTTGTTTCCTTCAAGGGGAAAAAGGATCTAAGAAAATGTATTTGTTGACTAAATGGAGCTTATCAGTTTCATGGTTGTACCCTACAGCACCAATTCTGAGTACAATTAACCTTGCTCCAGATATAGACTACTGAAATTGTCATCAGAAGCAATTCTGAAAATTTGGACTATTCTGATGTATCATAAGACCACAATGAAAACCATAATGTTTTCAGCACTTTTCTAAATGACTGACTGAACTGGTCCATGATTGGGAACCCTTATATAGTCAGTTTGAATTTTATTTTTGACAACCATCCATCTATTCAGAACAATAACCTTTAATTAGGGGCATGTAGAGTTTGTGAACTTTTGGCACATGTTTACTTATGCAGGCTGCTGTTTGCATCTCACAGCCTTGTGTTAAACTGAGAGTCACTGCTGTATCCTCTGATGCTGAACTTTGGCAGCTTTGTCATGTGTTACCAGTGAAAAGTGAAGATGATGAGGTTGGATGAAAGCCTGCACATGTTGAACATGCCACAGGGACCAGATGGAAGCACCTGAGTAATTTGGCACTCTTCAGGCTGGCCTACATTACAAAATTTTGAGGCCATTCATTGGTTAAGGAGACATATGAGACAACAATGTGAGAGTCAAAGCAAGCTCCAATATGTTTACATAATGTTCCACATTTTTGGAACATATCCTTAGTGACTCCTTTTCAAAATGCTGAAAAGAATTTGATTCTGATATATAACAGGAACTGACAATTGTATTGCCAGTATTTTTGCTACAGATTAACTTTACTGTTTTGTGCTCAGAACAAAGATGCAGCAGGAGAGAAATCCACTTCACTCTAAACTAGCTACATACATAAAACCCTCACAAATATTTAATGAAATGAAATGAAGTGATTTTGCTTGTAATTTGTGCAGCACAGTAACTTTCTGCAGCTCCTGTAATAACTCTCCATTGAACAATTTTCATGTCTGCATCTCACATATCAGCAATAACTCATTTTTCTGTTGTTTAATGGTTCAAGATTGTCACGTAAATTATACTCCACAATAAAGCTGGGATCTAAATCTGGACATTCTACAAGCCAGGGCAAGTTCTTTCAGCTCAGTCTCCTCAACTGGAAAAAGTAGAAGTTATACTTCAGAGAGTCACCATGGTATCAACCATCAAGTATTCAGTGTTTTGTGCAAAACTCTCAGACAGCCATGGCTGGGTACAATTTGTAGCAGTGTCAAACACCAGGTTAATTAAGAGGGGAAACCACAGGGCAGTTAGGAGGTAAAGTTTTAAAAACACACTTCAAAAGAATACTTATGTCTATGGACAATGAAATTCCATTGTTGCAAGTAAAAGTTTAGGGCCCAGACAGCTTGCTGAGATACACTCAGGATTTAATTTTTAAAAAAAAAAAAAAAAATATGTTAATGCTGCAAATTCTGACAACTCAATTTAACTACCCTGTCCCAGCTGCATTATCTGTAGTGTCTCATGTTTCCTTACACAAAGCTGTTCATCTTTGGTCAATTATAAGTCTACTGACAATGTCTGCCACTAGTACATTAAAGAGTAGACTTAATATACTAATAGCACTAATACATTAAAGAAGAAAATAATAGCATGTTAAGGAGCAAAAGCTTATTCTCCTCTGCTCAACACACATATGTAAGATCCTGTTGTACTGCTTACCCACTTGTAATAGTTTACTTTCCTTGAGGAATAAAAGGAAAGAATTCTTTTTTTAAGGGCTTAAAAAGACTGCAGAGCCTCAGCACAGTTTTTGCAGCAAACACAGCTTTGTCTTTTGCTGAGCTTGCCAATCTGTCTTTGCCTTCTAAAAGGGAATATTGAACCAGGAAGTACCAAACAAGAAATATTTTAATTTCTGCTTCTTAAAAACCTAACATAGCAAAAGACCAACTCCCAGTGGTGTAATTTTCTATCAAATCCTAGTAATACAATTCCAAATTTAAGGCTTATGCACCTATATTAAAATATATTTAAGGTTTTTGATATATATTTTTCCAATCAATTGCCATCATGAATATTTACACTGCACAAGTTATCCTACATGTAATAGCAATACTAACAGAAGTCATGAGAATATCTAGAAAACAAAGCATTCAGCATTCTGGAAGAAGAGTTGTCTCCTTTATTGATTGCCCTACAGAATGCTATTATAGGCTTATGTTATACATCCTTCTGCAAAAAAGGAGGGTTCTTGGATCCCCAAAAATCCTGTCTGATTCCATTCAAGCATTAACAGAAACACATTTTAATTTCTCTGTGGGTATGTTAATGCTTAATTACTCCAATATTCTACCAGCTGGGATCAGTAGCCCTGCATATTGGTGAGCTTACATGTAAAGACACAACTATAAGTAGAGAAATAAAGAAACAAATGTTTTGGGCCTGGGTGTTGTGCATGGGTCCCAAATGCCATAGTATCATCCACATGAGTGTTACTCAAGTACCAAGGTTCAATGTACTCAGCAAGCAGGATCTGTACAATAACAAAATAGTTTCTAATCAGGTCAAGTTTCTTTTTTGACGAGAAGTTCACTTTCTTCCAATCTGCCATTAAATTTCTTTTTATTAGTCAGTTATATATCCTTCATGGATGACTTCTTGTCTTTATTCTTAAAAGCTTTCCATTACTTTGGATACCTTTGTTTGGAGTATTGCTGCTGTGTTTAATATTTTCCTTACAGAACCAAGGTAGTCTTGTCTCCTCTTGGATAGATCCTGTCCTTATCAGATTTACTGGGAGATGTGGCAATGTTCAAGCAAGTGAGTTCAAACATGATCTTGTTTCTTATGTATTCCAAATACTAAATAGCCTTAATTTTCAAGTTTAGTATATACTTCATAGCTACAATAAAGACTTCATATTTTCCTTCAGTTAGCATGAGGTTTTAGAAATTAGACAATAATATCACTCATATTTACTGAAAATTAGTCTGAGATAGAAATTAGTTTATTAATTGTCAGTGCTGTAGGAGGGCACAGAAACTATCATGTTAACAGATTAGTGATTTTATACTAGATGGACATAATTTGATTTAAAAGCACTGACTATCTTAAGTGGTGGTTTCCAAGCAGAATAAATCAGCAGGCGTACTTCAGAGAGTAAATGCAAACACTGCTAATGTGCTTGCAGATTTAGATAAGAAGCATCAGCAATGTTTCCTATCACATCTATTTTGTGGTCTAAACAGTATTTTGTGTCAGTTTGAAAGCAAAAAATATATTTTTTGTTTTATTTCCCAGAGCTCCTTTTGGATAAAATGCACAATTCCAGGCTAAAGGTGCTAAAAGTATGCCTTAATGAGAGAAACATTTTTATTTTGACCTTTTCTGAGTCTATAATATTTTTAAAAGAGAAGCCCTTTCTTTGGCATGTTCAGAACTGAAAATGCAGCTAATGCTTTGAAAATTATTGATGAATTGTGTTGTTGTGGAAGAAAACCAGCCATTTGGGTCAAACAATACCCATCCCAACCACATGAGCAGAACATAAACACCTAAACTCTTTATTTCAGCATTGACTCAACCTGCCAGAGGCATTCAAAACTGCCTGTGCAATTTCAGTATAAAAAGCATGTTTCACTGAATCCAGGTGTTTTCATACCACTGGACCTTTGTTGAGTTCCAACCATTGCTGAGCAGTGCCCAAGGAAGTTTCCTGCCTGCTTACTCTGCAGCACTTTCTCCAGCTGTGGGTTAATTCCACAAAGATTTTCTTACAATTGGTCTTTCTTGACTTATGTTGACTTTTAATACCATTAGTTAAAGCACCATCCCTGCCCTACACAGCAGCTTCTAGGAAGACCTCATCTGAACCAACTGGCTCAGTGCTGTTTGTGACAGTCAGTTCTTAAGTCCTCTCATGAATACTGCAGAAAAGGGTTCAGCACAGTAATTCCAATAACTTCAAGTGCCACAGAAATAATATTGTAGAAATAGATATTAGAAAATTATCTAATTTTATCTGTCATATCCATAAACTAAATTCTATATTTCTTGTCCTAGTCTCAGTGGGAATGGAGAAAACTAATTATAGTCTGACTTAAAAGGCCTTCCTACTTGGAAACTAGAGTTCCCACACTGCTTTCTCATTGTAGTATTTATTTGAGTCCTTGGCTGTGACTCTGATACACCTCAAATGTAGCTCCAGAGGCTAACAGTGCTTCAGCATGCAAACATCTCAAAAGTGGGGTCATTTCTTGCTTAAATGAGTAAAATGCCTTCATGCTGGAAAAGGCAAAAGACCATCAATGAATTTACCCAGAAACAAATTTTCGTATCTGGAAAAAGCAACTGGAGGAAACAGGAGTTGGCTACGGGATTGCCAGCTGAGAACACAAATGCTCAGAGCTAGGAAGTGAATGTATTCTTCACAGCAGGAGTCAGGGACCCTAACTTGTTTCCAGCTAACTGATAATATTGCAAATAACTGTCTTTAATAATTGCTAGTGCCTAGTCATGAGGTTCAATGCCTGCTGAGACCAAAGAATATTGGATCTCAAGAGTACAACCAAGCTCATCTCACAAAATGATAAACTCATCCTATTAGGGAGGCTTCATCCAGAGGGAACTGGTATCTCATCTCTAACCTTTTGCTGAGGGCCAGCTGGCAACCAAATCTGCAAGCATAAGATGATGCAGCTGCAGGCCAAGATCTACAGTGCTGTTAAAAGCATCATTACAGCACAATGTTATGCTCATGATGTCAGAATTACATCGTCCGTGCAGGATACAGGTGGCTGGTCTAGGCCTCGGTCGTGAGGATTCAGATGGCAAGTGAGTCACAGCTACTCAGTGAGTAAATATTGAATTATTTAAAAGTGCATATGCCAAAAGGCAAGGCAAATCCACCCTATTGTTGCACTGACAAAAAATATCCAGAGCAAATGACTCAAGGACAAGGGAGACAGTGTACAACGTCCTAGGAAAGGTGGATGGTTGGTTTTACCACTGGAAATATCTGGACTATTTTGATGAAAATGAATACTCAAAAGATGTATTATCTATAGCATGAAATTAGTAGGAAAGCAATTTTCTTGCCAAATAACCAAATGCAAGTTCAAGCAAAGTTTTCTCTCTTCAGATACAAAAGTTAGGCAGAAAAGCTAAATAAAAACCCAGAAGATCAGCAGCAAGTTGTGCATGACAAACAAAAAAAAAAAAATCCCTGTTCTTTTGCAAAGGCTTAAAAACTGCAGTCCTAAAGGTGGGGATGTCAATCCACCTCTTGGCAGTGAGAGTCGAACACAGTTGGCGGATGAAAAGAAAGTCTTGTGTGGGTATTGTAGCAGTTTATTAAATGGTCTGTCATCTTTAAAGATGTGCCATAAGAAGACCCAAAGAAGCCAGCAGGAACACCAGCAGATTTTTTTCTTAAAGCTACCAAACAATGTCACCACACGAGTCAAAGTGCATCAAGAGTGCTTCTATAAAGTCATATGTGGATGGTGGGCAGCAGGTGGTCATGTTGCTGGTTCAGGTAAGGATCAGTTTCTAGGTGCAAAAAATATCCTCCCACAGCTTCAAAAACTACAGGAGTGACTATTCATATTCCACTGCTGCAAAACTGTTTCTGAAGGACAACTGAGCTCTCAATGGGACTGAGATCCGACTGCAGCCATCCCTTCTTACAACTGGGTAAGGCCAGGTGGAAAGACAAAAAAAAAAACTTTCATACAGTCTGTGTCAGATGAAAGCCTTTGAGACCATAAATTTTGCAAGTATTGGAAGTCTTTGAAAAAATCCTGGTGTTCCGATCATTTTATGAACGTTGCTCACAAGCTTCATGGCATAGAGATGAGGGTTTCTGATCATGGCAGAGTGTCCCAACCTTTCTCCTCCTTCCCTTTTATCATACTTCTGCAGTAACATTTTCATTCAATCATGATGTGAGATCCAATTACCAGATGGTAAGCATGTTCCCAATGCCCAAATATTTAGATAATTTACTGAATTTGCTGTTCATCTTACACAGACACACAAGCCTGAGGTGAAATGTAAGGCCCTGCTGTAAACAGGTAAATCACTGTGCAAGACAGCGAATCAGAATTGACTCCTCAGTGCCAATGAATAACCAGAATCCTGAACTTTGAGTATCTGAGACTTTGAAGTATCTGATTTCTGATATTTCAATAATGTGCTGTTCCAAAAATCCTAATATCAAAATATCAGTCTGAAGAAATATTTGTACAATAAATAAAGGAGGCTAAATTTAAAACCTCAATTAACAGCAAAAAACTATAGCATTTCAGAGCTATATTCCTCTGACTGCAAACATGATTTACAGAAGAATAAGTACAACACCTGAAAAACTTCTCTTCAGTTACCCAGTATAGGTGCCATGAATTTATTTATTATTTTAGGAAGAAGACCCTTCCTCAAAAGACTGATGTATTGGAAAAAATAGAGGTTTCTACAATATCAAAAGTTAAAATAGATTCTGAACTGGGTAAAAAGCATCTAAAGTTAGGTTTGTACGAGATTTTTCATCATTTCTCCTTGTGAGGTTAAAACCTACATTCACACTGAAATGCCTGTTTTAATGAAGGTCATTTTGCCAGAGGTTGTTTCACCTTTGAAATAATTATATATTTGTGATTAAGAAGTGCAATTCACAGTGCCACTGTGTCTCAGTACACAGGTTCAGGACTGCAATGTCAATCTCTACAACTATGTTCAGTAAAACTGTTGATATTATTTTAGTTTTAACATCTCCTCAAAATGAGCTGATCAAATTTTCTCAAAGCAATTTACCATTGGAGTACTATTATATCAAAATTTTAAAAAGCAGGGTATCAATTTAGACAAAAATGTGTTTTGAAAACACTGGGAAAAGCTCTTTTACAGTGTTGAAACATCTTGTTTTGACATTTTCAGCATAAGAAAGAAGGATAGGGAGTTTGTTAAGCAGGAAGAGCGTTAAATGACTACAGCTCCCAAATCCCTATTTTGATAATTTCGAAGCTGTGTTTACAGCAGCAATTATTTATAACAGATTTCTGCAGTGTGAAGGCTATTTGTCTAGGAAACTAAAATGTTTGGATAGAAACATTAAAACACATAATCTTTACCTATTCATACCTTAAAATATTCTCAGAAAAAATAGAAAATCACTAGTTATTGTTTGTAATTTCCTAACTATTTTTTAAGACAAAATGCAATTAATGCCAGTTTATGTGCATGTCATCTTTAAGTCACTCTAATAAAAGCTCACCTTATGACTGTCACACTCCCATTTCTAGACTATAGAGACCAATTTCATGTCAAATTTAGGTTCCCCGTTTGAGTTAAATAGGATATTTTTGGTCAGAATACTATGTCATCATTTGAAATTCTGCCAATTCAGTCTCTTTGCTGATCTTCAATTTGCATTGCAAAGACAAATAAGGGTTTTTAGCAAACAAAATACAAGGTCCTGCAGTGAAATTTCAGGAGAGAAGGTACTTAAGTTGGAGAAGTATCTGTGTTCCTGTGCTGCCAAAAAATCCAAATGCAAAACTATAACTTAAATCCAGAGTTCGTAAATAGTGTTAAGGAAGAGGATAAAGTTTCAGGCAATCAATATTGTATAAGTAGGGATAGTGGACAATGAAACAAGGGCTGAAAGGAGAAAAAAGCAGCTGTCCAAACTGTATGTTAGATGGGTCTTCTGTCCTTTAGTCCTTTAGTTCCTGATAGTTTATTTTCTTGGAGAATGTACCTGAATGGGTTGCGCAATTTGTGCTGTGTGGAAAGTAAGACTTAAAGTCAGGGTAATATTATCCACACAAATATGACCATATAAATGACACTACCAGATTAAGCTTTTAAATAGTGTTAAGATCTTGTGGGTAAATCACTGGTCAAAATGTAGCTCACATCAAACAAAAGATATTAAGACTATGTTAAAGTGTGGTTGACAAGACATTGTTATGATTTAATAGTGAGGGGAAACAGAACAATAAACAAGCATATTTTTTACTGAAATGAAGGAATGAAATAACTATCCAGTTTCTGATTTTTATAATGTTATCTGCACACTTGGAAGATTTATTTACAACTGAAGTTCCTGAGTCACCTTGAAGATGCCATGGGGGTAGCGTACAAATATTTTTTAAGAGACGTGAAAAGACCTGAGACAATTAAATATGTTATACGAAGATTTATTAACAACAACAAAAAAATCTTGTCAAGGCAATTTCAATTGAAAACTGATTTAGGATACCCAGTTTCATTAAGGCTGTCTAGGAAGTCTCATTCCCACCGAACAGCTGAAGAGGGACACAATTCTGAGACAGAGCAATTAACCCAACTTGAGCAATGTAATTTCCAGGTCTCAGTGTAATTGCTCAGCTGTCTTCTAGCAGCTGCCTCTGAAACACTGAATCCCTTTTAGATAGCCCTGGTCTTATACACCCAGGGCTGATTCTGAACTGTGATTCATGTATTTAAAACAGGAAACCTTTTGCACAAGTAACCTGACAGATTAAATAGGACTGCAGTTATGACCTAAATCCCCTATTTTACAATTCTCTGTGGGTTTTGCTCTGTGTGTGAATGTAGCATCAGTGCATGTATCTGATTTGCTGTCAGTCATTCATGCAGCAGCATAAGAAACTTCTCACTACAGGTGCTTGAAAGGAGATTCAAGAAACTTCTGTGGGCTTATCTACTGACAGGATGGAGATGACTGAACGTTTGCTCATGCTAAACCTGATTTTCTTATTGTTTACATTCCACTTCATATCAGGTATAGGTGATATCATCCCATAGTCTCATTCACTTTCCTATTTTAATCTAGAAATTTGGTACTCACTGTTTTTTGACACAACAAAGAGCTGAGTTGTATCAATGGGACTGGAAGAGGTAGCACAGGAACTAGAACATACACGTGGCCTGAGGGGGAGATGTATTCACAAGTTCAGATGTCAAGATTTAGGCATCTATAAACAGGTATTTCCAGATGAAGGGTCTTGAATTTGAAACTTATTATTCAAGAATTCTCTGTACTCTTTCCAGGTAGCATAGAAGTCTGAAGACTTTTTTAGCACAGTTCAGTAGAAGTTCCTTTTCACCAATAATTACAAGTTTATTTCAATGCCACCAAAAATAGGCTGACAAAAATGCAAAAGTAATACTTAAATTTAAGAAGCAGCAAGGGAGGTTGCTTGCATTGACATGACAAAACACTCAACAAAAACACTTGAAATCAAGTGCCTGTCAATTCTTTTTGCATTTCAAAGGTAGGCAGAGGCATCTGCATCTTTTCTAGAATATATTAATCTTCAATGACATATAAACAATAGGGAATGGATAATTTCATTGTGTCGTGATGGAAAGTGACATGACATCTATGAATCAGTAAGTCAGATATGTACACATTATTGAAATGTTGTGATATATGATGGGACACATGCACAAAGTAACTACCAGTATCAGCATTAATTTGAGAGGGAGCAAAACTGAGTTTGCAGATGCAAACCCCTGGCATTTTACACTGGACCATTATAAATTCAAAAAATAAATAGTTTTAGAGAAGACTTGATAAGTTTTGCTCTTCAGGCACATAAGTACTATAGTTTAGTTCATATTTATGAGTTTAGAAATCTGATATCTGAGTATCAAGGATCCACTTGTGTTTGAAAAGGAAATAACCAAGGTGTCCTACCCAGTAGATCTACCCATGCCATCCACTTAAGGCCACAGCAGTGACAATGCTGAAGGGAACCTTGAAGGATTGTACTCATCTAACTACAAAACAGAGGGAGAAAGAAAAATCAGCATATGGAATAATATTTAATCAATTAATGATTGTTCCAAAAAGTAGAAGGACTCAAGCAGAGGAAGAGCAGACCTACCAGGACAGTGGTGCTGCCCTGGGACAGGTAACGGAGAGGTGATGGAGGATCCAGCCATGAAGGTTTCCAAGACCCAGCAAGACAAAGCCAGGACTGACCAGTGGTCTTGTTTGGAGTGGATGGTTGGACTGGACAACTGTAGGGATCTTGTCCAGACCACAGCTGTATGATTGATTCCAAGTAGATATTTTAGAGCGAGGCAAGTACCAGAGAAATTCAAACAATTGCTGCAGTTAACCCATGAAATGCAAAACACATTCAGGTAAAACTAAAGGACTCCCTTGTGGCTCCTTTACCGTTGAACACAAATCCAAACAATATACAAGAGATTAAATCAGAGTACCATTAAGGCAGTTCCTTGCATCTCACAATGAGGAAATTCTAAGAAAACTTTCATTTATTGAAAGTAACCACCCTCAGACTTTCAGCTTTAGCTTGCATTTCCTTCTGCTGCTGCTCACCTTTAAAAACAAAGGTTGCAGACGGAAGCCAAAATTTTTCAAGGAGATACTTGGGCATATGTATTGATGATAAAAGGCCACAAAGGCATTTATAAAGTTTGCAGTGACTCCATTGAAAAAGAAGTGTCCTTCCTCTGGACTTCTTGAAGTCTGTAATTTTCTTTATACTTGCAGACGGTTGGCATCTAAACATAAAGGAGACAAATTCAAGCAATAAGCAGTTGGTTTATTATGTGTTGTCATAATGTTGTAATTATTTTGTTATTCCTTTTGCTTTCATATCATACTCTTTCCCTTCTCCCCTTACCCCTGCCACTGAAAATAATTTTTTTCAACCAGGCAGTAGAATGATAGGATGGGACTGTAGTGACTTCATATGCAGCAGAAATAATTTGCCCCCAAATCAAGCAGCTTCAGGAAACAGAATAGACTGAAAATTATTCCTCCTGTCTTCAAAGTGAACATTATTCAATCATTCTGCCATTCAAGGTCGATTCATAAAATGACGTTGCAGACACACAGACAGACTGTATTTGCAACATATGTTATTTGCAGCAGATAATGTGACTCACGACACCAGATAATAGGGAGTCAGACATGACCCTGTTCTTTGTGCAGATTTTAAATCAGGCATGTGCCCTATGCCTAATGTGTTATTTGAACTCATTAAAAAATCCCCTCTCTTAATATTTACATTCTAGAGTATATTCCTTTACTCACTTCAGACACCAGGGATGTCTGGTTAATGATGGGCTGGCAAATGATCTGCTCTGTTGCAAATGGGGCATCAGAGGTGGACAAGACAATTATATTATTTATCACGTGACTTTTCTATCAAAGTCAGGGAGTCTTGCTAAAACATATCCAGAGTGAAAAATTATTGTGGTGTGCTTGTGAAAAACAATTAATGAAGTAAGTTCTGCTTGTTCCTTCAAGCACACAATTGGAATGAACTCAATATTTTACATTGGAATCATTCAAAGTAAATATTCATATATATATATATATATATATATATATATATATATATATATATATATATATGCTCATTTCTGTCTCTCCAGACACATTTTTACAGGATTTAAAAGCATACTCAGCAACATTGATAATATCAATGAAAATATGTTAAAAAATGTGTGGATCCTTGTTCATTGATTTCATGCTGAGTTTTATGTCTTAAAGATTCTCAATTTATTTTGACCCGTAACAGCAACAGACTGGGACCAAAGTACTGAATTCAGTTTTACAGCCAGAGATCTGGTGAATGAAAGATCTAAATAAGCACATGACCAGCATACAAAGTGTCGTGGTTTGGCCCGGAGGTGTGTTTCTGGAAAAGTCTAGGTCAAACCAATCAGTGGCCAGATTTTAAATTGGCACCTGGTGTGGCCACTGGGGATTTGGATTCACCTCTGAGAACACACAGGGTTAAAAGCAGAGGATTCCCAGAGAGCTTCCTCTTTGGGAATCCGGCGTTGGTGAGTGGAGTCTGGACCTCTCCCCTGCCCAGCTGCGTCTGGGTGGGGCAGGGAGAGGCCATGGGGCCTGTGGGGAGGAGGCCAGAGCCCCCAAAAGGTGCAGGGGTGGAGGAGACTTGGGATGTCTGGGCAGCCCCCCCGGAGAGAGGGACAGAGACTGTGCTGGCAGCTCAGCCGGCCAGAAGTGGGGGATGCAGTGAGAGAAGGTGCCCGGCAGCTGTGGGAGTCCTGGGCAGACAGAGGCAAAGATTTTAACCCCTTGGTAGAATAATGGAAACCTTACAAATACTGAATCCTCCTGAATCAGAATGAGGAGAGAGAGATGAGAGATGAAATGGGCAAGTGTGAGGAAAGCTGGACGAGGTGTCCCATTGCTGTGAACAGGGGCAATGGACAGCTTCCCTTTCAGGATCTTTCAGGATCAATGACCTGGCAAGTCAACCTACTTCAGCTGAAAAGTAACAAATGGTTTTCTTAGGAGAAGCAGAACTATTGACAAGGGAAAATTTTACATGGCCACAGCCTCCTGCTTTTTGAGACATTCCAGTATTTCAGGGTTTATGCAGTGTTTGGAAACTGTACTTCTGTGGTACTGATGTCATCCCTTTATTAACTGAGAAATAATAAATGGAGGGATGAAATAGTCACTAATCACTCTTTCAGTAACACAATATATTCTCACTGCACTTTCAGACCGATGTCAAGAAATGGCAACTTGCTAATATCTCTTCTCAGGCTCTGTCCCAAAGCATTTCAAGTTCTCTCTATGATTTTCTTACAGTAGTGTCTTAAGAAAAGCTGAGGACTGAGATATTCCAACTAATTCACTTTTCAGCTTTGCCTCGTATTGCCAAACAATCTGCTTTGTCACAGGCAGGAATGATGCCATTTGATTTGAAAGTTCCATTGTTATAGCTCCATGTGCATGGCACAAAGAGGAATGAGAAGCAATTAAGGCTCAAGATGACAATAAACAAAGCCATTTAAGCCTGTAAAACTTTTTAAATGAGTACTGGGCAATAGCTGTTCAACAGCTCAACTCTGTGTTTTCCAGGGAGAGCACTTTGGATAGTTTATTTATTTATTTAATCTTAGCTATATTACTTGACTCAGACAATATGAGGTTATAGTTTATACTCCTTTACTGTGGCAGAATACTGAAATTGAGTCTTCAACAGATTCATGCTAAAACTCAGAGAAAAATGTAAATTTTTTAAAAGGTTATCAAAATAATGCAATGTTTGCCCAATATAAATTCAGAAGTTCACCTCTCCAACAATTTATATTCACACTGTGCATGGGAAGGTTCAAACATTTTGCTATACTAAGTATTTTCAGCAGGCACATGATGTGATCTGGTGATGTTCAACTAGAGCAGAGTGATGCTGGCACGTGAAAATGAGTGTGGGATTGTGTGACGACATGGTTATAAAATGAAGACTGGTATATAAAAAGTATCCACATAAGTAAACTGAACCACATCTGTAACTGCTGAGAAGGCAGAATACACAGTGCCAGTGAGAGAGAAAAAGGCTGTGAGAAGGGGGGTGTTCAGTGCATGAGGAACAAAGAGTGGCAAGAGTGAAGAAGAGTGAAGAGTGAAGACTGTGGATGGATGGCTTTTGGTAGGGCAGCCATGGCAGAGAGTCAGCAATCTTTGACACAGGAATTGTATTGGTCCTTTTCTTTGATATGATGAAGAATTTTGGTCCAGGGGTGGAGGCATGAGGAGGGTTTGGAACTAAAACCCTATAAAACCAGCTGTGGTCTATGCCCAGAAAGGAAAGGTTGACTTTTAAACAGATTTGCTGAAAGAATAATAAAATATGCATACATTTTTAAAATGTTAGTTGGACTCTAGAAACCAATGTAAAACAGCTGCAGGATGGCTCAGACCAGTATAATTAGCTACTCTGTACATTTTTTTTCATAATAGCAACTTCACCCTTATTGCAATAGAGAGCTGCATAAAAGTAACTGAGTAGGAAATTATCTCCACAGTGTAAAAGACTTCACTGTTGTGACAACTGATGTACATTAGAAACTTTCTGGTTATATAACTGTGGCGTCAGAGTAGAAAATATTCTATTCTGTATCACTCCTAAATTCCCCATTACAGCTGTTGTAATAGCCCAGTCATATTATTTTTTGAGATCACAGACAAAACTGAATGTTATCTCAGTTATTGCTTCTTACTTAATGCTTTTTTTCATTATGTGGTTGACCACACTAAAACAAGGATGATTTTTGAGCAAAGATAATCCTTCAACCAAGGAGCTTTAAAGAGACACATACTTGCAGACACATAGTTAAATATCAACTTTTTTAGAGTTAACATTATGAACTCAGCTCCTCCACATAACACCAACTCTGTGGCTACAGCTTGTGTTTCACTGCACACTAGTATAAGGTATTAGGTATTACCCTCTTTTATTCTGACGTTAAAAGAGATGCTACAGAATGTCTCAATTCCTAAGAGAAGTTATGCTGCTCTATTTTGTCCATCATTCCTGGGGCTTTTTCATAGCCAAATTAGGTTCTGTGCTACCCATATTCTCACTCTGCTATTTCAAAATCACTTCACACCTAAAGCGTTCTTTATAAATAGCTTTAAGGAACAAGGAGAATTTTATAGAGAGGTGCAAAAGCACAGGAGGAAATAACTGTTGATGACATACCAAACCACAGGTTTGAACACACAGCCTCACTCACCATGTGCAGCCCACCTCCTAGAAAAGGCCTGCATGGGCCTGGCATTGAGTGAGGGCTGGTGGGGGACCATGTACTGGATTCCTTTATTTCTTTCCTTCCTTTCTGTCATCTAAATATATTTTCCTGATTTATGCCCACTGAATGAGGACTATGGCAGGAGCTGCCAATGTGAACCTGCATGTGTTGCTCCACCAAGTTCATGTCAGACTTTTCGTCATGTTAGCCTGCACCAGTCCGTGTCTGTCCTGGGAAGCCACAAGATTTAACATGATCCTGGATTAGGTTGTGTTACCAACAAGTGATCTGAACCTTTGCCAGGCTGCCCTCTTCACCTGTGCTACCTGTGTGTATTGTAGAGTAGGGAACAGTTCCCCATAGCTCTGACCCATGGCTCATTGTAGCTCTTTATAGGTGATGTCTGGGTGACAAGAGATTGATCACTGATAGGTTGCACTGTTCTTTGACCATCCATCTGCTGAATTCTTCTTGATATTCAGTTTAAAAACTGAAGAGCTCTGAGCCAGAACAGCACTTTGAAGAGCCACCTCTGGGATATCTATTCAACCATTACGGCAGAAAATCTGATTCCTAAGGCAGTCTCCAATGTGTAGGCACCCCTTTACAGGATCTTGATGACAGAGACAATATACGCATGAATGCTATCTGATTTTTATTTCACTTTAAAAGGGGTTTCAAAGGACCCCTTGCTAAGATCCCAAGGGGTCCCAAAGGATCCCTTTGCAACCCCCCATGTTAATCTGTTTCTTTATCCAAGGGAATATAGTATATTCATATTAGTGTGAACTAAAATGAAAAAGGAAGATGTGTCAAATACTCCCAAGCTTCTTCAGGCATTTTTCAATCTTATTTTTTTTATCCACCTCTGCCTTTTCAAGTGAAAAAAAATTTGTCATTATCTTTTTTCTGCAATATAAATGAAGTAAGGCATTGTCTTCTCAGTTCTGCTCTTCCTGCCAGCTGAAAGGATGGATTGTTAATTCAAATTTTCTTTAAAAGATCTAGCAGACATTTTAAAAACCTTCCTATATTTTGATTCTACATATACTGTTTGAGGTCGCAGTTTTGCTGACCCTGTGGCTGCTGTTAGATCACCAGTTTTTTACAGTCATGTCAAGCCACATCATGCCAACTGCATGAAGAGTTCCCAGGCTCATGATAGACAAGTCAGCAACATCAGACATGGTAGTGAAAAGTAAAATCAAAATCAGAACCCTATCTTGTGTGAGAGGAATTAATCCGTCACACTGCCCAGCCTGAAACAAGGGAGGGGGAAGAACCCTGTGCTGAAAGTCCAGAGAACAGTAATAGGAATGGAAAAAATGTGGAGAAAAATTCCTCTTGAAGAAATCTGTGAAGCATTGGGATTGTTTAGATGCAAGAAAACTCAGAAGGGGGCACTGCAGCAGGGTTGTAGCACAAGCATTGTCTAGGTAAGGTGTGAAGGATATTTAAATCACTTTCTGATGGTAAACATAGTGAAGCTCTTCATGCCTTGACCTGCAAGACTGGGAAACAGCCATCATAAATCTCACCTTTCAACAGGGAATTAATGGGATTATGAAAAAATCCTTAAAACCACTACTTTCTTTAGGCTAGTAATTTACCCACTTTATGGCTCTTGACATATTTACTGTTTTCTCCAATCATGGAATAGTTAAATTTGGGAAGATTTTCAGACCATCTAGTCCAACTATCAGCCTAATGCCATGTTCACCATTAAATCATGTCCTCAAGTGCCATGCCCACACGTTTTTTTTAAACTTCCAAGGATGGTCATTGCACCACCTCCCTGGGCAGCCTGTTCCAATGTTTGGCCATCCTTTCCATGAAAAAAAATTCCTAATATCCAATCTAAACCATCCCTGGTGCAAATTGAGGCCATTTCCTCTCGACCTGAATATTGAATTAATATTTTTTCTTGCAATGTAGGTACACTAGCTTTCTCACTTTCATCTGCTAAACCTGCTTTTTTATATAAAAGAAAGGATAGCTGCTGGGTGAATACATCTCATCTTACCTTGAAGAGCTATGCAACTGAACACAGGGTAAGGCAAAGGGCAGCTCTGTAGCAGCAAACAACCCTGGCCTCCTCAATGGTATTACTAAAGGCATTTCTTGCAAGATAAAGAGCATCATCAGCAGTTCCTAGGTAACAAAGAGGAAAGGATTTGTCCCCCACCAGGAGGTGTGTGATTATTGAATTGTTCTGAGCAGATACCAATAAGTCAAGCCCTGAGGCTGCAGCATATGCTATTCAACCATTAACCAGTTTTCTTCCTGTCTGGCCAATTCTGCCTGCAGACCTCCAAACCCTTCCACCTAAAATCCTAATGTCTCATTTACCAAATTTATCTGAAAGATGAGCTAGAGAGGAGACACCTGTCAGCTCAAGGCAGGCTGGCTGGGAAGCTGCCTGTCCTTAGAGAGGCTATGAACAATGATGGAGATAAACTTGGAGGGGTAAAATCTTCAGATGTGACAAATAATCCTGAGTGAGGCAGGTTTTGTTGGCTCTTAACCAACACAGTGTTGGGAGTGCTGTGATAGAGATGTCCTGAGCCAGGCGCCTGAAAACGCAGCCATGTCACCTGGATTACAGTCAGAGCTCCAAAGGCAGGGCACCAGCTGTCTCTCTTTGCAGGCACTCTCATTGTCAGCATCACTGAGGCAGAGACAGAGGCAGTCACAAGGTGGGAGATGGAGGCCAGCTGCCTTTAGCCCTGAGGTGGGATACTTTTCATTTAGGACTGTCTGTTGCTGCCATGATGAACTGCAGTCCTCCTCTTGTCTTAGCATTTGCTGGGTAAGGTTCATCTGCCCTGATGCTAATGCAAGAGTAAATTGAGGTCTTCAGGGCACAGTTTCTCATATTTATCAGAAGACTCAGAGCTGTTTAGCAAGTGACTTTTAAAAAATGCATTAAACAGAGACTTTGTCCTTTATATTCCTCTGACACCTCCATCTGAGTGCAGCACAGTTGAGAATCACTCTGTACCCTGAAACACCACACAACAAGGTATCACCTTGTGCTGACACTCCTAAACACTGCTGCCATGTCCTGCTGGCTTGCTGGCAGTGCATGCTTGTGACAGCTTCCAAAACCCCCTTCACAGAGTCAGGATCCAGCAATTCACTGATGCCTCTGCTGACACCTCTCAGGGTATCATGCCCAGGTACCTGCTCCTGTGCAATCCCACGCAGATCTAGGCAAGCACATGACTGAGGGATGAGATGCTGCCAGTGTGTTATGCCTTAACAGATTTATTTTCTTTTTTTTTTTTTTTTTTTTTCTTGTGAGGCTTAGGAAGCTTAAACACCTTCTGTTTCATTTTTACAGCATGCAGTTCATCCAGTTTGGCACATGCACACAGATCTGGCTACCCTGAACAGTTTCTGTAGGTTATTTGTGCTTCACTCTAAGGGGGTTTTGTAGTCTCTGCTCAGCTTTTTTTTCCCTTACAGTTTCCTGTTCCACAAGTCCAACTTTCTCTCAGCAACTCAATCTCTTCCTTTGCTTTTATTTACTCTAAAGTGAAGGCTGCACAGGGTGCTCCTGTTCAGGTTAGGAAGTGTCACTTCCCAGATAGTCTGTGTGTACTTACTGTGTACAGTAAATCCTCTCCATTCATGCTACAGCTGCATTCTACACGATGCTGTTGTTTTTCTAGGCTTTCTGGGGAAAACATGCAGTTCTTGTGAATTATGGTTGGCTCCTTTAAAAAACAAAACAATTTCCCAAAATTTCCTTTATAATGCTTTGCACTCTCTCTCCAGTGAAAAGAATTAGGTCATTTTTACTCTGCCTCCTTTCTGAGAAATACAAGCATGAAAATACAAATTATCTAATAATGGGTGGGTTACTTTTCTTTACTAAGGTAATAGGAAGGTCTCTCTCCAGATACTAAAATTAAAACTATAGGAATTTAGATTTCATGTTTTTATTATATTCAGCTAATATTCACCATCAGTTCTAAAACTATATAGGGGGACAGTTATATCCACACACAGAGCTGTGTGTTAAGTAACAGGGAGGAGAACACAGCAAACTACAATCTTTTTCTGCCATAAGTCCCATGAACAGTTGAGGGGGACGTTTATGCTTATTAAAACCATGTTATAAAGATGAGGTGATGCCTCCTATTCTGTGTTCTGATCAGCATTCCCAACACACTTAACCAGTGACTGACAGATTTTAACAGGAGATAGCAGAGATAGAACTTCCTGCCACCTGAAATTCAGACATTTTTGATAATTATTTCCTTCCCCAAAATTAGAGCCTTAAAAGAATGACCTTGGAACTTTTGACCTACAATGACACAAGCTCTCACCAGGGAGGCAAAACATGCTGCAGCATCCTTAAGGAGAGCAGGAACTACTTCCCACTGTGGAAAGATCGAACGTGTCACATTCAACTTGCCTTTCTTTCCCTCCTGATTACTCAGAGAACCAGCCCAGCCTTAATGTTTCTCACATGTCCCATCTCCACTCCTTGTGGGTACCCACAGACCCTGCTTGAGCCCTGTTGTTGGCAAGCCCTGCCAGAGCCAGGCAGCTCTTGGCACAGTGGCACCGCCTTGGCACAGCACTAGCACATGCCACAGCAAGCAGCTTCCTACATGCTGCCTTCACCCCCCTCCACTTCTCTCCTCCTTTCTTTCAATTCTTCATAAAAATACCTTCAGGCCCCTCAGCCCCTTAACAATCACTTGACAAAGAGAGAGGTGACGGGGTTTAGAGTGAAAACTGGCAAAATGTAATTAAGCAGCTGTGATGTCTGCTTTCTATATTCCCACAGCTGCATTATGCATCCTTGCTCTTCTCCCTCTGTCCCTCTGCTGCCCTGTAATCTGCCATGATCTATTAGAGTGAAAATTGTAGTCAATGTTCCTCAGCAAGGCAGAGCCTGTCGACTTTGCACTTAAGTATTGCTGAAGCCACCCAGATGTGCCCATGAACACAAAGTGTGTGACCCTCTTGGGCATCCCACACACAGCAGAGGTGGAGCCTCCTGCCCTACTGCAGAGCAGCACACCTGTAGCTGGCTGTGTAAGGAATATTATATCATAGTTATTTGGGGTTTTTTAACATCACATATTTTAGCTCCTTTCTTCATGTGCTACCAGGCATTCTTCTGTTTCTTATTTTGGTAATACATTGTGTTTGTTGTTCTCATTTGGTTCATTTTCTTTAGCTGTCTCTGCTTCTAATAGTAACTTGCTATTTTTAACATTAGAAACATTTTTCATACAGTCAAACTGATTCCTTCACATAATCTCCAATCATATTTTCCACTTTATTATAATGGTTCAACAGAGCTAATCAATAATTACATCAAATATCAATTATGTCCATAATGTGTAGTTCCAACTATGCTCTTTGAACTGTGCAGGGTCTATCAGATATTTCTCACCATAAAATTACAACATTGCAGTGTAAAAAGTACTACTCTACACCACCACATCAGATTATAATGCAGAAGTAATACATTGAAAAAACCTCTAAGAAGACTGTTACCGTTCTTTTCTGCCACAAGACACACCAGGATTTTTTTTTTACTTCTTAATTAATTTTTCATCAAAACATTAAAGAATCCAAGCACTTAGCAGCATTTATATGTTACTCTTTCATCAGTTATCTTAAAAAAAAAAAGCTTACATTAAACTGTACATATGAAACTTCAAACATCTAAAATATTCCCCACAGGTATTTTCAATTTCAATGGAGGTAAACAAGTGATAAATGGAAAAATAGAAATAAAAATTAAAAAACGAAACAAAAAAACAAACAAACAAACAAAAAAAAAAAACCCACCCTTCTCCACATTCTAGTCTTCCTTTTGAGAAAATGGATGAAACTGCTCAGGATCCAGGGCAGGAATGCTCAAGTTCAGAAAGGAAAGATTTAGATTTGGGGCTTCCCTCTTGCATTTATTCTTTTCAAGGCTCAGTGCCTTGAAATTAGCATATTGCCAAAGGATGGTTTTCTCCTTGTGTAAGACTGGTGATTTTCACCATAGAAATGATATAAAATTTCTTTTTTTCTGAGCACAGTCACAGTAGTATCAGTTGAGTTTAAAAATTGGCAAAATGTGTCTAATCTCAGATTATTTTAGTCCTTTCAACTGTGAATACAATGGGAATGGAGATGGTACAAGACTCACTAATTCACATGAATTTGCTTTCTGAGCAGCTGTAGGCAGCTGAAAGCAGGAGGTCACACATATTCCTCCCAAATATTTTATTTACTTCAATCCTGTTTTGCACAGTAACTCCTTTCTTTCACCTCAGACATTTCTGGCTTTACTCTGTGAGTAAATGCCTTGTTCAGGTGGGGTTAATAATGGGGTTAATCTGTCCTTTCCAAACCCATTTGGCAGCTAGTGTTACTGACACTCCTTTAGCTTCTACCACAGGTTTTGTGTCTTTCGTCTCTCCCAAAAGATGACTCTTTAGGGGAAAGATGTCATATGGCCAGAGCATGAGTGGGAAACTGCCAGTGCCAACCCATCCATTCCCAAATCTTGCATTTCCTCCCTCCCCTCCTAAGACTGTAGTTGCCTTTCATATGACCTGCAGGTGCTTCTTGCATCCCAATACCTCAGATCACCACACTGGACATCAGGGGCTCTCTGAGAGTTTTGTTCAGAAACTTGTGGAGTTGTGGAATTATGGAGTTACAGAATCACAGAACAATTAAGGTTGGAAAAGACCTCCATGATTATCAAGTCAGCCTTTGACCAAAACCCTAGAATCTTCTGAAGCTGTTTCTGTCAAGACCTGAGGCAGCCCAAGGCACAGCAGGTTGCCTGCTGCCTGGTTTCCTGCTTGTGTTAAAGTGTGTTCTGACTGCACAGAGACAAATCCAGCAACACAGCATCCAGACTGAGGAGAGATTTGAGGGCTGAAGGATCAGATTATGAGGGACACACCCCTAGGAAATACAGCAGGGAGGAGGTGGAAGCATGCCTGTAGGTGCTGCACAGGCAAGGCAGTCCCCTGCACTCTAGAGCCTGGAGTTATCATATTTGAGATAAGAGCACAGAAGTGAACAACAAATGATCAAAGAACACTTGTTGCTCATAACTGACCCTCTGTTTTGGGAAGTCATGAGTATGGCTGTAGCTTTAAAATCTAAGTCTAAAAAAAAAAATAATTACACTTTGTCTTCTTAAAACCAGAGATCAAGCATGTAATATCTTTTTATAATGTTATATGAATTCTAGAGCTGATGTCCCTACAGGTCTGTAACATATGTAACCCCTATCATTACAATCCCAGCCAACTCTGTCCCCTGCATTGTACTTCGAAGAATAAAAGCTGGCTAATGACTTCCCATATCTCTTTCTGCAGCAAGAGTCTCTGAAGCAGGCTGCTGGAAATTATAAAATCAAGCAGCTGCCTACTAAATGCCAACAGCTGCAGAAGTGTCCTGCTGAGCCATGGGTAGAATGTGCAACTTGCTTTATGTAGAGTTGCTTGGGAAGGAGATTTGTTAGACAGACAGGCACAAACAGAAAAGGGAAACATTTTCCTTCCTGCTGCAGTTTTTAAAACCCCTCTCCCCCATCCTTTCATGGCTCAATTTGCTTTTTCATATTAATCAACAGCAGAAATCCATATGATAATACCAGACATAAAATCTAGAGACAATTTCTTGAGTCCTCCCTTGTCTGGGCAATCCCTCCCTGTCCTCAAAAGAAGAAATATATAGGAGTTTCATATCTTGAAGCTTGCATGCATGCAGTCTTTCAGTGATAGCTGAGACAAGGATTTGTGGAAGCCAGCAGACACAATTCACCCGTGGCTGGTGGTGCCTCTGCACAGGACATCCATGCAAAGCTCAGTGGCAGCTCAGGCTTCCCCAAAGCAGCAGCTCACATCTCAGTGAACATATCCCACCACTGAACATGTCCTACAATTGCTGAAGGGGAACATGAGAAACAGCACCTTTCTCAGGCCCTATCAAAAAGTAGGGTGCCCCCGGCCAAGGACATTATTGGTATCTGACTCTATTGATTCAGAATGCTGAACAAATTCTTTATTAAAACTATATTATATTACATTATACTATACTATATTAAAGAGATACTATACTATACTATACAAAAATAAATACTATACATACTAAAGAAATAAATACTATACATACTAAAGAAAACTCTTGACTGTCTCCTGACTGTCAGGACACAGCTTTGAGTGACTGGTTAATTAATATAAACAACCATTACTAGAATCTAATTACCAAATCTTTTCAGGTAAACAATCTTCCTAACACATTCTATATGTGCAGAAAAACAACAGGAGCAGAAAGTTAAGAATTTTTTTCTGTTTCTCTGAGGGTCCTTGCAGCAATTCCCAGGAAATATTCTTGGAAAGTTGTGCCTGCCTGCTCTCTATGAAGAGAGCTATAGCTACAAGTCTCCATTGCTTTATGATCTGTCAAAGAGATCTCTGACTAATAGCAACCACTGGAGAACTCCAAGACTCTGCTATTAGTCAGAGTGTAAGTCACAACTACTTACACAGATTCACATATTTTGAATATTTACAATTATCTGGGGATTTGAACCCTTGCTAATATTTTCCAATGTTCAGATTTTAAGTGATGTCAGATCTGTGGAAGGTAAGTTATATGAAATAGTCTTTAACTCAAGACAGGTTGTGAAACAAGCAAAATTCAAATTCAAAATAAGCAATTCAAGACAAAAAAGTATTATGAAGACACAGACATACAGAATCAAGTGACAATAAGTTACTAAACTTAGATCAGGTTTAAGGGAATGTCTTACCTTGACTAGTTCAGCTAACAAGATGACAGGCTCTTCACAATATTCCCAGCTGAGGATTTCTCACATGACTTGTAATTAGAGAAGGGATTCAGCATCTGAAAAACAAGAGTGGTTAAAATGCTGGTCAAAAACCTGGGTAGATCTTCTCTGTAGATCTTCTCTGTAGATCAGTCCTTACTTTTCATAAAGACCTGCTAAGTGGCTGCCAGGAGCCTTTCACAGAATCACAGAATCAAAGAATGGTTTGGGTGGGATGGGGACCTTGAAGGTCACCTAATTCCAATTTCCCTGCTGTGGGCAGGGACACCTTCAAATGGACCCAGTTGCTCAAAGCCCTACCCAGCCTCACCTTGAAGTCTTCCAGGCATGGGGCATTCACAACTTCCCTGGGCAGCCTGTTTCAGTGCCTTTCCACCCTTAGAGGATTTTTTCCCTCATATCTAATCTAAACCTAGTCTCTTTCCATTTAAACCCATTTCCCCTTCTCCTGTCACTATCTTTGATTGAAAATACTCTTGCTCCATCTTTCCACTAAGTTCCCTTCAGGTACTAGAAGGCCTCAATTAGGTCAGGCCAAAGCCTTCTCTCCGGTGCCAAAGGAGGCACTGCTACACAAAATTGACATGAAAATGTAGTAATTAAAATCAGAAAGGTGGGAGTGATTAACTTCCTGAATCTTCCATGTCACAACAAAATATAATTTCCTTCCATGTCAAAACAAAATTTGGTTCCTTCATTCTTTAGTTTTTCAGGTCTTGTCAGGTTTATCAGAAGGTCACTCTCTCTGTGCCCTGTAAGTGCTCCATACTGATTAATGGTGGGAGGGCTGGAAGCTGGTGTGGTGTCCAGAGCACCACTGCAGCTGCAGGTGAGCCCAGGCTGTGCTGAGCACACCAGACTACAGACACTGTGTTAAACCCAGATTGTTAGCAGAGGAAAACTCCCTGATTCCCAGACCACCCAAACAGATTTCATGCAGGAAGCACAGTATAAATCCAAAGCACAGCACACATCCACTGATCCAGACCTGGTGAGTGTTTTCCACAGTGTTCCACTCTTACCTGTCCACAGGGGAACAGAGATCCCTGGGTAGGGGAGAGATACAAAATACCAATGAGGGAGTAACAGCAAAATTTTTCCATCCTATTGAAGGTATCTATTCCCTCCTCAGTCTACCAGCCACTGCCCTTCACTCCAGAACAAGAAGATGCACCCAAGACAGCTTTGTCTGCCGTGTTCGTCCAAACCTCTTTTGAAGTGATGATTCTGCAATCCTGTACCCAACTATCCTGAACAAATAGACCTTTAAAGTGAATTTTATCCTTGACCTCGTGGGAAGGATTAGACATGATAGTCATATTTAGAAGGAAGAAGCCTAATAGGTTTATCCCTGTAATACAGATATCTCTGCTAATTTTTTATGTAGTTTCCCAAAGAGAGTGTATAGACATGAATTGAACAATCCCAGTGGTATAATCAGAAACAAAAAAGTAGAGGATTTGGCTTAAAACTCTCCCACAAAGGCTGATTCTTGAGGCCTTTGACAACCTCACTGCTCCCACTTGATCTCTTAATGTGGATGGTTCCTGGACCCTTGTTTCTGGCACACAGTGAAAATCCAGTTAAGGGAGTCTATTTAAGTGAAATTAGCACTAATTAATAAATTTAAAGATGAAATTCAGAGGATGAGTGTTTTAATAGATATCCATAAGACAACAAAAAACAGATGTGTTTTTCCTCAAAGCTTTCCCCCACTCAATATGTACCAACCTCTCTTTTATATACTCATGTATAAAAGGGCTTATATGTATATAAAGGGATTTTGGTGCACCACAGCATGACGAAATCATGTTACAATAATGTACATTCTGGGAACTCAAAGTTAATTAGGAATGACATTTACAACAGAGGCAACTTGGTTCTCCTTTAAGGAAATGGCAGAATGCGATTTGTTCTTCAACAGTTTTCTGTCTGTCTTCAGTGATATTACAACTAGTGGGAAACAGAGCCTTCTAAGCAATTTCCCACTTCTTTCAAATATTCCTGTCTAATAATACACATGATATCATCTAAAGATATTATACTCTATAGGTGCCTGGCTAGTGCTCATCTTCCTTGGTGCCTTATATGGTTTTTTTTTGTTGTTTTTTTTTTTTTTGATAATAGAGTGTTTTAAAAAATGTCTCAACATGCAAATAAGAAATCTGGCTACTGTGCCTGTCAAGGAATTTTCCAGTTAGGTGGCTGGAATACTTAATTAAAGAACACTGTACCAGACAGATTTTAGTCTTGCTCCAGCCAAAAGAGAGGAAATATTCTGGATTTATAGAAGTACAAATTTAATCAAACCCAGGTCCTACCTTCTATTCATACTCCATTTATTCTCGACAGTTGCACCACATCTGTACTAGGCTCTACCTACCACCATTTCAAGACTGTAAATTAACAAGTAGAAAGCAATTTGTGCTGCTAAGTTTATGTTCATTTTTAGTTCCAGAGTTTTATTGTAACCTAAGAAACAAAATCTACTGTGCTAAGGAGAATGGCAGGGAAGAAGCATTCACAGATAGTGCAACATCAGGCTGAATTATAGCATTTATCCAAGAGTGATGTCTGCGGACTTGTAACAGACAATAATACAAGTGTAACAAAAAGGAGACCATTAAAATGAGATCCTTCTCATCAAGTGCTGTTCTTCACAATCTCCTTTTCTGGCTGTCCTTTTCTGCCTTGTAAATGTCACATTTGTTAACTAGATGTAGAAGTCATATAACATTCATCTATGGAAGCAATAATGAAAATAATGACATTAGTTGATAATGTCCAGGTCATTTTATGGAATAAAAAGCTCAGGTAAAATGTAATGACTCAGGAAAGAATTTTATCTGGAGTCAGATATTCCGTATAATTCAGTGAATAAGTAGTTGGTATTTCTACCAGTTATCACCTGGGGTGCAGCAACACAGAGACTGTTCAGAACACTTGCCTTGCCCAGATGTTGCCATCCAAATTTCAGGATCCATTGTCCTCCATCTATGACTAAAAACCTTTCATAGTACTGCTATAATTTCATCCTGTAATTTCATCCTGGAAGTTTTCACAGTCAGGTGAATTGAATAAGTGCATGTAACCTCAGGGTGACTTTAAACCTTGATATGATGGTTTAAATGATTTTTCAACGTGGCAACTTCAAACTGAAATAATGCCCAATCCTGTCTCCAGCTCCAGCCCCTTAGTCACCAGTCTGATAGAATTTCTTCCTGAATCTGGAGACAAACCAGTAAGTATCTGCACCCAAGCTATAAAAATGAGAAGGTAAAATATACCTGACCAAGGTACATTGGACTTGTCTACTTCCAGAAAACACATTAAGAATCCCCAGCCAATTCTTCATGCTCTGGTCGGAGGCACAATGTGTATTTTCTGCTCTGGTTGGGATCATTAAGGCCATCTCTAGATTCTTTTTCTCCTGTTTCTTCCTCACAAATTCTGTGAAATCTAGTCTTTGTAGATTTCTCTCCAATTAGAGTATATACATAAAATGACATATAAATTATTGTTTTAAAGAAAGCAAAACCCTGAAATATCAGCCACTTCTTTTGTACAGTTGCTATGTGAATATCAAAACATCTTTCCCAAGTCCATTCCCCTGGCCAAGGCACCACATTCAATGATGTGACCATCTGATTGTTAAAACCCATCAGTGCTAAGCACAATTTATGATTTTAGTAAAGCCCTGACAAGTGGTTAAATGATATGGCAAAAGGTGAGAGAACCTGGATGGAAGAGAGGAACAAATAAAGAGAAGCTGTGTCTCCTGCAATCGTTGTGCCGCCCCAGTACATACCACAGCTCATGAATATGATTCTCTCTAAATTCCAGCTGTCACAGACCCATCAGTCTTTGTGCTGAATATGAATTTCTTGCTAAACCACTCACTCATCTCAACTCTGTGTAATGCTCATGTCACTAAGTGACTGCATAAAATGATTTCTTTAATACTTGTGAATTGTGCTACATGTGGAGAAGTATTCCCACAGAGATCTGAAATTTGCTACCTTAGCAACAAAATCATGTAAATTTAATGTCTGTGTTTACTTTCACTTATTTCTTCAGATGTTTTACAGGAATTAAAATATGCTGATATATTCCCAGTTCCTAAATCTGAGATTTGAAGTTATGCAAGAGTCAGGATATTTGATAATACTGTAAGCAGGTCACACTATTACCTCCTGCTCACCTGAGCAGAATCCTCTCAAGCTGAATTGACCACAGGCTGATATAATTCCCAGCCAGCCCAAATGGGACTTGGCCTTCACTGAGATTTATAGATTATTTCCTTTTCAGGAAAGGGCAGTTCTGTGCAGGATCAATTTGCCACAACCTGTACTGTTCAGCTGTCCACAAGTAATGCTAAAATGACACTTCCAACTGTGCTGTATTTCAGAACATCAAAAATTAATTGAATTTAAAATATATTACCATTTACATTTTTATTCTGGACTTATATTGAGAGTAAATGAAACATGTTAAGGGGTTAATATCTTCTACACCACCTGTGGGGTGTCTGGGAATTATTCTACACAACACCATAGCTCAGCCTACAGATTATCTAAGGGTTCCTTGTAGAGGAGAAATCCTCTTATAATATCAATCATTTAAGAGATATCTTAAATCAGAACCAACTGTGAATTTTAAGACAAGAATTAAACCAACATATTTTGTCAAAAATTATATGTTTCAAACAAATCAGCATGTTATAAGGAATATTAATATTTTCTTGGCAACTCTGGTCAAAGCAAACTATTCCTTTTGTATTCTGTGTTTTTCAGAAAGAATTTGATATATTATTTTCTAATGTAAAAATCAATACCCCAATAAGCATCTCTTATCACTGAGAGGATGTGAAACTGAAAGCAGCAGAAGCATGTTGTCACCTGCAGCCCCAATGAAGTCAAATATATCAGACATCACAGAATATTCTGACTTGAAAGGGACCCATAAGAATCATCAAGTCCAACTCCAAACACCACTCCACAAATGATAGAAATGAGGCAAACTGAACCACTAGCTTTGTTCTGTTGCCTTTTTGGAGCCTCAGCCTCACCTCTGCCCATGGTGCTATTTTCCTTGAGGTACCAGTGTGATCCCACCTAGCAGACATTCACATGGCATCACAACTCTGCTGGCCATCAGCAACTGATCAGTACACAACTGATATTGGGTGATTTTTTTTTTTTTTTTTTTTTTTTTTACTTCTGAGAGATGCTTCTTTATCTTCAGGGACAAGATTGTTTTATTGGTTTCAGGCAGCAATGAAAAGACAGAAGTGCTGTATTTTGATGTGTGCACAGGAATGAGAGAAATCCAGAGCACAGGGAAAAGCAACAACACTCCAGTGAGTGTCTCCAAGCCATTTAATTAAATTTTGCACTGGCCTGCAGTCACACAGTTCTGGGGATGACCTGAAGCATCTGAAGCAATGGAGCAGAATTTTCTACTTTGTTCATTTCTTTCCATTTTTAAGAGAGGACCAAAAGGGTCTCAGCATGGGCAAGCAAGAGGGATGTGGACTTTTGGCTTGAGCCAACTGGCACAGAAAGAAATGAGGCTCAGGCAGGAATCTCTATCAGTCTGTTAATGTCAGCTGAAAACAGCAAGCATCATGCTTCCTAACTCACTTAAACAGGGCAGGCAGGGGAAAAGGAAATATCACTGCTTAGCAACAGCATTTCAGTCCATTACAGACGGATTGTGCCACTCGGCAGGACCCTGATCCTTCCACCCCACGGCGGGCGAGGAGGCAAACACATCAAAAAGCAAATGCATGAACTCTAGTCAAGTTTCATGAGGCTGAATCCTAAAGCAATGCCTTAAATTTGTTCCTGGTCTCTTATTTTTTAAAGATGTAAGAGGGTGATTGGATTTTTGCTCATTGGTTTGTTGGGGTCTGTTTGGTCTGGGGAGAAAGTTTGCTTATGTTATTAACAACGAGGAGATATGAAGAAAAAATTAAGTAAAATTCTGCTCTCTAAAGCAGCTGGGGGCACAGCATGGATGTATACAGCTGGAGTTTCTTACTCCACCTTCCAGAAGGGAAAGCACCAGGATCAGAAGGAGCAGAGCAGACTTACAGCTGTTGCTTATTCCTCAGATTGTGAGCACAGGTTCCCTCCCTTTCCTGGGTGCACACACACAGTTCTCCCCTGTGCATCTACTGCCTCCAAAAACTGTCCCAGAAATCCATATTGTTCCTTTGATTAAGGGTGACAAAGTCAGCAAAACGCAGAGCAAAGTGGCAGCTCTGTTTCTGCTCCAACCAGAATGAGCAGCATCAGCAAGTTCTTAATGCCCCATTGACTTCTGCATGATGGCAATACAGATGGTACAGTGAAAAACCAGCAGTGAGAAGAGCTACATAAAACCTAGAATTTTAGGATCATTCTGCAGAGTTCCATCCTGTTGAAACACATCTGTTCAGCCACAGACACAAGCTGTGCTAGCTGCAGATTGATCTAAAATAGTCTGAAAAAGGGATGTTACAGCCTGCACTAGCACAAGTGGGGGGCTAAAACAAACAACACAAAATAGCAGTCAGGGTGTGACTTTGGACTAACTTTGACCCACATAAGAAGGAGTAAAGCAGAACAAATAGCCTAAACTGCCCAGTGAAGTGCAACAAGTCTAGCCACACACCACTAGCCTAGTCAGAGATTATATAGGGGTCTATCAAATTGATTTAATACCCATCTGTATTCTGCAACAAATTTCTCTATAAAAAAAGGAGTTTAAAAGAGTTGCTTCGCCTCACAAACATTTACTAATGAGCCATATCCTGCTGTTTATTTGTATGTTGAATTTCTTTTAAAAGTTCACAGATATTTAGCATGGAACTGTGGCATGTTTAGGGCTTATAAGTTATATTAGGAAAGGAACATAATGATGAATAGCTCTCCTTGCAGAAGGCAGAATATGAGAGTACAGATGCGTCTGGCAAACAGCAGCACCTACATGCTGCAGCTACTGGTGACTGCAAACAAATATTGCAGATCTCTGCATTTGCATACAGGGAGAAGCACACCTGCATCTCCATTCAACAGAGACCTTTGCAGTCCTGCCTTGTAACCCCTGTGCTGCCTGCAGAGATGGTCAGATCTGGGGATAATTCATGGGAATATCCAGATAATGCAACCAGACACAGTCCAGAGTTCAAACGCTTTAAAAGGCCGAAGGCAAGGGAAACCTTGAGTACATTCACTGCTGCAGCCCTGTTGCTCTGTTGGGATTTGTCTTAACTCTTTTTGGAGAAAAAAAGAATGCTGGAGAAGAAAATGAAAGGCTTAAATAAAACCGTACACAAAAAAGAAAAAAAAATCCTAGTAAACAAACAAAAAAATGAAATCTCTCATCTCCTATCATAGACTAAAAATCAGTTAAAAGTTATAAAAACAGTAAGAAAAAGGCACTGCTTCTCATCACAGGAGAAAGGTTTTGCTAGTAAATTAATCCTATCTAACGCATTTATTAATGATCAAGATAAAGGGAAAAAAATTGCATGGAAAATTTGCCCTCAGTTGAAAATAATTTAGCACAGTGAGGCCAAAATAGGGAATAGAAGGGCTCCTTCCTCAGCCCAAACAACAAATACAATGTACAGAAAGTGCCCAGTAATCTATACGGAGTAGAATGATGTAAAGTCCTAGGATTAATCCAAAGAGACTAAAATTGTCTCAAGAACAGCAAAGCATCCTTGTGAAAAATCAGTGAACTACATCAACAGGTACTGGGTGATGTGGGTACTATATACCTATATGCACACACCTATGGATAACTTACTCCTGTATTATGACTTTATTTAAGCCCTTCATACAGCTTCAGTCATAGTCATGTGTCCAGTTCTAACCACTTATTATTTTAAAAAAGTTTCAATGGAAGTGGTGTAAAATATATAAAAATGGTCCCTATAGATGACATTAAAAGGACACTTGTCACAGAGAAATGATAAACATTACAGACAATGAAAAGGTGAATCAGGTACTTCCAATTTTGAAAGCAGACACTAATGTCTCCTACTCACTTACTAAAAAGTAACTGAAAATGTAGTTAATATGGAGAATTGAAAGAAATTTTTTTTTTTAAATCAGACTAATCCTATGTGATCACTACCACAACTCAAAAAAAGCAGTTGGATTTATAGAACAAAGACAGCAATGGCCTAGTTAAGATTAGAAACAACAAACAAACAAAAGATTTAGATACACAGAGAAGTGCATCATTTAGGACTGGGGAAAAAACATTTTAAAATACGTATTTAATTAAAATTGGCCAGACAGGATTTCTAGTGCCTTCTCTAAAGAATCTGACTGCTTCAAGAATACAAGAGTGACAGGTTTCCCCTGGAGTGATGTCTGCTCTTTCTGCCTCTGCTTTTAAACTGAATAATTGGGAATTGACATAAAATTCTTTGACTTTAATGACAAAGAAAAATAGTGCATATTCTGCTGGATTTTCTTCGAGAATAATATAAGCAGTTAAGGTTTTGGGAAATCTTTTTCCTACCCGATTTTTATTCCCTGCTGTTTCCAGAACAATAATAAATATACTGATCCTGCACTGGACAATTCTCTGCCTCTAAAATTGTTCCCTGGCACAGAGCACTACAAAAGAAGGACAACACAGTTCCCTCACAGGCCCACATATTGCATAGGAAAAATGCATGTTTATTAGGATCTTTTCACAGTCATAATTTTCAAAGATACCAGGAGAATACAGATGTTGATTTATTGACTGTAATAACCTGCAGGATATTTCTTAGCACTATAATTTAACAGCCACCTGAATTTCCATTTCTAAAAATCTTAAGAACACCCTCTCATTTTCTAACAAAAAATGCAAGTGAAAATAAAGAGGGAAAATCACATAGGCAATTCCAGAAGAAAAAATTATATATATATATATATATATATATATATATACACACATGAAAATATATTGGGAAAAAATGCTATTAGTTGCTAGGTGACAACATTTTTACCTGTTCTGTCAGAGTATTTGCAAAATACTTACAGCCAAGAACATGAAAGTTTCAGCTTCTCACCAGTTCTATATCAGGTGAAAATATTAGAAAAGACATAAAATCATGCTTGAGAAGAAACCCAGTGTTGCAAGCACCAGCTAAATAAAATAGGACAACCTATTAAAGTTAGAAATGCAGATGGAAGATTATGAAATGAGATTAAATTCATGAACATCTCATGCATATTGTGGGAGAACAACCAAAAGGAAAGATAAAACTGCTCGATATTCCTCACGCTTGCAGGTGAGTTGCTCTGAATTTTCAGCATGAGGTGAGAACAGAAGATACAATTTTAGCATTCACACACAAGTTAAACCTCATGAAGTTGGATGCTAGCAGTTCTCCAGTGCAGCAGCACATAAAACACAGGGCAGACTTGTAGCAACTACATCACCTGAAACAAAAAAGCAGTTGGAAGGATTCTGGAAAAGAGCAGAGAAATGATGCCATGGATACCAAGATGGTTTTATGCAAACAATTAAAATCATTATATATACCTTGATTAAGGGATTACTGAAGCGAGAAACAGTGAAATGTCAATATATTAAAGCAGAGAGATGTACAGAAATCAAAATTTAATGACATTTTCTTCTTCCTGTGGATTTTCTTAACTCTGAAAACAGAGTTTTGACATGTAAAAATCAACTAAAATGCTCACATTCTTATTATTGTACATAAAAATTAATATATGAAATTAATATTAAAACATTTTTTGCTTTGATGAATTATGTACATTCACCTTAAAGTTATATTTGATCTAGTCATGCAGACCCAGAAAAAGGGGAACGGAAAAACAAGAAGAATCATTTTCATACAAAGTGAGATGTGCTGTGACAATTGCTCTCCAAAACTTAACCTCAGTTTGTGACACCAGTACCATTTTACTGCAAGCTGACAGTACAGAGAACAAAGGCAGTGCAATCCTCCATGCTGGAAGGGTCAAACATCCTGATGGCCCTGACCTGCACAGGGGTGCCAGCCTGAGCCTTGAACATTTGCTGGCAGCATTCCTGGCTCTTGTACCTGCTGGCAGAGGAGAAATCACCAGTGGAGAGGCCTCTCCCTGTAGCTTTCAAAATATGGATACTAAAAAGGATATATTGAATAATCACCCTTTTCAAGTAATTTAGCACCATTATGGTGGTGTATTACACCTCACAGTATGAGTTGTGTCCTTGGTGGCTACAGGAAAATAATTAGATTCTCTTGACTCTCCAAAGTGAGCACAAATGAGACAAACCATAAACCAGGAATTAAATCTGCTTTAAAACAGTACAGTACATTAGTGCCTGATTGCTTTCTTCATCACTTTTGTTCTCTACAGAGCATCTTTCTTAATCATTCCTTTACCCTATACATAACAACCCCCATATAATTATACTGCTTTAACATTATATTCTTTTGGATTAAGGAAGCACCTCCTCTGCTCTTAGTGGCAATTATTCTACTCTGTGAAAGAAGTTGGTTACTTTTACCCAGCAACAGAGCTGACGCCCATTGTGATATCTAAAATATTGCTTGATTAGTTAAATGGTGATAATTTTCAGAAATCACTATGTGATAATTATCTACCTATTTTGGTATCATGCTTTTAATGAATTTGCCTCCATATATGAGGTCTAAGAATTCCTTGTTAGGCTTTAAGCCTAAATCTTAACAAAATAATGGAAACTACACCAAATTTCCTTGCTTAACACAAAACTCAGTTCTGTTTATCTTCACTGTCACTTGCCACCTCTGAAAGTGGCTCCCCAGTACTTGTTTCTTTCACCATATTTGAATGCAGTTTTTAACTCTGTAACTCTCAATGCTCACCAAATTTTACCTGTCTGTAGCTACATGGTGGAGTTTGATGGTCCTGCCACGGTTGCAAGTAAACACACTTGCATTATTTCACATTCTCGAAACAATTAGAAAGTGCCAATAAAAATAAATTCCTATGGCAGCATCAGCAAGGAAATGTATGAATAAATAGGTGATGCCTCAGCTCCTCCTCTCTTTGGAGATTATTAGTGTTGAAAAACCAGGAATGCTATAAAGTCTGTGTGCAGAATATTAAGTGGTGGAGGCTGCATTGCTACTGACTGCAGTACTCTGCAGTTGGAGATCCTGCTCTCTCTGAGGAGGTTTATAGACAACAAACAAACAAACAAACAAACAAACAAACAAAACATACTTGCAAAAAGTGTGCATTTACCATTTACAGGAAAAATTACCAAAACTGAAAGAAGTTTGACAAACCATGAAGCCAAGTCGCCTGTGGCTCACAAAAACTCAGTGTGCTCCATTCTGAAGCAGGATGTCTTTGATCTTTCATGTAAATATCACTGAATCAGAATATCCCATCCCACTCTAAGATTTGACTGCCAGGGATTTACAGCTGGTGATAATTCATGGGTGTATAGGATTGGTCCAGACCAAAGCCAGCAGAGTAAGTGCCATTTCTGCAAGGGAACAAGTATTCAAATCAGCCTTTGGGCTCCTATTAATGGAAATACTTCTTCTTTGATGAGGAATATTGATATAACTGCAATGGGTCTTTTAATTAATTAGTGGGTCATTAATCTGCTGATGTCTAGAGATTATGAAATCTTCGTATTCAAAGGACTGAGAAGTTATTTCAAAAAACTTTAAATGCTGAGCTGAGCTAATGTATTCAATGATGAGTTGAAACCCAATGTGAGAACAGGCAGAGCTGTAATAGGAGCTATTTGTTCCAACATCTGTGTTGCTGTTCCAAGACTTCATAGTAAACAAATAAGCACAGTAAAATCTCTTCATGTCTAAGCAATTATTTCAGCTTTTTTTTTTTCTTAACTAAGCACTAAGTGCATCTGGCTGATTCTGACAAACTAATCTTCAAGTATAAAAAATCATAAATTAAACAGAAAATATTTTCATTATTTGCAAAACAAATGTAGAGAATATCAGCAAAACTCAAAGTGACAGAATTGCCTTTGGGTTTAACTTCTTAAAGAAATAAAATTACAGAATTGCTTTTTTCTTCTTAGGTGCTATTTATCTAGATGTTTATCCTTAAATACCTCTTCAATATATTTCCATGCAAAGAAATTATGATGCCACTTATAACATGTATTTTTAAATTAACATGAATAGGAATTTCAGGTTTATTATTCTCCCATGTGGAACTTCATATGAGATATTCTACTTCATCTCTCAGGAAATCCCCACACTTTCTTCATCTTTTTCATGTTTTAACAATTTTTTCTCTCTGGCCTTGAAGACAGCAATTTTGATACCCTCTGGGCAAAGCAGTGTTGCATATAATCCACTCTCATGCCTCATCTTAGCCCATTAGCTGCGCTGTCCCACTCTTGACCAGAAAATAATATTCACAATTGTTGTCCTGCACCTAAAAACATTCCTGGGTAAAAGTTTACCTTTTCCAAAGCAAAGTATTCAAAGTGACTGCAACAATCACAGTGTTTGTTCCTGACCTGAAGCTGATTTCTTCCGTCTGAACCAATCCACCACTGCCCCCACCCTGGTGGAGCATTCAGGTCCCATTGTCACTGTTCTGGCTATGCCCTTCTAACCCATCCCCTGGCTTGGAGCAGCACAGCATCCTCAGCTTTAATCTGAAGGAGGTACCTGGACCCCAGAAACACCACTTGCTTCAGTTTTACAGGGTACTAAAGCACACAGCCATCTCCAGAACAGGCACTGAGCTGAGATCAGAGAGGGCATCTGACCCCATCTCCTGCTACCTGAGTCTCCTTCCCAATGAAACTGGAGTCCCTGAGCAAGCAGGAAGCAACAGCAAGGATCTCCTCTGGGTTCCTGGGTGAGCAGGAGGCCAAATCACTCAAAAATGTTAATTGAAACTGTCTCATAGCTTTTTTTCCAAATCACAGGATAAACAGAACAAATCTCTTGCCCAGTTACAGGTTTCTGACAGGAACCAACAGCAGAGGCTTAGAGAAAACAAGAAAGGAACACAGAATAGCACTGTGAAGTTTTCCCCACTGCATACTCCCACCTTCTGGCAAAACACAACTCAGAGACTTCCTAAACCAAAGTTTGTATCTGAATCCTTATTTTTAATGATTTGGGTTTTTTCATGAATGTATCTTCAGGCTTTTCTTGGCTTTAAAGGTCCAGATCATGTGGTAGCAATGTGGTGCTTCTGCTGAGTAACAACTTTCTTTCTTGTATGTCTTCTAAACCATGTGTGATCATTTCAATTGCTGCCCTGCAGGTCTCATCCTGTGAGAAATAACAAACAGCTGTTCCTCACTCACTTTCTGTATGGTTTTATATATTTCTTTCTGTTCAACCTCCTTTTAGCAACTGTTTGGTGTTTTTTATCATTTTCAACCTTCTTTAGATAAAACCAAAGATACACAAAACTTGAATATACAGTGAATTTGGAGTGACATAATGATATTTTCTGATTTTTCCACTGAAGTCCTCCCACTAATTGTTTAATATACCATCTGCGTTTTTGACCATGCTGAACATTGAGTTGACATTTTTTAACTACCCACAAAAATGCCAAGATCTATTTCCTGAATGGTAATAAGTAATTTACAGAACAATTTTCTTTGGTTTAGTTAGGTTTGTTTCCCTCTATTCTTCCCCTTTCTCCTTTGCACAAATCAACAGTGAATTTCATCTGAAAGTGTATTACAGATCTTTCAGCCTCATTAGATTCTCTTGCACCTTCTCACAGCCAATTTTTGTGTTTACAAACCAAAATAATTTCATACTGACCATAGACACCTCCTTTGCTCTCATTGCTTTGCCAGATTCTTGGTGAATTTTTATCCTAGCTTAAATATTCTAAATAAGCTTTAAAATTATTTCTTTGTAATTATGAGCTTTCCTCCACCTATATCAGCATGGGGAACATCAGAAATATAGTAAATAAAAAGGAAGATTTGGAAGGAAAAAAAGTGAACAGAGCTCTTGTGTCTGAGACTGCTTTGGTCCAAGGTTATACTTAAGACTATTTGCAAATCAAATGTACCTGGTTTCTCTTCCCTCTTTGCAACTGGTGATCCCAAGTATATTTAGCTAAAGATATCTATGTATCTATTGGTGGGAACTGAAAGAAAAAGTGTATGTGGTTATAGAAAATTCACTGGCACCACAGTGTCAGCTCCATCCCAAATAAAATCTGAGACTAAAGAGAAGGGGAGAGAATCAGTGCAATTGCTGAAGACAATCCTAGGCATTCCTGGCCCAATGACTCCTTTTGTTATCTAGTAGAAATGGTTTTTATCAGATATAAAAGTAAGTTTTTAATTAAGGTCAGAAAACAATTTCACTCTTTTATTTATAGCTCCTGGTGTATCGTTTAGCATGCAACAACACTCCTGTGGAAGTAAAGGATTTTTTCCTTGTTTTCTCTAGCACCTTACTTATTTTGCTGCCTGAACTTAATTTTGTCTGTGCATCCATTCTATAAAGTACACCTTATTTAAATGATGATAAATTCCCTTGCTCCTTTGTATACCCACTTCTTTTAATACAGAATATATAAATGCTTCAACAAAAGAAACAATGATCACTGGGAGGTCTCATTTTTTTCTTAGCCCTTCAAAACAACATTCCTTTTGTGTGTGTTTTCTCCTTGCAGTTATTTCTGTAGCATTGAAAACCATAATCTGTGAGCATTTCATGAGCCATAATGAGTTCTCGTAGTATCATCCTGGGAGATGCTGTAGAGTTCAGATTGCCTCAGCAGCCAATCCCTTTCAAGCTCCTTCCAAAATGAACAAGACAGTGAAAAATAAGGTAATTAGATAACAGTGGTTCAGTATTATGTGGCATGCTGTAAAAGAAAAGGAGAGAAAACCTATAATATTCAGCTCTTTGGTGTTCTGCAGTGAAGTGCAAAATATTTGCAATGCATAAGGCTGGTACTATCTCAATACACACCTCTACAAACTCTTCAGTTTTTACAAGTCAGAGCAGATATTCACATTAACACCCATTAATTTAATCCACTGAAGGCCATAAAAATTCAGAGGATGCTGGACCATTCCTAACCTAAGCATTTACAGAAACCTTGTAATTGAGAAGTACTTACATTTCACTGAAAAGCTCTATCATGCCAGAGAAGCTTTCAACTGCTGACACATCAGAGTTATTTGGAATATTCATTTTATGGTTAAAAATGAGTTTGACTTAAGGTAAGGGAAAATGCTTGGCTCCAGCATGAGTTTACAGGTGATCTATATAAACTTGAGAGCAAGTCACTACAAATAACATCTCACCCACATGGCCTATTTCTGATTAACTCTTTCCTTATCTGTTTGGATACATTTGTCAGTAAAGATACCAAGTGAAGTATCTCTATTTATGACTGCAAGTCTAACAGTATAGATTATACAAGTTTTCCAGTGTTTCAGTGGCTATTCCCTGCTTAAAAATGAAGAAAACAGAGTGTCATATTTTCTCTTTTTTTTCTGCCTTTTAAATCATATTCCCTGCCTACTTTTGGTACTTTCTCCCCTCTTACAAAAGTTTTAAATCATACAGTTACAAGCTATAGATCTCATTCAGGGCTCAAGCAAATATTTGTGTGTATATAAGACACACATAAACAGCTCATCCAAAACAAATCTCTTTTTGTATTACCAGTGAAGGCCCCAGTTTTGTTAATGCAAATAATAGTGCAGTGTCAGTGCAGGGATCATGGTGCAATTAACCATAAATATTGTATTTGCAGGGTCCTAGGATGAAGGAAGGAATGATGAATCTCACTCCATATTCTCAGAAGGCTAATTTATTATTTGTAATACTATATTATATTAAAGAATACTATACTAAACTATACTAAAGAATACAGAAAGGATACTTACAGAAGGCTAAAAAGATAATAACAAAAACTCATGACTCTTTCCAGAGTCCCGACACAGCTTGGCACTGGTTGGCCATTGAGACAAAAGAAGTCACAGCAGAAATCCAATGAAACAACCACCTGTTGGTAAGCAATTTCCAACCACATTCCAAAGGAGCAAAACCCAGGAGAAGCAAATGAGATAATATTGTTTTCCTTTTTCACTGAGGCTACTCAGCTTCCCAGGAGAAACATCCTGAGCAAAGGTATTTTTCAAAAAATATGAATGTGAAATGTAAAAGATGCAGAAAAGGCCTGCTCCAAACCTTGAGTCCACCTGAGCAGTAATCTAGGTCAGATGCAGTACTACAATCAGATCTGTGTTCCTTTTTCTGGGTTAGTCTTTCCCTGTGCTGGCTGTTTCTACCCACGTGCAAGTCCCTTAACTCTCCCCTTAGTCACTGCTTACAGGAGTGTTTGCTGCTTCTCTGAGCTCCCCTTCTGAGAGTATTTGTCAAGTAAGAGATCTCCCCTGCTCCAGTCACACAGGAACCTTCTGGCTGAGTGTGAGAAGTAAAGCCTTGCTGCTCACAGATGGCAGGAGAGAAAAGATGCACATCCCCTCCTGCCCTGCCTCTGCAGCGACTCCGGGAGTCCCCGGAACCCTCGGCTGGAGATTGCCTTAGCAACCACATGTTAGGGGAGACAACCTCCATCTGTTTGGCCTTCCTGTAAATATAACTGAGATCTTGTGGAGTCTATCAGTTGAAGCAAAATGGGAATTCTTTCCCCGTACTTATTTTCAAAGTATTTTCTCTTTGTCTAACAGCACAAGACTTCACATTCAGACAGGACATTAGATGGTTATCAGCCCATGAAAGACAGGCTGGAAAGGTGTCACTTTGTAGGTGTCACCCCAAAAAAGACCAAAGCAGAACAGGCTGTTTCCCTGCTGAACAAGCTGCAGGAAAGGAGAATTGCCTTTGATATGAGCAAGGAAAGAGACAGGTCAGCCATCCAGGTGTGTGTCTGCATACACATGTACAGTTTCACAGCAAACAAAAGGGTGGGATTTTGGTAACACCTGTAAAAGGGCCAATTAATTTTCTCCAGTTCCTTTCCTCCAATTCCTTTCTTTTAAAAGCCAAAGATGTCTGTCTTGTGAGGACTGCTTATCTTTGCTACTGAGGCAGGCTGTGAGTATGCTCACCAGGACTTCTGGTGTGGTTTGAAAAGTACAACACTGCTTTTCTTGAATATTGAGGAGAAGACAAAAGATAAATATTAATTCAGAAAGGAAACAGCTGATGGCTTACCGGCTGCGCAGCACCTGCTTTCATCAACTCAAAAATATCCTCATTTGATACGTGTTCTACTAATATTCATTTGAATTCAGGACTCTTACCTCATCTTTCCTTTCCTTTACCGCCTCAATCTTGCTCCACACTAAAAGGTATGAAGCACTTTCATGTAATTATTTGACTCGCTATAACAATTTTCCTAACTGGTGTTTTAAAAAATTAGGAGCTCACAGAATACCTTTGACATTAAACCTTTATGCATTTGGAAGGATATCTCCAGGTTTAGGAGTTGGAAGGGGGCAGAGGGGAGGAGGGGGGGCTGTTCTTTTGTATGTAAATTACTCAGATAATGATGTAAAAACCTAGAAGATGCTATCAACACACACTTACAAACTGCATTTTTCCTGGCTCTGTAAAGACAACAGTGTAAAATCCTGAAACTGCTCTAAAGTTCAGAGAACGGAGGGATGCTGATCCTTATTATCATTAGTATAGACAGTAATAACTCTCTTTAATACAGTATTATAATTTTTAGTTTAAAAATTGATCCCTGTCTAGACAGGTGCTAAATCTCTGAAGCAGTAGTTTGCAATACATGAAGGGTAAGTTGTACAGCTCAACTTTGGCCACTTTCCTGCTTTACTGAAACACTGTGAAGTGGAGAGATACACAGAGCAAATGTGAAACACTGTAGGAGAGGAAAGAGCTCTGAATGCCTTATTGATTCCCTGATTGTTCTGATCCTTTTATTATCCCTGTTGAGCAACCTAGGCAAAGGTGCTTATAATTGTGGCAGCTCCATAATTTCTAAAGCTTATACCATAGCTGCCAATCTCCCCCTCTACCATCTGCTTTTCCCCCTCTTTCTTCCTTAGAGCACAGCTGCCAGCATTGTGTCTTCAATATTCTGCACAGAAATGAGGATGATTCCAGATGGGATATTTGGGAACATAAATAAATATGGTACTTCCCTCTCTTGGGCTGAGCTCAGATCTTTTGAGTCCAGCAAACAAACTCTAGTGACTCCAATAAACCTGGATCAGATTAAAGTGTCTGAAGAAAGAGCAGAGGTGGGGAAGAAGCAGCAACAGGGACAATCAGGCAGAGCAAGCCCAGTACTCCCAGGCACTGCATCTTGTCAGAATTGCCAGTCTTGGTACGAGACAAAATGAATTAAAACTGGCTTCTCACAGATTTTTCTTCCTGAGGGTTAAATTAATTTGCCTGCCCTTTAGCATAGTCCTTGCCCTCATAACCCTGTAATACATGTGTAAAAAAGTGTCACTTTTTCATTATCTGGGAATTAAATTACTACAATAAGGGTCAATTCTATCTCTGTCAGACTTAATGTAATATTTAGAGGTCTCTCAGAGGCTTTCCACAATTGGGCACAGGCAATCTGTGAGGCTGAGTTTGCTTAAACCTGGACTACAGAGTAAAAAATTATGACAAATTTTCTTATGTTTTCATTTCTTAGGAAACCTGAGAGGAAATAAATATTTCAAAGACAATCTGAATTTTTTATTGTACCCCATTAATAGCATTGCCATTTAAGTTCAAGTCAGTTAAACCAAATAAACCCACTGAAATAACTGAGATGGTGCTGAGGATCAAAAGTGACACATAAAATCTTTGCCCATGCCACTGTTTCCTATATTGTAAATAAATGACCTTGTGGAAGGTAACATGATGGAGATAAGGTGATTTTCTTAGTGAAAACATAATTGAACTCAATATTTCTGTGAAAACCAAGAAACCACAAAGATGTCACAAGTTTAGGCCTATGATACATTTCTCTACAGTATATTTGGTCAAACTAGAAATCTCTTAGACCTCAGTTTGAGTTGATGGAGGTATTTTCTACTGACAGAAAACATTCTTAATGCAATATCTCTGTATCTTGATGGTATTGTAAGGATCTCACTATTTACACACGTTTTGGGTACAATTCAAACATTCTTGTGTGTACAAAAACTTATTAGGAAGATTGTATATCCTTGAACAGCCAGTGTATGTATAACCTCTAACTAGACATATTGAACAGCACACTCCCAACCAGATGTCAAATTCTTCCAGCTGCTTATGCCATTATTAATCTAGAGGTTACCACCACAAAAAGGCAATTTTCCCAGGCAAACACAGATCAGCTACACCCACCTCTGAAAAAAATTTGTAAGATTACTGAATAAGTCCAGGGAATTCAAGATAATGTCATTAGAAGGGCTGAGGAAGAGATTAAAAAAATTGAATATGCTAGGAAGGAGTGATAGGAGAGTGGGCCAGTCTGTGCACTTACACCATTTTGACCAGCATTTCTATGGGGCTGATGTCATTAATAGTCTAGAAGCTCATGCAGGCAGCTGGGCACTGAAGCAGGTTTTGAGGAAAACACTGTCCTTCACTGATCTGCAGGGCAGAAATCACCTGCTCAGGGTCAGCAGTAAAGACAGAGGGAGCACTTTTATCTCAGGCCATTACAGCTATTTCTCTGCAGTCACTGTGCATTTTAATGATTGTTCTTTGACAAACAGCAATTAGTATGCTGAAGAGCTGACAGATGCCTAAAGAAGGAGTATTTTTCTTATCTGTCTTGAAGGAAAGGATGGAGTTATGACTGACTTGAAATCTCCCAGAGAAGATGGAGAGGTACAGGTTGAAAAGAGAGAATTTTAAAAAGCATCAGGGAATGGGAAAGGCATCATAGCAATGAACCTCTGAAAAGCAGGAAGTAAACTTTGTACAAGAAGAGAAAAGAAACTTTAGATGGGCTTTACCAAAGAACCAAAAAGGCAAGCAGAGGTCAGGAAAGTGAGTGTGCACGTGATCCAGGAGCAGCCTCCAACAGGTTCATAAACCTTACCCAAAGGATGCTTTAATCTGTATGACAGCAGTGAAAGGAAAATAAATGTGTGCAGGCTTTTCTTTGTGCAGACAAAGCAAGAGGCAGTGGTGCTTTCAAAACTACCTGATCCTCTATTGGAAACTCTGTATCTGTCACAGTGGCTTTCCAACCTGCCTGGAATTGTGGATTAAATGAGCTCAGATTTAAGTCCAGGAGTGCTCTTTTAACAGCGACATGGATGTTGCACTGGGGGCTCCATTCTGGCTCCTCCCTGGCCCTTACTTTATCTGTAATTTCTTTTTTTTTTTTTACTTTTCTGATAGTCTGACATGCACATGGATAATGCTGGCTTAGTGCTTTCAGCTGTACTTCAGGAAAGCACAGAAATACTTTCCAAATCCCAGGAAAACCCAGAAGACACCACATTAAGAGCCTACATATGATGATTTTGGAGCAATTCAGAGTCACTTGATCCTTAAAAGCCTTCTTGAAATAATTTCTTTCCTGTGAGTTTTTTTCAAACTTTTTCTCTTTAAAGACCTTTCTACTGCTCCTGGAGACTTCTGTTTCCTCCAGCCTACCCAGCTCAAAGAGAGAATCTCTCTGCTGCTACCTGCCTTGCAGTGAGGCTCCTGGCACAATGTAGCAAGTTAATGTGGTTCCACAGGTTATGGGGTTTAGAAATCAAACATGCTGATACTTTGAAAACTTTTAATTCAGCCAGAGCTACGTAATGTAATGTCTATAATAATTTTGTAGTAAAAATACTTATTCTAAATTCCACACTGGTATTTGCAGTGCAGAGATTTTTGTCTGAGTCCTGCAGGTACACAAGTAGGTGCTCACCTTCACCTGGGTGGATTGTCCTTTAGGGTGCACCTGTCTGGTTTTAGCTCAGACCAGGAGAATTCTGTAACTCTACAAGACTTCCCCATTTCCTGTGCCTTGGTTCATGTGGTGGAGAGATTTTTGAGGACCCCATGAAGGCCCAGCTGCCAAGCTGGTCCCAGCCACACTTCTGTGTCTGTGCATGGGCACTTTGCCATCCCTCACATCCTCAGGATGCCACACAAGGGTTTCACAATTCCAGTTTGAGTTTTTCAGGGATGAGGCTTGGAATGAGGTAGACACCAGGAATAAATTGTGCTGTGATTTGCACCTTGTTTGCCCTGGTGAAGAGCAGATTTCAAGTCCTGGATTTCTTGGTTCTCAGGGTATCAGTATTGCTGTGCACAAATTCCCAGATCAGGAAAGAGAAACCTGCAGTCTGTGCTTAGTTCCCTGTCACTTCCTATTCTGTGTCTGATTTCTCAGATCTGCCCCCAGCTCTGCATTTTCCTTTAGGGCTGGTTTTGCAGCAAGCCTCACAATACTGTAAAAATACCAATCCAGAAATATTACTGGGAAGAAAATAATTATGCAGCCAAACAGCAGCACATATCTGCAGAGTAAGGTATTGCTGCAATTGACAGCACGCATTATTCAGGATTTTTTAAATTTTATTTTCTGTAGAGGTAGATTTATTTTCATCCTTTATGTCTTGAACAGTAATTCTTTTCATTCTGAATTTTTATAAGAGAGACATCCTAATATTTTTTTTAGTTTTCAATACCATTAACAATACCACTATACTCGTTTGTACTACTTACGTGATAAGATAAAACTAAGGATAATATTATCAAGGTATTTTCCTTTGCATATTCCTTTTTCAGCTGGGTTAGGCCATAGTTGTTTTTTCATTTAATTTATGTCTGGGTCACACAAGCTAAGATATATAGGTAAAAATGAAAGTGGCAGCCTATGTCATCTTCTACATGTTCTGTCACAGGAAGAGACCAAGTTTCCATCTACTTTCTCAGGGGCCAAAATAGACTTCCACCACAGAAACAACTTCCCAGATCTGTAACTTGATGGGCCTGTAATGTGTGGCATTTAGGTGTAAGACTCACATTTGCCTTATGGAATTGTACTTCGGTCAATCTCTTGAAGATCTACATCCTATTAAAATCCTATTAGAAGTGCCAATCACCATGCAACAGTTACACAGAATTAGTTAAACATGTAAAGGAACAATAATAAAATGTAACCCTGGATACTACCATTTGTTTTGAGAAAATATAACTAGAATGAACGAAAAAAACCCAAATTATTATTGGTCTAGTTTCCCACAAACAGTGACAGCCACAAACAGTGCATCCATAAGGTTCTCTGAGGAATGCAGCACTTTAACTCCCTTTTCTCCTAGCTTGAGACAGCTTGTCAAATTGAGCTCTTTACACTGTTTAAACCCCAAGCAATCCTTTGGACTTATGTGGGTTTCATAGTAGTATTGCACAGCTGAAATTCATTTAATAACCCAAAAGAGACTTGCAGTGTGCTTTTCTTCCCTCTCCAGTTTAACTGCACTAAGTCTGAACATTATAATCAAAATCCCACATCACAGTTTGCCTTTGAGCTGTTTGAAATGGAGAACGAGAGAAAAGTACCAGGGCATGGATTGCCATGGAAGAACTAACCTGTGAGCAATTCAGGCATAATTTCTTTACAAGAAGGGCATTATGGAGTAAATTGCTTGGGGCATTCAGGCAGTGAGGCAGGCCATAGTACCATAAATCAGCTCTGAAATATAAACTGGGCAATTGGAAGTGGAGTAATGACAGAGTTTGAGCTCACTGGTTAGGGATGCCATTTCTGTTTGGGATAAATAATGTTCTGATCTGAAGGTTCACAATGGCAACAGGGGAAGTAGAGGGAAGACCTGGGTTGGCCAGAGGAGGAGGAAATTACAGTTTTACTCTGGGTGTGTTGCACTCAGCTGTGAAAGAATCCTGTAAATACTGCCAGATAATTTATTTTACATGTTTCTTTCGTGGGGCCAGTTTTATGTTTCCTTACTCAGTTCGCATCTTACTAGAAAGTCAGGAAGGGGAAGTCTGAGCCCCCTTTTTTTAAATTTTTTTTTGGGGGGGGTGGTTTTCTATTTTCTTTTTATATTAAATTTGGAGGACATCATCTTTTGCCCTTTCAGCTCAGTAATAAAATCCCAGAGCATGGTACATTACCTTTCTGGCCATTCGGTCATGGTCAGATATAATTGTCATCTCAACCATTCAGCACCTGCTCAGATGAGTAATGAGTGGGTGTTAGGAAGAAATCAGGCTTTTTACTTCATGTGGAGCTCAATCCAAAACTTTAAAAAGGAGTCATTCAGGGAAAGGCATGGCACAGAAAGCAAATAAAATATAACTGAGAAACTATCTGAGGTGTGTTCAAACATTTGAGTGAGGAATTATAAGAGGAATGTATAAACATAGAAAAACCATGACAATATTTCTATGACAATATAAAAAGAACTCCAACTGTTAAATGTGAAATAACATATGGACATACAGCAGCTCCCTTCATTTCTCCAAATCCTAATGTTGTGTTTTAACCCCAGCCAGTAGTGAAGTACCATACAGCTGCTTGCTCCAGCTTTGTGGGATGGGGAGGAGAATCAGATTAAAAAAAAAAAGGTAAACCCGTGGGTTGAGATACGAAAAGTTTAAAACCAGAATTGCAATAAAATAAAATAATAGTGACAAAAACAATAATGCAATCACAAGGAAAACAAGAAAGAAAAGGAATTAACCCCAAGAAGAACAAGTGATTCACATGCCCTTGCTAAGCCCCATAGAATTGTGGAATTTGTGCATCTCCTTACTGTCAGAGGATGGGGAAGATGAAAATTCCTTCCCTTAGAATAAGCACTGCTTAGTAATAACCAAAACATCAGAGTGTTATCAAGATTAGTCTTAGTCTGTACCCAAAATACAGCATTGTACCTTCTACTGGGAAGAAAATTAATATATCCAGCTGAAACCAGGACAACTAATCAAGCTCTTGCAGCATTAGAATAATTATTTTTTTAAATATATGTCTGTTTGCACCATTGGTCTTTCAAAATGTAATATGCTTTGGATGTGTTGGCTTCAGACTTAACCTCTAGGCCAGCCTAGAACCCAAAGAAGTTGCATTCAAGATCTACCCATGAGTTGGTTCTTGGCCATAATCACTGAAACTAAAAACACCAAGGAGGACAACACAAGTCCTATTGTTTTAGTAATGATGGATCATTCTTGTTAGCCTTGCACAACTTCAAATCCTGAGGCTGCTTGCACCTTTTCCTCCCCAAAGCTCTTTTCCTACTTTCGTTGTCCTTCATCCAGGCAGCTCACACAGTGCTTATTTCTAAATACCTGTGAGGCTGGGCTGCTTCCTCCTGCCTGCTGCCCAAAGGTTTGTACATTCAGCTTCACCTGGCAGGCACACTCCTGGTACTGAGCAGTGTGACCAGCATGAGGAAGTTTCTCATAGAATCATAGAAGAGTTTGGGTTGGAAAGGACATTTAAAAGTCATCTAATCCAACCTCCCCCCAACCATGGACAAGGACATCTTCCTCTAGATCAGGTTGCTCAGAGCCCCATCCAACCTGACCTTAAAAGTTTCCTGGGATGGGACAATGGTCATCTCTCTGGGCAACTTGTTCCAGTTTCCCCATGCTCATTACAAAGAAATTCTTCCCTATATCTAATAAAAAATGGGCCATTTTATAGTTTAAAACCACTATGCCTTGTCCCATTGCAACAAGCATCCTGCTAAAATGTCTGTCCTCATGCTTCTTTTATCATGAGAAATACAGCACATGCACCTTAACTCACCTTGTTCATAAAGCTTTTCCCAGAGTTGACACCTTAATAAAAGAATTAACAATAAAAGTGATATTCTAAATTACCTTGTCTTCCCCTCACCCATTTACTCACACACCTATTGTCAGTTTGGAAGAGGGGCAGGATTGCTGCCAAACAAGATTTTCATGCAAAAATTGTGATAAACAGCCTGACAGCGATGACACAGAATGTGAAATCCTTCACATCTGCTTTCCCCAGCCCTCCCCTTGCTGTCCCCAGGGTGCTCTGCTAAGTGCTGGCTGCTAGATGAAGTGTAGCATTAGGGTATCAGAGTTATGATGGAAGTTCACCTCTCTGAGAATTAGAAGATTCCTCCTCACTTAGCTTTGGTATGTGAGCAATAAAGTGGTGATGACTGAGCCTTCCCCCCGAGCACCGCGCTGCACCGTGCACACAGCCTTTGTTAACCACTGAGTTATACCACAGATGCATAAGCAATCACAGCTCAAGGACTAAAGAAACACATTATAAATTCTTATAATTATTTGTTATGACAGTAAGCAGAGAGTAGCTTAAATGCAGGAAGTATTTATGGGGCTGGGAGGAGAGCACAGAGGCTGAAGTGTGCACTGCTGACCAAATGCTCCACGGGCTGGGAGGGAGGATGAGCAGACTCCAGGGAGTCAGACAGAAGAGATTGCTTCTTCTCTCCTCTAAGATGAGAAGCTGTGACACTGCCAGGTGCTTTCTACTTGTGACCCCTCAAAATTCACCTCCCATTCTGCCCTGGGCACAGCATCAGACACACAGCCCCTCTCTCTCCCATAGTTTGTGTCAAGATATGGAAAATGTGGAAAAACATGGAGCTGATCTCAGCTTACCTCTGCATCATTTACTCTCTGTCCCAAAGGTATTGCTACAGCCAGCATGACTTCTTCCTCCTCTATTTGTTCAAAAATAGAACAAAAGAGTGTTCCACAGTGAATGCAGAGGAGCAGGTTTGGGGCACAGATTCCAAGTCATATATTTATTGGTGCTGAATTCAGAGGAGACCCAGAGTGTGAGCCAGGATATATAGATATATATATATTTTTTAAATTTATCTATTTATTTATTTATTTATTTATTTATTTTAGGAAGGTAAAAAAAATAGTAACTTAGCAACTCTGAAGGAAAATATATTTTTCCACTGACCTGTTTTTAATGCAGGAAAATCTTGTAGCCTGTAATTAATTTCAACAAATTTTAATATTTTGCAAGTACACTATTCAAGTTTTCTAAATTAATCCTTCTTTAAATCAGTATTTTTAACTCTAATTAAATCTAAATACATAATTCAGAGATTTTTAAACATTAAATCCTTGTGTTTTCACAAGACCAATTTATTTTTCACTTGTATTTTTGTTTGAAAACTATTTGTGAGATTTTAGCTTTTTCTTCAATTTCAGACAGATTAAACATCAGTATTTTAATTATTATTTGCTTGAAAATTTCAAGAAAATTATTCTTTCATTGGTTTCCTGAAGAATTCCTTCACCTTGTAGGGCAACCACAAAGGAAATATTCATTTTACAGAGTGTCCATACCAGTCAATGCTCATAGTTATGAGCAGTAAAATTTATTAGGCAACAAGATGTCTCTGAGAGACTTCTCTCCCTGGTAACACTGCAAGTAAAAGAATGAATTACCTCTGAATCTACATTTAATTGAGACACCATGGAGCACAGCAAAATGAATGAAATTTAAATCTGCAGGGTATGATTTGCTGCCGATTTTGTCACATTAGTTCTAGATAAACAGAAATTTTTTATATGTGAGTGTGTATACATACCCTTGTATGAGTTTACATACCCTTACATACACATATTTATCTAGCTCCTTTCTATGATACGTGCATTCACACTTTGTATACAGCAAATAATTTCCATTCCCATGAATTGCACCACTCTGGAGCACACAGAGGTCTATATTTTTATGGTGGATTGACAGTAGGACTGATTGTACATAATTAACAGAGCAATCACACTGCTGCCAGCTTGGAGAATTATATACTTGCAATGCATAAAATGAGTCCATTTTGTGCAGCAAAGGGCTTGAACATGGAGAGCAATCTGGGTTTACTGAAGAAAGAATGGCAATTGCTTGCATTGACAGAGATGCAGCAGTCACTAACGTGCTCTGGGTCACAGAGGACTGCCTTGTTTGAACACCATTTTAAGGTGAGGGCAAATTTAAACAGCAGAATTCCACAGAAACAGCAGCTGAGCCTGATGGTCTGATATGCTGTGATTTGCTGCAGGGGTAGGATGGAGTCCCCTCTTATAGCATGTGCAACTTTCTTTTCTTTTTTAACTTTTGCAAGCTTTTTTTTCCAATGACTGTAGATACAGGAGAGCAGAACTGTTAAATTAGTGAACGACTGTTTAGGGGGGGTTTGGTATTTCACTTTATAATGGGACTGAGGAAAGCTTCAATCTAAAAAGCAACATCCCTGCCTGAGAAGGCATATGAATATAAAATAATAATAATAGCAATAGTTGCTGGAATTCAGATTCTCTTCTGTTGTTCATGTAGAGCTGAAGCTTTAGACTTCTTCAGTCAGGCAGCAACATGCAGGGGATATGAGGCTACAGCTACCTCTGAGGACAACAGCTCCTCACAATATCCTTGAGATATGCATGCTTGCAAAAAGACTTAGAGCTTTTAATTTCTGATGTTCTTAAGGCCTAATCTCCTCCAAAATACCTGATTCTTCAAATTCCCTGTATAGCTCCCTTATGCATAGCTAAATGTTAAGAATGCAAAATAAACTTAATTAGCTAGTGTGCTAATATCCTCACAGCCCTTTGTAGTCAGTGGAAAAATCTCATATTTGAAAAAGGGAGTGAAATGCATAATTTTTCCCCTAATGCAGCAAGAAAAGCTGTGTGAAAGTAAATATGAGTTCTTAAGACAGAAGGGAATATAGCTACAAATTAATTTTCTCATTTTTTTTTTTCTCCCAAGCCAATGAAAATTCATTTCCAAAAGTTCATGGCAAGCATATGAGTGTACTCCAGTGGAAAAGCTTCACCCTTCCTGATTAAAAAGATGCTGCTGCCATTTCCTCGTGCTCAGAAAGATGAGTAGATGGACAATCTTCCAAAACATCCCATTGCTAATTTTTTATTCCTGCTCTTGTTAAGCAGGGAACAAGCATGGAGGGGAAAGCCAGCACATCTAGAAATCTAGAGCTTTCTTGGGTGCCATGTGAGCTGCCATTGAACAGAAGAAATTAAGTTGTTAAATGCAATTTTCAGAACAGTTTCTCTGTGTTAACATGGCAATTTTCCTATTATGTGTGGTGGTGATTTTTTTTCTTTTCCTTTTTTTTTATTTTGTATTGGTTGTTTTGACTAATTTAGGTAATTGAAGTTCAGTTAAAGCGTATGATTGTTTCCCAAGGCATAAAAATTGCATAAAGAAATCAACATATTTTTGGCTGCAGTCCAGTCCAGTTTGGTCTCTATGACCATATGAGGAAAAACAGAGCTATGGTATAAAATTCAACAGACCAGAAACCAATACTGAAAATTCTATAAACAGCACATTTTTAATTGGATGTAAATTGGGAAAAAAAGGGGAGGAAAGGTGAAACCTGTGTAATTTCATCTTCATATTTTTCTCATATTGTAAAACTGAAAAATTTTATAGGCTTCAAATATTGTTTAAGGCTTCTTTTTTTTTCTCTAAAAAGAAAGAAATATCCAACACTGAAGACATTTTACCTAATACATTGAAATGCTTGGATGTTAAAGTATTTTACTGTAGATAAATTTTCCACTAATGCACACATTTGCTATATTAACTTTAGACATATTAAACACTTGGGACTAATACTAATGCACAGTGCAATATTAAGCTTCTGAAGCTGGAGCAGCAGACACAGAGGGGAAATCCAGGTCACAGAGTCTTTTGGAGGGACTACAGGCAAACAGATCACAAATCTGCTTGCTTGGTGCAGCCTCACTTTTAGCCATAATTCATGATAGCTGAGGCCCACCTGCAGATATGGATCCCATAGTGGCAGCCACCACTGGGCACTGCTGGAGCCACTGATGCTGCATTTTTGAGGCCCACGATGGGAGGAAGAGGAGGATGATGAGACTGAGCATTGTGCTGGTTGTCAAGCCAGGAGCTGGAGTGATGAGGACTCACTGAGGAGCTTCAAAGGAAAATTGTAATTACAGCTCCTCTGAAAGCACATTCAGGTGAAATGGCCCCAAATCCTACATCATTTCTTACTGCATTTGTCACATAATCAGCGACTGCTCTTCTGAGGGGAAACAATGCAACATTGAACAAGACAGGCATTGAACAAGCAGGTTTTCCCCTTTTTCAGCTTGCACACACAAAACCAGGGGAAAGACTTACTTCTTAATCTCCACATCTAGCTCATATGTATTCAAGACTGGAAGCAATCCATAGAAATTATTAAAAGATTAAATATCTTACTGCAGAAGATAAGGTTTAAGAAAGAGAAGTTTGGAAGGTTTCTTGACCACAGCAGATAAGATATTGAGGAATATCTAATCTAGGAAAGAAATACACAGCAAGAATCACTGACTAAACTGAAACCGGGTTCAAATACAGACAAGATATTAGGCACACATTTTTCAGATCAATACAATATGCTTTTCTGGAGAACATACTTCATATAGATGTGAGTTAACGGTTGAATAAGGGGCATACTAGAAAAAATTCAGCACCCAGATAAAATAGATTAAAGGCCCCTTCTGACACTCTATTACTTGTAATATTGAGCATATCTTACAAATATTGAATATTCAACACCATCCATTTAGAAGGAAGGTGATCTTGTTTCCATGGCAACTTTCTTGTAGGCAAGCCATTAGTTGGTCACCACTTTTTCTGAGATGCTGCATGTTTGTCCCCTGAATACTTTAGTTTCAGCAATTTTACAAACTACTTAATTTAAAAACTAATACCCTGTATTTAAGCCAAACAGAACAAATCTTCTATTTTCATAAAATATAGGAAGACCTATGCATTTTAATTTCTTTCTCAGGATGATTACTTTCTCTTTTGTGATTCATAAATTCCAGCAGATGCGGCAAAAAGTTACATAAAGGCTTTTTAGGGTAATTATGTCTTCAGCTGGAAAATTTGACATTTGTGATCTCTCTCTTTGATCACTGCTATTAATATCTCCTTAGCAGCTCTGACTTCCTGAGAGTTAACTAATTGATAGAAAAGAACTGCTCAGAGTTGCAAGAGTTTTCTCTTCTGTATTTCTCTACAAGTGACAAGGCTGCCCTGAACAGGATCATTACCTTTTCAGTTAATAGAATACTCAATAGACAGTAGTAAAAATATGACTGTGACTAGCACAAAGCTGGCATCTTTGGCTAGTACTTGGGTGTTTATTAATAGTGTACAGGTATTTGCATTAGTATAGTGCCAGCAGCCTCACTGCATTTCAACACCCTGTTGCTTTAAGAGTGGAGGAAGCCCAAGGTAACTGTCAACATCTGGTGAGCTAAAAAAATGGGACAAAGAATAAAAATACAGAATCAAAATAACTGTACTGGTAGACAGAGAAGTGACAGAGAGAAAGGTTAAGCTCATCCAGTCCCGTGTCAATGGGTGCAGAACTGTAAATCCATCAGCCATAGCTCCATGGAGCACCTACTGTGAAAAGCAAGTTGTACTGCCCCTACTCCTTTCACTGTCTATCCAGGAGCCCTCGGATGTCAAGTATCTTAGGCAATTCAAAATTACATAGCATCAGTCCACCTCACAAAGATTAAGGTGCCTGCCCAGTGTCATACAAGAAGTCCTTGGTTAAAGTGTGAAAATTGCCCACACATAATTTTGCTCCAGATTATGGTGTGGCCTAAGCTGCTGTCAGAAATCCTCCACATCCAATCTGAAATTCTGCTTAGGGCATTGCCACCTCTTCTGATGTAAGGTTTTGTACAACACTGTCTGCTCCAGGAAGATACTTAGGTGTATTTTATTAAGAAGCATTTTAGGAAATTTTCTTTTAAAAATTAGATTATAAAAGTGTCAACACTTCATACTACATGTCAGAGTTTTGTTGATTAGAAAACAATTTGAATTCTTATTTGCTATACCTAAATGGAAGCACAGCTATTACAGCCTTCAAACCTTGAGTCTAGCAGGTGAGAACTACTTGTGGTTAAATTCAATCCATATGCAGCAGAAAGTGTTCTATCACATGAGGTATGCCACGCATTGAGTGCTTTAAATAGCTCTCCTGATGATTAGAACTTGTTCTGATTAACTTGAACAAGGAGTCTTCTTCTTCTGACCATCCTAGTGGAGGAACCTCTCTGAGGACAATATTCCCATTAATGTACTCCTGTCCTCAAATCTGCATCTCTGTTTTATCCTTCCTTGCAGACACGGAAGAACAAACTTACATTTTCTCTATTGTAACACTCAAAATCTGGGTGAAAAAAACTTGAATCAAGAGAATCACTGCCTCATTCAAGCACACAGGCCTATATACTCTTAAGTGTGCCAACATCCATATAAATGGGGTATGGAAATGATGTATCACTATCATAACTGTTGTAGTAGATGAATTAGTTACATGTGATATGGCATATCCTTTTGCTAGCACACTTTATTATTTGTTTTTATGGTTGAAACATCAACTTCTTAATAGAAGTTCTGCACCATGGAAACAGTTATTTATTTCCACCTCCAGGAAAATTACAAATTTCAAATCTGCCCTTCCTCTTTCACATGCTATTTTAAATAGTAAAGCATAACTCTGATACCAGATTTTCCATTTATTTATAAAACTGCTAAACTGGTCATCATGATTCCCCTCCTTTGCTCCCTTCCTCTAAAAACTGCCAAAAAAAGAAATGGAATTACAAAAGATATTTCAGAAAGGAAAAAAAAAAAACGAAAAAAAAAAACAGAGAGGCATTGGAAAACGTTTCTTAGGATTAGGGAGGGAGGGATATGGACATTATCAGTGTCAGAACAAGGACAGACCTCTGTTATCAGGCATATCACACCCTGCCCCAGCTGGACAAAGCTAATCCCCTGTGATGTGTGGATGAAGCACCTTTCTCTGAGGATGCCAGGCCTGCCCATGTGCTGTGACCAGCAAAGTGTCACCTAAATTCTAAGCTGCACAAAAGGCTGGACATCGTTCTGACTTCAGGCTGAATTAGATTTGTATTCTTGCACTCTAAAAATTCCAACACAAAATAAAAATAAAAAGTCCAGGCTTCATAATCCTGCACTCTGTAGAAAATATTTACATTTCTTTCTAGTCCAAGTTCTGCTGAAACTCCTGTTGTTAAACAGCCATCAGTCGCATTTAGGGGAGAGGGAGCATCTTTTTTTCCATATAAAGATATTCTGCAGGAAAAAATAATGCAACTTGGGAGTGAAAAGCAGTTATTTCCTGCCTCTTAAGCAGAACAAACATCTAGGAGTGAGGTATTGAGGCTGAGCCTTTACCAGACTTCCTACACATCCTGATGAATCCCCCATGAATCACTGCTGGTCAGGCAGAGAGGATGGTCACACTCCACTGCACCTTTTATTGCTCATCTGCATTCCACTGAATTTGCATCTTCTGCATCTCTGCCTCTCCCATACGTTCCCATACCTTCTCCTGAGATTTTCCCTTTGGATCCTTAAGTTTCTAATTTTTAATATTTAACATTTCCATTTCGGTATCCCTTTCTCACGTTTGTAGACATGTTCATGTACAACTTCATCACACCTTGGCTGCTTCCTCAGTAAAAGTGAGCCAAAAATAACATGGCTCAGCTGCACCAGCTCAGGGCTTGAACACCAGACAGCTGAACAGGCTGAACCTTGGGCCAGGGCATGCTCTGGCCATTTCAGCTGAAAATCTATATGATCTCACAGCAATCATGATATTTATTAGTCTTTTTCTCCTCAATTATTTCTTTGAGTTCACCTCCTCTTACACTTCAGTTTAGTTAGTGTCTGTCCAGGACACAAGACTTTACCTGAGCCTCTACTGCTTGGAAAGCCTTTTCCACTGCCTCTCAGGTCAGTGTGTCCCACTGTCACAACACACATCATCCCTTAGTGCCAACACAGAGAAATCCACACTGTCCCAACCTGAAGGTGCCAGAAATTAAGAAAATGCAAAATCAGGTCAGAAGGAGATTGGGTGGTAGACAAGACAAAACATAAATGTTCCAGGAAGTTTCCAGTAAATTCAGAATGATCAGCCTGCACCTCACCTACCCAGGGTTGAGTCCCATTCCTTACAAACCCACTGCCACCTTCTCCAGCACCAGCAGGGAAATGTCTGCTTTTATTTCTGTAATTGCTGCCTTGGTGCTGCTTAGCAATTCTTCTCCTTTGGTAGGAGGGCAATCATTCCCATTAGATGTCAGAGTGTGACAAGCAGAGTGCTTTTGTTTGGAGTACAGCGTGCAGAATGATGATTTCAAGTCTGAAGAGCTGGGGAGAGCACTCCTCCCTTTGGAAATTAAGCAACTGACAGATGTTGGAATGCCATTAGACACATCCAAAGGCTCAGGGCCTTCTTTCAAAGTTCATTGCTCTATTCAATATTGGCTAATTCAAGGAGGAATTGCTTGCTGCAGTGCAGGTTACTCAAACTTATCTTGTAGCACAGTGCAGGAGTGAAAAGGAAGGTGCCAGTGACAACCTTCCAGGAGCATTGGCCAGTTAATCCCAGCAGCAGAGACTTTTAAATGTCATCCAAATCTCATCTGTGGGGCATGCCAAAAATATTTTGTACTTTTCACAAGCTAACTCTGCTTTATACCCAGGTCTATCCTCCTCATGAGATCAAAGGAGGAACTCTGTCTCTATGCCTTGCAAAGCAAGCAATTATTAATCCAGTGTGGAACTTTATTGACAACTCAGTGTTGAGGCTCTTGCATGAGGTTTCAGCCACCAGAGATAATTGAAGTGTCTAGTTTGGTCTTCTCTACATCTAGTAAGCCTAGCAAAAGAAGAACTCTGTGTCTAGAAGAAGGGAAGATTGTTTATACAAGAAATTTCAGGTAACTGCAATAGTGCCTCTAACTTTGGACATAAAGAGCAGGAAAGGACAGTACTTAGACAGAATTCCCATTTGCGGGGGTACAAAGAATGACTGGGAAAAAAGAATGGGAGAAGAAAAAAATAAGGAGAATAGACTAGGACAAGATATGTAAGGAAAACAGGACCTAATCTTATCAGAGGCTGAGTGACAGGAGCAGGCAGAGGAGGCTGCAATGACCAGAGGACACCCCCTGGGATGTCAGAGTTCATCTCTTTTTCTAATACTGGTAAATGCCTCTGCAGCCCTTGGCAAAGTTTTAACCTCACCTTTCACACTGTGGGATGTGATGGGGCAGCTGCAGCGGGCACAGGGCTGCCTTAGGTTGCCACTCTTGTTCCTCCTGAACTCTCATGAAATTCCCACCCCAGGAATCTGCCACTTCTGCACGTGCAGTCACAGCAGCAGCTGGTTTAGAAGTATTATATCCTTGTCCACAAAGTAGGGGAAAATTGTGTTACTGTGCTCCCTTACTTCATTGTACATGATTACTTTCATGAAACCAGAGGTTACTTAAAGACACAAGAGCAAAAATTCATAGTCATTAAAATTATGGAAAAAAGTTCTAGAAAATAATGTGCTTTTCCCAGAGTAAAAAAAAAAAGTTGTTAACACATTTTTCACCATTTTTCACATTTATTGTTTGGGTGTTTGGGTTTTTTTTTCTTTTTACATCTACTTGCATGGTGAGTATTGTGGTGTCTTTTTCCTAAGTGATATTTTTAATATTGTCATTTGTCATGGTATTAATTTGTCACTTCGGTTAAAAAAGGGTTATTTTAAGAGTTAAGAAAACACATTCAGGAAAACAGTACAAGAAATATTAAAGCTTAGCTCCAAGCTCTCCCTCTTGCAATGGCAGTTAGAAATACAGAAGCATTGACCTTGTGTAGAGTGCAGTAACAGATACTAGGGCACAAAGCAAACACATTTGTAGTTGAATGACCCTTACAGAAAGCATTTTTATTATATAAGAGACAGGAGATGGAAATTATTCTGTGTGCACCTCTTCCAGGCAGAGTGCTGCCAGCCTGGACAGGCCATTGCCCCTTCCTCTGAGGGAAATGACAGGTTTATTTTAATCCCTGTGGGTTTGCCTCTCTCACTGCCACATAGGCAAAGCTTTTTTATTCCTCCAGTAAACTGAGCCTAATCTGACCTCCATCAGACATCTCCTCACCAGCTCATGTAACATTAACAAGCCCCACCACAGGAAACAGAGCTCCTACCAACAAGCCACAGAACATCTTCCCCTACAGAACAGAGCAAATCCAATCAATATGTGCAGCTAATTGAGACAAACGAGCAAGTCCAAGCCTAGCAGCAAGAAACCAGGGGGATGACTTGGTGACATATGGTAAAAAATTTGGCACAGATGGCTCTGATCTCGTTTCCTGAAGGACCTGCAGGAGGACCTCTCACAGTGCAGTGGTGAGCAAGTTCCAGATACAGGAATCTGAGTCAGGATAACCCTATAAAACCACACGGTATTGCCCCAGCTCTATTGCCCCAGCTGAGACACATCTGCTCTGCATCCCATCCTTGCTCTGGTCTTGGGGTGACTTGAAAGAGAACACCTGGTAAAACCTCTTTTTTCACTCAAGGAAAATTACCATAAGTAACCCTAGGAGAGAAAAAGAAGGGAAAAATTCTCAGCAAGCAAAAGGGCTCTCTGAGGACAGTCAGAAACCTTCACTGAAGGATTTGTTCTCAATGCAAGTTTTCTAAAATCACTTCTACATCTTTGAAACACCTCAGTGCAAAAGAGATTTGGTGTCTTTTACTACATATTTCAAAGAAAATTGTAGAAAATATTTTATCATAGAGCATAAAAGCATTTTATCACAGAGAGTATGTCATTATCAAAAGTACTAAAGAGATAAAACAAAGTACTGAGCTACACGAAGTACAAACAGTAGCACTACAAGGTTACCCCCCTCCTAGCTCAACCTAGTCAAATAATTAAGACATCCAATTATGTAGCATGGAGTTATCTAGTTCTCAATTCTCATTAGAACTAATTAGGTGTGTTAATTTGATTTAATTTTTTTCATCATACAGAAAAAGTCCAGGCTGATATCTGATAATCTGGTGTTATCATTCACAACTGAGATTTAAGTAACCTTAAAAGAGATAAGGTTCTTCATTATAAAATGAAGCTGTAATTAACATTAAGCACCTGTTGAAGTCATGCTTCCAATATCTTTATGACACTCTTTTTGATGAACTACAAACAGTTGAAAAATTAATTTTTTAAGATTTATAATGAGAACTGTAGAAGTTTGTCTTTACTACTAAACCTGGCATGTAAAGAGATATGTCCCATTTTATATTTCAGGTAGGTTTAGCTTTCTTCACTCAGAGGAATGGAGCTGTTTCTTTAAAAAAAATTTGCATTTTCTGCACCTCAAAAAGACAATAATCTGTGTCATTTGCAAAGGAAACAAGATGAAAGGTACAGTCAACATGGTATAGAAATGGATTCATGTACAGAAGCACATGTACTGCACTGTATGACCTTGAAAAGGTGTGTAATTCTAAAAATCCTACAGCCATGTCCACAGGGAACAGAAACAAGCATTTTCTTGCCATAGACAATGGGCTCCCAGACTGTAAGTGCCAATGAATGAGAAGGAAGTAGGTGTATCAGTCAATCATATGACTACAAGATATCAATGTGATGCAGACATGAAAAAGATTATTGTCATTCCTTATCAGAAAAAGTATTTTCTATAGAGACAGATTTATTAATGCCATTTTAGAAGGCACAAGTAAATATCCTTTGTTGCACCATATGTAATCCTGGCCATATGTAATAATGTTGAAAAGAGATGAACTGAAATCAGTATAAGAGAGAAAAAGAGATATTAACATGTTCAGAGTAAGAAGAAGGTAATTTCTGATAAAAATCAACATATTTTCTTCAAGCTGGTAAAACAATAGCTGCAAGGGCTAAAATGCTATATTGCTGTAAATACATCGGTGAAGTAAAGATGAGATGAGAAAAAAGGTTATGTAGTTTTAAAGATAATTATGGTAGAAACACATGACCCTAAATTGTTCATGAGTAAGTGTACACTGGAAAAGTAAACAAGCTTTCTAAGCTACTAAAAAAAAAAAATCAAAAATTTACTTCAGCTGAATTTTTCATCAGTGGGAGGTTAGAGCTCATGGCATCTCAGCATAGAAATGCCAGTCATAGTTGTCTTACTAAATTATTTCTTTCAAAATCTCTATCAAAATGCTGTCATACCTGTCCTGGAGGCTACAAGGAGCTCTATAACAGCAGGAGGAAAGAATGAGTAACTAGGAAATTCTAAGCCTGGAACTTGCCATGACACTTGAAAATCTCTGGTTTCCTCTAACAGCCCCTGTGTGTCTGCATTGACAGGAGACAACCTACAGGAACTGCTGCTGCCTTTGGGAGAAGTGTATTTGTGCATTTATGTGAGGTATTTGTGTATTCACGTGAGGAAAGAACAACCACAAGGGCAAAGACTGGTCCAGAGGCAGGAACCAGATCTTCTGTGAACAGTATTGGAAGAGAAAACAACATAAAATCATAAATTGATTAAATTTTACTTGTGGGATTTTGCTTCTGTTTTCTTTTTACCTAAGGACCTCAGAAAAATCTTCTTGTTAGACAATTAACATTTTATGGATAGGTCCAGTTAAAACAATTCTGGTGTTGGCTGCCTACCAAACAGATGCAAACCTCACAACTGATCTTTCATCCTCTCTGGTCAGGCAGTCTCTAGAGCTCGATGCTGCATGCAGTTCATTTTTTTTTCTGAGCAAATAAGCAGAATTATTTAATAACAACAGCTGTCTCATATCTATCCCACTTGTAATTCCATTAATCAGAAAATCTTATGCCAGGTTTAACAAATGTAATTTATTTTTCCCTCACTCCTGAGCTCTGCTGCCTTGGCTCATTAGTGTCAGCAGATGTTTTAGAGTACTAGAAGGAAGGAGAGGCTGCAGTCCAAAAAAGTGGGAAGGAGGCAGGAGAGCAAGCCATGAGCACCTACCTAGGAGGTACAGAAAGCTCAGTCCTAGATTTAGGATACAGCAAGATCAATATCACCATAGATAAAGAAAAGCAAACCACACAGAAAGCATGCCATGCCCAGACCTAGTGGGGTGACAAACGAGGCCGTGGCCCGGCTGCACTACCTGCAATGCAGCACTTTAATGATGTGTTTGTTCCCTTTCCAGACGAGCTACTAAAGGTCTTGGTGAAACCAGCCAGCAGCTCTCTGCAGGCTGGCTCAAATTCACCCAGCCTACAGCTTGAAAAGTGCACAGAAGTGATTCTTAATTACACAGCTGCCACATAACCTGTCCCAGCAGAGAAGCAGCAAGAGGCTGAGAGCTCTCAAGTCACTTTTAATGGCCAGGGGAAAAAAATGCTTTGATACATTGCATCACATTAGGTCAAAATTTCCAACTAGACTTGCTCCTCCAAGGGTTTGAAGAGGCCAGCTAGCAGGTATATTGACAGTCTTTCAAATTAATGGTACCCTCCTCTGAGTTGATTTTCTTGGCCAAACATTTGCCAAGTTCAGAAAAGCTCAAACTGTGACTTGGCCTTTGTATTATATTATCCCTCTTAGTTTTTTATCAAACTGGTTCATCTTGGCTTTCATTTCTCCTTTTCACAGCTCTCATAATCTCTTTTACTTACTTCAGCATTGTCTATTATTTCCTCACTGTGAATAAACTTTTGAGAAAAAAAATCAAAATTCAACCTTTGCAACACATACTAAATAAATTTCTGCACATACATTTATTCAAGGACATATTTTATTTGGCTTTTCTTTATTAATTAGATCTGAAGCCATTATTTTTTGCTAAGCTTACCTACTCTAATCATCACTGGGCAGCATTAGCTGGTAAGTCGGAGAAAAGTCAGGACCAGAGAATTTCTCCTTGTTCATATTTTACATTTCATTTCTTCATAAACTGAACAGACTCTCTACTAAAAATGTTGTAACCAAACATAGCCACTTAAAGTACCTGAATGAAATAGATATGGTCTATATTTAATTTTTTTTCTAAAAGAATGGTTACAAACAATGAAACAGTTAAATAAACACTGAAACTGAAGGCAACAGACCAAAGAAATAAAGTTTCAGCATTTTGGTGAATCTGTCAAAGAAAATTCACCTCCAATGAGGAAGCCTCCACCCATTTTTGCTTCTACCATTTTCTGGTATTAACAGTACTGAGGTTGCCTGTAGCTTAATGGTTAGGATAGAGCTCCCTTTCTCCAGTGCAAGTTAGATACTAATTTGATCTATTTTTTTCAGGCTGTTTATACATCACAATTGATTATATGCATTGCTATCAGCAAAAAAATCCCTGATTTAGTGACTGATTTGTCACATCACTAACAAATGTATAATTTTCTTTACTTGTTTTGCTGAGGTTTTTTCAGTGGCTTTTCTCTGAGTAATTTTTATTCTCCTCCTCCTCTGAAAACAAAAATATGGTCCATAATCTTCACACTTGGTTTTTAACACCAATGCATGTTCTAAAGGCTTCTCAGGGGTTTCAGAAGTAGAATCACAGCAGCATTACTTGAATGTTGCTTGCAGTGAAAGATTTTCCAGTCAGGCTGAGAAGGCAGAAATCATAAGGAATTCATTATATCTCATTGCAGTTATCAGTCCTGTTTCCCAGAGACCAGTGCTGGTTGCTGTTCTGTTCTTTACCTTATAATTCTTTACTGAGTTATGTATCAGCCACTTTATTATTTAACCTGTGTGGGCTGTTAAGCTATTTCTTAGGCCTGGAACTACCTCAGCCTCTTGTACATAATTTTGTAATATTGATCAAACATTAATATTCTGCCAATCTTCTAAAACTTCCTTGCAGTTATTAATTATTTCATTGAAATAATAATAATTAATAATTCATTTTCTGACAGTTTAAAAACTCCTGTATTCAGATTTAGACTTTTTAAAAAATAATTTGTTTTTATTGTAGCTGCTTTCAATTCCAGTAGTAACTGAGGAGAAAAAAAGTGCCTTCCAATATACCCTCTAATACATCAAACAGGCAAAAATAGTTATTGATTCCATCTTTATGGTCTGTATAGTTACTAACCTGAGTACTTTTCCCATTTCTATCTAACCAGTGTCAGAGCTAGTATTTCTTATTATTCTCATTTTATGTGTTTCTATCAGTTGTCTCATTTCCATACCTTACCATTATTCCTTGGTCTCCAGTGACCCTCAGTTTCCCCAGCTTTGATCTCTAAGACAACTGCATCTCACCCCTATAACTGGGGTAGAATGACAATAAACCTGATTTCCCAGAACTAAGTCATATAAAACCAACAACAAGGGGAGAGTTCAGATCAAAATCTACCATAATGCCTTTTTTCACCAGTGGGAGGTTAGAGCTCATGGCATTTCTGAATAGAAATGCCAGTCACAGTTCTCTTGCTAAATTATTTCTTTTTGAAACATCGTCCAGTTTAAAACTGGGTTATAGCAAAGGGAAAAAAGTAAAAATGTCATGGGAAAAGTATATGCATTTAATAAAAACTAGTGCTTATCTTGTATAAGTAGACTATAAGTAGACTACATACCCTAAAGAAGATATGAATGTCCTTGACCTTTATTCTTGACATCCTTGGATTCTTTAACTGATAAAAAGGACTCAGTTTTTTGAGTCATATAAATAAGCTAAAAAAGCCATGAGATTTTAAAATTCCCTTGTAGTAAGAGTCTGTTTCAATTACAAAAGAAGTATGAGCTGTGTGGTAAGGTCAGGTACAGATATCCCAGCAATGCTGCTATAGATGGTAAAATGACTTCCAGCACCGAAAATGGTGAAAAACACCAGGAGGTAGAATCCTCCAAAGATCCATTCTGTAGTACCAAGAAAACAAGAAACAATCTTGCTTTCCTTGTCCAGCAGGTATAACTAGCACTGGATAAAGAAAAGCAATGGAGAAGAGGGATGTCTAAATATGAACATTTCAGACAGGAATGACTAAGAAATATGTGTTCGTGGTATACAAAGAAATCTTTGTATTTTTCAGCTCTGTAGATTTGAACTGTTTTTCTGTAGATTTATGTTTTTCAATAGAAGACCCTCAATACTTTAATGACTTCAGCTAAGGACAGAGTAAGGGATGTGAGGTGATGAACATCACAGCAGCCAAAGTTATCCCAAACCCCAGTAGTCACTGCTTTTTCTGTACTCATGCTTTCTTTAAATACCAATAACATCTACAAGGTTTCCCTGATACATTAGAAGAAAAGAGAAATTGATTTGGACCAAATATAGCCTTTCAGATACTTCTCAAAATTCTGAATCCCCACCACTGGGGATTTTTTCCCCCCACAAATAAGTCATTCTTTATAAACTATGTTTTGTCAAACTTGCACAGCCACAGTGTCTAAATTACCTTACTTTCTAGCTCAGGAAATATGGATCTAGATATAGAAGACCATTCATACGGAGTGGGACTGTGGGGACAACTGCGAGTTTAAAGCCAAAAGTGGAGGTGAATTGCAACCACTGTGCTAGAAAGATCTTGGCCTCAACTGGGAAAGCAGACTCAAGTTTGGCTGAATCAGCTGAACAACAAAGGAACTTATTCATTTAAATAATATAACCTTCATCCCTTCCTAGGTTTGGAGAAGTTGATAGCAAAGACAAAGGTCACAAATATTGAAAAAAAAATCTAGTAAAAGAGAGAGAGAGAGAAGAGAGACTGATCTCCATACACCATAGGCATTGTTTTTGGGCTACTCTTGGAATTTGGAGACCTGGGAAGTCCAAACTCTGCAACTACAAAATCACTCTTGCTGTAGTGCTACATGCAGGACAAAACAGCTTCAAGATATCCTCCTTCATGGGATTAAAACTTGGGAGAGTCATCCTGGAGTCATCCTTGAACTTGTTCTGAGCAAAAGTATTTGGACTGAAGGCAAATGACACCTTTGCTGGCCAACCCCAGCCTGAGGTTTTGCTAACAGAGCAGGACACTGAAAACTCTCCCAGCCCCACTTCAAAAACAGTGTACGGATAAGGTTTGATCCATGAAGCAAAAGATAAAATAAATATTCAATAAAAAGTAAAATTTTAAGAAAATCCTTTCTTTCTATCCAAATGGGAAGCAAAAAACTCCTCTCTACATTCTTTTTAATTCCTTATCATTAATTTTGCACTACCTTGCACTGGTGAAGCAATGTATGACAGTACCTGAAAATTCATTTCACATTTCCTGAAAATTCACTTACATTGAGATGAGTTCAAATTATTTCTCTGGAATAACTTGTCAGTTGCTGTTTTAATTCTTAAATAACTCAATTCAAAAGGCATTTTTCTTAAATGAACCCTTCAAAAATATTATAACTTTCTATTATACACTGAGCATTAAGAGGACAGAATATAAAACTAAGTAGACTAAATAGTCAATAGATTAAATAGACATTATTATTATTACTTATATTTGAACCACTAATAAATATTAGAGTTACTAGTTTGATATATAACCTGCATGTAAGTCACCAGCAATAACTCAGCCTAAGTACCATTAAAGTACAATTTGGTTCAGAGTTCTCAGTGAAAATTTTTTTCCCCACTGTGCCTTGTTGTAAATTATTTCCATCAAATGAAATGGTGGTTTCCTTTGAAAATTCCTCTTCCTTGTCTCTCATGCAAATGTCTTTTCCACAATTTATATAACTTGAGGACTCAAAAATTTAAAAGCTGTATCTCCTTTTTCAATCTTAGATTTCAATCTTAGATGTAGTTTATCACAATAACTTTTGAGAATCCTATAGGTTTCCCGTGTTATACTGAAAAGTTTAACATAGTTTTGAAAGTGAGCTTCACAACTTCCTCAGCCTGTTCAATGCTCATTTTATTCACAAGGTCTACAAGCCATTAAGGTTCTTTCATTCTCATCACTGCAAAAGGTACCAGTAAAGAGCAAAACTAGGAAACTTCCTTGAGGTGAGAGTAATTGCCAGCTTAATCACAAATATTCTCTTAAAATTACATCTGTACAGTGTGCTTTCTTCAGAATACATAAGAAGTTGATGTTCATAGAGAAATGTGCACTTAACAGGCAAGTGAATATGGATCAGTCCTGAATTAGCTGAATTTCATTTCTCTGCCATCTGGGTGGAGCTTATGACAGATCACAACCAATAATTATCACTTAGGTAGGTCAAAAATAGACCTTCTACATAATGATCTACTTTGTAAACCTGTAAATATTCCACCTTCTACATCTCTAGAACCGAGTGAAAACTTTCCACGGATTATTTTCTGCCACTGCCCATAGGCTCTAGTTCATGAGGCTGTGTTAATCTTCCTCCCAACCACAACTGGGTGCTCTGACCCTGTTATCAGTGCTGATAACCCACCCTGCTGAGCCGTGCTCCTCTGGGGCTCCTCTGCTGCCAGGGGCATGTGTCAGGTATGGCACAGCTGCTCTTGGATCTGAGAAGCTACAGAGGTCTGTGAGAATGGGCAGCTCCAGAGAATCTGTAGGCAACAGATTGGTCTTCTCACTGATAGAAGAAACAATATTAAATAAGGAGTGTTAAATAAGTGGGTTGGGTGTTTTTCCTTACAGCAATTGGAAAGTTAAAGTCCTTTAAAAGCCATTCTTTTTCACTGATGAGTTACAAGCCAGCCCTGCCCCCCTGAAGATATTTGTTCATTGCCCCCTCCTTCCCCACTGCAGGAGGATTAAACTATTTCTCAGTGCAGTGAGCTGATTAATTTTGTTCAGCCAGTGCAGCTCCTTTTTGGGCAGGGGAGTATCACAGATTTACAGTTTTCATTACCTAAGGCTGAAATTGTTAATGAGGTTTATGTTGGCTGCAGGGGGCTGAGGGAAGGCACTGCTCTGTTTGAATAGCCAGGCTACAAGGATCCCTTGGAGAAGACACTGGACATGACTCCAGCCTCACACCCCCACCACAAATGTTTATTTCATTGCCTCAATGTGAACACTTCTCTCTTGGTACACAAACGATGGTAAAAAATTGGGGCTTTTCCTCTGCACACCTGAGCCAGGGTAAAGTGGTTTTGAGCAGGAGATGCATGTATCCCACTGAGAGCAAGCAGGATTTGCTCCCTGGCACACAGGGCCAGGTGTTCTTGCAGCCCTCAGCCCTTTACAGCTGGAGATGAAGAAGGTCTGGATGTCTCTGGGGCCATGGGCTGTCCCTCCTGTGTGCAAATGGGTACATCCACAGCCACCAGTGAGCAATTTTTGGCAAGCCAGGAAACATTTACTCTAAGTAACTCTTTCCACGTTGGAAAGAATTATTTCTATTGATGCACAGAAACAGAACATCTCTAATCAAAGACCATGTTACACAGTTAAACACAACCTCTGATTGACGTAACCACTAAAGAACAGACAAAGTGCTTTATGAAATAAAGATATTGAACAGTTCTTTTTGTGGTTGTTTTTTTTTTTTTTTTTTTTTTATGGGGGGGGGCTTTTGTTTGTTCTTGGTTGGGTTAGTTTTTTTTACAAAACCCACTCAAAAATATTTTGCATTTAATAGGTTCATTTAAAACCTAGATGGAATAACAGTGTTGCTCTCTTCTCAGCTTTCTACCACATGACAGGAGTAAAGATATGGAAATATTTCAGTGCTAGTTATGTGCCTGCCTGAATAGAACAAGAATATTTTTCATTATATGGAACACATATAGGAAAAAGTCATTTTTATGAGACTGATGATATTCCTGAGTTTCAGTGAAGAAGCAGTTTCTCCTGCTTTGTAGTGTAACATAGAACACAAGCTTTGAATTCTTGGCTCAGTAGTCACAAGGCTCTTCAGAAGCCAGAGATCAGCACATTCAGTATTTGCACAGAAGGCAAAGTGAAAGCATTCAGTCAGTTGATTAAAAGAGCCTGAAGAAACACTGAGCTACAGACCAGGAGGAACTGCTAGGAATAGCAGAGGGGGCAAGGAGCACTCGGGAATTCAGGTTTTTTTTTTTTTATTTATCTGTTTCCAGGCTTAGACTCATACATATCTGGGAAAATTGTCTTTCACAGACCTAGAGCTGTGGAGGGTTTTGTAAGATGTTATTGTTTTAAACTGACAAGTCACCTACTCAGAGAATTCAGAGCACAAAACACCAAAAACCTTTGTCAACTAGTTTTGGGTTGGTTTTGCTTTTTTTTTTTTTAATGTCATCTGAGCCTCAAAAATATTTAATTTGTGCAAGTTAGCTGTGCAGCAAATGTGCTCAAAGGCAAAGCATTGGGCTGAAATGCTGTGAAGTGAATTTTGCTTCAAAGGATGTAATAGCCCAGCTGTGATCAAGAAGAAAACATGGTTAGATGTGAAAGCATAATAGATGTTGTATCAAAGTTCCTTGAATACAGGTCTTTAGAGAATAGACTCAACCAACAGAAAAAACACACAACAACTTTGGGGCATTCTGATATAACACAGAAACAGATGTTTTGCCGTGAGTAAAACATTTAAAAAACCTCCTTAGAGGTAAATTTTCTCTAGCCAAAGCATCACACTGTCCATAGTTCAGTTGATTTCCTCATGGAAAAAATATTAGCCAGATTTGTTAAACTAAAAATCAAGTAGGATGTCAATAGAATTACTCAGCATGGGAAAGTAAGGCTGAGTGTTGTTTGAAGCTGCCAAGGCAAACTACCCTGGTGTGACCAGCGCCTCATTGGCCTTTCAATAATGTGTTTTCTCTCTTTGAGAGTGGAAACAAATTCAGTGAAATGTAATTTTTATTCAAAGAATAGACCTGTGTTTGCTTTATAAAAGCTCATATCTGGGTTAATTTACAAACTCCCTCCAGGTTATGCTTTGAAATGAAGATTTAATGAAGACAAATTATTCATCCACCCAGAAAAAATATTTTAATTGCTATATCTCTGATATTACCAGAGCATCAAGAATGCTGGCAACATAGCAGGCACTTGTATTTCATGCAAAGATTGAAGATTAAAAATGGCAGTGATGATGGAAAAAATGTAAATGGTGAATCAGTCTTATTTGAACTCAGTGAAAACAAACCTCTTGGCTACAATATGTTTTAGCTGAGGCCACAGAGGGTTACAAACTTGAGCTGTGAAAAAGTCAAACATATGTCAAAATCCCTTCCATGCAGCAAAAATGGCATAAACTATAAGCTCTATAACTATTTTTTTTCTGGATGAGTTGCATTGTGGAGATAATTTAGATACTGTGTTGTATGACATTGTTATCATAATGAATAGACTCACCCCTGGGTGAAGGGTGAAATGAAAAAAAGGTCTGTATGTGCTAGAGTAAGAGAAAAAGAATACAAAAATCTGTTATTTGAGTATCAAACTCTTTGCATTTTCATGATGCAGAGATATTACTGAAGTCAGACAAATATAATCCAAAAGGGCAGCAATTTAAAATTCCTGTTTTACAGAACAATAAAGAATATAGATCTCTTTAGTATACAAACTGCCTTAAATACAGCTCTGAAGTATGAAATACAGCAATTCTGAGTGGTTAATTAAGATCTAAATGTATGAGATAGATGGAAAATATTAAAAAGGCTCACACTGAAAATACACACCTATAATAGGGCAAAGGATAACAAAATAGATACATTATAATGGAGCCAAATTGAAAATCCTGAAAGAGTTGACAACGATAGAGAAAGAAATAAACAAGACAGTGGCAATCATCCCTAAATGCTTGGCAACCCAGTATTTCCTGGAATATTACATTATATAGAAAATTACATCCTGGATAAACTATGGCAGAAGATGAGAGAAAAGGTGGTGGAGTTCAGCTGAATTCTTTTGTTTAAAAAAAGCATAAAGAGACCAGTGAAAGAAAGTGAAAGGTGGCAAACAAGAACAGGTGCTACCCACAGAGACTGAGGATGGTCAGGGCAGAGCCTGGGAAGGTTGTGGGAAAGCCTGATCAATATGTGGAAAGGATTGCTACAGACTCAGCCCAAGGTGTATAATTCTACACCTAACCTTGATTCTAGTGATCATCACTGAAGATAAAGCTTAACCATGTAGGATTTCTGATGACCTCTTGGTCTTTCTCTCTTTTGCAGTCCAGTGCTTTTTATTCATAAATGCTTGAAGAGGATTTCAAGCCATTTGTAACATAGAAGGCAGGAAGGACTCCACCTTGCCAGCTTGTCTGAATAAATCAGCATTTATTTCAGTCTTGATTTCTATTTCTCATCCTCGCTTTATTATAAAAATCACAAAGAAGGGACTTCTTCAACTTGTTGGTGATCAGAGGAAGAGTCTGTACTAATCAAAGTGTACTACAATGATGCTGAGAAGATGCATCTTCTGACATCCTCCTCTGTAAAATGATTCAGTCAGTTAATTTTTGGTGCTTAATTCCTCTGTCAATTCACAACAAACACATGGCAATAACAATAACAGTAATAAGCCCTGTCTGAAGACAGATGTCTTACCTCTATGTTCTTCTTGAGATAGTCCTCCTAAACTATGGATAATTGCAGGGAGGTTCAGAGGAAACAGTCAAAGAAGTAAAGCCACAAGATGCCAGGCTGCAGTTTTCAGACTCTCCATAAATGCAACAATCAGCATCTTCGTAATTTTATAATCTTCAAATTCATGGAGGAAGAATAACACTATATTATTTTGGTAAGCTTGTTTCTCTGGGGATGGCAAGATCCTACACCTCTGCTAGCAGCCATTCATATCATTTATAGTGAGACTTCTCCAGAACCACTCAGAAAGACCCACCAAAGCACAGTTCTGACTTACTCAGTCTCTGCAAAATTGTTTCAAATCCCTGTCCAAACCAAGGATACTGCTAACTTGAAGCTTGAAGTCAAGTTTCCCATCTCTCAGAAGATTTTATTACCTCCTGTTGTATGTGGAGCAAAGGAATCCATGCCTCACCTCACTGCATTTTGGCTGAGAGGGATGCTCACTTTGCCTTTTCCAGCATCTAAGACCTTTGCCAGGTCATCCATCAATGTCTGAAAAAGAAATGGGACCAATGTGCTTTTTATAAGAAAATACCAGGTGGTGACAGAAGATCACAGGGAGTGGTGGAGATCAAGGCAATACCAGGCTCCCATGGTGAAAATTCATCTTTGACTGGCAGAATGTGCAACCCAGAACATGCACTGCTGTGGAGGGCAGGGTTTTCTTGTAGGTGGAGCATCAAACTGGTACAGCCAGAAAGAAACACACCCAGAATAGCTCTAACTGAAGTCGCAGAATAGTTCTTGTACTGTCTTGTACTGTGTGGAAACCACAAGTCTTTCCTGGCACAGGAAAATTCCTCATCCCAGTAAAACAGAGATGACAACACCTTCCTAAGAAAATTCTAAAATGCTTTCAGCCTATTTCTTTGTGGGATACCTGTAGTTTCATTTTTACTTCACATGCTCAACCATAAGTTAGAGGTCTAAATGACGGGAAACAAGCCTAAAATCCCAAATGTGTTTTCTAATTTTCTCCAATCAGTGTGCAAATTAGGACTGTTTGTTCCAGTATTACTAGGGGAAAAAAAATAAAATAGATCTGTATGTTAACTGCACCTCTCCTAAGGCTCTTAAATCCAGTTCTCTGATGGGAAGGGTTTCATTAATTACAACACAGAGTTCTGACATCGTCACTGGAACAATGCTCCCGGTTTCTGAACTACCAACAAATCACCAATTTGTAGGTGAACCCTTGCCCTGCCTGCACTGACTCCCTCAGCAGCCTGTGCCTTTGTGCTCTCACTGAAGTTTCATGCTGCCACACCTGCACTGAGTCACGGTGATTATTTCCTCACTTAAATTGTTTCTTCTGTCTCTGCCTGTCCCTGTTAAGTGAGTACAAATGGCAAAACATGTTCACTCACTAGAACAGAGGAAAAACAGCAATATAGCTGCATCTTATTGTCTTTTTCCTCCAAGACATTTTTATAACCCCAAACAACCATGACTTCAACCAGCACACAACTACCATAATTTGGGCTGCTTTTACTGTTGTCAAACAGTCTCACACTGGATTAGACCCTAAATAACTACAATGTAGTCCAAAACATCTCTATCTGCAGCCCAATTCCTCAAAGTTCCCTTTTCCTTCTTCCTCCCATCATACTAACTGTGCTACTGGAAAAATCATTGAGTCAATCAACAATCTAATAGAATGCATGGTAGTATGAACAACAAAAGGGGTAACATACAATAAATACATCCTGGAGGATGTATGATTTTGAGGAGCAGAGCAGCCATATCAAGAGACATGGAAGAATAGCTTCTTGAAACCAATGGATGAACAATGTTGTCACATCCTGATGGAAAAGTAAAAACTTTAATTGAAATGTTCTTGCAGACATGAGAGGCAGAATTTCACTATCACAATATTAATGGAATAAAATGGTCTTTTTCATCATTCCAAGTGCAGTAAAGTCATAAAATATCTTTTTCCCAGGGTTGAGATTTTGGTTTTCTTCAGTTTTGGGATTTTTTAAATAATTTTAATTTCCCCTGCCATTATTACAAAAAATTGCCTCATGTGGAAAATCTCAAAACTTCTGATGACATCATGTCTTGGAAACAACAAATTCTCCTTGCAAATGACAATTTCTCCTTGTGAGATATGAAAAAAACAATCAGCCTTCTGAGAACCTCAAGTTCTACTTTGCAACTTCAGAGCATTTTGTACCACATGATATGAAATTATCCAGGGTTCTGCTTTAAGGTTCTGCTTTAGGGCTTCACAGTAACCATGTGTGCTTCACTTTCATAAATGTAATAAGGATTTGGAAAACAGCAAAAGATTGGAAAGAGCATTCTCCCACAGGATTTGGATTTGAGCTCTGATGTCTATTTTTCTGTGTCAGTATACTAAAGTGTCTTTAATCAGTGAATGATGTAGGAAGCATTAATTTCTTCACACCTGAACATACCCAAATAATGCTATTTGGGAATGTAAAAACAATTTAGCTTAGAGGAGAGGTCACGTACTCCATTTTCCCTCTAGACAAAGAACTGTAAATTTAATCATACCCTTGATGGATGAGACACCACTAGAAGTATACTTGAGAGGATGAAAAGCAAATGTAAGAGTGACTAACAAACACAATTATCACAGACTCCAAAGTTCTTAAAAAAGATGTTAAAAATTAGAAATTTCTCTTCAGGAAGAAAAACACCTGCCTGTAGTCAACTGGGTGTTATTAACAGTAGATTTGAGGGGGATAAAATTAAAATAAAATAAAATAAAATAAAATAAAATAAAATAAAATAAAATAAAATAAAATAAAATAAAATAAAATAAAATAAAATAAAATAGGTACTCTGCACAAGTAAGGTGTAAAAGCTATAATAAAAATTACTCCAAATGGATCTGAGAATCAAAATGAAGAAACCATTAACTTGATGTCATGTTCTTTCTTCATCTTCTCATGATGCTGACAGTTCATCTTTCCCCACATGTGCAACAGGATGAAGCCACCAACCTTGTGACCCAGTGGGTGAAATAACCAGGGAAAGGGGTAGCTGGAAGAAAGTGTGTGTATCACAATTTTAACTGTATTGTTATTACTGAGGCTTTTTCTCCATGGCAGTATTAATTTCCATTTTCTTTTTTTTTTCTTATGTAGTAATTAAAATTTGATTATAAGCACTCCTGGATAAGACTATTAATACTTTAATTACGCTAACAGCAAAACTTTGGCTTTACATATAGGATGTGTTTCCTTTTTGCCCTTTCCAGTGCTATGACTGCAGAGGTGCACCTTCCCTACATTAGCATCCTGGCTGATGGGCACTTCACATCTGATTTACATGAGCCAACAAGTGATTCTCTTTTCAATATGGTTTTACACCTGATATCCCCACTCAACCCATTGGTAAGACACTTTGACCCCATGATTTCTGAAGAGAATTTTTCTTTTCACTTCCCTGCTGGGCCCTGCAGCCAGACTGCCTGATGGTAACTCCCACAGCACATCTCTACTGGACCCTTTGCAGCTTGTCCCCCACTGCACCCCAAGGTGAGAAGGAAAACAGTCATAAACAGATTTTCTGCCTTCCCAAAGGTCTACATGCCCAACAAACTGGTCTTCATAAAGCTGTAAAAGGAAAAGCAAAGCTGCTGTTGCTGGTTTGATGTGCCACTAATCATATTTTGATAAATAACTCAGTAACTGCAACAGTTTACTTGAGAAAGAAAAAGAGCAGCTCAGCAAAAGGATTTCATGAATTTTAAAATTAAATTAACTTGACCATTAATGTTAAAATTTTTCAGACATTACTTTATTAAACCTACCCAGGGTGCAAGTATTCATAAATATTTTAAAACAAAAATACATTAAAGTACTTTAAGTTGTTTCACTAAAACAATACTTCTGTGACGGCACACACACATAGGCACTGAAGGACTTGTTCTTCCAGATAATTTAGTAGTTTTATCATGGTTGTATCAGCCTGGGTGCCATCTGTGTGATGCCCTCACTTGACAGAAATATGCATTGGAGAAAGTAACAACAGCACCATCCCTGAGAAAGGAGGGAAACCTGTCTATACCACTGAAAGCAGAACATGGGAACAAACCTCCCACTGGGAACAAACCTGTTCTACCCTGTCTACTTGTTAATATGCTTTATTATTGCCAAGCTGTATGCAGAGAGGTTCTGTGTCATTAGCTAACACAAATCCAGGTTCAAAGAGGTCTTTGAAGTGACAAACCTAAAATGACAGGGGATGGAAAAATAAACTGTGTACCCAGCAAGGCTGAGCTCTCTTTAGTGGTGAGCATGACTGGAACACACAATAGAGCAGAAATATCAGCTCTTAGGCCCATTATACAAATAGCACTCAATGAGTAGTTATGAATTAATGAATGATAGTGCAGCGCCAGTTCAAAGAATGCTGAATTTTCATCACAGGGTTCCTAATGCACAGATGCCTAAGAGAAGGACTTGTAGAGTTACAGCCTTCAGGTCACAGACATTGTCATAGCTTTTTTGCTAGCAATGGGGGTGTGAAAATTTGCATAATTAGAGGGTTTAGCTTGTTAACTGCATTGGGACATCTTATATATACATGTGAAACTTGGGGCCTGAATTAAATTGTAGGTCCACAGCAGGTAGAGTATTGCAGCTACAGGGAATGCCTGGTATAAAGGCTGTGAGGGCAGGAGTAACCAGTGGGATTAAACTAGACAAGGTGAGGAAGAAGGAAATATTATTTATGCATGCAGAGAAGTTTAAACTTGCTATGGTGTTGAATGGGAGCTGATTGGATCCTGCACTCGTGCAGGTGATCAGGCAGTGCCCTCCCTCCCCTCTGCTGCAGGAGCTCAGTTCTGGCAGGATTCTCACATCAGGGCTGTTTCACAAGAGCTGATCTATCTGGGTGTCTTAAACCAGCTGTGACCGCACACAGGATTTTCCTAAAACCTGTGATACACAGCTGGGCTGTGTTAGGGACAGAACCCAACACAGAGCTGAAAGGAAATCCCACAGCTTCAAGCCCTGAGGCTGTGGGTACCAGGGTGAACACGTCCTGACCTCAGCTGTGCCTTGTGTGAGAATGTCTGCAAGCCTGCTTTGAAAACCTCCTGTTCTGGCAGTTCCCAGACCCTCAGTGGCCTCTGAATTAGGGGCATTCTGAGCACCAGCTGATTGACATGTCAGCATCAGACAGTCAGCACCTCTTGGGCCAGACAGCAAGATCTGAGCAAGGGCTCTGAGCATCCCAGTGGCTTCAGTGGCAATGATGTACCCTGCTCCCTCTGTGGATTTATTCCTACGCACCCAAATACTTCTGTGAATCTCAGCACTGAGCTTTGATCTGCATCCTCTTTTCCTCCAGTCATGAGTGCTTTATGATTAGTCTGTCATCCAGCCTAAAAGGACTAATGTCACTTATTGTTCTATCTTGGGCACTTCAGACTTAGAAACTGAAGGACAAGAAGTTACAAAGGCTACAGAGTATACACCAGGGACCTCAGAGCCAACATCAGAATCAAGTGTTTTCACAGCATTCAATCTCTCCTTGAAATCAAGAAGAGGCCAATTCTAGGCTCCTTTAAAAGAAGGTTCAAAGCATTTGGGATTTAAAGATGACCTAGTTTGACTTCAGATAACAACTGAAGACAGAGCAATAAAACACAGTAACTAACATTACAAAAATTTATGAAAACTGTATATTTTGCTTCAGTAAAGAAGATAATTAACAGCAACCGGCATCAAATCCCATTTATGTCTTCCTACAAAATAAAAGCAAAAGAACATTCAACTATAACATGCAGCAATACATTTACTCAAATTCAAAGAACCAATTGCCCCAAGATCTCAACAAGATCAAAAGTAGAGCTTGGTGTGGCATTTTACATAACAACATTTTTTTTAATCAGCAAATGGCTACTGGTTGGAAAATAAAACATGTTTTCAGTAACCTGTTTTGGCTGAACTGTTTTCACTTGAATAGGGTGAAAAAGCTGGTAAATAACAAAGAAAGAAACCATTTTTTTACCTGTTCTCCCATCAAACCAGCATGCTGGGTAATGCATCTTGTTGGCATGGAAAGCATGTTCAAAACCTTGCCACCACTTAGAATTTGAATTTCTTTCCTTCCGTTCTCAAGCAAGGGCTCTGTGAGCTCACTCTGACCCAGCAGGAAGCCAAAGTTAGAGAAAACATCTTCTAAAAGAGAGATCAGCACAGGTTTGGGAGGAGAAAATGTTCGAACCACATTTTGCATTCATGTACAAACTTCATCTACAAAGCAGAAGAAACATTCACAAAAGGCTCAGGAAATTTTTGAGCATAAATTTGTTTTTATCTTGCAATTTTTTCCTTTCTGAGTTACCCACTTAATGGTAAACAATGATGAGAAAAAAATTAGCCATCAGAACAGATACTGGAACCATTAGCAAACATTGTGTATGTTTATACTTCTCTCTAAAAATACCCAGTGAGCTCCAAACACATTATAGCCAAAGAAAGGAGCCCTTGGTAGATTTTTTAATATCTCTTCCTCCATACTAATGCCCATTTATCTGCTTTTCCCTCCTGTCAAAATTGGAACCAGATATCATTACAGGTCTAATGCAGCATGATCATCTGTATACTTAAAAAACAAATACACAGGGAGTAGAACAAATGTCACTGTGTACCCACAGCTGCAAAATACATGCAGTACTAACTTAAAAGAAACCCAGTAAAATTACAGTTCACATTTCATAGTGATGTTACATGAAGTATGATATAATAAGCCCTTTTCTTCCTCATCAGAGAGTAAAATTAACAATCACAAGTATACCCTTTATAAGTACCAATGATGCCAGACAGAATACAGCACTCTCTGCAAATTGGGAAGTACTTACAAATTTATGATCTCTGAAATCATATTTCCCTGATATTGTTCATATAATGTGCAAGCAAACTAAATACTATTATAGGAAAGAATTTTGATAGTGCTGTTGGCAAATTGGGCATGAAAACTGAAAGGCAAATGCCTTCTTTGAAAAATCTTTAGTATTGTGGCCTTCTCTGACTATAATTACCAACCTCTCTTTAATTGCTTGCTGACCATGACCAGCCCCTGCCACGCTGACATAAAATTAGCAACGTTTCATTGCAATATTTAGTGGTTCACAATCTTTCTTTTCCAGAAATATGTCTATTTCCTGAAGAATAATGACAGGATCTGGCTGTAGAGTAGTATAACTACACTTTTCTTTGATGTACTTAGAAGTGTCAAGTGTTAAAAGAATAAACAACCCGATAATTGCTAGTTAGAACTAAAGTAGGTCTAGAAGTTGCATTTTGTCATGAAAATTGTGACAAGAGATGTAAAAAAATTACTTTAGCTCAATCATCTTTACAGTCTGTCTCAGTAAAATGAAAATCTGAAATCATTGCTCTAGTTCTTGGGACTGAATATCTCTAATTCTTTGTTCTAAAAAGACGAATATGGGTGTGAAAATAATGCTTTAAACACTGTGTTTTCCAGGTGAGCGGCTCAGTGCTTCTCCAGGCAATTGCTCATATGTTTTTTATCTAAGACAGATGCTATTACTGCTCTCAAACCATATTTTCATTGCCTAAAACAAATGCACACACAAAGCCAAGTGTCCTTACTAACTCAGGGTCAGCTCCTGCCACTCCACTTAATTTAATGAGAATCTCTCCAGAATATGAACTTCAGCAGTTGTTCTTCATGTTCAACATCAAATTGGCTTTCATAGTGGAATTAATGATGGGAAGTCAAATATGAAATTTAGAAGTAATGATTTAAACTACAAAGTGCTCCAACACGAGCACTGCTGTAAGCATGTCCTGCAGGGTTTTGTTATCAAATGTGTATCAATAATCTCTGATATGTTACATGTTCCAGACATAAGGAAGAGAGAGTATAATTTTCTCATAGTTAGCAAGAAAAAATTACCTATTTATTTGACACATGATCAATTTCTCTTGCTGCAGTAGTACGAAGGTATAGGCAAAATCCTCAGCTGTTATTCAAAAAAGAAACAGAGATTCCCTCCTCCCTCAAAGCCTTTGCAAGAAAGCAGGTTTGCACTTCAGATGAAGGTATATTTCTCTCTTTCAGATGGTTTTTAAGTAGCCAAGGGAGAAGGCAGAGGCAAACAAACTCAAGGACTACTTTAATCCAAACCAGAATCTGGTTCAAGCCTAGGGTAAACCTTCACAAGAGCCCAGCACTCAGGAGCATGAAGAACTCCCTACAGTGTCAGTGAGGAGAGGGGGGCATTTGGGGACTTTGCTCATTTTCATTTTTCATAACCATTCCCTAAAAAATACTTACTTTAAAATGTGGGAAGAAAGTTAAAGGCCATATTTTTCTTAAAGATACCAAAACCATTTCAGCTGCATAAGTTAATATCCAATTTTCTTCAAAGATTTTCTTTCTCACGTTTCTAATCTAATAATTTTTTAAGTTCTCAGATTTTCTTGGTTACCCACCCACTCCCCAAATCTGCACTGTCTTTTGCCAACACTGTAGGTTTAGTCAACAGACAGGCTGTAATATGTTATAGATGGGAAAAACCTCCTTTTTATTGCTGGTCAATCAACTGGTCAATTACTGGTCAACCAACAACTAAGACTACAAAAGGCACAAAGACTGAAAAAAGGCAAAAGTAAAAGAGAGATCTGTTCACAGCTCAGAATTAACTAGACTGCATCCCTGTCATGGCACTGGCCATTGCCACAGTTTATATGGATAAAAAGCAAAAGAAAGCTTTACTGAAAGATAATATAGAAATATCTTTGTATATGTATTTAAGCCTGCTCAAGGCTGAGTGTACCAGTTGGGAAAGCTGAAAAATACTTAAAAATATAATAAACAGCAAATTCTGGTAAGTGATACTTTCAATATTGAAATAAAGTAATGAAACAGGATTGAGAGATGCTGTCAGGAACTTGAAAACATCTGAATTGTGTTTGGTCCTACCAGAAATAGGGACCCAGTGGAGAAATATATCGTCCTAAGTGATGACAGGGTTAATCACAATCCCTGCATTCCAGGCTGAAATCTGAATTTGATATTGATGTAATGGTGATACTGTCTGTGCTGCAGGGAGAGCTGCCAACATAATGAATGTTTGTGGACACACAGACAAAGCTGAACACTGACATATACTGGCATTTAATAACTGATTTCACAGTGAGGAAAGCTAAGGGCAATACTTTGCCCAATCCTTTTTTTTGGCATCTGTTTCAGGAAAAAAAAAATCAGGTACAGCCCTAGCTGGAATGGGTATGACCCACGCTGAAGTCATTAGGATAGTTTTTGATGAAGATGTGCAACACCACAATTTGTGAAGGACCATAACTGGCTCACTATTCAGGTGGCACCAGAGTGCCTGATTCCTTTAAACTCTCCTGAAATCCCCAGTACACAATTTTACAAAGCGTTACAATAGAATGCATTTCCAAATTATGTCAAATTGAAATTCAAACATGGCTGGCTGCACTAATACATACTAATGGAGCAAAACACTCATATGCCTAATCCTCACTGACACTTCTGGTTTACATTCTTCTCTCCAGTGCCTCATTATGCATGTTCTCACTGCTCTTATAAATTTTCATTGATGTGTCTTCTCCCTTACTTAAAATGCAAACATCTGGATTACATCAACTAAATTCACTCTGTCAGTTTTGCACTTACTCAATAGTTTTTTAAACAGAGCTCCCAGCCTGTCTGTGTTTTCAAACCTCCATCATTAAGAAAACATGAACTCTCACTTGGTAGTTTCACTGTCTGATCATGTTCCTTTGAATGATTTGTGCTGGAATGTAAATATCATCACTCTGATTTGGTATTTGTTAGCAAGCTGCCGATTCAAAAACAAATATAGATATGTAGCTGCACAGCTTACGACATTTATTAACAACAGATTGAGCTGAATTGAGCCCCAGTCTGAGTGAGCATTTCTTGCCAGCTCTGAGGCAGGCAGGTGTAACTTGTGCTGCTGTGATGAACCTCTGGTAATAGAAATGGTTTTGGGTCTCAGCCCAGCTTAGCATGGAAAACTTTGTCCAATTTTAAGAGCAGCTCCACTACAGGTTTTAGGTTTTTTACACCAATGGATTATCCTTCCTGTATTGTTCTTTGGTGTGTGGAATAACAAGCCACATTTCCAAATTCTTTTCTGAATCATGCTCTGCTGATCTCTCCTCAGCAGGGCACCTGTAAGGCACTCCCAGAGAAACCAAGCTGTGTCACAAACAATTAGATGGCAAATGTCTCAGGAGCACTAAGAAATGTGGAGAGCACTTGTGAAATAAAAGCCTTGTAAAAAAAAATAAACAACACAGTAAAAATTCTAACCAGGGAGAAGACTGGAGCATGCCTGACAAGCATCTTTAACAGAAAAGGTGTTATCCTTCTCCCACATCACACTGCAAATGGAAGTTTGTGTGCCAAAGTAGGATATAAGGGGGTTATGTAAGCCAAAACTTGGCTGACAACAGGTGGTACTCAGGAGGTTTTGATGGAAAAATTTTGGTATAGCCTAACAGAGCCCAAATGTATCCTGCTACTTCCTCTCTCCCCTACAACAACAGCTTTTCTTTAGGCTCTCTCTCTACAGCCCATGGTCATACCTTAAAAATAATGTAAATAAATATTTTAATTTTCAAGCAGTTTTCAGCTGAAAAATATAAATCTTTTCAAAATCCTAATAAAAATTGCAAAATGCTAATAAAAATCCAATACTTTCAAAACTTTTTAGATGTTTACATATAAATATTCACAAAATAGATCTCCTCCCACACCCACTTTTGGTTTCAACTGATTATTGCCAGAAAAATGAGTGCAAATGTCCTGATTAAGTCTTGTTATAAAATGTCAGGCAAGTAATGTCTGCAGGAATGAGAAGCAATTAAATGTTCAAATAAAACAACCGAATGCAGGAAACTGTGCTGTGAAAGTCAAAAGTCATAGGGCCAGCAGAGAAAATTTGGAAGAAGAACATAGTTGACTAAAAAAAGCTAAAAAGGAGACTTTTGTGAACTCATCAGTGTGAAGAAGTGATTAGTCTCCTTTTTGAAAAGAGTAAATGAAGGAGAAAATAGAATATAAATAAAATTGTCAGAATGAAGATCCAAAATATGTGAAGCTGACAAGGTGTAGGAAAGAGATTCAGAGAAAACTGCAATTAGGAAAAAATGAATGTAAGGCATCTTGGACATATTTCTCTGTCAAAATGATAAAGTTCATTGTTACTGCCTTAAAGATAGAAGACAGATGCACTTCAAATGTCTCAACTTTAAAGACTGTTGTCATCAACCTGCCAAATGTTTTTATTTTTAGCAAACCAATAATTTTGTGTATTTAGGCCAAGAAAGGTACTTCACAATGTTTAATGTATGCCAAAAGTAGCAGATTAGTTATTTGTTGAAAAATTCAAATGGACACAATTATTTTTTGAACAGAAGTTTTCTTTCATTTAGAAGATCCCACAATGTGGAGAGGAGGCTATGACTTCACAGCCAGAAGTAAACAAATTGCATGGATTTTAAGGCAGGTGTAATTCTCTGATGCAAAAGGGGATTGCAATTATTCCCAGTGAGGTAACATTTTACACTTCAGGAAAGGAAAGCTGAATATATAGATAAATTGCCCAGTGAGTTGAATCAAATCCAGTCTGCTGAACTTTTTGCCATCGGGTATGAATCATGTGAGAGAAGTGAGAAATTAAAACAAGTTCTTAAAATATTGGTAAGGTCAGAGTTGCTGTAATCAAGAATCTTTTCTTTTTCTTTAATTTTATATTATGTTTTCCTCTTTTGTTCTTTTCATTTGTGTATATATTCCCTTTTTACCAAGATTTCTGAAAATGTATAAGTTCTGCAATTTGCATAAAGAAATTGTGTATAGAAATGTCTCTTTCACTCTTTGTAATGTGACTGAAAGATATTTTTTCCTCAGCTACATTTCGTCTTTCCATCTTCTGTGAAGGATAAAGGATTCCCTTTGATCACTCCACATCAACCTTTTTCAACTCTGTGCTCACTTTTTTTACATTCAATACTTTGGTTTTGTCTGTTGTCTCCCATAGCAACAGTAGATTTCATTTCCTTAATGCTGAAATCAGTTAAAACTTTGAAGATCTGTAACTGCTGTGGTTAATGGGAAGTGCATGTCTCATCCTTTCCCTCCAGTCTGGATGTCATGCTGGATGGATAGCAAAGCTCCTTCAGTATTAATTTTTCCTTAGTAACAATACCTGTGTGATTTATATGGTAACACCTTCCTGCAAGACAAGTGACTTTAATCTCTTTGCAGTATGTGGCACAGAAAAATCCAACTTCCCACTTGACTGTCATACTAGTGAAATACATGGACATGTTCTTCATTTAATGAGTATTTTACAAGAAAACCTGCTGGCTGCCCTGGGCCGAGGCCACGGAGCAGAAAGATGTGAACGTGGGGGGTAACCTGGGGTGGGGAGTGACATTTACACCCAGCAGCTCATTAAGTTCCCTCCTCAGCTAATTTGCTGCCAATTGACTGGTTCCTCCTGTGCCCACTGAGGGTATTTTCCTGCACAGAGGGGGAACAAGCTGGATAATGTGGAGGTCAGCAGGGTTCAATGGACTGAGCACTCTGTGCATGTGTGAGTCAGGGACTCCTGCTCTGAGGACCAGCTCTGACACTCATCCTCCTTAAGGAGAAAGTCCAGCACTGCCGGAGCACTGAAACCACTCTGCTACACAGCTCCAGTGTGCTCCAGACAACCAGAGAGGGAAAGGGGCTCTACAGCCTGCCCTGAGCACATACAGGAGCAGGGGTAGGGATGGAAGGGGACAGGTGCCCATTCCTTTAGCTCCCCAGGAAGCAGCCTGTGTGTTGTGTTAGAGGAGGTGATCGCCAGAACCAAAAAACTTCCTTTTCCCATCTTCAGTAGTCTGACAGCCAGTTCTCTGGCTGCAGTGAGGTTTCCCAGCAGGAGAGGTTTGAGCAAAAAAAGGTGGAAAAGACTCTATAAATCCCAATGTTTTCTTTTATTTACTGTTCATTTTCAATGCAGAGCTACACTCTTCTGAGACAGAAATCCTACAAACTCCTGGGACAGCATCTGCAGACTCAAAATATGATCTATTCATTATAGAGATTTCAATGTTCTTTACCCCATATAAAAAGCCCAGGTATGTTCTATGACACTGCCCAGGAGATCGTGCTTAACACAAACAATTTCAATTTATTTTGAGCCAGTGCAGTTTGTCGAGACCTACTGTTATAAAGAAATAGCAAGCAGAGTTTTTTCAGTCTGTCTGGGTTTTTCTTCCTTTATGAAATATTTTGTGTGCTGATACAAAAGATACCTGGAGCAAAAAACACACATGGTTCTGTTGCACTAAAGATCCTCTGACAGGAGAGACTTTTTGAATCCTTTCACTGAAGCTGTGTTCCTGTTATAGTCCTTCTATGTGTCCATAACTCCTTTTAAGATGTTCTTTATTTTACAAGCAAACTGAAGTGAGCTGTAAGCTTCTAAAAACACAGGCAAGATCTTGCTCACGAGGATGGAAGTAATTTCCCACTTCATGTTCTGTATCAAACATAAGTCAACAGCTAATCACCAAAACAGTCTGCATGGTGTTTTTTTAGGTATTGCTATTAGCTCTAATCTTGCAGCAAGCTGGAAAGAATAGCGGGTGCTAAGAGACTTCTCACTGTGATTTTCAGGGCATAGCAACATGACATTTGTCAGTTCTGAAGAGAAATACATAGAAAGAGAGAAAAATTTAGTCTTGGTGTTAGGACTACTCTTGAAAAGCACTCACCTTAATAAATTGCACTGGACTGTATGTGAAGACATAAAAATGCAGTTAAGACAAATTTTGTAGACATAAATGCTGAAATGAAAGTAAAACCTTGCAGCAAAGCTGCATTCTCTCTGAATAATCTCCAGTACCTTTTTTGTGACACCAAAGAAAGTGTTCAGCTGGCACCATCTGCCCCATCTCTTTCACCAAGTTTTACTGAAACAGAGCCAAAGACTGCCTGTTAAATCCCTTCTTGAAGAGTGAGGAGAGCCAGGAAGTCATAAAGAGCATCATCTACATTTGATGGGGTGCACACTTTTATCCACTGCTCTGCCCTATCAAATCCATCTCTCGCCCCAGGGCCCCTGGTTCATCAGGAGCTCTAAGGACTCCTCTGACCACCCCTGGCTCTCCAAATCAGCTGCTCACCCACTGACTGCAGGTGCTCCTTCAAGAGTTTGTTTTCCAGTCTTACTCAAATATGAAACTGATCAGGCTTTCCTAGCTGTACAGCCCAATTTACACTTCCCATGTGGGGAAGTTCAGGGTTCTAAAGGATGTGCACTGGCAAGCACACAGCACTTGGCAGTGTTTAATTATTAAGATGCTTCAGTGCAACAAATATTAGCAATAACATCTTGTAACTTAATCAGCTTCTTATGTAAACACCATAGCAAGTGTTTATCAATGAGGAGCCATCTTACTGCACATGACACCATTTACTTGCATACTGATGAATACTTTAAGGGTGAAGTACTTTAGGGATGCAATTTTTAAGAAGTTTTAAGTCAGGTGAATTGAACCATGGAGTTGAATCAACCCAAGTCACAGAGCTGTAAGGTCGAATAGAACCCAAGCTGCACATGCTCCTTCTCAAATCACCACAGGTGCCTTGTGCAAGCCTTTGTCAACCCTTTGAGAACTTCAGTTACCTTCCTCTTTAATGCAATGTCTGAGTGCTTATGGTGCACACTCTCAAACTCCCCATGCAATTGCATAATTAAAACAATTAAAGTTCTTAATTTTTAGGCTTTCTTACTCTTACTTTATCCCACAATGAGATTCCTAGATCAGTGAACTCTTAAGAGCTCATTAATATCATTACAGCACATTCCTGAAGAGAGGAAAAGAGAAAATATATTTTTAAAAGTATAAAGAAGAAGGAAGAAGTGCTATTTCAGTACTTCAAGAGCCCTTTCCTAGGATTATTTTACTTACTGATTTTGCAGCTCTCACTACATGTGCTCTTGCTCTGGCAAGTCTTTCCCACATGCAGTGTAGGGGAGTTGCTCTTAACGTGCAGCAGAGCTCAAAAAAGCCTGTTTTGTCACTGGCAACTGCTGGGCCTGTGTTAGTATCTCACAGCTCCCCTGTCTTGCTGCTGAGGAGATGACAAGGTCTTACAGTGCTAAAACACAAAAACAATTCCTCCACCTTGGCATGCCCAAATAATGGAAGTTTGTTCCTGAGGGGGAGTAGTTCATTGCAGTTCTGTAAACAAAAGGAAAACTGAATTTAATTTTTTTTATTTAATCTCAGCGATGGAGAATCCTCCAAGCCATGGGGAGTGCGTTTTGATTTTTCAGAAGGGGCAACAGATACCCATAGTTTATGCTTTTGGATTATATTGTGGTATTATGCTTTGTACTATTATATTAAGTTTTCTCACCTGTGGAGAGAAAATGGATTGATGAAACGCTGACCATTGGTCTTGAAAAGTGCTTGAAAAATTATTTCACCTCCAAACAAAGGAGAAATAAATAGCTGTTGCAATCCATTATCCCCATGCAGAGTTTGTAATAAAAAATGTTTTCTCAGAAAATGCTGTGCATGTTTGGCAGATTTATATGCATTTATGTTGACAGGCTTCTTGAAATCCCCATGGAAAGAAAACATCATTTAAACCCACAGTTTAAGGCTGTGCATCTCTCAAAGGTTGCCTGACATTAAGAGGTTACCATGTTTCATTAAGACAAAATTTCAAAGGATGAAAGCAATGACTGTAATCAAACCAAACACCCAACTTAAAACATCAACTCATCCGCCTCCCACCTGAATTTTGTTTCCTAGGCTATTTCATCTGCGACTACAATGACATACATAAATAACCTGAGAGAACTCAAGGCTTGTTCAGCAGCATATTTCTAAGTAAACAACCTGCTGAGTAGAAAGTCCAGCTGCAGCGCTGTAGCACAGGAGATGTGGTCAGGTCCCTGCAGTGTGTGTGTAGCCCCAGTGCTGCAGGTCCTTGGCATATTTCACTGCAATTATTTAGGGGTGCGTTGCTGAAACCAGTGCAAGTGTGATTCCAGCTGGTTCCCAGGTGAGGAACAGGCTACAGGACTGGGATTCCCTGCAGCCATTTACCAGCTGAATGGTTTGGAGGCTCCTGCTTCCATCAACACTTGATTTACCTCCCAATCAAGTATGGGCTCCCTAGGGGCAGCTGGACCAGCTCACAGGCACCCATGAGAAAACCCCTGGCAGGACTTTGTATTTGCACCTCACAATGCACAAAGCTTTCTTCAGATAATGGGAACAATCTTGCATAAGAAAAACATATAATTTGATAAGCAAAAGCTTTCCGTGCATCTCAGAGCTCGATATTCCAGCTCCAAGTGAGCAGTTTCTACTTCTCTGTTTCTGCACATGCCTACTCTCCAAATCTGAAAGACCTCCTGTTATTTTCTTCTTCAAGAATTTTACAGATCTTACCAAAATTTTGTGAACAAAATTATGTTCCTGATATTTTTTCTCTAAATTTCATTTTTATTATCAAGTAGTAACATGAAGATGGATAAATAAAAGGAGCATACCTTTTTTTTTCTGTGTATTTTTTCACCACACAGTTATACTGGAAAAAGGAGGAATTATATAGAAATAGTTGTTTTCTCCAAAGGAAACATGAGGTGTTGTCACTGAAATGTTTCTTTCTGTATTAGAAAACTACAGTGGTCTAAGCCAAATGCTGAGTAGTACAAGTCTTACCAACAACAACCAAATAGATAACATTTATCCCAGTAAGACTCATTATTATTTGCATGTATAATAAAGAGATATTTCAGCATGACAGGCATTGGTCAACTGTTTTGTCTCTTTCCACAAGTACATACACCTGCTGGTTGTCTGAGAGAGTGCTGGGGCTAAGCCCTTGAGATAACCTATTTATTCACATCCCTAAATACAGAGATTTAAGTGCCTTAAAAGATTCTTCTCAGTTTGGAAGCAATGTCCCAGATGTCTGGGCTGATACAGAACTGTAAGGAATGAAATTCTCCCTCAGCCCACTATGATAAAGGAACAATATCAGCCCCACTTTACACTTAGATTTTGCTCTTCCCTCAGGTGTTATGTACTTCAAGAAGTTAATGGCTTTATTTACATCTGGGACACTCTCTCCACGTCCTTTCCTTCCCTGCTCAAAAACTTACCCAGTATCTGAAGCTGACATACTACCTGCAGAAAGTTCTTTGAGATTTTTTCATTATCTCAATTAGCATTTTGCATTTTTAAGCCTTTGATCCATGTGTAATTGGCATCTTGCCCTTTGTTCTCTTTGGTGGGGTGTGCTGACCTCTCCCGCTTTCTCCATCCACATAATGCCCTGGTAGTTTTTTTTCCTTTCTGTTTAACTTTTTGCTCTTCCAGGTTTCAATATTTCTTTATTTCAGCTCATTGTTCTCTGCTTGTCAGCAAGGCTTCTATTTTTTTCACACCTGGAGGCACACTAAAGGAAATCTGATTTGAAATGTCACCTATAATCTTGTTTTTCATTCCAGTAATTTTATGAATTCTTACAAAAATTTGGAAAGCCATGTTCTGCACTCAGTTTGGTAACATAAGTCCAATATTCCTCACAGCAGTAATTCCTGATTACAATGATATATACATAAAAAAACTCAAAAAACCACCAAACCAGACTCTCAAACTAAAAATGTGGTTTTTTTAGTATAACATTCTTGTTCCCTCAGAAAAAAAATTAAAAACACAAACAAACAACAAAAAAATTGTAAATTAAGGCTTTTTCTTTGTTTATGATATGGAAGACATATGCAAGAAATGCTAATAAGATAATGTAAGAATATGTCAGTATTTGTATTTTTATAGCAATGCCCAGGAAGTCCAGAAAAAATCATGGATCTGTTTTTGCTAAGAACACCAACAGGTACACATGCAGAAGAAGAGGTAGTTTCTAATCACAACATGGTTAGCAAAAGAAGGCAAGCTCAAAAAGAAATGTAAAATGAGTTGATCAAGAAGCCAAACAGGTCCCTTGAGTGGAACATGTTCTCTGAAAAGCCCATTCCTCATCTTTGCCAACTCAGATTTCACACAGAATCTGATTTAAGGTTCAAACCATATACACCAGGGGGAGTTTTTACAGTTTTCTCTCTTTTTCTACCACGATTTAGTGACTATTTCTCTTTGAGACTGAAACTCTTGCTGAGTAACTGTAGGAGCCATCAGGCCATGCTGCAATTTTAGTATCTGGAGAAGTCAGTTAGAGAAAAAAAAATCAGCCTTTTTAAAAATACATATGGTTTAGCACATTGATAATAAGAGCGGAAAAAAGAGAGAAGAGAAGAGAAGAGAAGAGAAGAGAAGAGAAGAGAGAGAAGAGAAGAGAAGAGAAGAGAAGAGAAGAGAAGAGAAGAGAAGAGAAGAGAAGAGAAGAGAAGAGAAGAGAAGAGAAGAGAAGAGAAGAGAAGAGAAGAGAAGAGAAGAGAAAGAGAAGAGAAGAGAAGAGAAGAGAAGAGAAAGGAGAAAGAAAAAGAAAGAAAAGAAAAAGAAAAGAAAAGAAAAGGAAAGAAAAGGAAAGAAAAGGAAAGAAAAGAAGAAAAGAAAAGAAAAGAAAAGAAAAGAAAAGAAAAGAAAAGAAAAGAAAAGAAAAGAAAAGAAAAGAAAAGAAAAGAAAAGAAAAGAAAAGAAAAGAAAAGAAAAGAAAAGAAAAGAAAAGAAAAGGAAAAGAAAAGGAAAGAAAAGGAAAGGAAAGAGAAAGGAAAGGAAAGGAAAGGAAAGGAAAGGAAAGGAAAGGAAAGGAAAGGAAAAGGAAAGGAAAGGAAAGGAAAGGAAAGGAAAGGAAAGGAAAGGAAAGGAAAGGAAAGGAAAGGAAAGGAAAGGAAAGGAAAGGAAAGGAAAGGAAGGAAAGGAAAGGAAAGGAAAGGAAAGGAAAGGAAAGGAAAGGAAAGGAAAGGAAAGGAAAGGAAAGGAAAGGAAAGGAAAGGAAAGGAAAGGAAAGAAAGAAAAGAAAAGAAAAGAAAAGAAAAGAAAAGAAAAGAAAAGAAAAGAAAAGAAAAGAAAAGAAAAGAAAAGAAAAGAAAAGAAAAGAAAAGAAAAGAGAAAAGGTAAAAGAAAGGCTTGGGATGGGGTAAAATATTCAAAATCCTTCTCTTCCGTGGGTTCCCATATTAGGATTAATATGAAGGAGTGTTCTAACACAATCTCATCAAATTAAAGAACACAGAAACAGGTACATTTTCAGAGAAGGGTTCCAGAAGGACAAAGCTCCTGCTCTTACAGAGCAGTCCCTGTTGCCACAAGTGCTGCTTGGTGAGGGTGTGCAGGCTGGGGATGCATTGAGAAGCTGGAATTTTATTCTCAATCCATGTGAATTGTATTGATTTGGACTAGAAAGGCTCTTCTTGCAGCTGCTTGTCCAAGATGATGTTCCTCTGTCACCTACAGTGTTTCTCCACATATACAGAGGCTCACAGAAGAAATGAGTCCAACAGCCTCTCAAAGCAAATATGACCCCAGACAAAACTTGCTGAAATGTTCCCTGACACAGTTGTAAATCAAACAAAGGGAGAAAAGGTGTAATTAATCTTAGAACTAGAACAGCTGCTTTCAAAAGACACAGAATTGTCCAGAATCTGGGATTTTAACTGTCTGGTGGAGAGCAGAGCCCTCAGTGTTAGGTTCATTTCATCACAAGGAGTTCTCAGCCAAACATTCACATATTCAGACTCATCCAGTCTATGCCACTGAAATCTGTACTTCAGTTATGAGGAAAAGAAAAATCAAGACAAGAAAGAAAGCTGGGTTTGAAACTCTCAGCAATGGCTTTGCAATTCATTTGGTGTTCTTCCTTGGAGTCCAAGCTCCTAACTCTTGTCTGTACATAATAATCTCAGCTTTCATTTGGGGAACAAAAAATAAGTTTCCAAGTTTCTGTGGCTTAGGAAGATAAGAGGAAATATGTACAGCCTAAGGGTTTCCAAATCAGAAAAACAAATTTTAAAAATCTCAGAGGTGATCTGTTTTAAAATCTCATGATTTAAAATCTGCTCTGGAACCACCTTTGGCCCCTGACTTAATTATTTTTGTAAGCATGGGGCTGTAAATACTTCATTTCCTGAACAGACTTTCAGCAGGAGCCCCACTTCTCCTCATCCAAAGGTTTTTCTGGTCATAAAACTTTTTACTAATTCCACTGTAAAAATGGCCTGTGCAATATTTTTAGGAGTGTTTTTTTAACATCTGCTTATTACAAGACAGTTTAATATACTGTTGAGGGAATATAAAATCACTGTAATTTATCACTGATGCAAAATAAGACTGTGAATAAAACACCTAAATGGGCTGTTTTATTCTTTTTCCTGTTCTCAGTGAATATTTGGTTTTGAAAAACAGAAATCATAATTTTAATGCAAATTAAGTTACCTTATTCCCTCTCCATCACCACACAATCAAATAAAGTGGCAAGGGAAATTACTGCAATTCCCTGAACTTGTTTTGTTATGCACAGAAACTTCTGAATACATATCATGTGAGGCAGTAATTAAGTTCCTAACTTATTTACTTCTTCTATTGGGGCTGCTTCATCTGAGCCACAGTCTTTTGGCAGGAAATCCAAATATTCATCTATTATGAAATGCAGAATATCCTGAGCTGTTTTATCTGCTCACAGTTTAATTTAGATATTAACCATAAACACACCTGGGATTAGACAATGGCTATGCACTGCCTGGAAATAAAGAGGCTATAGAAATCCCTGTGAAAAATGTGGCATGAAAACATAAGTGTTGTTGATGAAGAACACAAAACAGAGCTTATTTCCAGAGGGATTTGAGGTATAAGGAATGTGAAAGAAGCAGAGGCTGGAGAACTGCCTTTGCTTTATACAGGTCCCAAACAGGGATTCAAGACAGTGAGTGGTTTTTGCAATTCCACAGGCTCTCAGCATCTCCTGAAAGGCTTTAAGATGAATATTTCCAAGCAAGAGAGAGAATAAGAGATCTGGCTGAGGGTTATTGTTTTGACCAGCCATGTAGCAAGAGGGGGAATAGCAGCAAAGGATAAGAATCAGAAGTCACCACGTCACCGCCTCCCACCTGTGTACTGAGACCAGATTCTCTCAGAGGACATGCAATATTAAAACTTTTACAACAATCAGACCAGAAATGTAAGGCCATCAAGTTTCACTGGAGGAATGATACTTTAATAGAAAGGGCTTGTATTTTTTCTCAATTGTCGTGCTGTTCTGCCTACTTTTTTTGAATGCATGGGCTGATTTTAAGCAGAGGTTCTGCCTGCAGGCCATGCACAGACATTCAATACTCTTCCAGAATAAAAAAAAAATTGCAAAAGTGATTTCAGATGTGAAAGCCTTTAATTGTGTGTTCCATCACTACCTACAGTTCCTTTCTACTGCAACTTGCAACTTATTAGCTGGTTCAAAATTTCCACTCAAGAAGGAAGTAAAATTTATTCTAAATATAGGCAGCTATAATAACTATTTTATAACCCTGTCATGATTTTACAGACTTGTTCAGCCATATCTCCTTTACTTGTATTAGTTCAAAGGGCTATAGTTTCATTTTAGCTTATTATTGTTACATTCATTGTTTTCTTTTGTGCTTATATTTGTGCCTGGGATTCATTGAGGTATCTAACAGAGACTAAAAAAATCATATTTAAATACTCACTGATACATAAAATTTTATTAACAACAAAATATGAAGTGATTAAATGTTATATGATTACAATAATATTAAAAACAAAATGTATTACTTAGAAGTTTATTTAGTTACTTTGTTTCCATTACACATGTTCCAGACAATTTTATTAAGAAATTCCCTTGTTCCTTCATTGTTTAGCTCTAATTGCCAAATGTCTGTTACTGCTAAATTTTTAGATTGATGTTATGAAAATAAAGAATTCTCAGGCTAAAGTCCAGTCGTATCAGTAAAAACACCATCAGGAAATGGAAGCAAAGACTCTGAAACGGGAGACAGCACCATGGACATGAGGTTGGCAGAATTCAGTCCAAGCTGTGGACTTTGGCCAGTTACAGAAGATGTTCTGCTAGATGAGATTTTCCAAACAAACAGGAGCTGCAGTGAGTGTGGCAGCCAAGCTGGCTCTGGGCTGGGGGCACCAGCCCTGGGAGAAGAGCTGAGGAAATGCACTTTGCAGCCCCAGAAGTGACAGCCTCAGAGGGCCAGACAGCAGCCAGGAGCAAAAGGAGACAGAGAAAGAGCCAGGGCTGGGGGCAAGGCCACCACAGTGTTCAGAGTGGCACAGAGCAGTGACAAAGTCTGAGCTTCAGTGGGGCTCCCAACCCGAGGACAGGAGCGTGGCTGAGCTCCCAGGTGAGAGCAGCCCCAGAGCCACAGGCACATTGAGAGCAGAGAGGTTCAGGCTGGAGACAAGGAGAAAGCTTTTCCCTGGGAGGGCTGTCAGACAGTGAGACAGATTGCCCAGAGAGCCAGTCCCTGTCCTGTGCAGCTTTCCAAAGTCAGGATAAATTCCTGAACATCCTGGTATAACCACACAGCTGACCCAGATTGGAAGTGAAGGTATCTTCCATTCTGATTTCTAATTAAATCCTATATTTCTGTAAAATTTAAGTGACAATTTAACTTCATGTCAGTTGTCATATTTATTTCAAACATGAGTGAAAAAATATGTATCAGTGTCATTTTACTCACACCACTCAAGAAACTGAGAGTTTAATATTGATTTACTTGTTTTATGTAATTTCTACAGACAAGAGACGGTACAAAGACGAGTACAGACCTGAATTGTATCTTAATATTCATTTTTCTTGCCTTGTATAACCTGTACATGATACAGTGTTTTTATCTCTCTGTCTTCATGTTTCAAATGGATTTATCCTGTAGCACTTCAACATCTTTTGCTTGTCTTTTGTACTCTCCATAGACTACTGTTGTTTAAAAACTTAATACCTATCTATCAGATGCTTCAAAATATCGTGTATTTCCCTGACAAGCCTGTCATTTTTCCCTTGGTGAGACAAGTGTTACAATGGCTATTTAATTACAATAGAAGGTAACTGATCAACTTCTTTGCATTTATCAGAATGAAAACGTTTCTATTAATTTGCTGCTTTGTGCTTTGGCATTGCCACTGATGTGTGCAAAGAGCTCTGATGAGAACACAAAGGAACCTGCTACTTCAGTGGATGAGGGAATGCCATCAGGGAAAGGGAAATATGCTGCATGCCCGTGGGTTTTGCTTTTTGCTAAAGCAGAGTGTGCACTTCTCGCCCAGCAATATTTTATTGTTAATGTTGCTGTTTAATTCCAGATGTGCTCAAATAGATCACTGCACCAATTCTTGTGGTTCTTCTGATATCCTCTAATAGGTATCACACTGAACTGCTTTAAACACTTTGACAACAGCTGGCTAGAAATGTGTGTCATTTAAGCCCTTTTCTATTCAATCTCTTCCATTTCCCAGGTGACAGTGTTGAATTCTTGTAACCATAAACCTGTACCACATGAGTACAAACCTCCCCATCCTATTCCTGCCTCACCCTCATCCTTTAACATCCAGATACCTGATACCAATTTAGAAATCCATTTAACACTTGTCCAGCACACTAATAAATGCTGAGGGAAAAAATGGGAACCCATTAATAAGGCAGGTGGAAGAGGATCCCTCTATGCATTTCTGGCAATAAAATACAACCAATAACTGCAGTGCAGACTGCACATACCATAAATAAGCACACTAGATTCATTATGCAGGTTATCAGCCTCTGATCCTGGCTGCACCTCTAATTTCATATATGGGGAAATAAATCTATATATTGCCAAATGCTAAATATAGGCTTCTATATCTCATGATCTAGGTATCTGAAACGTGAATTACACAGAACATTGGCTAGTTTATCTGCATCTGTTTTTCTTAATATTTTTCTGTAAAATAGAACTGTTTGGAAAATAACATTAAGATCATCAATCCAACCCCAAATCCAGCACTGCTGAGTCCTCCACTAAACCAAGTCCCTAAGTGCCACATTTACACACCTGTTAAATTCCTCCATGGATGGTGATAATGACTATTCCTGAATGAGTGCAGGGCTTCATCCTCCTCAGATTGCATCCTGTTCGTTCTTACATCAAGATCTGCTTAAACACTCATCCATTCATCCAGAGAATCTGCAAAGTGAGCAAGCATCACTTCCATGCCATGACTCACTCCATTAATAAAAGCACCTACAGCACCACAGCCAGGAGAGACCTCAGAAGGTCCCTCATGACACAGCTGTGCATCACTCAGTGCACAACCCATACCTGCCTCTCTGAAGCCTCCAGTTAGTTTTGAAGCCCTTAGAGGTCTTCTCATTAAAATTTTATATTTCACAGAGGAAATAAGAAGCCTGAGTTTTGAAAATGGGGTGGGAGAAAAATTTGGAATGAAATTTGAAATTTAGAAATATGAAAGTCAAGTAAAATTACTTAACAGTCATGCAGTAGGATCTCACGTATACAAATAATTATAGATATTGGTTATAAAGCCCTAAACTCTTCATTCAGTAAATAAGAACTGGTTTTTTCAACCTCAAAGGCAAGTTTTTAAAAATAGCTAGTTATTAAAAATTAATTCAGGTGCACTTATGAATAAGAAACCACTTACCTTCTTTGTGATTCTGTTCAGAATAAGCAGAACTATTATCATATTTTATCATTAAGATATCATGATATTTGGAAATAAAATCTGCTTAGTGGGAAATGAGGCTTTCATATAAAGGAAAGGCTTATTTAAAGTTCATTACATCCATAGAAGGCTATCTAAAATGCCCAGGTTCAGGCACTCTGAAATGACAGGGGTCATCTTCAGAGGAACTACTGTTGCTAGGAGACACAAGCATCAAAGTACCACGAATTTGTAATTTACCCTTATTTGTCAAGGGATGTTGATGATAAATGTACTCCCCAGAATGCACAAGGCTTTAATGAGGCCTGCATCATTTTGCATGAAAAAGGGGGACCACAAACTCACCTTGCTGTGTTCTAAGCACTCCCCAAATCCTTGGATCCACAGGAAAACAGGAGTTGCATATTTCCTAGTCTTGGAGTAGAAGTGTTTTGCCATATCCCTTTCCCCTGTCATCCCACTCCATTAAGAACTCCCAAAGGCAACTGGCCCTAATGGGCAAGATAAAGAGAGTCAGCATTTCAACATCTGTGATTTAAAAGGTTGCCCAGTGAAGGAAGAGCAAGGGAAGTTTGGGGTGAGCAGCTTATAAGGTAAAATTAAATTTGAAAATACCTCAGACTGGATGAGAGGGTCCAGTCTTTCATATGTGGTAGAGGAGATGTTTGGGGATTTTTCCTGGATGCAGCTATGGATCACCATAGCTCCAGATGCACAGAAGCACCAGCTGGATTAAAAAAACCTGTTTGTTTCTGTTGACCCAGGAATCTGGTATTAGAAAACAACCACCTTTTGACTGGAGCAAATGTCACACCTGTCTTCAAAATGAGCAAGAAGAGGACCCAGGAAAACTGCTGGGCAGTCAGCCTCACCTCCATCCCTGGAAAGGTGATGGAAGATAACATTCTGGTGGTCATCAAACAGCAAGTAAAAGAAAATAAGGTCTTTGGGAGTAGTCAGCAAGGGGGAATCATACTTGGCCAATCTGACAGCCTTCTGTGATGGCATGGCAGAATGAAAGAAGAGCAGTGGTTGTTGTTTACCTTGACTTCAGTGAGGGTTTGGACATGGTCTCCTTCCAATCCTAACCCTGGGATTCTGTGGTTCTCTAAGCAGTGCACACCACTGCAATACTTTCATTCCATCTAAGGTGCAGTCTCAGGGAACTGCCAGCCTCATAATGAACAAATACTTCCAGAAATTATTTTGAAGAAGTGAAATGAAAGTCCTGAAGGCAGTCTGCCCTTAACATTGAAATAGCTGCAGAGGCTCGTGGGCACCTTGACTGCAAGATTATTGAGATGGTTCCAGCTCAAATGAGCTAATACAAAGTGGGAAATAATGGAAAAAAGACATCCTCATAAGGACAGGTTATTCGTGACTCTCTGTACCTTTAGATAGACCAGGCTCAGGAAATTTCTAACTACAGTGTGAATGAAAAGAAAAAAAATAGGAAAAAGGAAAAAAAAATAGGAAAAAGAAAAAGGGGGGGGGGCAGAAAATGTTGCAACTGTGACAGAATAACAGCTGAGACACTGCTAAACCGAGACCCTGCTCTACTGAGACACTGATGACCTGACACTGAAATAGATGGTTACAGGAGGACTTTCAGGATCCAAAGAAAAACAGGGCAGAAGGAAAGATGGGAAAATGCCCAGACAAAGGCATACACAGCTGCACAGATAACTACTAATTTGAACTGACCTACCTGGATGGGAGACAGGTGTTTCTTTATTTACATGGTCTGGTTACCATTCTCTACCAAAATGACTTGAAGAATTTCACTACATGTGTATTTTCCTTGATTAGCAACAGGTCTGAATATGTAATTACTTTAACATCAAGTCAAATTTTGATTATTCCAAGCCAGCTCCCTTTCAGGGCAGCAAAATAGATTCTATAAATGATTTATTCATATGATAGGGAAGGTGTACTTCTTCCATATCTATATGAATTATTTGGGATTTGAACTAGCTGATCTTTAAGGTTATATCCAACTTCAAAATGAAGTGAAAAATCTATATACAATAAGGACTCTTAACAGTCTGTAGCCCTGAATCCACCAAAAGCTTGATTCAAAGCTATTGCTTGCATAGTTTCTGTAGTGTAATCATTCTTTGCTCTTTCAGTGATACCTCTGAGTCTCCAGTGAGTGCACAATGCAGCACTTTCATTCCCTGTAATAAGACTTGCAAGATGATAGATTCCTGAACTGGGCATTTGTGTGATCCTCCTGTATCATACAGTCAAGAACTTCCTCCCCAGGTAACACACCACTGCCTATCCCTTGAGATGGAGAATTAAGGGTCTTGCCTTCCATCTCAATTTTAACCCATCCCTGGCTCACCAGCTCCAGACAGCTGTCCAGATCAGGAATGTTCTGCTCCTGGTCTTGTCTCTGCCCTCCCGTGGCTGTGGTCTGCAGAACACAGTGTTTCAGCAGCAGGATAACAAGCCCTTGTTTCCAGGAGATGGTATCCATACCTCAGATTTGCAGAAGCCTACCTAGTCAAGCATGTGCCAAACTACATTTAACAGTGCCAGAGCCATAAAGGAGTCGAATGCTATTCCAGTCACACACTCTGTCAAGATGAAAATACATTTGAGTGATCTACTGGTGTTTGGCTCCCCATGCACACCCCAATTTTTTTGTCCCTCGCTGTCATTCACATCTTGGCTCATTTGCATCTTGAACATAATTATATTCAGAGCAAGACCACAGGGCATGAACTCATTCCATATTTACCTCCTAGTCCCAGAAAGGTTATCAGTTCCCATAGTGAGAGCAGAATTGCCACTTCATCACCTCTGTGTCAGGTGTCTTTTGACCTCATAGTAACTCTACAGGGACTTGGGGTCTTGTCAGCATGAGATTCTCTGTACAGCTTACCTGTAATTATGAATCCATTTACTTAATACAGTTCTTGACATGCATTTTTTAATTTATAAATGTTTTAAAGATAATTACTTAGTTTCATTAAAAGTAAATCTGAAATGGGAATACACTGCTACAATGGCCATATTTCACTTTAATAGAAAGAGATATTGACATATTTTAGATGCAAACAAACCAGGGAGATATAGTGAGTATGGCCACTTAGGCAGATTGAAAGATGATTGAATAATGGCCACATTACTGTGAGAAAAAGTGGCTTTCCTCTTGAAAAATAATTATGTTTTCCTGTCTAGCTGCAGCAAAGTAGGTGGGAAGCTTAGATTGTTTTGTTCCATCATAAGATGACAAGAGTATGGATGTAGATCTGTACATTTAATTTAGATTCACTTTTTAATAGAAAAGTGCTATTTTGAAACAAAGCCAAAGTTAACTCCAAATTCACTGAGATGTTGTATTCAGATATTTGAATATTTTCCTCCATTCTTTGCAGCCTCAACTTTTACAACTTTGTAAACTGAAAACAGTTTAGTTCTTCTCCCATAACTCCATTTTTAATTGAATGTATTTCACCCACAAAATAATATCACTCTGGCTTCATTGGGAATATAAATAAATAATTTAAAATTAATATGTTCAAAAACAATAATTTCCATCAGTTATACAACCATCCTGCATTTTGCTCTGAAAAACATCAGCCATTAGTCTCCAAGGATATGGCATCAAATGACCAGGCTCTTTGATTTCTCTTGAGAAATCAGAAAGTGATAATATTGGTCTATTCTCCTTGAGCAATAGACCAATTTACTCTCCAGGAGTAAAGTTATTATCTGTGTTCACCCTTCTGTTGCCATCATTTTTCCATCATACACGTTTCCTTTCCAAGCACCTTAGAAAGGGAATATTTTATCTTGAGGTTTCTTTTTTTCTACACCTTGAGCAATTGCTAAGTTTATGGAAAGATTATGGCAGTACCTGAGAAACCAGCCCTTCTTTCTCCTGGCTTGAAAATCTGGTATCCCACCTTACAGTGTCTTATTGGGGCCTGTCTTCTTTCCTGTTTGTCAGCTCTGGGACCAGAGGACTGCAGGTTAAAATCCAGGTAGCTTAGCTCTGTAATAGCTCTATGGAAAGAGACATTAAACCAGAAATTACAAAATAAAACCACCAATTCAGGCAATGAACACACTGCCACTCTGCTGTGCCAGTGCTATATTAATGATGCAGCATCTCACCATTGCACCAGAAGTTCCTCAGTTTGAATGGGGTTAAAGGTGAATCAATTAGTTTAGATATAGAGGAGTTAGAAATTAGTTCAAAAGATTCTCTCAGACCAACATACCTGAAAATACTGTAAAATATTTTTTCCAAAAACTGCTCCAAGCAGAATGTGAACTTTGTATAATGATGATGATAGATGTTTTTCCTTTACAGTCTGATTTCCCAAACCAAAACTCACTTGAAATGCCATAGAGTATCTGAAATGTCTAGGTTTAATATCAAGAGAAAATGAGATCTGAGAAGTCACTGGGGGCATAGAGCTCTGGCAGTGCACTGTCCCCTAGAATATATTATTTTAAATTATCAGACAAGCCTTTGCCACTTCAGAATTGAATGCCCAGTTAGCAGGGATGTAAACAAAGGGAGCTGGCTAAAAACCAGGCTATTGCACAGAAGCTGAGCATCACTGGGGCAAGCTGCCTTTCTGCCCTCCCCACGGGAGGAATCCATCCACCTACTGATGCTTCTGGCTCTGCACAGCAGCAGAGGCAATGACACATCTGCAAGCAGCACCCCAGTAAACTCTGCTGGGTTACACAGCAGAGCTTTGATCCTCCTCCACAGGACCCATGGAGGTGTAAAGCCTGGTCCAGGACGTACTTGGAAAGGAAAGAAGAAACATGCAAGAAAAAAAAAAAAACATGCAAGAAAAAAAAAAATCTGACCTTTCCAAAACTGGGTATTTCTGAACAACAGCCCCAAAAAGTGAGACACATCTCTTATTCTGAGTCTTCCAACTATCATGTCAAAAGCCAACAGCAAACCTCCTGACCAATACATCCCCTAAGCACAGAAGCTGGAATTTCTCAGTTTAAGATGACCATGACAGAACTTGTCAAACAGATGTTGAAGGTGGCAGATATCTTAAAGGGAAAAAAATATGAATATAACAATAAAACAGAATGAAAAAAATGCACACATTGGGAAAATTAAACTTTTAGAAGTGGTTGGAATTCTGGAATGTTCTATATTTCTATGTTTTTCTGTGCCATCTTGAAATTCTTTTAATGTCTTTATTTAAATCAAACCAGTAATTTCCTTTAAAGATATCAGTCAGACAGTAAAGGCTATTTTCTGTGTATACTCCATGTATAAAAAACTCCTTCATATTTCAGTATTATTGGCTTAATAAAATAAATTAATCAATTACAAATTTCTTATAAAACTGACAGTGAAAGCACTGAAGTCATAGTTTGTAGAGTTTGGAGATATCTCTGACCCTTCTGAATTGAATGGGGCAGCAAAAGTGGAGTAAGATTGGGGAACATCTCATGTCTTGCAGAGATGATTTTTAATTGTAGATTTTTAAATAAAGAGTTGACAAAGAAAACCAGACTTCTTTCATATTAGTCAAAACAGAAGAAACTGAAAACACTGAATACAAAACCACAGCTACAGTCTCTGCTAATAAGGCACTGCCTATGAAAGATCCATAGTTTTCAAGACTTACAGCAACATAGGGGAAAGGTTATCTTGAAACAAAATAGTTTCCACATCCCTCTCCACACAGCTTCAGGAAGGTTGCCAGGATGCTCATATGTTATAGAGTAGTAAAATTCTTTCTGAAGGAGGAAATGCTTCTGTTTTCAGAATGTATTAGACCTAAAGACCAGGAAAAAATTAAACTGTTACATCTCCATGGACACAAGAATGGAAGGAGATCACATCATTAAATATTTGTTTACTTTTTAAGTTGTTTGTCAGGTATGAAATCAGTGACACTCATTAAAAAAAATGAACTGAATGCATTTAGACAACCACATCTTAATCTCCTAGAAAAAGAAATTATAGGAAATCATATGCATGACTTATAGATAGCAGCTTTGCATTATGGTATATCAGATATTCAGCAACATCACTGCTGCCTGCCATAATCATTTTCTGCATATAAGTCCCACATGACCATCAGGAATGATCCTCCAGTGACAGAATGCTATTGCCCTATTTTGCAAAAATAGCTTAATATTTTTGAGCAGTAATTCCAAAAAACACATTACCAAAATACTGTGGCTGTACATGGTGGGTTATGTAATACCTGCATTTCAGAGTTACCAGAGGGTTTTGTTCTTGGAAGACAATGCCAAAGAGATGATTTTGTTATTCATTCATGGTGCACTGTCTACAATATAAGTAAGGTGAACACCAGTGTTAGGGAAATAATATTCTGTTGCTTATCAGAGGGAAGGCCTCCTTGTCTTAGGGGAAATTAGAACTGTTTAATCTTTTGCAGTCCTCATTTGAACACAATTTTGGCTTCAGACCTTTCTGACTGCACAAACACTAATCCACATGAGCATGTGAATCACCAATTTCTACACATGAAGCAATACCTCAACATAGCAATTATTCTGGCAATTCAGTCATTACAAAAATTGTACATTCATATATGTAAACCAATAGATATGAAATGTAAGCTAACATTTTGAAGCTCACTTCTACATTACACAACTCCAAACCAGGGTGCCCAGATTATCCCCTCAGCACTCCTGATGCTGTGGGTCTCCAGACAATTTGGAAATGCAGACCTCAGTTTTTCACCTTCAAATATGCAGCCAAAGTTTGTGGAATAAGTAGCAACAATTTGTTCTCCAGTGAGTTTCAGACACAAGGTCAGATCTCAAGAACTGATAACTCCTCAAGCTGAGTCATACATTTCTAGCACTTCCTCAGCTGATGGTTACACAAGAGAACAGATTTTTGCACTTGTTCAGCTCTCCAGTTCAGCACATCAACTGTTCTGACGATGGTACAATCCTGTAGTGACTGTATTTGAAATAAATAAATAAGTTCTTTATCCACCAATAAATCATTTGAAGAATACAATGTAAAACAAGTCTCAGCTGGCCTCTCCTACATCTTACAGGATTGTCTGTGAATGGGCACATCAAAGCAATGACCCAAAGCAGTTAATCATTAATGTCATTGATTTGCCAGAACACAGTGCACCTGCCAAGCTACACTGCTCATTTCAGTCTTAATGTCTTGAGAGAAAAAGCCTTGTGCCCTGTCAGAGGCAGATAGATATTCTTACATATCCAACCCTATCAACTGCTTTGATGTGCATTACTGATCCAAAGCCTGAAAGATGTAATACAGCAACACTTACTGCATGGTATCTGAAAGAGAAATCATTCACACTTGATTATTGTGCTCAAAAGCCCACAGGTTTAGAGGATGATCCTAGCTGTGTTGTAAATTAAACAGCTGCTGTGATCTGATTGAAAAGGCTCAAGTGATTTAACCAATCACTAAAGCTGTTTATTAGAATTACAAAACAACAAAGGAGATCTTTGGTTGATAACACACCATCATATTTTAAAATATTCAGCATGGCCAAGAGGCCAGGACCCTGTGTGTGCTGTCCCTCTCCTGAGCTGTCAGGCATACACACTGTTGATGTTGTAGAACACCTATTCAGAAAACATCTAATTTGTTTGTATCAGCCATGAAGATCCCCTCTTGTTTCACAAATTAGTTTTTCAGTTCAGTCAAATAAAGACCATTTGTGAAATGTTCGTTTAAAAGAACAATATTCCTCTACCCATCACAGTGACAAGTAGAGGAATTAGGAATGAGCCAGAGATTACTTGGTAAAACATTCCCAATTTGTGAAGCCCTGCCAAGATACTTCAAATTTGGTTTACTTCTCGCTTATAAAATGTGCTCATTTAACACTTTTCTTCATTTTTCAGCATAATTTATTACACTGTTCACATTTGAACTAATACATACAATATTTTACAGGTTTTTATTCTTCCTACAAGGCACAAGAACTGCTTTTTCTATCACTTCCTCATAGATGACTCTTCTGGTAGCTAAAGAGAAACTCCTGATTTTTGTCCAGCAATATAAAAAAAAGTCAGAATCAGACACATCTTTTCCTCAGCATTATTAGATTTATTATCTCCTTGGTTTTATAAATATTTCTACTGGGCTTATATCCATTATTGCCTTACATCTATTATTTCTACAATATCATCTTTGAAAGAAGACAAATAGAAAGGAATTCAGCAATGTCCTGTTTGGCCATTCACATAAAGCTTTAATAACTTTTCCAGGTTTTTGCTTAAAAATTCCATTAAAAGCATAACTTCTTGGATGCAGGCTTCTTCTAGAAAACAAAGTTAAAGTTTATTACAACATGAAATAAATATGTAATTTCTGCTGTTATTCAGGGAACATAAAATATTAAAAATGTTTTTTCCACTCTAAGTTGTAAGGCATTTTGCTAATCTGCTGCAATTTTGTAGTAATTTAAAAAGGTCACAGACCTCCTTATAAACTTGATAACACAGTGCACTGCAACCCTTCCACCAACCAATGCAATGCTGTGCTCCCTGAAGTCAAGTGGATCAATGCCTGGTTCTACAAAACATGTGGGGCCTCCATAATGAGCAGTAGTTTTCTTTATCATTTTGGTTTTCTTATTTCCTGCTCCATTTTAATGGCACAGCCAGGGAGATATTGTCTGTGCAGAATCTCTAACACTAAATAGAAAGAATTTGTCATTTCAGTTAACAGTTGTGCCTTGTTATTTCTGTGCTTAGGGAGAAACAACAACTTCTCCATATGGCCAAAGCAGCTCTTTAAGAGAGATTTCCTAAGGAGAGAGCTTTGTCTTTCTTACTGGGATTGCATTGCCCATGAGTTTTGTTTTGCCTTCTGGTTTCATGCCAAGAATTTTAAAGCCAGAGTGAAACATCACAAAGGAAAACCAAAAAAGTGTACTAACACACCTTCCACTGTAAAATAGAGGTATTTTGATTAAATAATAAGGTATAATAGAGGGGTGTGATAAAACACAACACAAAGTACAATGTCCTTGTACCATATGCTGTGCATCTGCAGAGTTGCTCTGAAACCTTGACTGCAAATGCCACATGAGCTGGTACCAGGCCACACAACAGCCAGAGCTGCAGCTTGCTCGCCAGCGCTTCTTTGGGAAGACCAAAAGAGATTTTTACAGACTTTCTGGAAGCTAGGGCTGTCTCCTTGCAAACCTGACACCCCTCTGATCTGTCAGGAATCCCCCAGCAGCTCTGTAGGATGGGGCACTGGATGGGACAATCAACTCCCAATCTTGGCACAACCAAGATGCTGCATCCTGCCCCTCATTCGATGGGAGGCTGGGTTTATCCAGGTCTTCTGGAAGAGAGGGAACAGGTAGGAAAGAAACTGGCCCCCCTTGAAAAAAAGCATTTTGAGAAGGATTATGAGCCTGGTGAGTGAAAACTTCTGGGCACTTTCCAGACCAAGCCCTGCTCCTGCTGAGAGCAGGAATGACAGCAAGAACAGCCCTCAGGGATCCCACCAATCCTGCTTTCCTAAACACTTTTAACTTCCCAGCTCCACTTGTGTAATTAACACTGTCTGAACAAGATAAATGTTAATTGAAACAATTTGTTCCATTATGGATCTATTTCTTTGACTATTATTTATTTGATTCAATTCAGAATTTTTCTACGTTATTTAAAGGGCACCTGTCTTCAGCTTAAGAGTGAGTAATGCAGTAAGACAACTGTAGAACAATCTGAATTGATTGGAAAATGGGTGAAAACTGTTATATGTATTAGAAATCATTTTGTTTCTGAACTGGCATGTGTATGTCACTATCCAGTAGATTAATATTTGCAGTAAATCATCTTGCACCTGGTAGCTGTAATGATGTATTGGGATTCTTCTTTCCTAAGTCTTCAATGAAAAAGGGAAAGCTGGTCACAGTTGCAGTTAACACAGAGCCAAAGTGTTAGGTGAGGAATGAGAGACACAAACAAATCTGGTTTGTGTCAGTCTGGTACAGATTGATGGAACCAACAGAGTATTCAGGAGAGATGGCAGTTTCTGTCTGCCAGTGGTCCTAACCTCAATGGGTTTCAGGAATAAATAGTTGAGAGGTATTCATGAAACTTCCCTGGGAGTCACTTAATTAGGAGAGGTGTAAATTATTTAAATTATTAGCAACTGAGTGTAAGTGATGAATTAAACACCATGTTAGAAACACGACTGAGAAAACTATTGGGAGGGCAAGCACATGGCAGTCCTTTGCAAAAAAAAAATATATGGATAAGAAAAGCCTCTGTAAAAAAATCCTCAAGGTTTCTACAAATAGAGCTAAGAGCAGCTTAATATGAAAACCTGCATAGGGGATGGACAAACCAAAGTAAGGCTGTTGCCACACAGTTTTTCACCACACATAATTTTCCAGGGTCCAGGAACGATCATAAAGTTTGGTTTGTTGGCAAGAAATAAGTTGGTAGGCTATGATGTGAATTATAAATTAATTTGTGGGCACCTCTCTGAAATGGCAGAAGGAAATGCTGTGGCTGCATTTAATCTACAAAAATATGTTTAACCTTATTACTAGCAGATAAGAGACGCAATGAGCCACATAAAAAAAAAAAGATTAGGGGTTACATGCTTTAACAGTCAAACATCTTGCTAATTGAAAGGAAAAACATGGTTCACACAGAAAGAGTGAACTCACCTACAACAGTGGTATGAAAGCAAGAATTTGAGGGAATTCACACATCTACCGACATTTTGCTTACTGCAAAATACTTAGTGCCACTGAAGGTAATGACATTTTAAAATACTTCAAATTCAACAACAAAGCTGAAAGCAAATGCTATGCAGCAACTTCTAGAAACAGCTGAATGAGATGTTTTGTGGGTGATGTGGGAATTCTGTCCCTCTGGACCTGTTTATTAATCTGAAATAGAAATTGAAGAACTGAATGAATGCTACAGAAATAAGTTCCTGATCAAGGTTGATATAAAAGACTGCCATTTCCTTCAGCAGCCTTGCCATGAGGCACTAAATGAATTTTTCCTGGGTGCCTGTTTCTGTGTTTATCTGCCCCAAATAGTCTCACTATTCTAGGACTGAGAAATGAAGTTAGTACTGAAAAAAGTGAACTTTGAGTCTATGCTTTTAGACTTTAAAGGAACTAAACTTTTATGTTAAAAATTGTATTTCTTTTAATTAGGAACATGGGAGAAAAAGATTGAGATATTGTAGATAATCTGAAACATACAGTAAGAAAATCAGAAACTGCTTACTAGATGCCTCTGGGGAGAGTCCAATAACCAACAAACCATTTGGTATTGAAATTGAAACCAATGATATGTTCATATTCAATCCATAAACAGAAAATTAGTTCCTGCTTATTTACCTTCTTTACATAATATATAAATATATAATAATAATGATTTGATCTGGCCAGTGAAGAGCTTTAATTCTCTAGATTTTATTTTGTCCAGTATGACTCACATTACATTTCCATGGTTAGAGCAAGTTTACATATTGATATTGACACTTCTGGCCCATCAGGTCAGGCATTTCCAACTTAAGATCTTCTTGCTGAAGATATTGCTGCAGCAGAAAAATAATTCATCACATTGTGATTATGAACTTGAAGAAAAATATGTGGCATAATATTCCCTTGTGAAAAGGGGAGATTTAAAAACTACAGATTAATAAGAAAAATTTAGAGATCCTGGCATCTGATATTTCATGGCTTTTCTCCAACCAGCCCACACGGTGGTTGAAGTTCATTTTGAGTGTCACATGTCCTTCCACTGACTGTAGGGCTTCACAAACTCCTGTGCTAACATACAGTCAGCAGATGCATCTCTGCCTTCCAGAGCAGTGGTGTTTGTCCCTACAGGAAATTTGTTCCCAAATGCAAACAGCAATTTTCTCTGCTGGTAAGAAAAAGCAGGTTAACATTTCCAGTCTCTTACTGTGTAGTTGAGGGATTAAGTTTTGATCTGTGTTTCATTTGCAGCCTAGTTAATCTCTATAGTAAAAGGCACACATGCACTGTTACACATTTCCAGAGACCCACAGTTTGTGTAACTATATATTTCTATATATGGAAATAATATATTTTCAATACACAGTAAATGCTTCAGCACCACTCACCAGCCACTATATTATTTTAGGGTGTCTTAAAATCTTACTGGCAACACCATAACTTACTTAATTGAAGTCCTGGAAATAATGCTGCCATAAACTCATTGGGAATAACACAAAACTCATGAAGAAGATGAGGATCCATGTTAGATGAGCATACACAGAATTCCCAATCAATGTTTGGAAAAAACCCAAAGACAAGATCATGAAGTCTCATTAAAAGAATTGCTGTAAGACGTTCTATGCCAACCCTTGTCCTAGATTATATCAACATAAATAAGAAAAATACAGCAGCTATAAACAATTTTGCATTGAATTTGGTATAAATAATATCATCATCTTATAACATCACCTAACAAGTTTTTTGCTAGAGTATGTGAAATATCCTAAGTTATCAGGACTAGAATCTCACAACCCTCTTCTGGCAGCCTTGATGCTCTCTCTCCCTGTTATATTTGCCAGTTTTCCTGCTGGGAATAAATTTGCCATCTAAGTTTTATGGCTTTCTATACTTGATACCATTTTATGCTTATGTTTACTAATTGTTTCAGAACTGACCTACAAAAACAAATGTTATTTTTTTCCACTAGTGATTAGTTCCAGCAATCAGGGAGCAGCAGACTAATCTCTACTGTTTCAATTCCTGATTTCTGTATTTCAAGATTATTTTTCACTGGCACTAATGCTTATGATCCAAAAGACAGCCAGGCTCCAAGTCAAGATTTTAAACTTGACTCAAAGTCAGGTTTTTTTTAAAAGACCCTTTTTAAAGGTCCTTACAGAAGTGTTTAAAGTCACTCACTATATATTTACATCATAATGTACAATATCCCCCATGCAAATGACAGACCATGACCATGTTGGACATAATAAACCTATTCTTGAAACACCTTATTTGAAATGAATTTCCTTACTATAGTCATTAGGAAAGGATTCTGCTTTCTTGTTTGCTGTACCTACTCCTCCTTCCCAGGAAATTATGCCATATATACATATACTCTTTGTTGTTTTTGCAGCTTTCCTCTTCTTTGCAGATCTTTTTCCCTAAACTGTGATCCTACTTCAGACGTGAGTCATCTTTATCGTCCTATCCAAGCCTCCCAGCCTCCATTTTCATTCTGGATGCAATAATTAAAAACAAAAATAATCAATCATGATCAGTCGCAAGTTTATTTAAGACAAAAAATACATAATTTTACATGTCATCAAGCTCTGCTCAGCACTTTCCAAAATATCTGCTGTGTAAAGTCTTCCCTTTCTGAGAACATTTGTGTTCTTAGTAACATTCTTAGTAACACCACAATAACATGCCCCAGGGAAAACAGCCCCTAGTGCTCAAAGGAAAGTAACTGCTAAAGGAAGTTGTTGGTGGATGGGGCTTTTCTCCCACGTTTCAATTACCCAGAGAATTGGAAGAGGCCTAGATTAACCTGCACACCTATAATAACACTGAAGCTAATGATCCAAGTCCAGGGAGATGGCAAATTCAATGCTTCATTGACTTAAGCACTCTCAGCAGCAGCTTCCTATTCTGCAGGAGAGGAATAAAGTCCTACACAGTCCCTCCCCCTCCCCTGGCTCCCTCTGATCCCCTCTCATAAAATAAGTTGCTGCTTTGTAGAAACTTTTGTGCAACAGTGAAGGCACCTGAAAAGAAACTTGACAGTGAGATCTGTCGAGACTCCCTTCCTCTGATAATTGCCACAGTGCAATTGTGTTGGAAGAGGATTTTCCAGACCACAGGAAAGGATGCTGAGCATTGTTCATTGCCTTTGTCCCCCAGCCTATGGTACAGACTCTGCTGACTGCATCCCTTTGCACACCAGGATTAAAGAAAGAATTGCCCTTGTTTGCACTCACCTTGAAATAATGAAGATAAAAACATGAAATAGGAGAGTAATTTAACATCTGGAAGCAAAACCTACTAAAAAAAAAATTTGTCACCACTGGGAGTCTCAGAAAAGATATGAAGAGTCAGTGACTCTGCACTGTCTCTGAGACTGCTGGATGCACTGAATGATAAGGCAAAATAAATCTTATGTCAATTAAAACAGAAATAAAAAGATATCACAGAGCATACATGCACATATATTTTAATCTTGCTTGGAGAAAAGCAGTGGGGAGTATCATCTACAAAATAAAAGCAGAAAAATAATTATAATAAAAAGCCAACCAGGAAAAATTTAGCTTCTGAAATGTTTTCTCTTTCCCTTTGGTGAAAGCTTTCTACTGATGAAAAGGTCCCACAGCATGCAGTGTGACTATTTTAAGTGTTAGGAGTTGAAACTCGTGACATTTTGGGGGGAAGGGAAGGGAAGGGAAGGGAAGGGAAGGGAAGGGAAGGGAAGGGAAGGGAAGGGAAGGGAAGGGAAGGGAAGGGAAGGGAAGGGAAGGGAAGGGAAGGGAAGGGAAGGGAAGGGAAGGGAAGGGAAGGGAAGGGAAGGGAAGGGAAGGGAAGGGAAGGGAAGGGAAGGGAAGGGAAGGTCACTGGTTTGGAGGTGCACATTGCATCTGCTTGTGCATTATTCATTAGCAGTTGCTCACCTGTCTTTGGGCTGAAGTGATCTCAAGAGGGATGCTAACTCCATGCCTGCAATTACTCGTCAGGACAATCAAAGGTCACTAGATCAAAATAAATAATTAGATGTCCTGACTTGTCCAGACAGAGGTGGAGGCTTTCCTAAAGCTGATACATCCTTTTCTCAGCAGGATCTGGTAAATTCTCTCACCTCCACTCCAGTCATATCTGAATTACCCAGGCACCTGGTAACAACAAAGAGTCAGCATTCATTGTGCTCAGGGACAAGCACCTCCCTCAGAAATACCCCAGTCTTGCCTCTGCTTTCCACAGCAGGATAACACCTCTCCCATCACCTGCATAACTTCACCATGGTACCTACAACTGGCACTTGCTCAAACCATTACATAAGTGGTTCTGCTCAGCCAGGCTGCCCTTAGAAATCTACATGAATCATTAACTATTCCAGTTCTCTCATCTCTCACACCTTACTCTTCTCCCACCTACAGTTTTGTTCCAAATGAAATGTAGCCACTTTCCTGCAGGGAGTGACCTCAAAGGACAGGAGTAGCTCATAGAGCAGAAGTGCACCATTAGTAGTTTCCTGGGTGGACAAGTCACTGAGGCAAAGAGCAGCTGCAGTTCCTGATACAATTTTTCTAATCACCTTTGTGAAGTGCTTTGCACTCAAAAACCACTGGATAAAATATGTGTCATTGCTATCATTTTCAGTTAGCTGCCTGAGGCTGAGTACAAATGTGGCCTAAGCTCAGCAGCCATGACTTTACACCCTCAGCATGTCTTCAATTGCTTATCCCCACCTTAATACACATTAGAGATCCCACCTGCAGATTGCTATTCCCACATTAGACAGCTTTTCTGAACGTAGGACTGAAGGTAGGAAGGAACAGCAGCACGAGATCAGTACATCACTGGCACAGACACAGATCTGCATAACAAAGAGCTTTGTGTCTCTTATGAAAAGGGGATTATGTGAAGCTCACACAATTTTAACCATCCCAGCTCTAATGTTTCTTTTAAAGCCTAAGTGTCAGTTTGGATAAATGACTTTGGAGAAGTAGGAATCTTGTGAGTCTCAGCACTTCTTTCTGGGGGTGGCAGGCTGTGAGACACTGCTATGCTAAGAAAGAGTAAAGAATATGCACTTCTTCACAGCTGTGAAACAGAAAATATATTTCATTCAAATATTATTTTCCTGCAAGATTATCAAATTTACTTATTAGATAATGGGACACTTCAGTGTGCATTTCAATTGCACAAAAATCTAATACTGTTGAGTCTTGGGTAGAAAACATTTATTGCAAAAGAATTTTTAAAAGGAGAATTTAGAAATTGTCAGACCTTTTCCAGCATCACTGGTCTGAAAGGAGCTCATTTCGGAGCCTTCATATTAAATATTAGAATATATCTACAACATGATATACCTAGATGTTATACCCTGATGATATACCTAGTATTATCTCTCCAAATCTCCTTTGAGCACAGTTTTCTAATTAAAGTCACTTCACTTTCTCAACTATATATTTACTCAAAGAACTGTGCTCTATGGCTTCTATCTTATTTATCCATACCCCAGAGCATGCTTACCAGTACATCTACTTGGCAGCTGTATGTACATTTCAAAATTAATATCAAAAAACAAATAGCTGAGGCAGGAGAATGTGCTGGCAAAACTAAATAAGAAGAATTAAGAACTGACAGGACATTGTGACGGACTTTAATTTTTTCTATAATACATTTTATAGTACAAAAAACAACTAGAATTAAATCCAAGAAGACAATGGTGACTTAATCTGTTTTGCTACCTGACCTAAGTATCCAATAAGTAAGTAGTAGCCAATAATTTTAAGGCTAAAGAAAACACTTTTACTTAGATAAATTGTTCTAGGTCCCAGTTTGTTCACTGCTTAAAATAAAGAAAGATAAACAAATAAAAAATATACTTTATTTCTTACTTGAAATCCTCTGGTTTCAGCCTGGATTTTGCTATACTTTTCTCTCCAGGATTGAAGAGCTACCTACAATTGGAGCACTGCTAATGATAAGGGTTCAGCCTTCTGGATAAAATGAGGAGTCTGAACTTCTGGGTCCTTTCACAGTCAGCTGTTTTGAATCAATTTATTATGAAGGGATAGTGAGTTTATTCATTGTGAGTTAGAATCATAACATCATGGAATATCCTGAGTTGGAAGGTACCCACTAGGATCATCGAAGTTCAACTCCTGACCCTGCTCAGGACACCCCAAGAATCACACCATGTGCCTGGGAGCACTGTCCAAAGGCTTCCTGAGCTCAGACAGGGTAGGTGCTGTGATCACTGCCCTGGGGAGCTGTTCCAGTGCCCAACCAGCATGCAGATAAGTGAAAGTGATTTCTGAAGATCATTATTGAGAGGCTCTCTAAGGAGGCAGCAGCTGCTCCTTTCACCACAATTCCTACACCCTGTGCAGTGTAACACACACAGTCCCTGTTCACTGGTGTGGCTGTGGCTGCAGAGCTCTTTTCTGTCCCATTCCCACTAAAGCTGCCTCTAACTTATTTCCTAAGTGAGGCTGATGGGCCCTTTCTCCTCCATAAATTGCTGACACACCACTACAGCAAACTCCTTGCTTGACAAGGGCAGTATAATCATACCAGACATGTCAAGCACATTAACGCAATGTTCAGAAGCACCTGGAGGAAAAGCCCCAGGAATGTCAGTCTGTGCCACCTCTGTGCTTAAAACACATCACAGGAAAGGGGCCTTTTCTTGCTTTCTTAGCAGCCACAGAAGCATGCGTGACATCATTTCTTCAAGCTTATACATAAAGCACACATTTATTGAAAATATACATCAGTGTGCCACATTAGAGCCTGATCCACCTCTCTCTGTCATCAACAGAAACACTGTTTTGGGTTGAAAAAAATTACATAATAGTATTCAGGTTTTTGCACTTTCACGTGGAGTCACATTCATTTGAGTGATGTTCATCCAAGCTAACATTGCACTTGGTCACATTTTCAAAAACTAAAATCTGGAATGAGAACCTCTGTGAAGAGCTGAAAGCCATACCAGATGTAAGCTGTCTGCAATGGGAAGCAGAATTCAGAAGACTCATAAAAAAAGTATTGGTTTACCATTTAATCCTTTTTAGTAGTATTTCCATTCCTTTCAAAACTATTCAGCTGGAAATAAATTAAACTTTTTTTTTTTTTAAGTGTTGTTCTCATCTAAATTTAAAAGGCCAGCTAAATATCTAGATGTAAAAAATTTACTTTGCAGTAACATTTGGAATATACTGTTTTCCAAATAGGCAGCTTCCCTGCTGGTGTATATGCAGTGCTTCTCATACATCAGGCTCTGCCCTGAACTGGATTACTGAGTACTGTTACAGAACAAGCAATAAATAAGAACAGCAGCTTACTTCACATACCTCTGTACATGTTTTCACTTTAGATACCTAACTATATAAATCATGGTTTTACGGTTCTTGTAGAGAGAGGATTAACTGGAAAATTGAAATCCTATTCTGGGCACTAAAACACTCACGCATTTTCTTTTGGTGTCCAAGCCCCTTCTGGGAACTGATGCAACCTCATTACAATTCCATAAAGCTTTAGAGATTTTATAAAGCATCAAAATTGCTGTTAAGTGATCCAGCACTTCTTTGTATTTCAAACCATTTGTGACACTTCATACAGTATCTGGTCCCCAACACTGTACACACAGGGGAGGAGAGGCAGTGTTTGTACCATAGGCTTGTATAAAAATTTTGCATCTTCCTTAAAGGGAAAAACTTGGTTACATCTGCAGGGGATCAGAGGCAAAACTGCAGTGATCATTGCCACAGTCAGAACAAAGTATGAGGCTGCCATACCTCAGGCACAGAGAAGACACTTTTAGATAAGAAAAGAGTTAAACTTCCAATTAAGTTTATCCTTATCTATCATAACATAGACATAACACCTTATCTATCTCCTACAATAAAGCCATTAACAGAACAGCAGTGCCAACTCCACAAAATATTTTCTAGAATCAAACACCATTTTCTGCCATGACACTTCCACTTGACTACAATCTTGTGAGTCTCTCAATTGGTCCAATTCAAAACAGGAATTTTACCTTGTTATGGTCACAGTAATATTATTTTGAGAAAACTATTGTTTCTAAAATAATATTTTTGAGTTCCTGTGAGAAAACATAACATCTCAAAGTTTAAATATGATAAATCAAAATATGTCTCTGGTTAAGTGTCTCTGACAGTTGCCATCCAAAACATTTGTTCTGTGTATTTGGGATAATTAATATAGTGCTGCGCCTTGAATTTTGCAGTATTTTTACAGAAATACCAACATCATACAAGGTTTTTCAGTTGCAGTGCTTGCTTCCAGGAAAATCTATTGTAGATGAAGTTCCTGGAATTAAGTACCCATCTGCTGATGTCAGTGAGAAAGTCATTGTTGTCTCTAGCAAGCCCAGAATTTCATTTTTATCTCTCTGGGAGAATAAATATTGGTTGCACCTGGTAAAAATTCATTGCACTGGTCTGACTTTAGGAATCAAGGTGACATTGGGTGACATCAAAGATCCATGTCCACTAATCTTCTCCACAAAAACAGTAGCACCAAATTTCAGCACAAGAATTCTTTATCCTGATTTCCTGTCATCTAGCATTGTCCTCTTCAGGAGATTCCTGGGCTGTAAGCTCTTTTCTGCATATTTAGTTACTCTTAGCCCTTTTCCATGAAATTGCCCAGTCTCTCTCTGAGTCCATGATAAACTCTCTTGAATAGAGCAGCCACAATGCCCTGGCCAAGTGTATTCACAAGTTTACAATCAAACATGCAAGGTACTGCTTCCTCCTCTCTGAACTGTGGTTCCCATCTTTCCATTCAATATTCCTACTTCTTTATTTATATAAAGTCCCTATCTTTTTCTCCATGGCTGCTGTTATTTTGTGGCTCTCACCCCAAGGGTCTCTTCCAGCCAGAAGATTCACCAGTTAACACAACTCTTCCTTGAACAGAAGCCATTTCACTTTTTTGATCCCTATTTGCTTTTCCCTGAACCTGCCCATGCCAAACCCTGACCTTCCCACCAAGTGGTAACACCAATTTGGGGCCCATTAGGGGAAGTTCACACAACTTTTTCCCACATTCATCAATTCATGTTCCCTGAATCCTATCTGACATTCTGTTGACTGATCATGCAGACCTTTTCCTTCCAGCTGTCTCCTAGACAGGTGTCACTTTCACTACCATGAATAATCTACTACCTCTGCACACTTTGCAATGTTCATGTCCTTGTATAGATGACATGAAAAAGGATCCCCAGTAGCAATCTGGTAGAAATGTATCAAGGGCAGTGTTTACTTTGGCTACGGGTTTTAATATACAGAGAACATCAAAAGGCAAGATTTCCCCTAGTAATTCCATGCACTTGGCTTTATTTGCCTACTTCTACCATATAGGCAAACACACCATTAAAAATGCCAGAGAGGAATGTTTCATATAAGGTATGAAACAAGAAAATGTGAAAGGACTGTGCTGATTGTGCATAGAGAAAACAAGAATGGGAAAACTTAATGGTCTTCCAACTTGTCAAAGATTGGGACAAACATGAAAGCAGCAAACTGTTATTCATGTCCATTGAGGATAGGAGAGAGAGTAATATGCACAAATTTCTGCAAAGGCGAAAAAGTTTAATTATCCAGGATAATTAAAAATCTGAAAAGACTTTCTGCAAAACTGGGCTGGACACTACTGAGGATTCTTTAAAGAAAGCTCAAGTATCTGCTAGGAAATACTGCAGCTGTATTTTTTTATCTCAGCTTAGAGCAGTGGATGGAATGGGGTTAAGTAAGCAGGTTTGTCTGAACTCATCATCTTGCCAGTGAGGAAATATGAGCATTCAAATTTCCATGCTTAAGAGAAGGGTTTAGGCCACCTGTGAGCATGATCTGGTTTTCAGAAGGCCTGAATTTCTTCAACTCTTACTAGACACAAATTACAGGTACATAATAAGAGTCTTGACATGCTGGACTGCTCTTGCTTTGACAGCTGCCTAAACCAGACTTTACCTTCAGCTACACAGTAATTAACTGGTTTTCACTAATAATGTTCAAATGAGCAACTCATTTTACCTGTGAGGTGGAAACATAGGAATATTTCGTCTTTTGGCTTATGTGGTGTTTGGGGCTAAGGAAGAAAGTGTTTTACACACCTTATCTTCAGAGTCAGAAGGGGATTGTTGTGATTCTGTTTTGTAGAGGTGTTTTTGTTGCTCTTCTCATTCTGCTTGAATTCTACAGTTTAAAGTCCCTTAAGAAGAGAAGGTAGCCTTCTTTTTTATTGATCAGCAGCTTCTGTGGTGTGGGGAGGCAGACAGAAAGGATATCTCTGCCTTTGTGGGTGTATGACATAAGTGATGCCAAATGGAAAACAGATCATGCTGAATGCTAACTAAACAAGGACTGAAAACCTCCCAAGCACTTGTCAGTACAAAATCAGAAAAATACAATTATTTCTGTTTTGAATATCCCAGACAAATGCAGACACTCAACCTGGATATCTGTATGTTTATGTGATATTTATGAGTAAAAAAAAAAAAAAGCTGTTAATTTTAGACATTGTCATAAACAAAACACAGCAGAGTATCTCTGCATTATGCAGAGGATAACAAAAGATGTATGGGGCCTCTCTCAGAGATTGGCATTCAGTGCAAGAAAGAAAACAGCTGGGATTTGTAATACCTGAATTTGGATACCTGCAGTTTCAGGGGTGAGATAGATATTTTAGATGAAAAGTTCAGATGAGAAAGGGAGGGGAAAAGTGCAGTCAGAAGCAGTCAGATAGTCAGACGGGCAAACTGGAACAATGCCACTGAAGTCAATCAAGCTCTGACAACTTGCAAAAGCCAAAGTGCTACTCTAGAACATTGTCTGAGCACAATCATTATGTATTGCGCTGTCTCCCTTTATCAAAGCAGAAATTGCTCACAGATGCAGAAAATTTATTACCTCTGAAACAAACCCAGTTCCATCAGCTTTGAGAAGATTTTGGACAAGCACATGTTCTAAAACAGTGAGTATCCAGCAGGCCGTTTCTGAATCAGTACACTTTTTTGATAAATTAAAACTTCTGACAGGTATTAATGAAAGTCTGCAACGTTCCACTGCTTCAGCAAGCAAGCTGGATGGTCCAAGAGCTGTGATACAATTAAAGTATGTGAAATGAAACCTGTCTTCCAGTTCATCTGTCAGTTACTGAAGCAGCATAAAACATGTCTAAGCTCCTAAGAAAATGAACATGCCATTGATATAGTTATGCAGAAGAATGTCTGCCTTTTGGGAAAGACAGGTTAATCCTTCAGTTGACTTCAACCATTGAAGTGAAAAGATATCTTGATTTTTTTCCCTTCACAAAGCTAGAAGTTGTGAATCCAACAGAAGGCAGAGTCCCTGACAAGATTTTAATCTCTCTCATAAATGTAATTGTGTTGACATAATATGTTGAGATTTCTGCAAAGCATTTCACTCAATGCCATTCAGCAGTCTGGTTTTGAAATTTTGGCACCACCTGCAAATTAATATTGTCTTTATCAAAAACATCCAAATTATGGTTAATTAAACACATAAGGATATTTTCAGGATGGAGGAAAAAAGAAATAAAAAATAATCCTGGATAATGTTGTTGCACAATGTTACAAAATGTTACAAATGGAAAATCAGTACTAAGTATGTAAGTGGCAGAATTTTATCAGACACTAAGACAAAGCAATTAACAATTATAAACAATTAGTTCATTATTGATGCAGAAATGGCTTTTATTTAATGACAAGAAAAAAGGTGCTCCTCCTCTGAAAGACCAGAAAGGACCTTTGGGAAATCAACTTCCAATTTCTGCACAAGGCAGGCTGACAATATTCTCTGGTCTCAATCATGACTGAGAAAAGGTGCTTTAGAAAAACTGCATTCTCTTACAATTGCCAGTGATCACTCCATCAGACACTTCATAAATTGCTCTGTTGACTAGTTGTCCTCAATAGTTGTCCTCATAAAAAACAAAAACATTCTCACTGAAAATGCAGCAATGATCCTCATATCTGGCCTAAAAGGAATTGCACCCAAACCTGCAGGTCCCAGGCTGGCAGCGTTATTTGCCTGCCAGGGAGGGAAGCCCTGGGTCAGTCAGGGGTGTGGGGCTGAGCTGGGGGGTGAGCAGCTCTGTCACAGGTCTGTGACCTTCTGAGCAGGAGTCCCTCGCACTCCTGCTGCCTTCTGCATGGCAAAATTAATGGGAAGGGGGGAATCCTGTGCTCCAGAACTGCAGCACATGGAGAGGATGGAGTCACATTACAGGAGAAAATCTTTCACTTTACCTTCCCCTAGTGCCAGAATCCAGCACACGTGGCAGAAGTACAGAGGTCTCATGGTAATAAATGGTTTTGCCACTTACACAGGCATTTTTCTCTGCTTGTTACACAGGCAGAAGAACAAAAGGAATGAGGATGTGAGAGTCAAAATGTATGCCTGCTCTTAATATAGGAACATGTGCCAAAACAGTATAAGCTTTTTAACTGCTCTAAATTATAACTCCTCTAAAAGCATTGTGTAATTCAATAGAATCCAAAATCAATGCATTCATCCCAGAGAAGAAATGTACTGTTGTAAGACATCCCTTTAGGATTAGGAAATAACAAATATTTGATAATTAAATACATTACCAGTATAGAAATGCTCACTGAGAATTTATTGACTAAGCCTCAAGATGGAAAAACTAGCAAACAAAAGTGAGAGTCTCAAAAGCCTAGGAGAAAGAGAAAACATAGTTATGCTAATAACTATTGACAGGGGAGAAGATTTTTGTATTGAACAGAGATTTTCTAGCTTTGTAACCCAGCTCGTCAGAATTGACAATTGTATTACTAGACAGTATTATCTCATGAAATGTCTGTTGTTGAGTTTGAACCTCACTCATTTGACTTTTCCCTTCTATATAACAACAATTTTGGTCTTTGTGATACCAAATTAGAAGAAATAAATTACATTAAACTATCATATTTGCATAGATATTAATGAACATACAGAAGAACTCTGCAATTTTTAAATTGCCTAAAAGCAGCCTTAAAACAATGGACATGCATTAAAGCACATTACTGAAAATGTCATTTAACATTTCAACACATAAAAAAATACTTGAACTCGATGCAGAAGAGCCATAGTGATCTAATGTGCCAACATTCTGAGTTTTCTCTTTTGATATCTTTAAATATTCTCCAGAGGTCAAAGCCTTTAGCACAAATCATGAGTACATTTGGTTTTACATTGATCTTCAGTAAAGCTGGTTATCTACAAGACAGTACAGTCTAAAGCCTTATGAAGAGTTCAAATATTCCAGAGACCTCATTTATTGACTGGGTAAATAGCAATAAAAAAGTTGTAAGGCTTGTTGCCTCTCTGAAATTGTGATGTACTTAGACTTGCATAGGTTGGTTTCCAAAGCTCTTCTGAATTTAATAGGCCCCTTTTCTGTCAGCTGTAAAGTACTGCCTCAGTTGATTTTTGGCACGTTGCTCTGAAATGCTGGTAATTTGGCTGGGACAGAATACAATGAATGGTAGAATGGATAAATTACCAGAAAGGCAATTGCTCATAACAGATTAATGGGAATGCCTAATATTTTTGTAAACTTAATGCCTCCCAATGCATACAAAGTGTCAGCAACCTATTTTGCCACACATTTTTTCTCTGCAACGGGAGTGGATTCAGTCATGCTGTTGAAACTTCTTTGTAAGAACAGGAGATACTGACACATATCCCCAAGTCTTTCCTCAGGAGTCTTGTTTCAGACATAGAAAGGCAGAGGTGATACAACAGCAGAGAGCAAAATGTGCCACAAGATGTTTGCAATTGCCCATTTGGTCAGTAGCTTACACAGCTACACTAAAACCTTTAAAGCCTTTTGTATGTGTTGTTTCATACATCTGCCAAATAACCTTTAAAAGAACAGCTGACAGAGGTCTGACAAGTGGCAGAATGATTTCAGGTATGTTCCAGTCAAGAGGTTGAAAATTGTATTTTTGAAGCATCAAAGGAAAAGCAATACATTTACACATCTCATTTTCAACACAGTCAAATTCTCATCAATATCTCATTCTCAAAGCTGTCTTTTTGGCATTTCTTTCTTCTTGAAGAAAGCCTCCCTATAAATTTTCATTATATCAATATGTTTTCTGCCCCTCCCCACTAAATTCAGGCAAGTTACATGCTTAGAGAGAGGGGAGCTTTTGGATGGATATGCTGTGCTTGATTAAGAAACCAGTCTTCTCTCAAAACTGCTTCTGCTACCACCATTCAAATCTTAAAAACCCCCACATTTTGTGGCACACAGAGAACAATCACTTTGGTGTGCTAGCCACTCTGATGTCATGCCATTTACTAAACAACCATTCTGATCTAAATTGAAGAGAACACATAGTCCACAAGGAGATTAAAAAAATAATTCTCAATAACCAGAATTGTTTGATAGCTTTCAGTAAAACTCTTTATTCCAGCATTTCCATAAAAATCTAAGTATCCACACTGGTGCATTTCCTCTGGCACCAGCCACTTTGAAATAAGGGTGTTGAAACAGGATACTTTTGTATAAAAAAAAAGATTGCTGTAAAGAGGCATTCTCATAAACAGGTGGGAGAAGAAATAGGACAGCACTTAGATGTATAACTGGTATACAAGTAGTTGTGAAAGGCTGTGATCAGCTTGGAGGTATTAAAGCAATCTTAAAACTGAAGCTTCCAAATCATATTATGTTTGTGCTCATCAGCTGGGAGTCATTTAGGGTGATCTTGGTGATACTAATCTTTTTGGAGATGTTTGTTGAAAGAAGCAGCTAAGCAAATGTATTCATCTTGAATTTAAAATTGATGAGGGGGACAACTAAACACACCTGCTATGAAAGCATGTGGAACAGACGCTAAGGGATGGGAAGTACAGTCAGGATTTAGGGCATTTCAGTATCTTCCCTGTTTGGAGAGATGAAGATACTGGGTACATGAGCTCTCCCTTGAAATAGCCCTTAGAAAACCAGCCTATATTCCCCCATGTTCTGAGCACTCAACTGATAATATTTATAAAAAGCTTTGAGATTTTAAACTACAGAGGAAATTTAAATGCAGATTAAGGAGTAACTTTCTTTTAGGCATTATTTGTGAAGATCCAGAAGTGCTGCATAAGTGTTCATGAATTATTACTCATCAAGCCTTATGAAAATAATTGGGGATTAGGCCAGTTTTTAAGACTGAGAAAAGACAAAGGTTAGGCTTACTTTGTATTTCATTAATATTGGTGTAAAATGAGTTTAACAGGAATACAATGCCCTTCATGTAATCAGCATGGCTCTCTATTGAAGCTGTTATGCAAGACAACACGCAGACAAAACCAAGAGCACAGTGGAAACAATGAAACATTCAGGCCTGTATTTCTCCCTTCTAATTTCAGAAAGAAGGATTCTCAAATTAGCTGGGCAAAATCAGTTACAACTCGTTATATAATATATGCAAACAAAAAATAGCATTTCCTTTGTATCTTAGGCTGGAAAATCTGGTTTATGTATATGAAAACAACCTGCTATGCTCACTATTGTTGTCTTTTATTGTTAATTCTACCTGAGCCTGCTCGTACTTTCTCTCTTGTTCTGTTACTACACAGAAAGGAGCTTGGCTTTTCTCAAGGAGAAGTAATTTCCTTCTGTACTCAGTTTGTGTTAAGAACCCAAATCCACAGCTGAAACACTGCCAGTTGGCCAAGTAGCTAAAAGCAAATAATGTATCCTAAGCAAGTCTCTCATCACAAAAAATTAAACTATAATATATTCATGTAGGTGGAGGCTGGTATCAGTGTAAACTCTTTATTGGTACAGCACACTACCATTTTGTCCAAAGATGAATAATGCAGGTTTCTTATAGACTGAATAGGCACATCTGGGGACCTTCTTGACCAGATAGACTGCACCATTTACTATGACAATTCATTAGAACTACAGCTTCAGGTTTTTCTAGTCAGGGCTGAAGTAAAAAGCAGACTTTTTTGCTATCAGGGTGTACAGCTGTGGTGTCCCACAGCTGTGCACCCTGATAGCAAAAGTCTGCTTTTTACTTATCATATGTGAAAACTGAAGGAGAAACAAATTCAGAACTAGAAAACATCTGGAGATTTCAAAAGCATTGTCCATCATCTCTGTTCGAGCTCTTTCTTAAAGAAGGATTATTAGTAAACTGAGTATTAACTGATGCAAATCATTCCATGAAAATACTTGCAAGACATGAACCATCAGATGTGGCTGTAAAATCTGCAATTACAATTTAGGTTGGAGGGTTCTTTGATTGTAATTAAACTCTAATTCCAGAGCAGGAAAGGCGAATTGTCATGTTCCCCACATGGTATTTAATTCTCAGATGCTGTTCCTTCACCTTTTTCCTCTGGAGGCAAGACTCTGGAGTACAAATTATCAAAAGAGAGCTATAATTTTGGATCTGACATAAAAAAAATACATGTGACTCATAGACACTATGCATCTGTTATCACAGCCCTAAATACATGATTATCTGGTAGATTGAACTTAGAATTTCTAGAAGAGAAAGCTGCAGTTTCTCCTTTGAGTTGCATTTTAGGTTTGGTAAATAATCACAGGCACACTTTTTCAGCTTATTACTACAATCAAAGTAAAGCATAAAGCACTTGGCAAGTGGCAGGTGTCTTTCAGAGAATAAAGATGATGTGGGGGTGAGAGCTAAGACCTGGGAATTTCTCCATAGGATAGAAAATAGATTTAATCTTTCAGTAAAACACTGAATATAGTGCAAAGCCTGTAATACTGCCTTAAATTGAGATTCAGAAATCGAGGCAAATTTTCTAAATAAGGAATTGGGGTGTTGACAGGGATGGCAGGATTCTACTTTTTAGAGTTTTTAAAGAATCAGTCTTGGAGCTGATGTTAGCTAATGTTTTCAATAACTACACAACCAAAAGAAAATTACGTCAATTAAGTTTCCTGGTGACACAAAATTTAAAGAGAACATCAGATGTGAAAAACAGTGGGACTTTGAGGAAACAAGCAAAATACAAATTTCACCCAAAATACAAATTTAAATTCACCAAGTACAATTTTACGGGCAATGACAAAAATTTGCAAAATTTTCTGAGCTGCAAACAATATAAAAAATATCTGACATTCAGAAACTAGCAAGGATATGTACTTGTACCTGTGGTAGTAAAATCAGTCTTTAATATTCTAGTAATTGTTATTGATACAATTTAATAAATTTATGCTCTGAAGCAGTAACAAAGCCTTATACACACTCAGTGATTAGTGTTTTGATCTAGTTTTGTAACAGGAAATGGTAACTTCAGCATTCATAGTCACAGTTCGTACCTATTTTTTGACTTCTTTTCTTTGGAAAGATGACAATATCATCTGTCTTTCCTAGTGAACTGTTGCCTTATTGCTCATTTTTCTGTCCAAGAAGAAAGAAGAGTTGACATTTCAAAGATGATTATGCTCTTACTGTCATCACAAAAAAAAAAAAAATGGCCAAAAAGAGAACAGAATTTGTTGAAGACCTCACATAGAAAATCTGCAAGACAGAAAGACCTCATAAGATCTCCAGCAGTAGGAAAAGCTTTATATAGCACTTGCTACCAAAGGACCTAACTCTCCAGTCCTGGAGAAACATCTCTCATTTTGCAAAAGGTATGGTCAATATGTTACAACACAAGACCTACAAAATCACCGCATCAGTCATGCAAAATTATCACCAAGAGGTGAGTTCTGGTGCTTATTCCTGATGAAATGGATACACTTGTGAAGCATTTGGCTGTGTGAAACATTTAGGAAATTATGATTTGATCCTTACTTGGAAGAGGGCATTTCAATGTTTTAGTGCCTTCCAGGGAAACAGTAACAGCAGACTGAGAAATGTTTGTCATATATCAACAGGTTCACTGCTGTGTCTATGCATATTCTGTGTGTTTATGTGCTTTTCATGCTGCTTTCTCCTAAGCACTGAAAGTTAGAGACCTGCCTAGGGCTCTTCTTTTCTTCCCACATGGCACTGGAAACAAAATATGGCAGAGAGGTAGGAGAATGCTTAAACTTTCTTTTAACTAAACTGATATTTGCACTGCTGACTTCCAGTTTTTGTATAAGGACCTCATAGCTATTGTAAATTATATGATGCTGTGGAATTTATTTTTTATTATTTTTAAATTATTTTTAATTATTATTAAATTTTTAATTATCTTAAATTATTTTCATTCTTAAATGGTGCAAAGCAAAGAAAAAGGATTTTGTAAATGATATTCTGATATCTGGAGAGGAATTAGTTAAAGGAACAGTTCAATGTATATCTTGATTTTCTAAGTGAAAAGGATGGACAGGAAGGGTCAGTATCACCTTTTACAGCCCAGAAAATATCAAAAATAATGAATCAAGTTAACACCTGAGTACCTTCTAAGCATCTAAACAGCCTTCAAAGTAGCGGAAGTGACTACCCAAACCAGAGACTGGGATTATCAGGTAGCTTTTTAGAAAAGCTAAACCCAGCCACACAAAGATGCAACCTCTGTAAACTCACTGATCTGAATGTCAAAGTATCCACTTAACTTATATGGAATTTGTCTTGCTTACCCACTCCTCTATGAAGGTGTCTTTAACACACAGTCCACTTAAAAATTCTTCAGAGGAGCTTAACATTTCTTTAGAGACAGGACTGGGACATAGGCAAAGTCCCTGTCTGCTGTCCCTAGTAGCAATACAAATATCCCATAGGTGTTTGTCATATCCCACTGTGCCACTGCACTCCTTACAAGAACCAGTTTCCACCAAAACCTTTTAGTGGCCAAGAAAAACAACCTAACTCCTTGATTCTGACCTGATGAACTCCCTGAAGGATTCGTGGTTGGGTTTTTTTGTTCCTGTTGTCTCCTTGTTCAGCACAAATGCAAGGAACAGGCTGTCAAGCACCTTTCATCACCCCGAGTCCCATCGCTCAGGCCCCTCGGTACCAGCCACCCTGGGATTAACCATTAGCCCACAACAAAGCAGCTGAACTTTAATTCTCTTGCTCATGGGAATAAAGCCCCTGAGTCTATGATTAAATCAACCTGGTTTTCAGACACTCTGGAGCTCTGAAGCATATTTTATAACCAGCTAAGCAAACTTCACAAAGCTTTAATTTTCAGTTAAAGCCTCTGCATTGTGGTGTTTCTTTTCCTTGGGGGAGACTGAATTGCTTGCTATCCTGTCTTTACTTGCCAGTGTCAATATTTCGTTCAGTTAAGAAACAACTGCTGCTCTAACAAATTGCACAAATCTGCTGAACATCCCATGTGTGACTCCAAGGCTAGAGATAATTAAACATTCCCTTTTTCTATAATAAAAAAAAAAAATCTTTAAAAAATAATTCTGATGTTTGAAACACACTGAGAGCTTTTTCAGTATTTTGGATAGATGCATGCTCAGGCACATTCTTGCAAAATATTACATCACCAGATGTGTCTTTGTACTTTATAGGAGTCTGTACAAACTGATAAAGCATAAAGACAAAGCTAAAACTTGAAATACATGGAGTTATATTTGTCTGTGGTTTAAACATCTACCACAGTGAATATTTTCCTGTTTAAGATGATCCAAAAGTTCATTAATCATGAAAACCACACCTGTACTTATTTAAGCTGCTATTATTTTTACTAGAGAATTTGACAACAACACCAACACCTGCTCTTAAGTAGATTTGTAAAATGAAGCAGACAGAAACTGCTACATTCACTATAAAAAATCAGAGGATTTTTCCAGATGTTAAACTGTATCCTTTGTTCCTGTTCTTTGCATTAATATCTGTGTTACATTCAACTGTAAATTACTATGCTATACTGTAAATTTCTACTATATAAAAACCTTTCTAGGATATAAATAAAGTGCAACAAGACGGTTCAAACAATTAATTGCCTTTATTAGCTGTACATAATTCAGCCCTTTGTAGTTTGGGAATTTTTTCTTACAGGGACACACAAAGTATGTCTCTGTGTACGTGCTTCTGCAAGGTCCTAAACTAATTGGGCAATGTCTCACAAATTGCATAATTGGCTGAACATTCCTAGCCTTCTGATTTTAATCAGGAACACATGGTGCATATCAATAATCTACTTCATTAGGCCTCAAGAAGATCCAGGCTACTGTCCATTTTCAATTAAATTGTATTTTAAAAGAACAGCAACTTGACCTTTTGGAATACCACATAATAGGTTTAAAAACTTAAGTAGCTTTGGTTTTTTCCCCCTGGAATAGCTAACTAACAAATAGAAATAAGCATCCCTTATTGCAGTGAGTCACCAAGGATCAGCCTTCAACACAGCTTTGGATCCATTGGCTCTGTCTTGTGATGATAATAACACCTGAAAAAAAATCAATTGCAAAAAAGTACAGACCTGTGTGTCTCTACAGTCTTGGAGCTTCCTGTTAGCATTGTTTACTGGAAGAGCATAGAAGACACAAAAGAAAAAGAGTGGGTGTGATCAAACAGCAGAACATTGAGGGGGCTCCAATCCCAAAAGGCTCAGCCTTTTAACCGACAGCAGTAAGCAAGAGAAAAATGATGAAAAATCCTTTCTAAAGGTAATAATAGATCACTGCCAGAGCTGCGAACAGAACATGCATCTTTTAAGTGATCAATTATATTTATTTCTCCTTAATTCCAATTCTGAAATATCTATTATTTTATGATTCTCATGACGTCCCTGAAAATCTGTAAAACAGCCAAGAAGATTTTACTATCAGCATAATTTTCCTCTAATTTGGATTACAGGGATTCTTTTTGTTTACCTGTGGTGACAGCAGTTGTCAGCCAGTATTGCTCTGTGCACGATCCAAAAGAACTGAATCAGTAGCAAGCCATTAGATAGCCAAAGCAGCACTGCTCAGGAGCTTAGCTACATGAGATTTCATAAAACTGAATAGGAGTCATGAGAGGCTTTTACTGGAATATATCAGCAGTTCTGGGAAAGCTCACAGAAAAAAAAATCATGCCACTCCAGCACGTGCTGGCCATGCTGCTGAAAACCTCTCTGGTCTCTCCAGTTGATGGGTTGTGTTGAACAGCTGGCTCACTAAAGTTTTAAATATCTGTGATTCATGTACCCCAATGTTTAGGAATAGTACTTCTCTCCAGCTTTAACGTCACTGTGGCCTTGTGTAAGGAAAAGTAACAAAGCACTACCATATTTGTAGAGCTCAGAAACAACCCCACACAGTGTGCTTGTTCATCACCAAATGGAATGAAAGCATAACAAAAAACCAAAACTAACAACAAAACTCTGGAAAAAAATAAAGCTATTCACAAAGCACAATAGCCTAATCAAATGGTGGAGTATCTCTGCAGCTGAGGTCAGAGGTGATTTAAGTTTATGTAATTGATTATTAGACACTTTAAATGTCCTTGACCTATTTCAATAGAACTGTCCCCTCATCTAAAAGCATAAAGAGGCACCACTCTCCAGCTAGGAATTCATCTGGCAGAGGTAAGAAAACTACCTTTATTTCAGGTATAAGTATTTTTTTCTTAATTGATGAGTTCTTCAGTGAAAGTCAATCCATTCTTTTTTGGAAGTACACTTCTTTCAAACAGTCCTCTACGTGTAGCCAAAAGACTGCTAAAGAAAAAAGGAACAAAATTAAACCACTTAGAAGAGTATATTGTGAACACTATGGAATATTTATAGAGCATCATCCTGGGCCCTGGATAATCAGAAGCCTAACTTGAAATATTCTAACATTATATTTTGTTGCTGATAGAGGAGCATTTGGACTTTTGGATAAAATTAGCCTTTGTAAATGCTAATTCTCCTGTCCCCCACCTACCTTCAAAACAAAGACCTTTAAAACCCTGGTTTTAAAGGATAGTTTTCCAAGTTTAAACCAAAAATATTTCTGGATAGTTCAGCTGGACTGCCAAAGGCATCAAGGTCCAGGAGGAACAACACAAGTTATTCTCTGTCATTCTTCTCAAGTATTCTCTCATGAGCAAAAAACCAGATGTATCCAGATGCCATAGCAGCCAACTGACACTAATTACATCCAGGATAGACAGAAGATGCAATTCATAAGCAAAGGTAATTAGGGATTTCAAAGACTTACTAGTTAATATAGGGAGTTTTTGTCACTCGAAGTCTTGAAACAAAATGTAATGTCATTTTGAAAGCTGTGTTTCTTATCTCAATAAGAATCTATGCTGGAATTATGGAGTTCAGTACCCTGGTCTGGTTTGTACAGGAAGTCAGATGAGACAATCCTAATGGTTTCTTCTAGACTCTAAATCAGTGAATAAAGAAACAGCAAATATCTCCACGACTAGTCACAAAAATAGGTTGATCATAAATAAAAAACAAAGGATCAAAAGAATGAAAAAGTTGGGTTTGCCTACTAACATTCAGAAGTATGACAAAAATAAGCACTTGAAGTAATAATCACTGTAAAATATTTAAAAAGCAAAAGAAAAACATAAACAACAATAAAGCCAAAAACATCTACCCATACTTGGCCATCTGCTTCAACCTCATGAAGGGCATTGCTTTCTGTGTGTTTTATTGTTTTGTTTAATTTGTCCTAAAGGTCACAAAGCAAGATTATCTTCTCTTTTGCACAGGGCTATTGGACACCTTAATAGATTTCATTATACGAGCCATTTCTCTGACATTCAGCTGACATTTGACTGTTCATGACCTCTCCTGAAGTGACAGAAAATACGTGCAAATCTACCTAGGAATGAAATACATGTGTGGTAGAGAGAAGGAAAGGAATTTCAGGTGGAAGCAACATCAGAATTATCTTTGACCTGAGCATTTTCACATGTTACAAGTGTTCAAGAACACAAAGACTGAAAAAAGCACTACTCCAACTCTTCTTCAATACTTAAGACAGTAAAGTCAATAATAGGATTTTTCTTGTAGTGGTTTGAGCAGAAAAAGTGACTATGGACTGAAGTGAGAAAGGGATTACATACACAAGTGCACAACAGACTTGGGTAACTGGCTCCACTTGTTTTATCTTCATTGTGCTTGCAAATTAAGTGATAGGTAAAAGGAAACAAAAGGAGTCTTACCTCAGTGTCTAATTGCAAAATGTACATTCCCCTGGAAAAAAAACTTAGCTGGAAAAACTTCATCACATTGTCGTTTGTATCATTGCCCACCCTTTGCCAAAACGACATTGGCTGTCACTCACCTGAAGGAATTCCTCTTTCATTTAGAGCACTCGAGGATACCAGCTCCCAAGATTACTCAGTAGTTTGGAAGATGCTAACTGACAGTTTGGGCCAAAAGCCCAGCAAAGGACTAGCCATTTTCCTTGGGTTCCTGGCCTCCTTGCCAAGTCAATCACCTTGAAAATACCAGATTTGTTTCAGTTCACCTCAGACAAATTTTAAAATAAAAGCCTTAAAAATTATTCCTGCAAAACAAAACATTTTGCTCTTGATTATGATATTTAAACCACTCTTTAAAATGTAAAGCATAAAATAAATAAATTTATATTTAAGACAAATCTGACATATATGCTCTTTCTTCCTTTAGACACATTCAGTGGAAGTTCAGCACCTAAAGAAAAGCTACAGACAAAAGTTTCAACATTCACAGATCCATCAGAAGCAATGTGCAAACTGAAAAACACTTGGAAGAATTGTCTTTCAGAAGGGGACCTCTTTGAGTCTTTATTCAGAAACAGAAGATAAAACAGCAGCTCAGTAGCATTCATTCTCTGAAACATTTTAATTTCCAGATGACCTAAAAGGTTAGCTTGGAAGCTAGCAATCTATCCTTCATAAATATGCCTTTTAAACTTTTAATATTACTTTAATTTTTCTTGAAGACTATTCCTGTCATACTAGTAACACTGATGATGAAGCTGCCCTTAGGAAGCTCCCTGTTCTTCTCTATTAGTCTGGGGAATACAGCTGTCTCCAAAATAAAGAGATACCCAAACTGCATAAATTACTTTCATATTCATGTTTAAGTACTTGAAGTATGTTAGGTGATGTATTAAGTATTCAAATGTACTCAAATGTCTGACTTTGCCAAACCCCATTCTCTAACTAAACTCTTATTCTTTGCAAACCAAGTATTCCCCTTCCTTTAAAACTTAAATCCACTGGTCTCAAAGCACTCCTGGCAGATTAATCTTCATGAAGAACACAGTGGAGCTTTCATTTTCTCTCATAAGACCAAACAGTGATATCTCCTATTCTTCTAAGAGCCACAAAATGCACACTCAGTCATCTCCTTTGGGGAATTAAAACCCACAACACTTGCTTCTCTGGAGAATCTACTAACTAATGAGATTTATCTGACCAGCTAAGAGCAAGGGAATGAATCAACAAAGAGTAAGGGCATAAATCCACAGCCTAATAACTTAGGACTCCTGCTCCTTTGCCTGGATTCTAGTAAAGAAGAACATGGCCTCAGCCTCTGGGGAAAGCATAAAAAGTTTCTGAAGGAAAAAATAAAAACAAAATCCACCTTTCCCAGCTGAAAATTCCTGTCAGCATTAGTGAGAGTCACACTCCCTGGAATTCTCACCATTATCACTTAAAATTCTCCTTACTTCAGTTTGAAATAGCTGAGAGACAAGGGACAACGAGTCCTCCACCAGCCATGGGGGCTGCCATAGTCACTGCTGTATTGCTTGTGCCACCTCCTGACTCTGGCCTCCAGCTGAGATGGTGGAAGGAGGGACAGCACAAAGCAGTACCAATGTGAATCAGGAATGCAGAAGCACTAGTTCCTTAGATGTCCTCACAGCTCTCAGATTCTGTGCTGCAATTTGCTCTTCTGGAAAAGAAGATTGGGAGAACCAAGTGCTCAACCCCTGCAAACATAGCTAAAGGCATAAATCCACTTCCTGATCAGTACAACTTTGATGACTGGTAACTATGATCAATCCCATTCTCCCTCAGGTACCTGCTGATAAACCAGACTTTCAGAGAATAAAGCTTGCCAAATTTATTATAGAACAGTATTGCCCTCCTGTGGCCAAAGACTATCCCAAAGAAACAAATCTTATGACAGAAAGAAATAAAAAAATACAGAGAAACTTTCTCATGCACAGCCTGCTACCCACCTTTCTGAAAGGAACTGACAGCTGGGAGACTCACCTGCAAGCCTCTCCAAAACCTAGATGCAAAGCTGGTTTGGGCATTTCAAGGCATAGAAGCTCAACAGAAAAATAAGCAGTAGCCATCATCCCAGTCCCTCTGGCTCCTTACATTTCTCCTGATGATGCTCTTCACATCAGAAAGTATTACCTGCATTCATCTTCAGTGGTGACGTTCAATAGTGACAGCATTTTTTTCTGTGCACTGCCATTAATCAGTCCTCTTCTACCTTAGATTTACTGCCTGTTCAATAATCCAAAAGTAGAATGTGCCCACTTTCAGACTGCAAGCATGGACCTCCCAGACCTTCCCCAAACCCGTGTAAGAAAAACCAATTTTCTCTGATTTAAAAGTCTTTTGGATCAGGTCCTGAGTGACTTAGCAAACACAGTGTAAGAGTTTGCAGACACACACAGCAATAACAGAGACTACAACAGGACTGACACACAGCTCCCCATGGCAATACCCAAATTCCTAGGCTACAGAACTAATGCACAAAGCAGATGACATCATCCCACCCTTCAATACATAAACTTCTCTCTGAAATCCTCATAACTCAGCCAACAAAAGTATCACTTTGCCAACAAAATTACAGCTTTTTCTTGAATTAAATACTTGGAGATAATAAAAACCTCTTAAATATTGATCAGCCACACACCTGAGAAAACACTGTTGCACTAAAGGATTTACATAAACAGCAGGACAATGTAGCTTAAAGCACTCTAAATTCTTCACCATTATGTCAAAGTGTTGTTGAAAACCAAGATACAGTTTCTGTGGAGATTAATTTCACTTTACATATTTCATGGAATGGACTTCCAATCTATTTTACCTACCAACAGTCAGTTAATATGATTGATCTTTTTTGCCCAGCTGTCAAAGACTGAATTAAAAAGGATAAGCAGCTCCATCTTCCTGCAGATGGATGGAATGTAGGAGAATAGAGATAGTGATGAAGGTAATTTCACCCCTAAGGAGTTACAGCTGCACTAAGTACTAAGAATTAGGAACAGGCCTGCCCTTAATAGGCCACAGCTAGGTCCAAATAGGATGGGTTTTATAAAAGAGTAGGTTGTCTGGTTGAGACGTTAGTCAGGGTTTGTTTGCTGTGCTGTGAGGAAGAAGAAGGTGTTAGTACTGTGAGGAGCTGCCCATGAGAAATCACCAAAAAGGTATGGAGCTTTTGCAATAAGATGGCAATATCTTGCTTTTCTGATTGCTAGCTATGCAGTGCAAGAATGATTTACCTTTCATTTTCACAATATATATGTCTTTAATCAAGTCTGATTTCAATTTACATGCATGTTCCAGTATCTTCTATGCTGGATTTTTGTGTTACTCCATTCAAGTTAAAGAAATCAGTCACAAGAAATCCATATAGCCAGAGAAAGTTTGGGAAAACATCTGTGCTCAAAATACGCAAAAATATTTTAAGTTATTTCTGGAAAACAAACAGCCCAAAACAAGGGACAAATCCTGGGCCACAACAGACTTTCTTGGACATAGCCATACTTTTTTAATGCACTGGAAAGCAGCTAAAAATGCCCACTCCAAAACACAATTTTGTTCTGGTTAAAATAAAAAAGCCTTTGTGTTTCAGGTAAGTACTGACAACAAATTTTACTTGCTGTCTAATTTGTGAACAATTTTAATAATCATCTCAATAGAAACAGCATCTGCTTAGCATTAGGTTCCACAACAGCCTGTAGAATGTGATGAAAAATGAGGACTTCATACCCAGCTGAGTACATAGAGACAGGATAAGAAATAATTCTCAATTTCTTGGAAGTATTTAAAAAGGTTTTTTACCTATGCTTCCTTTCCAAGAACAGTTTGTACAGACCAAGCATACAGAACTGTAGTCTGGAAGGAAGGAGAATATTTTAAAAGGTTTTATCCACAAGATGATAAGATGAGCAAGTGAACACAACTCACTTGTTCACGAATTCCGTGTAATCAATGTTAAGTCACAGGCTTGCTAGCATTTTGGTTTAATTGGGCAGAGCAACTGTGTCTTCTGGATGGAGGTAAAAAAACAAAAAAAAAAAACCAGCATTTTTCAACCTACATGACAGTCTTGCAGCAATGACATGCACTGGCCACACCTTTCAGCAATATGTCCTGTAGGACAGGGGAAGAAAGATATCAGATTTCTTCTGGGAACCCTGGAGACTTCATCCATTTCCTTTTGTGTATCTTCTTCCTAAACCTATGGTAATGCACAGCCATATTTGAATGTTGCTGCTCACTCTCAAGTGCAGTAAATTTTTGATTGTTCATTTTAATTTTCTATCTTTTCTGATCAGTGTGTATTTTGGATGCTATTTAGGAAAAACAAAAGTTAGTAAGATATTTAGATTCCCATTTATTTTTATTTTGGGCTGCTGGATTTGTCAATATTAGTTATGCCACATGTAACACTCTCCAGAATCATTCTTTTAATTTAACCACATAGCCCTAGAAAACAATTTTCTTGACGATTACCCTGATTTCTTTTCTTATGGTAGCCCATCTTGCAGAAGCAACAGAATCCAACTGAAAAAGTGAGGATAAGGGGATGCCACCAGCTAATGCAGGCTTTTCTGCCTCTCCTCTTGCTGTTTGACCCAGGCTATGGCAAAGAAAGTCAGTTCATCATCCCTCCCATAGCACACACTCACATTTCTCTTCTATTTGCAAGCTCAGTACTCTTTGCTGTGTTGTGAAACCCTACCTCCTCTCCTTTGCAGCACACCTTTATCTGGATGCTGTGTACTTCAAGCAAGGAAAAAGTCACTTCTTTTAGCTCCTAAGTCTTTTTTTCAGTCTGTTGTACACAGGAACTTAGAAATCTGTGAGAATTGCTCCCATTCCTGAAAATGGTATGACCTCATCTCCCTCTGCGATTATTGTCCTTTTGGGTTCATTCCTCTTGACCAGATGTTCAGCCACTGCTACTCAGTGCTTTGTACATCTGAATGCCTCCTAGCCAATAAGGTTAACAAAATCAGTGTTTGGCTATTGAAGTCCTTCTAACTCAACTGCAATCTCTCCCTCCTTGAGAAATTCTCTGTAATGCCCACTAGGAAGCACTAAGATCTCAGACATAGCAAGAGATGTAGATTTTTTTTTGTAGCTCTGAAATTCTCCCATTGAACCTTCTGTAGGAAGTGTAATTATTTCAGCTGGACTGGAAGAACCCATCTGCTTATGTGCTTCATTTTCTACAGCTCCCATGACCCTTCTTCTAAAATTCTGCCTAAGTAGCTGAAAATTCAGGAACATTAATGAGTAATGAGAATGAAAACTACTCCTTTTAACATTCTCAAGTGCTCATCTGAGAGCTTGCAATACTCTAAAAAGCCAAGCCACTGCTGAAGGCTGCTCACCAAACATTAAATTCCCCATATAACAGCAACCTGAAAAATATTGCTGCTTCTCTTCACAAGTTCTGATAACAAACATGCCAGAAAATAGAGGTGCTTCTGTATGTCTCAACAGATATAAAAAAAAGATACTGAGCTACATGTGAATAATGCAAACTGCAACATACAACTCTTCCTTGGACATCTAGGAAAACAAAGCCAGGAGGTTTGAAAGGTACAGGTCTTTGGAAAAGTTTGAAAGCTATATACACAGTAGAAAAGGAACTGAAGAAAAATAATGTACTTATTATGAATGTAAACTTAGAAAGCTGTGATGTCAATGCTAAAGGGAAAAAAACAAAGAGAGCTCATGAAGGTAAGTAAACAAGGAATAGCATGACCTAGCAAGATAGGAAGAGGAAGAAAGTAAGCAAGGCAGAGAAGCAAGGGGCAGAAATTATTCAAGGCAGCAGGACACAGAAGACCTCCTACTGTCACAGCTCACTGAGAAAATCAGCACTGCAGAAGCCATTGGCATTGCTGTCCTACATTTTTGAGTAGAAACGGGGATCAAGTGAAACTGCAACCATACTTCGAAGGAGCCCTTAACTAAATTCCAGAAAAAAAGGACACAGAAGCTCTGGCAAAAAACTGATGTAAAGGAGCATATCTGTCAGGGTTGTTTCTATACTGCACTGTAGAATTCCAGAAAGGATGATTAAGGAGGAATGGAATTACAATCAATTATGTAAAATAGGATGATGAGAGAAAAACACAGCACTTCAGTATATGGTTTTCAAGGAGATGGCATTTGAATTTCTTTAGAATGCTTCTTGGTACTTCATGCTCTTGCAAATTTTGTATTGAGTGAGACACAACCATGAGTTCCATTGATGGGCTTCATCTCACAGAGGAGCAGCATTACTCAAGCAGGAGAGAGAGCTGTTACAAATACATTTGTTCATTAATATTCATTATTTATTTTATAGTAATAAGCTGCAGCCCTGTCATGGTTTGACCCTGGCACAATGCCAGGGCCCCCATGAAAGGTGTATTTCCAAAATGGTTACTGTGAGATGTGACCCGGAAACAGAACAAAGCAGGCTCCCACTTGGAGATGGAGGGAAAAACACAACATTTCAATAATTACAATATCTAAAAAGGAACACACACAAAGCTAAGAATGAAAACCCTCCAAATACATTCCTCCTTCCCCCCCCCTCCCTTTTCTCCACAGAATGAGATAACACCATAGATTCCTACCACCTCACCATCTCTCAGATAATCAGCTTTCAGTCCATCATCACCCCTCAAATAATCAACCCTCAAATGCATCAGGGAGAGAGGAGGCCCCCCCTTGCACCATAGGCTTCCCCTGGAAGCACAATTAAAACCTCCTGTGTTTCCGTGTCACCCATGGCCCCACCCAGAGAACATCGGCCCTCGTGACTTCTTCCCCCCCATGTCCAGTGCTCTCACCACTGCACATGGGCCAGGACTGCTTTTAGGGCTCCTTGTTTAAGGACGCTCCACCCAGTTCCAAAAGCAGCAGTCTCTCAACTTTGGGACACCAGTCCCCCCCATATTTCACCCCCCGGGGCTGAGGGGCCTTGTGAACAGAGATCTTCCTCTCCATGGAGACAGAGGGCATCCACACCCTCCTGAGCCATCTCTGTTCACTCCACTGCTTCACTCTTGACTCCAAGGCATTGCCTCCCCCTAAATACAGTCTCGGGTTACAGGAAAAAAACACGGGTCTGTCCATGGCCATACAAAAAAAGAGTCCAGCCCAAGGCCACTCCATCATCTCTTCCCACCTAAGGTTCTTCTCACTGCTTCTGACATCTCTCACTCGTACTCTCTTTCCTCGCACTTGCCCGCTGCTTCATCTCTCTCTCCTCATTCTGATTCAGGAGGATCAGTATTTGTAAGGTTTCCATTATTCTACCAAGGGGTTAAAATCTTTGCCTCTGTCTGCCCAGGACTCCCACAGCTGCCGGGCACCTTCTCTCACCGCATCCCCCGCTTCTGGCCGGCTGTGCTGCCAGCACAGTCTCTGTCTCTCTCTCCCGGGGGTGCTGCCCAGACATCCCAGGTCTCCTCCACCCCTGCACCTTCTGGGGCTCTGGCCTCCTCCCCACAGGCTGCATGGCCTCCCCTGCCCCACCCAGACGCAGCTGGGCAGGGGAGAGGTCCAGACTCCACTCACCAACACCGGATTCCCAAAGAGGAAGTTTCTCTGGGAATGCTCTGCTTTTAACCCCTGTGTGTTCTCAGAGGCGTATCCAAATCCTCAGTGGCCACACCAGGTGCCAATTTCAAATCTGGCCACTGATTGGTTTGACCACAACTTTTCCAGAAACTCACTTCCAGGTCAAACCAAGACAAGCCCGAATTCCAATTAAAAGATACCTATATATACTCATAAAGATGTGAGTAGTCCCACAAAAATATAGTTCATGTATTATAAAACACTAGTACCAGAATTATAAACCAAAGATAGCTTCTGGGATTATCAATTCTTGATAACCCACCTTTCATTTCAAAACTTGTATATATTCAGAACCAAAATTCCATCAAATAAAAATAAAATTTCCTTTCAGGACGTGGAACAAAATCTTGTGATTTCCATGGGAATCAAGCGCGCGATCTTTGGTCCATGTCCCTGCAGTTCCTGGAATTCCATGCCTTTTAATGGCTTTGATACTGGTGAAGACTTTTTTTCTCTCAGTATCCATGCCATGCCTCTCATATCTTCCCCTTAAATTTCTGTTTTCCTCCTTGATTTTTTTCCCCTTGATTTTTACTTTTTTTTTCTCCCTTGATTTTTACTTTTTTTCCTCCTTGATTTTTAATTTTGCAGCATCTGTCAGCTTAATTTTGGCATGTTTTGGCCCTTTGCACTGCATCTCATTTAATCCTGGTCCATTTCCTTGTGGTCACTAAATATCACAAATTTTTTATATTTCTCGTCAAATGCATTTCCTTTGTTTCTATCTGCATTAGAGAGTGTTTGGAAGTCCTTCTTTTCTGTTTCCAAGAATTTAACGGGGATCAATTTTGGCAATGTCTGGTCCACGTCACTGGACTTGATGGCGTTCCATGCTTTATGATGCGGTCCACGATGGAAATATTTTTTTAATTCAGCATCTATAGCATGTTTCTCATAAATACCCCACAAAGTTCTGTCTTCCCCCTTCATTTATTTCTCGTCCTTTTCCAGTATCGGTCAGCTTAGATTTGGCGTGCATTTCTGCTTTCCACTGTACCTCATGTAATCCTGGTCCATTTTCTTCTATTCATTAAAACTACCTTTAAATTTCTTTTTTCAGTATCCATGCTGACCCATTAATATCCTCGCCACAAATGTGTGACGTCCTCCTCATATTTCCTCGTGCTTTTGCAACATCTCTGAGGTTAGTTTTGCCGTGTTTTGGTGCTTTGCACTGTACGTCATGTAATCCGGGACCATTTTCTTGTAGTCTCTATATTTAACAATTGTATTATTTTATTATTCTATTATTTTCCTATATCCATGGCATGGCTCTTGTACCTTCCTGTCAAGATGATGCTCCAAGCATGATGAAATTTCCTTTCGGGAAGGGAAATGAAATCTTGTGACCCAGAAAAGAAAGACTTACAAAGGCTCTGGAAAGGAGATAGGATCAAATGAAACGTGCCTGAAAAAAACACAAAAACCAGGAAATTGGAACATTTTGTGACTACAAGAAAATGGTCAGGGAGGAAATGAGGTGCAGTGCAAAGGACCCAAACATGCCAAAACTAACCTCCAAGATGTTGCAAAAGCAGGGGAAAGCATCAAGGAGGAAGACAGGGCTTTGATGGGAAGATATGAGTGACATGGCACGGATACCGAAAAAATTTAAAAAAAAAATTACGAAATTTAGTTACTGCAAGAAAATGGACCGGGATTACATGAGGTGCAGTGCAAAGCACCAAAACACACCAAAACTAACCTCCGAGATGTTGCAAAAGCAGGAGAAAAAATCAAGGAGGAAGACAACGCTGAGGGGAGGATAGGAGTGACATGGCATGGATACCAAAAAAAAAAAAAAAATTCATCGCCAAAGTCAAAGCCATCAAAAGGCATGGGATGCCCGAAGCTGCTGGGATATGGACCGAAGATTCCCGAAAGGAATGAAATTTGCTTTCGGGAAGGATCCCACAATTTCAATGGCAATCAAGTGGGCTCTCTTTGGTCCATGTCCTTGTAATTCCCTGCATTTCCTTTCTTCATATCTGCATTTCACATTGTCTGGAGGTCCTTCATTTCTGTTTCCAGGATTTTAATGTGGATCACATTTGGCGATCCTTGGTCCATGTCTCTGTCCTTGATGGGATTCCATGCCTTTTGATGGCTTTCACTTTGGCCGAGGGTTTTTGGGTTTTTTTGTCAATATCCATGCCATGTCTCTCATATTTTCTCCTCAAAGTTTTGTCTTCCTCCTTGATTTTCTCCCTGCTTTTGCAGAATCTGTCAACTTAGTTTTGGTATGTTTTGGTCCTTGGCACTGCAGCTCATGGATTCCTTGTCCATTTCCTTGTATGGAAAAAAATTGGACTAATTGTCCCAATTTTCTGGGAGTTTTTTTGTAGTTTTTTTCAATTGCATTTCATTTGATCATGTCTCCTTTCCAGTGTGTTTGGGTTTCTTTTCTGTTTCACAAGATTTGCTTTCTGTTCCTGATATTTGAAACAAGTCAAGATTCCACATAAAAATCCTTGCTCCCTGCACATTTAAAAAAAGTAAAAATGAAAACTGCCTTTATGAGTATGTGCTGAGAATTGGATAGAAAGGAAAGATGAATTGACCCATTCTACCAAAATTCACCTAGAGCTGCATTCAGGAGAACTTAAAGAGACGAGAATGCCAGTGAATGCCTCATTTCCTCTCAAAACAAGTCATGGTTCAGTTTAATCAGCTGCAAAGAGCATTTCAGAAAGGGCAGAATTGATAAGCTAGTTTTGGTATGCTTATCTTCAGCATCAGCCCTAATCAATTTAGCTGGGAAAGTAACTTCAGGCAGAAAACAGCAAAAGTAAGCTGTTATAACTTCTGAAAATTTACTACTCTAGACAGATGTTTTGTAATAATATTATTCCAACACTTGCTTTGTTCTTCTACTAAAATTAACTGCATAGAGGAAATTACCCACTTTATAAGAATACATATTTTAAAATAAAATCCAAACTACTTAATTCTCTTTGATGTTCCAGTAATTTGCATTAAAGTCATAGGCAAGAAGGGAATGTAAAAACAAGCACTTGTCCAGTTCATCTTTCAGCATGTTGTGCTATTCATTTTCGTTAGTCTGACACTGTTTAACTTCCTGCTTGAATGCACAGAATTAAATCCAAGGAAAATAAGGAAGCTATTTCAGAAAAAGAAAAGTTATATAGATCAACTTAATTTAAATGCACAGGGGAAAAAAAAAAGTCTCATTCACACTACAATAGAGTAGTTTTCCTAAATTGAGACTTGGAACAAAGCAGACATAAAGCTCCTGATGCTGGAAAAGGACACATTCTCTGGGTTTGCTTGGACAGGAAAGTGAGAGTGACCCATGCAGAGAATCCTGGAGACAGGAGCTGTGATGCAGCCTGCTCTTCTTTGAGCTGAAAATGGAGTTTTCCCAGAGAAGGCAGGTTTACACCAATGTCTCAGGTACAGCTGTCAGCCTCTGGGCCACTGAGGGACGAGTACATCAAGTGTTTTTAAGACAACTGTGACTTTCCATCCCAGTGCGCTATTGCAGATGCCTTAAGGGAATATCAGAGGAATCCAGCTCCTTTTAGCCGCGCTGAAGTAGTCAAGATTGATGTCTAAAAGCTGATTCAGACCTTAGTCTGAAATTTACAGAACAGCACACAGTGAAAGAACCAACTTAATCCCTTGACAAACAGGATTGTGTCTTCAGTGAGAGAGCTCAGCTCAATTGTCCAGATACGTATCTCCAACTGTCTTGTCCTGGAAAACTTAAAGCACATCTGAATAAATTCTCTTTAATTTAAGGTGAATTACACATCTCTCTAAAAAATCAATGTAAAAGGTCCACAAAGATGCTTTCTCTCTTATTACTAAACAAAATTAAAATAAGAAATAGGTTCCCTCCTTGTTTACAAAACCATACTGAGAGATGGATGCCAGGCACAGAGAATGTTTTCTGTCATCAAATAAAGACAAACAGGCATCTCCAAAGCCATCTTGATTTGTAAAGCTCCTGTGCCATCAATTCCCAACATTAACCCAGGAGTTTGTCAAGAATGAACCTGTATCTATATAGGCCAAAAAGCCTTCAAACAATTAATACCTAATCCAAAATAGAAAAAAAACCCTGCAGGTGCAAGTAGAGCCAGTAGGATTACACACAGTGTTAAGGTATCTTTGTGGCTCTTCACGAGACCAGTCTGTAACTCCCTGCTGAATGACTTCAGTTTGTTCATCCTGGAGAAGAAAAGGCTTTTGGGGGACCTTAGAGCAGCTTCCAGTTCCTAGAGAGGCCCTGAAAGAGAGCTGGAGAGGGACTCTTAATCAGAGAGTAGTGATAGATAAAATTGGTAGTTCCTCCTTTTTTTCCCTTTTGCCAGCCTTGCCCCTGATTTTCTTTGGGGTTCTTGTTGTGGAGGGGCATGTACCAGCCTGGCTCTTGGCAGGTTTAGGTTCTGGCCAGTCCATACCAGGAACCAAATGGAATCTGCAAGTCACTACACGGTGACTGGTGCTTCCCCTTCTGTGATTTCCTTGCCTTCACCAGCTCAGCAAATCTGGGTACCCCTGACAATGTCCTTGTTATGATACACTTATATTTCCCCATTATCATGTTCTTATTTTCTTACAATTTCCCCATCTGAGGCCTCTCTATGTGACCCCAGCATTGCTGACTCCTCCCAGAAGCCAAGTGTGCTCTCCCCAGAAGACAGCTCCATCCCCATTGACAAGACCTTCAAGTCCATGTGGGTGCTGCCAGAGCAGCAGGTGGGATACTCCTGCGCACCCCTGCCCCACAAAAATGAAGTATCAGGTCCCCAAGAAGAAAGGTGAATGCAGAACAACCCACTGAGCACCTGCCAGAGCAGCTTTTAGCTGTGCAAGGAGAGACCCCCTGTGCAAGCAGAGACCCCTGAACTGTGGAAGATGCTCTGATCTCTCCCTCATGCAGTTCCTGGTATTAACCCCACTGGCACTCCAGCACGATTCTGGGGGGGACACTGGTGCTATCTCCAGGCACCGTTTGGGCTGTGCCAGTGAGCTGACATTGTGCCACCAAGTCACTGTGCCAGCAGGACAAGCTCAGTGTCCACAAAAATGGATTGGCAAGTCCCCAGAGCTGACACTCTATGGCCCCAAGCCCCACACCTCCAAGAGTGCCTGGCACATACCCTCTCTTCCCCCTCTGCTGTCTGGCCAGCAAGCTGAGCCAGACAGGGACCAATGAAGAGGGATTCTACAACTTTTCCCTGATATCCAGCAGGAGCTAACACAATTGACACAGAAGGTGAGGTTAGAGGTCTTCATGCCCCCTGTCTGGCAGCGCACAGGACAGGGATGCTCTGGTAGCCAGCTGCAAGCAACCCAATGGACCCTCATTTACCCAAAAAGGCTCATTTCTGCAGAAATTAGGTATTTTGAGAGGGTCCATAATGTTATCAGTGTTTCCTGTGGCTAGTGGTTCTCACTAGCCAGGCAGCCCACTAGCAAGGGTAAGGGATAACCAGGCTCACCGGGGGAGTGTGGCACTGACACCAGCTGCCTCTGTGCCATCCCCTCAGGGGCTGCACCTGCCAGCAGCAAATCAATACAGCAAATTTCTTGCTTGACAAACATGGGATATAATCAATTCCTAAAGACCCTAACAGTGCACACTCAGAAAGCAAGCTATGAAACTTGCTACTTCCTCCTTGTTTTCCAGTGTTTAGCCTTGTTCTGGTTTCCCTTGGAACTCTGGTCAGTAAAGTTCACATCCCAGCCTGGCTCTCAGCCAACAGGTCATTGCAGCAGTAGCAGGGCTTGTGTTTGGGGTTTAGAGTCCGGCCATTCCCACCAGAGACTCAAATGGAATCTGAAAAGTTGCAGATCTGTTGTAAGCACTTCCCATTCTGTGGTTTCCTTGATATCTTCAGCTCAGCAAAACTGGGAAATCCTGGCATAATTTCCCTGTCATGATGCACTCATTTTCTCTCCTTGAAACTCTGGGTGAATAGGAGGGAAGTAGCAGCAGGGACTGGGCATTGTGAAGAGGAAAAGCCTGCAGCCACCCCAGCTCCAGCCCTGCTTGTGTTCCCTCAGCCCCTGCAGTACCATGAAGTTCACAGAAACAAATTGTAGGATCATTTATGTTGGAAAAGACCTTTCAGATCATCAAGCCCAACTGTTAACCCAGCACTACAAAGTTCACCACCAAACTATGTCCCTAAGCACCACATTTACATGTCTTTTAGATATATTTAGGGATGGTGACTCCACCACTTCCCTGGGCAGCCTGTTCTGGTGCTTGACAACCCTTCCAGAAAAGAATGTTTTCATAACATGCCCTGGCTCAATGTGAAGCCATTTTGTCTCATCCTGTCCCTTGTTACCTGGGAGAAGAGAGCAACCTCCACCTCACTACACGCCTTTCAAAAAGTTGCAGAGAGCAATAAGGTCCCCCTCAGGGGAGCGTCCTCTTCTACCATCAAAGAAACCTGTGGAAGAAGTTTTACAGCGACTTCTGTGAGCCAGAGAGAAGTTAAGATAAGAGGATCCATGTTTACCCCAGAAAGAATTTTCTACCAAGGTTGTTGACATAGAAACCAAGAAAGAAAGAAAGATAAATAAGAGAAAACCGCAACTGTCTATTGCAATAAGCACCTTGTTTGCCTTTTGTGATCAGTAAGTGTAAACTTACGAGTTTTGTAAGAATGTATAAAAAGCATACATGCTATAATAAAAACTGGCTTGCAGCCTTCTGAAAATGGAGTGTGTTGCTTTTTATTGTGACTGTCTCAACTACGACACAAACCCAGCTCCTTCAGCTGCTCCTCATAAGACTTGTTCTCTCTCAAATCTGAAAATCGCAGCCCTGTGGCTGGCACTTCCCTTTCTGCAGTTTCTTTACCTCACATGATTTTTGTGGTGTGATACATTCATTTTATTTCCTGAAATCCTGTGCCCACCCAGTGGTGTGGGTATAAAAGGAGATCGGCAGGAGGAGAGGCTACCGTGCAGAGGAGAGCCCTACAGACACCTCAGCTCCAGCCTCACTTGTGGCTCTCTCAGCCTTCCCAGCACCATGAGGGTCCCTGCAGCTGCCATGGCTGTTCTGCTCCTTGTGGCCATCTGCTCCCTGGCTGAGGCTGATCTCCGAGTCTCCAGGAGTGCTCCACCTGCTAAGAATAATGGTAGGTTCTCCTTCCCCAGGAGAGAGCCCCACCCCACTGATTAGACCCTCTTGTCTATGGAGGAGGCTGGGAGCAGGTGGTCATCACCAGTGCAGGGACTAAGCCTCAGAGATGGAGGTTTTCAGGGGGTGTTCCCAGAGGACACAGCACAGGTGATGGCAAATCCCCCGGGGAGCCACAGGCAGAGCCTCTGCTGTAGTGTGGGGTCTCACTGGGCCCATCTCTCTTCCCCCACATTAGCCAGAAACACCCCCTGCTGCTACTCCTACGTTTCACGCCCCGTTCCACGCCAACTGATCAGCTCTGCCTACATGACCAGCATGAGCTGCCCAAGGCCAGCTGTGGTGTAAGTACCCAACATTGCTGGGGTTCAGGGTGCACCAGCCAGGGCAGGGCCCCAAGGTGTCCAAGATCATCCAGGATGGGGAAGGGCATGGACAGGGACAACCAGGGTGCTGCCAGGAGGACCTAGCAAAAGCACCCTGATGCCCTGGCTGAGTGCCTCAGTGTTGTGGTTGGAGTGTGGAGGCTCCCTAGGGAGTCCCCAGAGGGCAACACTAAGGAACACTTAAACTGAGTGTTTTTGCTGGTAACAGCCAGCAGGCGAGGAGACTTCACATGGCTCTGAGGGTGCTAATTAGATGAGGGTTTATTGGGGGTCCCACCCCTGGGAGCAGCATGGTTTCTGAGGGAGAAGGGGGCAAGGGGGAGGGAGGGATGGGGAGAGAGGGAGAGCCTAGGGGAGAGAAGGGCCAAGAGAGGGTCTGGTCTCCCTCACACAGCTTAGCAGGGAGATTCCAAGTGGGCACAGAATAAGACTTGGGCCAATGGGATTACCGAGATGTGATACTTCAGGGGAGGATCCACAGGCTTGGAATAAACCTTACATTTTGGAGGGGTGAGACAGAGCATACCATTTAACTAAAATGTAACACCACACCTCAACACTGTTTTTCCCAAAAGCCTGATCACCAAGAAGGGGTCGCAGCTGTGTGCAGACCCCAAAGCTGACTGGGTGCAGAAATACCTGTAGGACTTGAAGCAGTACTGACTCCTCCCTGCTGCTGCTCCAGGGCAGTCGGCTCAGCCCCCACCACGAGACTGCAATAAGAGTGCTTGAGCTGCATCCTTCTTCAGAAGAAAAATTTATTACGATTGCCATACACTTGTTTAACTAAATTTTGCTTGCATAAATGCTTGAATAAAATGTTTGGCTTGTGAAATCCTTTGGGTGTCTCTGAAGTCCCTGCTGGAGCCCCAACATGACAGAAGTGACCCATGGGAAGCCTCTTGCCCTCCCCACTCCCTGGTTTTACTGCTACCCACTGTGCAGTGGCCCCATGACAGCTCCCACAGTACTTCCTTCTCTCCAGCCTGGACTCAGCTCCTGCATCCCAGCATGACCCAGACATACCTGTGGGGTGACACTGGCATCTCATCCAGTGCCATCATCATCATCTCATTTCTTGGGGCCCTGTCCACAGAGCACATCTGAAGCCCAGTAACAAACCTCCTGGGCCAGGCAGCCCTGCTGGGCATCTGCAACCAGCTCTTCGACATGCTTTCCCCAAAGACTAGAGGATGAGGACAGTCTTTGACTATCCCCCTCCTGGATTACAGGCCCCTGCAGTGGGGGAGCTGAGGTCCTGGTGCTCCTGGCTGCTGCTGTCCCCACATACACACTTGGTGCCAGAGGAGCAGGCAGCACTGTCCCCACCACTGACACCACCTCTGTCCTCATGCCACTGCCCAGCACTGGGGACATGAGTGGGACATCTCTGCAGGTGACACCAGCTCTGCCCCCGGGCCACACTCTGCTCTGCACCACTTCTGCTTGGGCCAGGACACACAGAACTATACCAAAAACTGGTCACTTGGGGTCACAGGGGTAAGGGCACTGCAGAATGACATCCAACAAGCCAACAGAAGCAAACTAATGGTGCTGCAGCCCCTATTTCTAAACATCTTTTGTGTAGCTCAAAAACTCAGGCAAACAAATGCATAAAGCTGTGCACAAGTACACACAAGACTAGAAAAAGATTGAGAACTTGTTGGAGTTTATAGAGCACAGAAGTTGAATTTATTTGCAGAGAGCCTGAAAACTCAGTATTTCAAATGACAGAAAAGATAGAACCACGTATTCCAAAATGACTGAAGAATACATACACAATCTGTAGTAATGACATTAAAAGAAGCTCTAAGTCCTAAAATTGATGCGTATATCTGCACAAGATTTGGGCAAGGCTGATGGACTTCTGTCTGTATCATCAGTTTGATGTACCTCAAAGTTCAATTCAATTGCTCTTCAATGCAATATGTAGTGCAACACTTTTGGCCACTTCTGCAATTCAGTCTTATAGCAACAGCTTCTAGGTTAATAACACTGAAAATCCCTGATTTAGGAAAAATGTGAAAGAGAAAACACAAGACTTTTATATTACTTACAAGGCAAAAACAACAGTCCAGTAAAAATCCTCCCTGGGGCACTGTTTTCACAAATCTCATTACAGTTCAGGCAATCTATTGGTTCTTATAAATACACCAACCCTGGATTAAATACTGTGCATTTTCACAGCATCATGGAGCTTTCTTCTCAATACAGCTTGACTTAATCCCCTCCCAAAATTGCCTGTGACCACTGCACTCTGGCTTCCTGGGGAGGACACACTGAGGCAGGAGGTTGGCACCATCAGGAGCGGCTCTCCTGCCCAAGAGCTGCACTGTGAGCACACACCACCGAGCCCAGAGCCATTCCCACACTTCACCCCTGGAGAAGAACCCAACCTGGGTGTCCCTGCATCCCTCACAACCCTCCTGCCCACACCCATCCCTCTGTGCTCTCCCGGTGTTCTTCTCTGCCGCCGCCAAGGGAGCACTGGGGAACCTGTCCCCATCCTTCCCTTCCATTGCCCGAGCTGCCTCGTCTTTTTCTGTGTACTCTTGGGCATTGTGTTAATATCTGAAAACTTTGTTTGGTGAAAGTAGTGGTGTTTGAACCCACTGTGTGCCCTTGTTCTCACACAGCTAATGTGAAAAACGCCAATCACTTGTTTTTGAAATTTTAAAAGTTTAATAGTAATAAAATGGTTATAAAAATAGTAATATAATTGGAATAATAAAATTTGAACATTTGACATTAGGACAACATGAGACAATAAAAACAAAGAGATACGGATGTCCGGGTACCTTTTTCTGGGCAACACAAGCCCGAAAAAGGACCCCCGTTAACAGAGGATTAACCCTTAAAAACAATTGCCTATTGCACATTCATACATCTCATACATGATGCATAAATTCTATTCAAACACAGGATTCTCTCTGGTCACCGTCAACTTCTTCCTCTTAATCCTCATGCCACCTTCCTGTCTGAGCGAGGTGGGAAGAAGTTAGTTTTCTGCTGATAAGGGAGCAATAAATTCCCTTTCTCTGAAAGGTTTAGTTGTCCTGTGGCTTCTATCTGGTGCGAGTCCTTTCTTAAACAAATATCTTGCACAGCATAGTTTCTATTGTAACATTATGTTATAACCTAAAACTATATTTAATACACTACTTAAGAAAATTAATATAGCATAACTTTCTAGCATAATACAATATTTATTTTAATACTTGCGAAAAGCCAACCATAAAATACACATTTTTCACAGCTAACATCAACACCGAGTATTGGGAGAGGAAACTACTCATAAAACGTGCTATATTCAGCATATTTTGTGAAGCAAGCACTGAGGAGAATGAGGAGGATGAGGAGAACGGCACGAAGAGAAACAGCTCAAATCTAACTCCTCTCACTCTCCCCACACCCAGACCAGACTGGATTTCGGACCCCGGCCGGCCTCGCCTCCGCTCGTCCCCAGCCGGGGGCGGGACGCGGCTCCCGCACGGCATCTCGGGAGTTGTAGTTCTCCCCGCGGCGCGACATGGCGGCTGTGCGGGCGCTGCCGGCTCTCGCCGCCGCGCTGCTCCTTGCTGCCGCCGGCCAGGCCAGCAAATACTCCCGGGAGGCCAACGAGGGGCTGGCGGGCGCCGAGGGCAAGCGGCGGGAGGCCGGAGAGTTCCGGGTGGTGAGGCTGAACCAGATCTGGGAGAAGGCGCAGCGGGTGAGTGGCGCGGCGCGGGGCGATGGCGGTGCGCGGAGGCAGCTCCGAGGCCGGGCCCGGCCGCTCCAGACACTCATTCCCCGTCAGGGAGATGGGGAGGAGCGGGGACCTGTGTGTGAGGAGAGGCCGAGGCTGCCTGGCCGCGGCTCGGGGCTGCGGTGGTTTTTGTTGTTTTCTCGGGCATGGCTGTCCCGACCGTCACGCAGCGAGCGCTCCGCTCAGCCCCGCTGTGCCGGCGGCGGGGAGCGGCCCTGCCCGGGAGAGGGGATGTGTGTCTGAGCCTGGGAGGTGTTCCCCTGCCCCTGCTTAAATGCAGCAGCTAAACCACATGCCCAGGAAGTGGGAAGAGAGGGGGAAGCCCCCGTGGTGCCGTGTAGGATCTGCGCTTGGCTCCCGAGCTCGCTGCTTGGGTGCTTTAGCCGTGTTGTTCAGGGCTGTGATGCTCTCATGTGTCTGAAGGCCGTGGCCTCGGTTCCTGCCCGGCACAGGGCAGAAGTTCACAGCAGGAGAAGAGGAGACCTCCACCCTGGTGCTTGTGTCGCCTGCATTCATATCAAGTGATGCAGACAAATGCAAGAGGACCAGCAAATGGGTTTCACCATTCCCAGATAAGAGCCTTAATTTTGGCAGTGAGTCATAACAGTACATGAGTTTCTCTCACAGCGGTCTACAAAAAAATTTAATTAAAGTGAAAATACAGTCAAATTATTTCATTACAGTGGAAATACCTACTTAGAAGTAAAAACAAGAGCTGCAGTGGGAGGAAAAGAATGCACTGCAGATACCCCCTGAATATTGTGGACCATGGGAATTAGGGTGATGACTGGTAAAGGTTCAGTTCTTTCCAGCAACGCAATATAGTTAACATTCATTTTGGATCTTCTGTATTCTGAATAGCCTGAGCTATTGAATTGGAGGTAGGGCATCCCTGGATTCAGCCAAAAACTTGAACCCTGCCATAGTGCTGCCTCCCAGTGTGCTAAAGGAGAGTAGGAAAATTACTCCTTTCCTCACTGGGAGACAGCTGAATGGGGCATAGGAAGGTGTGTTAATGAAACTCCAGCTGTTGAACTGACAGCTGAAAAAGAAACAATACTGAGACAAGAAATCTGTATTGATAGTAATGTCAGTTACCGCTCACCTTTCCAATTACATTATTTTCTCATGTTCATACCTGGCTCTTCTAGAATTAAAATTTGAGGTGCTTTACATCATCTGTGTTAAGATGCTAAAAGATGAAATGGGTTAACTCTGTCAGTAAGGAAGTAAGGTATTAAGTTTTGTTTCGTCGGGCCAGGGTTTTATGAGCCTTTAAAAGAAAACTTAATACACACAAAGGATAGCTCAGCTATTACCTTTGGAGGCAAATAATGAGCAGGATGGCTTCTGCTGCAGTGTTGGAAACCAAACTGTTTAATAAAAGGAAAAACAATAAACAGAAAATCCGATCCAGGTACAGAGGTCTGCTCCTGGTAAAACACCTTCACAAAAGCCTCGTCATTCTTTTGTCTTCTCTTTTTCTACCTGATGGCCCAGGCGGGATCTTTTGGCTCTCATCCAATTAGGTGACCCCAAGGTTTTAGTGAAGTCTCTGGGGTCCTATAAGGTGGCTTTTCACCTGATCGTTGGGAGAAACTTCTGGGCTTTCTTCCTTTTTTGGGGGACAAAGGCTAGTTTGTCCCTCTCTCATTGGGGGCATCCCCCTACACTCCTTCATCTCACCCCTTACTATACATTTAGAAAGAAAGAGGAGAAAGGAGTATAGATTAGAATGCTAATAATTTTTGCTGCCAATTCTCTATCTTAACTTTGGTGAAGTGTTTTTCCAGGTAGGCTTCAAATTTCTGGCTATATGTGTGACTTTTACATAGAGGTAGGTTTAACAACTTTTTTATCACAACAATAACTACAAAACTTTTTCAGTGCAAAACTTTCTTGTAAACAATTTTAACTAATGCAAACTTAGAAAACAGTCTTTGCTTCTATCCGTGGCTCAGTTGTTTGTGCATTCTTCTTCTGGTGCCGTCTGCTGCTCTCGGATCGGCTGCACTTGTGGCTTGACATTCTTTGCAGGGATCCATCGAAGACCTGTGTTTGTAGAAATGCATGCAAACCCCCGGCCCCATGTTACAAGAGGATGGGGTCCTGAAATCTGTCCTGTCTCTGGATCCTTGATGAAGACTGGTGGTCTTTCCTTGAGCTTTGCCTGACTGGTATTGCTGAAATGCCTGAAAATTGGTGGTACCTGCTCCATAAAGGAATTGTTTAAGAAGTTAAAAACATATACAGCTTTATTCAGCCTCTCTATTGTAGAAAGCACTTCTGTCCCCCCTTTTTGTCTTTCTAGTATCATTTTCAATGACCTGTGTGCTCTTTCTACAATAGACTGGCCTGTGGAAGAATGTGGAATACCTGTGGTATGTTTGATACCCCAAGTTTTGAAAAACTCTTGCAATTTATTAGAAATGTAGGCTGGTCCGTTGTCAGTTTTGACTTCTTGAGGAATACCTAGGGATGCAAATGCTTGTAAGAAATGTTTAATCACATCTCTACTTTTTTCTCCTTGATGTGCAGAAGCAAAAATTGCTCCTGAGAAGGTATCTATTGATACATGTATATGTTTGAACCTTGCAAATGACTGATATTGAGTGATGTCTGTTTGCCATATCTGCAGGCTATTTAAGCCTCGAGGGTTAACTCCTGTTGCTATTGCTGGTATAGCTAATTTCTGGCAATCTGGACATGACTGAACAATTGCTTTTGCCTGATTCTGAGAGATGTTAAACATTCTTACTAAAGCAGGTGCATTTTGGTGATAGAAAGCATGGCTCATTCTTGCTTGTTCAATAACATTAGGAAGTGTGTGCTGGATTGGCATGGCTAACAAATCAGCCATGGCATTTCCCTCTGCTAAGAAACCTGGAAGAGAAGAATGTGAGCGAATGTGCATTACAAAGTAAGGTTCTTGTCGAATGGAAAGAAGTAAGATTAACTGTTTGAGCAAACTATATAACTGATCATTAGCAACTTCTTTTAGCAGAGATCCTTCTGCTCTTTCCACCACACCTGCAACGTAAATTGAATCTGTTACTAAATTAAAAGGAAATGTGAATTTTGAAAAGACCCGTACAACTGCTGCCAACTCTGTAATCTGTGCAGAACCATCTACTTCCTCAATATCTGATTCCCATTTTTTTGTCTCTGAATTCTGCCAAGCAATCACAGATTTTTTAGACTTCCCAGAACCGTCTGTAAAAAATGTGATTGCCTCAAGGGGTATATTACTTCTTAAAGGCTTATGAATTAATTTTAAAGATGAACTTAATAGCTCATGTTTGGGACAATTGACTGAAATTTTTCCTGCAAAATTTTCCAAAGCAAATTGCATAACTTCTGAATTTTGAATTAACCATTCTAAGTAGATGGTTGTGACAGGCAGAAAGATTTCTGCAAAATCTCTTCCTGCAAGGGAAAGCATTCGAGATCTAGCCTTGATAATCAATTGTGAAATAATTTCAGGGCAAGTTGTTATAGTTTTACCCAATTGACGCGATAGGAAAACCCACTCTAAGATTATCAGATGGTCCTTCTTCTCTAGATCCCACTGGAATATCAAACCATGAAGTTGTGGACTCTCCCCTAAAACTGCAAACAAAAAAGACAGGTTAGGATTATACCGATGAGCCTGACGTGACTGGATGGCTCTCATCACTTTCTCTAAAGCATTTTGAGCTTCTTTGTTGAATTCTCGCGGTGAGTTTAAGGCTGTGTCTCCTCTTAACAAATCTGCCAGAGGAGCCAAGTCCTGATTTGAAAGGCCTAGTAGTGGACGAAGCCAGTTCAGAGTGCCTACAAGCTGCTGCACTTCATTCAAGGTCTTTGGATTTGTCCTTAGCTGGAGTGGTTGCGGGGTTACCGTTTGTTCTGTGATCCTGTATCCTAAATATTTCCAGGGAGGAAGTGTCTGTATTTTTTCTTTTGCTACAGTGAGTCCTGCTTTCTCTACTGCTGAGATGACCTGATCTGTTGTCTCCTGCATTGATGCTTGGTCCTTTGCTGCTACTAAGATATCATCCATGTAATGTAATATGAGAGAATTTGGATATTGTGCACGAACTGAGGAAAGTATTTTTGCAACATACCACTGACATATACTCGGCGAGTTGCGCATTCCTTGTGGAAGAACGAGCCAATGATATCTTTTCAAAGGTGCTTGCTGATTTATGGATGGGATGGAAAATGCAAATCTTGGTGCATCGTCTGGGTGCAAGGGAATATTGAAAAAACAGTCTTTTAAATCAATAACAGTTAGCTTCCAATCTTTTGGAATCATAACAGGAGAGGGTAAACCTGGTTGTAAAGAACCCATTTCTTGAATTACTTCGTTAATTTTTCTGAGATCCTGTAACAACCTCCATTTCCCACTGTTTGGCTTTTTGATTACAAAAACTGGAGTGTTCCAGGGACTAGTAGTTGGAGTTAAATGACCTTTGGTTAATTGTTCCTGCACTAACTGCTCTAAAGCAGCAAGTTTCTCTTCAGGTAAGGGCCACTGGCTGACCCAAATGGGTGTGTTAGATGTCCATGTAAGTTTTAAAGTGTTATGTCCATCAACAGCTTTTGTTAAAATCCAGTTTCTAACCTGAGATGCCATTGTGATAAAATGTCCCGTCCCCAAAGAACTATATCAGCTCCTACAATGAATGGTCTTGTGGTGGCAACACGACCTTCAGGCCCCTCAAATGTGACTGCGTGCGAGCTTCGAAAGCTCTCACAGTGACCACCAATACCTGCCAGCTGATCCAGCGTAGGCACGATGGTCCAGTCCTGTGGCCATTTCGATCTCGATATCAGAGTGACGTCTGCTCCGGTATCTATCAGGCCAGTGAGGGTGATGGCTTGCCCGAGGTGCTTCAGGACACAGGTGAGCTGAGGCCGCCCGCGGCTGATGTGCCTGGTCCAAGCGATGACAGCTGTGTTGTTCTGTGACTCTGGTAGGAGGAAAGCTTGCGCTATGGTTAACCCTTTGGGTAAAAAACATGGAGGGTCTAGACACAAAGCTAAGACTGTAATTTCCTGTGAACAGGTGACAGACAGCACAGTTGGAATGACATAAAAACCTTCTGCATGGGATCTGCTCACTCCCACTATTAAGAACTGACGTGGTTGTGGTTCAGGTCCCAGCTGTCCTGTAGACACTGTGTAAGCAACAGCATTGGTTAGCATCACTGGCTGGGCTGTAGACAGCTCCAGTCTGGTACCTGGGGACATTGTGGTCGGAAGTCCTGCAAGGATGTGTTGCAGTTCTGAACTTGGTGGCCTGTGGTGGTCTCTGGCCTCTGGTGCAGTGGTTTTTGTATCATTGCACGCCACTGCCCCGTGCTGGACTGCACGTTTCCCGGCAGATGGTACGAAAAACCCTGTGCTGGGTAAAAGCTGTTAGTATTGTGACAGAAACCTCTGCATCCACTGTTTCTTGGCAATGGCCTTCTGCGGGTCCTAGGACATCCCCTTTTAAAATGACCTCTCTGACCACACGAATGGCACGAGTCCCTTGGAATTTGTTGGTTCTCAATTGCACCTTTGAATGCTATTAAAGCTTCTGCTAGGGTTTGTGTTTGCCTTTCTACTGCTTTTTCCTGCTGCTTTAGGGTGTTTTCTTGAGCTGTTGTGATGGCACTGGCCAATACTTCTGCCTGCATGGCTGCTGCATGCTCAGGGGTGCTCAGGCGGTTGCAAGCATCTACTAGCTGTGTCAGGGTGGGCTCAGGATCCTGTGGTAATGTACGTAATGCCTTTTTACAGGTTGGGTTTGCATTAGAAATTGCAAGCCGTTTTAATAACTCTTGTCTGGCTCGGTCTATTGGAATCTGCTTTTCTAATGCCATTTTTAAACGGTCCAAAAACTTAATATAAGGCTCATCTATGCCCTGTTTTATTTCTGTGAAATCTAGTTCTGGCTTGTTGCCATCAGGGACCTGTAACAAAGCTGTTTTTGCTGCTTCTTTGACATCCTGCAATACTTGTCTACTAAGAGTTCGGGCTTGTATTTGAGGATCTGTATGAGCTCCTTTACCTGAGAGCTGATCTATAGTCAAATTTGCAGTAGCTGGAGTTCCTGCATAACCTCTTAAAAGGTCGTTTAACAAACGTTTCCATGCTAGTTCCCACAAAGAAAATTCTGTTGGAGATAGCAGGGATGTGCAAAGCTGTTTTAGATCATGTGGAGTGAATATGTTTGCTGTGAAGGTGGCCTGTAATAGGCTTCTGAAATAGGCAGAATCTCTACCATACAGACGAGAGGCTTTGCAAATCTCTTTTAACTCAGCAAAGTTGATTTGTTGCCATGTTTCCCTGGGTCCCGGACCTGCTGTGTATTTCACAGGAAAAACCTTCAATTTCGATGCAATTTCCCACTCTCCTTCCTGAACTGCATCCTTTCTTATCCTCTGCCAGGTATCTGTGACTCCCTGTGTGTTAAACTCTTCCTTAGATTGTTTGAAATTACATTGTGGAGCATAGGAATAGTTTGTTTTTTGTTCCGGTAAGTTATCGGACATGGGCGCCGCCATTTTGGACAGGGTCAGTTCCGGCGCATCACTTCCGGTTCCCACGCTCGGCAGAGAGGGGGTGTGTTGTCCCGGGCTGTGGGCGGGGAGCAGGGGCAGGGACACCGACCGGGCACCGCCTACAAAAGGGGCGCGTCCCTGCTCCGATGGACAGGAGCTCAGGGAGCAGCCACCCAGGGACTCCTGGGAGTCCGACGAGGATGGCGAGCCACGCCCACGAAGGACAGAGCTGGGCTCGGGGCTATAATGGCGATTGCCACGTGCTCTATTGTTCTCAGACTGGATTCTATCGGCTCGGCTTTTTCCAGTTTTACTGTCAAAATTCACCGATTTTGAACGCCAAAGCAAGGTTTTGAGAGGAGATATAGAGGACTTTGCTCTGGTAGGGTTTTTGGAAGACGGGTTTTGCAGACAAGCCTGGCCAGGGCTGGTCTGCTCCCCCCTGTCTCGGGATGGGGTCGGTGAGGCAGGCGGGGGGGCAGCTGGCCTGGCTGCCTCCCGGCCCCTCCACCGGGGTTTCTCGGCTGGGATAAAGGAAGGTTTTTGGGTCCCCTCAGAACTTCGCTTTCTCCTGTCTTCTCTGTCCTGCCTGCATTCTGCTCTCTCCCTGGTCTTTGCTTGCTTTTCATTTTCCATTATTACAAATTTCAATACCGTCCTGAATATTGGACGCAGCTTTAAGTTGGACTTCTTGTTCTTTTCTGTGTTATATAATTTCAGTCCAACTGAATCCCAGAAGTCTGGATCGAGTTTCTGAGACATGTCTGAGTTTGGAAACTCTTGTAAGACCCATTTTACAAGCTTTTTAAGCTGTTTTTTGTCAAACTGAATATCTTGGATTTCCAACTTATAGTTAAAATACGAAAAAAATTCCTGCTCAGCTACTGACAACCGATTCCCCATGGTGAAACTCACCGAGTCTTCTGGTCGTCCTTCTTGGTATAGACTTTTTCCCGGGTCCTGGGTGCAACAGTTTCAGCTTAGCCGATTCACAGTATCCTCTGAGGGTGTGCCGTTTGCTCCCGTCCCGTCTGAATTATAGCCTCTTCTTCACCGGTATGAGGCTTCGATTTGGGATTCCCTCTAAACCTCAAATCTCTTCTTCTGAGTTTTCTTTTTTAACGCGACAAAAAACTCAGGTGCAGGCCTGCTTCCCCAAAAACGCAAATACCAAGGAAAATTGTCCTATTTTGATTGAGGTAATCAAAAATTCCTAGACCATCTTCCTCAATATGAGAAATTCTGTCCAGGTGCCACGTATTAAGTTTTGTTTCGTTGGGCCAGGGTTTTATGAGCCTTTAAAAGAAAACTTAATACACACAAAGGATAGCTCAGCTATTACCTTTGGAGGCAAATAATGAGCAGGATGGCTTCTGCTGCAGTGTTGGAAACCAAACTGTTTAATAAAAGGAAAAACAATAAACAGAAAATCCGATCCAGGTACAGAGGTCTGCTCCTGGTAAAACACCTTCACAAAAGCCTCGTCATTCTTTTGTCTTCTCTTTTTCTACCTGATGGCCCAGGCGGGATCTTTTGGCTCTCATCCAATTAGGTGACCCCAAGGTTTTAGTGAAGTCTCTGGGGTCCTATAAGGTGGCTTTTCACCTGATCGTTGGGAGAAACTTCTGGGCTTTCTTCCTTTTTTGGGGGACAAAGGCTAGTTTGTCCCTCTCTCATTGGGGGCATCCCCCTACACTCCTTCAGTAAGGCTTATTAAATTCTGTTGTGTGAGCTGGATTTTAGATAAGCAAAACCTACCTGAATGAAATTTGTCACCATCTAAACTTCATTTTTGAGTACAATTGTCACCCAGCATGTGCTTTATAAAGTGATTTTTCAGTATGTCTGGGCAATATATGAAATAAGAGGAAAACTTTGCCCGTCTGTTACATCTGCTTTGAAATAGTTCAATGCATCAATGCAGAACTCTTCATTCCTTTATTTTGGTAGTAATAGAGAAACTGCTGAGAACAGGGAACTTCTTTGTTTTGATATAAAAGTCAGATACTGCAATTCAGCATTGCAACACACAGCTGGAGAAGCAGTTCTTAAAAAAGCCCCAAAACATTACTTAATGGAACCCGGAGCTGGCAACCCAGACTTTCTTCTTGTTTTCCTGAGGGTGAATGGGAGGGAGTGCTTGATCTTTCTCCAGGATGTCTTTTCAGAAATAGTAAATTTGTAGTAAAGAGCTCTTTCCTCTTGGAGGCAAGAGTGCAGGTAATGACTGTAGCCAGCCCAACAGCAAATGATGTGATTGTTGTGAAGTTCAACAAGTTTCCAGCACTCATTCCCAGAATTGCCAGATACCTGTCTTGGGTGTTAATGTCCAGGCAGCATAAGGATTGAGGAATAAGGAATGAGTTTAAGGAGCTTGTTGTTTGGTTATTTAATCATTAAACTTAACTTTTCACCTCTGCTTCTAGTTAGTTATTCCAGCATGTGAGTGATGTGAGTAAAGTGATGAGGAGTCTTACCATTGGCATTTTTTACCTGGTGTACTCAGGGTCCAACATGGGATAACCTTCCTTAAAGGAAGTAGATCTTGAACTGAATACTTTAACTTATGTATCCACTCTGTATTACATTAATGGGACAGGCAAGGGACTTCCAAAAGGTTTCAAAGAATTTATAATGCTTTTAAGGACACTTACTTTAGTTTCCTACTAAATTATAATGAGAATTAGAAATATATTGCTCTAATTGGGAGAAATTTGAGTAGAATCTTGTTTTCTCTTAAGGAATAGTGGGCTTAATGTAGTTCCTTAGTATTTATTAAGACTTTAAGATGTTTGATTGATGATGTCTGCAGACTTCCTGTTTAGAAGTTCTGATATTCTTTTCTATATCTTCTAGAAAACAGAAAGCTGTATGTGTTTGTGGGATTGCACTAACTGCAGAAGTGCTCTAACATAAACTGCACTGTGTAATCTTTTATACAGTACTGTGTTTCTGATAACAAGGTCACATATGAAATATTTTATTTTATTATATTTGCAGTACTTAGGAGCTAAATTACTTCTTATCTAATTATGCCTGGCTATTTATTCCTGTATTTCCTCAGCCCCACTACATATTATGTCCACACTGCTTGAACGCTGACTAGTATTAGAGTACGTAACTACCAAAGACTAAATGAATGCTAGGTCAGCTTGAAATTTTGTGAGCTACAGAGAAAACTACCAACAACCAAGATGCTTGGCCATTCCATTCACAATTTGTAGCAAACCATTCATTCAGTCTTGAAGCTTCAGGGCTCAGTTCTTGCTGAGGAAAATGATACTTGGTGCCACTGCAGCAGTGTCACTTGGGCTGTCCAGGTCATCCTGCACCAGGAAAGTAAACAAGTTCATTATTAAGGTTTTTCTTTTACTCAGCACATACTAAGAACCATAAATAAAGTGGTTCCTTCTAAGTGCTTTGTTTATGTAAAGCAGTTCCCCAAAAGTAGATGGTAAAGGACACAGCAGGGACACTCCTTTGCTTTAGTATTAGAGGGATCAGAAGTTTTAATGTGTTCTATACGTATTATATTTACCCATGATTCTAACTACTCTAGATTTTAGTAATTTCAGTAAGCCAAGTGCAAAATGCAGAGAGAAAATAGTTTAAAAATCAAAATAATTGTATGCAGTGGCACAAGATTAATTACTAGGACAGCCTATGATGGAAACATAAACAATGATGTGGATACTTTCCTGAATTCTTGTCAGTAGGAAGTACATCAGCTTAAAGTAATTACACTTTTCCTAGTTACTTTTAAATAATCAACTGACACACAAAGTCACGACTGAATCTTTTCAGTATCATTCAGATGTTTAAAAACAATACTGAGCTCTGAGTCTGTGTTTATTAAACATACTCACTGAAAATGAGAATTTTTATAATCTGTTAGCTGGTTTTAATGATAAAAAAAAACCCCTCCAATAGATAAACTTGTGCTAGGACTGATGAGCCCCGGTGGTTTCCAGCTGGATCTGAGCTCCCAGGAGCTGGGCATGCAGTAGCTGGAGGGGTTTTATCTCCTCCCTTCTCTGGGCTTCTCCTCACCTCACCATCTGTTTTTTGACCATGTAGACAAAAAAAAAAAAAAAGTGGTTCTGAAGTATTAAGATGGTTTGTTACATTTATTTGTTTTAAACTGAATAATTAAGGTGACTAAAATCTGGAAGTTCAATATCAACTCACAGCAGTGCTGCTTAGCCAACCACATATTAGTCATTGTTCCTGTTTTCTCTGTAGCTCACAAAATTTCAAGGTAACTTAGCATTCATTTAAACTAATTTTTTTTCTTTCTTCAGCCTCAATGTTTTATTTTTTTTTTTTCTAGTATGTTAGACAGGAATACCTCTAGGTTTTGTATGTTTTAGAGCCATAAAACATAAACCATGTTAAGAAATTATGTGAAAATTTTTTTTTTTTTCATTTTGATGATAATAAAAATTGCTGATGAAGTGGCTCTTTGACCTGCAAGGCCATCCTCAGTGACCTGGTAAACTGAAAAATTGTACTAACCAATAAAGTTTTTCAGCTCACTGTAACTGTATGGTTGGAAGATGGTCCACAAGAAAGCACGTGTGGTGACAATGACACGTTGTTTGAGAGTAATTGCTGTGCCATATTGGTTGTTATGTATCTGTACTGGTTCCTGAGGTAGCTGTGAAGCAAAAGGGAACTCCACATAACTAAATATAAACTTTTCTGTGTTCCTGTTAGCTCCACCTCTCTGCTGTGAAACTGGCAGAGTTGCATAGTGATCTAAAAATACAAGAAAAAGATGAGCTGAGCTGGAAAAAACTGAAGGCTGAAGGGCTGGATGAAGATGGAGAGAAGGAAGCCAAGCTCAGACGAAACTTAAATGGTAAGGGCTGTCTTGCAAAGAAGGAGTTTAAACTTTGCATCACACACACACACACATGGTTAGACACTTGTGTTTATTGAATAACAGGTTGTCTTTGTGGACACTGAGCACACAACAAGTACTTTGCAGGTCAGTAGGGAACTGCAGGAGCCTAACAGAGTCCTTTGCTCCCAGTAATTTCAGAAGAGGTCACCTGGGACCACAGTGTCTCGAACTGTTAGCTGCTCCTCCATGAGCTGCAAAGCCAGCTCTGCAAGTCACAAATGTAGCCCATCTTTCACCTTCCATGCACCCACAGTTAGTTCTCATGTTTCTCTATCTTCTATTCCCTTGCAGTCATTATGACTAAATATGGAATGAATGGAAAGAAGGACTCTCAGCTAGTTGATACCAACTATATTAAAGATGGCACAGAAAGTGACACACTAGATGATCCAAGACTGGAAAAATTATGGAGCAAGGTGAGTAAGATTTCCAGGAACTGGAGTGTAGGAAATCAGTATTTCTTCACTGAACTCTTAGCTGTGTCTTCTGAGAGCACTCAGACTTGGAAATTAATGGCTTTACTGCTCTTTTGTTAAGTACTAAACCAAGCTGCCTTGCTCTGTAGCTCACATCTTCATGCCCTGAGGGAAGCCCACCTGCATCCAGACCATCCAGCTGTGGCAGGTTGTCTTTGGCAAATAAAACACCCACATTAATCCGAAGGGGGGACTCTGGGTCCCCTGAGGTCAGACAGACCTGAACTCATGACTTTCCTTCGCGTGACTGTCACATGTGTGGTAGTATATCTGTGGTGTTTTCCCAGTTTTCTTATTGTTGTTTGTGGATGTTTTAGAAAGATGCGTTTAAAATAGAACCATTTTGTAGACTGTCTAAAAGTTAAGTGTGTTGTGGGAAAGGGTTTTAAATAAGGGCTTTCTCAATCTAGTATTCAACTGAAAATTTTCAGGATTTGCATTAATGCATAAAAAGTGGAAGATGTAGCGTCAAGTTTGGGCAGTTAAAACTGACAAAGTTATAATCTTCAGAAATTAAATAATTCAAATTTTAAGAAGCAACTAGTCGGGTAAATCTAAAGAATTCTCCCATGAGTCTAGTGCAGTGATAGTAAAGCAGAAAAAAGGTTTGCTGGATTTTAAAATGTTACTATAACTAGATACAGCTTTGGCAAGGAACATATGTCCTGTTCTTTGGGGAACAGTAAAGTGCAAAAGGAGAAATATTCCCTAAGCAAAAACAAGGGGCTCTGAATAGGTTTCAGAAACATTCACTTTTGATCAGGCATTGCAGCAAGTATGCCACCAGATGTGTAGGTAGTGTCCCAGCTGTGTGAGCAGGGCTTACTTAATAGTTAGACAGCAAGTGCACAGCAGTGATAAAATCTTCACAGGACTGTGTTTGATATCAGGCTGCATCCCTCATGCAAGTGGTTCCCTTACAGTTGTCTGTGGAGCTCCATGGCCCTTATTTCTATATTAAATTGTTTCCCATGGAACAGAAATGCCAGACACTCTTCACTGGGTAGTCCATAGCAAGTCCAGCTTTATAAGTCTGAAGTAAACTTCTTTTGACATGATTAAATGCGTCTTATCCATCAACGTCTAAATCCTGACCACATACAAATATTAAGAGAATTAAAACAAAAGATCTAAAGAAAAGCTGCACTTAATAATTTTCTAAATGTGGTGAGAAGTGGGAAGGTGTTTTGGCAGTTGAGGGCACTTGAAGCACTCGGCCTGGAAAGGATAATGAGCTCATGTTTCTTTCAGGCTAAGACCTCTGGTAAGTTCTCTGACGAGGAATTGGATAAGCTTTGGCGAGAATTTAAGCATCACAAAGAAAAGATTCGTGAATACAATATTCTGCTGGAGACTGTGAGCAGAACAGAAGGTGCATGAACATTTCTCTGATGTTTCAAGATCAGTACATCTCTTTTCTCTGCCCATTGTTTCCATCACTTCCAAATTTCTTTGAAGCTCCTCACATTTCTGTCAGAACCATTTGCAGGTGCTGGCATTTTCCGGGGTTTAGTTCTGCATTAGCTGCCAAAATTCTTGTCAACTAATGAAACTGTTGCCATTTCAGTTTTGTGATTCTGCCTGCATTTCCTGCAGGAAAAATGCCATCAGATTAGCAATGATGGCCATTGCAGTTTACAGGAAATCATGGAGCAAGCCTAAATTCACTGCTGCAAAATGCGATTCTAAAGTCTGCACAAAATGCATGTTTTATCTCACCAGCTTTATTTGCACTCAGCTTAAATCCTAAGCACTTAGCATTTTTTTATTCAGCTCAGATTTGGGGGATTTCTAGAGTTTCTGAGCTATCAAGATTTGGCCCACAATCAATAATACTTACTGTTCTTCAACAGATATGCACAAAAATGTTATCAATCCATCTGAGGAGAACCTGGTGAAAGAGGAAATCTTGCACAACAAACACAGAGAACTCAAGGAGAAGTTAAGAAGCATCAATCAGGGATTTGAACGTTTGCGTAAAGTCAGTCACCAGGGATATGACACAACCAGTGGTATGATACAGCGGGGTTTGTGCTTCCTTGGGATTCATTTATTTTTTAAAAACTAAAATCTGTGGGCAAGGGCATAGTCACAGTATCACAGTATCACAGTGTGTCGTGTACCACAGTGGGCTGAAGAGATAGAGCCAGCCAGTCCTGTTTAGAACCAAACACTGGAAGCCTAATGAAAGCATACAGTCAGTGTGTTAAGAGGATAGTTCTGTCTTCCACACCCCCATCAGAAGGGATATTGCCCCCCCAGGAGGGCAGGTAGATGAGACAACATGCAGAGCAAGCAATGCCTTCATCCAGTTCCTCAGGTTTGGCTTTTTTTGCTTTTAAAAACCTACTTGTTTTACCTAGCACTAGTATCTAGTTTTATGCAGTACTTGGATGCTTCTCCCTTTTCATCTAAATAGATCTATTAGAAATGCAGTGCTTATTGTCTCTGTTCTTAACTATTTGTATGTGAGAAAGCATCTCTCTTCATCTTTTATAGAGGCTGGGCATTAAAAGCATTGTGTCCAGATTTTCATTTTGTTATATGTGTTTGTTTAGAATTTGAAGAACCAAGAGTGATTGATTTGTGGGACATGGCCAAATCAGCTAATTTCACTGAGAAAGAACTTGAATCTTTTCGGGTAGGTAGAATTCCAGTGACTTCTCTTGCAGGAAGATATTTTGCCACATAAAGAAACACTTGCTGTTACTCTGATTGCAGCAACTTCTGTATTACCCTCCAGACACCGTAAAAAAGTCATGCTGCCTTTTTAATACTTCAGATATATAGACATGTGTATAACTTAATCATATGCTGGTTCTGTTATAATCAGCAGAATGAAAATTCTGCATCCTCTCAAAACAACTGTTGCATAATTTGAATCTCTGAAAGATCAGGTTCCTCTTCTTTGTTGTCAAGGCACCAGATTTACCCCTCTTACAAATGTCTTAATTATGTCCTTGGGAAGCACTGTAATCTCTATACCCAGCAATTTCCCTCTCATGCTCATCTCTTGTACTGTTAACTTCCCATGTTGGAACTGTGTTGAGCTGACACAAAACTATGGTGATAAAGACTGCTTTTCAGGGAAATAATAGAGAAATCCATTCCTGTGCAGTTCATACCACTTTTATTCAATTCAAGTTATATAAAGATTTGATTTTTTTTTTTAAATCTGACTCTGCCTGTTTATCAGATTTTAAAAAGAGGCTTTTTTAAAAATTTGTCTCTCTCCCTTCAGTCTACTGTTCTTATGCCTAAATTTTTGCTTGGTGTTCTCTGCTCTCATCTTGTAGCACCTCACAGCCACCCACAGTCTCCTTTTGAGGACTCTGCAGTGGGTCGTATTCAGCACTGCTTTCAAAATCAGCAGTCTGGTGGTGATGGTAATGGGTTGTCCAGACATTCTTAAGAAGCGGGGAACTGAAAAACCTTTCTGCGCCTGACATAGTAAAGTATCATTAGGACTGTCTTGGCAAGAGAAAGGAAGGCTTGGAAAGCAACTCTTCTGAAGCTGTGTGTATTTGTTATCTTAGGAGGAGCTGAAACATTTCGAAGCAAAAATTGAAAAGCACCATCATTACCAGAAGCAATTAGAGATTTCACACCAGAAACTGAAGCATGTAGAGGGAACTGGAGACAAGGATCATCTAAACAGAAACAAAGAGAAATATGCCATGCTGCAAGAAAAGACAAAAGAACTAGGATATAAGGTCTGTATAAATCCAGTGTTACATACATGTTGAAAGTTTAACTCAGTAGCAGAGGGGAAGTAGATTATCCAGTGCTGATTTTTCATGCAAGCTGAATGACTTCCAGAAGGGGAGTTCAAGACACATCTGTTCTCCATGTTTAGTACAGCATACACATAATTGTTTTTTATAGACCTAGTTCTAAAAGGCCTGAAATCTTCCTGCTCTCTGCTCTTTCTGTTGTTACAAATACTCGTAGCAAAATCTGAATGTATCACTATATTGATAATTCACTGTCTTCTTGAAATTTTTTTGTGTGTTTTGTTTTCCTGATAGGTAAAGAAACACTTGCAAGACTTATCCAGCAGAATCTCTCAAGGTCTTCAACACAATGAACTATAAGAATTTGTTCTGCTTCATGGGATCAGTCTGTTAACACAAAGCAGTTAATGTGATTTTTGAACAGGGCTTACCAAGGAGTCCTTCTGAAATAGTAAGGATTGAACAGAGTGTCCTGTAAGATTTTTTTTGGTCTACTTAATTACCAGTTTTGTATTTGCACTGTAAAAAAATTAAATGATTAGATTAAATATTTAGGTTGCACATCTTGGATCATAAAAAACGTACATCTGAATCAAGTAGCAGCCTTTGAAATAATCAGTTTTGTCAAAAGGAAAAAATATGTGAACTCTCAAAGGATTTCTGCTAGTAAAAAAATACTAATCTTATAATCAGGTAAGGTATTCTGATCAATGAAAGCAAACACTGAGGTACAGAAAGGTTAAGCAAAGGCCTGAAAAGTCTTTATTTCAATCCTTGGTCTATTACATTTCCTACTTGAGGTTACAAAAATATTTTTACTGCTCAGAGCTGCACTGTATGTTAATCTTTCATGTGAGAGGGGGAGGGAGTAATGAGGGAACAAGTACTGAGGTCAATTTGCACAGTTTAGTTATTGACTAACGTGTGTGTACAATTATCTTCTTCATGGTTGCTTTGGTTTTGCTACACTTGGTCATTAAAAAATCAAAACAAATACTGGTGAGGCTTTTTTTTTCACCTTCCCTTTCACATAGTGAGAAGTAACCAGACGTGTTTTTTGAGCATGTTGCTAATTCCTGTAATGTTCATTCATGCATCAGCTTGTAAGAGAGGAGGGGTAGTTTTGCACCACAAGGATGTGTTTCTATGTTCTGAATAGGCAGAAAGATTTCTGAAGCAGCTTATCTCTGAATGTATATTTCAGTTCAATCTCCAGTAAAGAGTATCACTTCTCCTTTCATGACCATATTTTTCTGGTCAGAATTTTGGTACACATCAGACACGTGGGTTGAAATTGTCTATAATAACAAAGCTGACCCTTTCTTTCAAATGAAAGTTTCAAATGAAACTGTTCCAGGAAAAAGGCCAAGGTCCAGTGTGGGTGAATCATTACAGCTGCTTGGTTGGAGCTCTGTCCCTCACAGATGGCAGTGCTGAGGTGTGCTGGATCAGCAGCTGTCCTCAAGCCTTGCTTTCCCTGCCTGTTCCATGAGAAATATTGAAGAGACCCATTCAGTCAGAATAGGCCACTCATCCTGGGTCATCATGGTTTAAAAGTAACACAATTCTTTACTTAAAAACTGTATCTTCATGTGCAAGGAATCTGAACCAAAACTGTGGTAGCAGTCTTACTTTGAGATTTTCTTTGAAGCTAGAATTTTTTTTTTCTTTTTTTTATTTTTTTAATTTAATGTAAGCTAAGAGTTATTTATATTGCAGAGAATCGCTGTCCATCACAATAAGAAGCCACCACTAATATTAGCAGTCTCCTTAGAGACAGCTCTGTTCATGTAGTTTATGGCATACCTTTAGTTGGCAAGCTAAAATAAGTAAATCTGAAAATAGCTACAGGCCATTTATGAGAAAACTGTTTTGGTTTTTTTTTTTTCAAATGCTACACACTTCTTCCCCAGACTATGGCTTTAAGGGCTGCTCAGCTTCTGTATCAGAGCAGTAGCTGTATTATCTTACATGTTTGTCTACATCAATTCCCTGTGAATGCAGAACAGAAATTAATCTATATTATGTCAGAAAGCAAAGACTTCACTATGTCCTTCAGTTTCCCCTTTGGCAGGGTGAGAACTAAATCTGTGAGCTGCAGGTCAGTTTGGTGGCTGTAGGCTGGGTGTGGAGGGTCCCACAGCAATGGCCCCTGGGTGAAGAATTTGCACACATGCAGTAAGTGCACATGCAGAGGAGAGATGTTACATTCATATTTTCTGAAAAATCCCTGTTTTCAGAAAATGCCCAGGATTTTTCTCCTAGGAAGCTGAAAAGCCTCAGAGAAAAGGCAAAACAATAATTATCTCATTTGCTTCTCGTGTTTTGCTCCTTTGGAATGTAGCTAGAGATTGTTTATCAACAGTTGATTGTTTCATTAGTTTTTGGTGTGAATTGTTTTGACTCAATGGCCAATCAGTGCCAAGCTGTGTCGGGACTCTGGAGACAGTCACAACTTTTCATTATTATCTTTTTAGCATTCTCTAATTATCCTTTCTATATTCTTTACTATAGTATAGTTTACTATTCTTTAATATAATATAGTATCATAAAATAATAAATTAGCCTTCTAAGCACATAGAGTCAGATTCATTCCTTCCTTCCAACTTCGAGGCGCCCTGCAAATACAATAGAGAGGAGCTACACAAAGCACTGAGGCACTGCTGAGCAGTCCTGGCAGGGTTGTAGGCAATGGAGCAGCTTTCACAGGGCACATTCAGATCCTGCTGCTGAGGGAGATGTGCTGCCCACGGGAAAGCAACAAATCTCAGCCTGCACTGAAGGCAGGCACAGCAGCTCTGTGCTCCACACAGGAGGGCACAGCACAAGGCTGGGTTTCATCTTCACTGTCTACCTGAAGTAGAATATGCTTATCCAAGAATTTCTGAAGAAGTCTGGAACAGCAGAAGGTGCTGTATTCATGGAATAAATAACCAGGGTCTGATCAGTTACTGAACAAGTGCAGGGGTGCTGCAGCAGAGACTTTGAAGAGGCGACGGCTGAACCAGGCAGTGGCTGTGCTGTGTCTTTACCTACCACACCATGACAGTAATTGGGCTCAAAGGCCAGGTGGGCTCCAGCAGAGAGAATGCTTGGCAAGTGCTGCAAAGTACAAGAGGCTGACAAAATACTTATATGTCACAGTAATGTAAAACTGGGAACAAGTCACAGCTCATCAGAGGCAAAGGTTGGAGAGTGGGGTCAGCAGAGTCACTTCAGTTACTGAGCAGAGGTGTTAATGAGTCATCAGGCCCAAAGACTGGGCACACAAACCAACAGGAGAACCAAATAAAAAGGCTGTTGCTGCCCCTGCACCCAGCTTCCCCTTGGAATAGTCTGGCTGAGTTAGAGTACAACAGCATAAGGGAAAGCACGAGCAATAGTCTGTTCCTGTCAAGGCTCCTCAGGGCTTTCCCTGCTTTTTAAGATTTGGGGCAGGCTAGGGGGGTGTAAAGTCTGATTCCACTCTAGTCTCTATGGTCTGCACCTCACATGCATCAATGTATGTATAATTCAGTTTATTGTTGCTGTTTTAATCCTCCAAAGACTGTTCATACAGTCAAAATAACAAGAGTGGGTAGTGTTTGAGATATTAAAGATTAAAAAATAACTTGAGTCACCACTCCAGTATTTCTGTAAATAGCAAGAAAAATTCAGAGCCAAAAAAAAATGTGTAAATGAGATATACCTGCAGTCCTGTACCTTGTAAGGGGTGAATAATGGAGTCCATAGGTTACATGGAAGAGGCATCTGAAAAGGAAAGAACTATCACTTTTATACAGTAGTTGAATCTTCTCTTCTTTAATAGGTGTTCTAGCTGATCCTTTTGTAATTTTTCAAATTAACAAGTTTTTAAACCACTCTGAGAAACAATTTGAAATACAAAAGTAGGAGTAAAAAAAGAAGAAAAGAACTGCATTTCTTAGGATGAAAAAAAAATCAGACCATTTAACAATAATTCTATAGTCAGTCAAATTCTGCCCTGAAAAGAACCTCAATTTAAGTAAACATGTCAGTGACTTCATGTAGGACAGACTTTATTTGTTAGGAAGGGGGGTGGAAAGGTGAGGGAAATAAATACATAAGGCATTAAATGCAACCAAAATAACCAAGCCTTTCTTTAAAAAAGCACATCCTACATGTTGGTACAGCAGCTAAGATGGCATCATTCTACCAAAACAGATAAGGAACAGCACTGTAACAGATTTATTGCTGAAATCATTTCCCCTCTCCCCTCCCATGGGATCCTGATGAATGATGGATCTGGCAATAGCAGGAATGTTTAAATTTACCAAGTAGAGATCATTTACATTGTGTCAGGTGAAGTGGCATCTGCCTTTTCAGATCCTGTTTCTGCAGGTGGGGATCCCTGTGCTCAGGAGCTGGTGGGAGCAGGATCCTTGCCGGGGCTCTCCTGCTCGCTGTGTCCAGTCTCCCTGGGGGGTTCCCTCAAGCCAGGCTTAATGCAGATTAAGGTAAAAAGCAAGAGACAGCGAAACCACCTTAGCTTCCAGAATGTGCTGCCTCAACAGCTGATCTTGGCTGAGCATTTACCAGTAAGTAATACCCAGGAAGTTCCAAAATATATTTTAAATATATTTTTTCATTCCATAGCATTCAATGAGAATGAAGAAATAAAGTAATTTAAGTCAATAAATAGAATAGATTGTTGCTTTCAATATAAACAGACCTACCTTTGTAACTGAGAGCTGGGTGCTGCATTTTCTGTATGCATTATTTTCTTTAAAGTGCTGCTAAATACCAAAACCAACATTTCCAAATACATCATGCAGTTAACATGTATTTCAGTCTATTCACCTAGTGCCTATTGGGAAGCAGGATATTCATCTACAAAAAAAGACTGCATGGATTTCTTTTACTAGTATCTACAGGCATAAAATGGAAGCATTCATAAAATCTGTCCAGTAGAGCCAAAATAAATTCATAAGCTTTCGTCCACAGTAAATATTTCAAGTTGAGCCATATTTGGTGCAGCAACAGTTGCAATCCAAGTGCTTTTACCAGCAGCCTTTAAAGCACTTTCCTATCCAAATGTTCAAGTATATTATCCCACCACTCAACAAAAGAGCACTCGCCTAAATCAGAAACAGTGCACAAATATTAATGATTAATATGTGAACTTTGTTCCTTCACTGATGCATTAATTTATCACAAAAGCTGTCCTTTTTAATAAAACTAACCATTTCAGTCTCCAAGTTTGCCTCTCCATAACTGGTCTACTATAATTTAAAACTGTCAGTTTCTACAGGCAGAGTGTTGAATCCCTTTGAAATAAGCCTCCTACTAAAATAAAATGCTGTTTAGTGTTCTACAGTTGTCATTTTCCAAGCACTTTAAAGAGAAAAGGGAGCTACACTATTTTAAAAATAAACACACTGAGAACTGGAAACCCATATGAAAACCAATAATTTACAATACCTGGCATTGGGTCCTTTAGTCGAACTTCAAAATTCAAATTTCAGTTTCTAATTCAAGAAGACATCTGAACCAAAACCATTAACTAAATGGTGCTTCAGTGGGGAAAGAGTCCATTTTCCACCATTTCAGAAACAAGTTCTGGGTCTCACGTTTATGTCTGGGATGGATGTCCTAAACCATGTTTGAATTAGCCTCAGTTTGCTGGTGTCACTAAAGCCTTGCCACCAATTAGGCCTTGCACAAATTGACCTTCATTCTTTGCAGAACTACAAAACAAAGTTTTTATTCATGATTATTAATTCAAGATGAGAACATGATTTTCCAGAGGTGTTCTTAGGAATCATTGTTCTTCTCATTTTAATGTCATATCTAGTACAAACAGCTGTATTAGAACTTTTGAAAGACCAAAACAGCCAATATAACTAAATAAGACAGTCAAAATTCCAGATCAAAGTGCTACCACAGTATGTGTCTGGGATTACAGGAGGAAAAGGAGTGACCCTGTTTAGCCACAAGCATACCATGAAAAAAAACATTAATCAGCTCCTTCCAACCTAGGAACAGAGCAACTCACCCTGTTCAGCTTTGACCTCTTACAGCAGAGTCAGAGCAGGGTGCAGTTAGTTTGGCACCTTCACATGGGCAGTGATGCTGCTTGGCCTCCAGGATTCTGTTATCCAGTTGTTCTGTCTCTCGCTGAAACGCTCAAGGCAAGCTCCGTGCTGATGGACAGAGGGACAGGGCCACAGATGTGGCCAGCTGCAGGCTGCAACTTTTACCCTGACAATTCCCCAGACAGAGCAACAGCAATGAAAGGCTCTAAGCTGGTTCAGTGTTTCCACTGTATTTGCTGTCTGCAGAGCTCCAAAGCAGCACACCCAGGGCTGTCACTGCAGGAGAGGCATTCCCACAGCTATCACTTATGGTCACTTATGGTCTCCACTGTCATAGTTCTGTGATTCACCATGGAAAGCACAGAGACAGCAAATCCAAGATCAGGTTCTGGGCTTTCAGCAGACCTGATCAATCTCTACCAAGCCCCCAGCCACTGTAAATGACACTGGTGCAGCTGAACACAGAATTAGGGGCACCCTCCTTTCAGGTTTCAGTGCTCTCTGTTTCACAGCACTTTGCTCTTTACACACACACGTCTTGTGGTGCTGCCTTTTTGCCAGTGCTGCCAAAGGACAGCTGCTGCTTTCTGGTTCTCTGCTGACACCTACCTGCTTCATCAAATTCCCGGGAAGATACTTTCCTGTGCTTCTCAATTTGTGTCCAGTATTGCTAGCTGTTGGCAGTAAAAGGACAAAGTGTTACAGCAGCCAAAGGCAGGCCATGGGGTTCATCCTCCAAATTTGGCAGAGACATGGGGAAAGATGAATCTGAGTGATTCATTACATAATAAAACTCCAGTATCCAAAGAGCAGGTTCCTTTCTGAACATCTAATCAGCTCTATTTTCTGTATATGGACTATCCATAAATTGCCAGCTCAGCCCACATATGAGAAAAATTTAACTTATACAATGGCAGATGCTAGGGCTTTTTTATTTATTTATTTTTCTTTTTAAGGATTTCACAACCATATAATGTAGAGAAAAATTACTGTCATGCTAAATCTGCTTTCTGATCCCACCCCCCCACTGCATGTTCCTCAAATAAGTTGACACGTATTATTTCAGTAAAATGGTGATGTTACATACGCCTCTGTGTACACAGTGGGATAATAAATTTTAATTTCTAGATGCCCTGATGCAGGCGAGCATTTGAAAGTATATAAGTTTTAAAGTTCGCTCACCCTCAAGTTTTTACTAAATTCAAAGTTCACATGTCAGCTGCACTTTCCTAAACCTGCTCACTGTCTTACAAAGCTAGTCCTTCTATCAGAATCCAGATCAAGATAACATGCATTTTCCTGTCACTTTATATTCCAGTCTTTCAGAGAAAATTGATAGCTGATTTATCAATAACCAACTGATATCACTCAGAGTGAGGCTGCTCTGAAGCCTGTCAACTTTGGGATGGGATGGGATAGGAATCGAATCGAATCGAATCGAATCGAATCGAATCGAATCGAATCGAATAGAATAGAATAGAATAGAATAGAATAGAATAGAATAGAATAGAATAGAATAGAATAGAATAGAATAGAATAGAATAGAATAGAATAGAATAGTGGGGAGGGAGCAGTATCAACCAACTAATCCCCCTGCCTGACGAATTCAGGGCTGACAAAAAGTTAAAGTAAGTTATTAAGGGTATTTTCCAAATGCCTCTTAAGCACTGCCAGGCCTGGGACAAGAATTACCTCTCTGGGAAGCCTATTCCAGTGTTTGACCAGCCTCTTGGTAAAGAAATGCTTCCCAAAGTCCAGTCTAAATCTTCCATGGTGCAGTTTTGCACCATTCCTGCACATCCTATCTCTGGATAGCAGCAAGAAGAGCTTCGCACCTTCTTCTCTGCTTCCCCTTAGGAAGCTGCAAAGAGCAATGAGGTCACCCCTCAGCCTCTTTTGCTCCAAACAACAGAAACCCAGAGCTCTCTGCCTCCCCTCAGAGCACTTCCAGCCCTTTCACCAGCCTTGTTGTTCTCTGGACACATCCAGGGACCTGCCCTTGCTTCTTAAATTGTGAGGCCAAGATCTGCACACAGCACTCCAGATAAGGCTGTACCAAAGCTGAACACACATTCGCCTCTTTTGCCCAGCTGTCTGTGCTGTGTTTGGTGCAGGCCTGCTCCTTACAAAAAATTACTTTTAATTACCTTTAACTCTCCCAGCCTTATTGTGCTTTGCTTGTTCTAATTGCTGTATGAGATTGAATTAACATTTCCTTTCAACTTAGATTGTAGAACATTGTTTGTATGACTGGTCAAATGAGAGCTGAGGATCTTCCCAAAGAAAAGGTGACAAAAAAATGTAACAGCATTGTCATCTTAAAAAAATCCCCGTAATTTTAACAGTAATTCATAAAATACTGTGTCTTCTTCCTGTGGTTATTGTACCAAGTATGTGTCTTATTCCAGACAAACTAGAAGAGAAATTTACCAAGGGCTGCATGTTTCAGCATCTCACAAAAAATGTAATCACTCATAATTCAAATTCAAATATAGTTCTCCAAGCTACACTAATTAAAACTGGTTTATTTACAGCAGAGAGGAAAAATTAGGATTTTTTTTTTCCAAGCCATTTGCTGAAAAACAACTCTCAGAGCAGATTTTCGCAAACATTTACATGCCTAAAGACACCTACTGGCATTTTCCACAACTAGGTGCCGGAGTGCTGTTAAAACCCAGACAACTATTTGCATTGTTGGGAAATTAAATCCCTCCAAACTCCAGCCCTCCATTCTGCAACACGTTACCCTGGAGAAAATTCCATCACCCAAATATTTGCATATAAAACTGTTCCATAGCAGCTTATGAACAATACCATAAGCCCCACTGAAGCAGCAGTTACATTTGGCAGTAAGTCTGTCAGGAAGAAAAAGGTGCACACACAGAGCACACCAATGCTTATGCCCAAACACTGCACTTGATGACAGATTTTTCTTATCACCAAGAGCACTTCTGTCACATTAAAGTCCTACAGGAACACTTTTCAGAAGTACCAGCCACATCACATTGTCTTGTTCTTCTGGTAATTAATACTTTGTGCTTCTGGTAAAAACAGGAGGAGATCTGACTCTGATAGAATGCTAAATTAAAAATTAGCAAATCCTTTTTTTTTATCATCAGAAGTTACAAGCTGCATTTATTTCCAAAAGTGTGGGAGATTTATTTTTTTTTTTCAAAGAGCTCTGTATGTGGACTCATCCCACAGCCACAGAAATCACAAACTGTATTTTCTGTATTTTAGATCACTCATGCACATGTTTTTGTGCAAGGTGTGTGAACAAGCACAAGCCTGCTAATAGGACTGTGGATTGATTTCCATTGCCCCTGGCTCGCTAGTGGAAGTTGAAGGCACATGATTTTATTAATTTAGGAAAAAAGGTTTCCATTTCTGTGACCTCCTATTGTTCCAATGAGAAAACTCCAGTTCCTTCAACAGAAATGTCAAGCCTTTAACTTGACAGGGATGTACAACCTGCAAGTACTACTGAAACAAAAACCAACCAGTTTTTAACAGATGCAATAATATGGCTTGGCCTCCTGCTTCAGCTCCTAATATAACTTAGTGCATGAGGATATAAAGTGAATTAAAAATCTAAGTGAAATTCATCTGTTATATTTGTCCTATTCAAGTGAAGTAAAACTAATTTAAAAGAAATAGAAATCACTATGACATACACAAACACATGTGCACAGAAAACCATGTGCATGCACAGATTCACAGCCCTGCTCAACCTGAAAAATACATTTTTTTTAAACTGTGATTGCTCTGTGAGGCCAGCAGCAATCTGATGACCTTTACTATTGTGTCAAATCCTTACCCAGGCTACAAGTCCCAGATTTACTGCAAGTAAAGTTCAGAAAGACAGCCTTTGTAGAGACCTTGGGTAATATATTTTCCTGGTAAACAGATTTTTGCAATATCAATATTGCGGTTTCATTATATATTGTCATGGAAAACACTCTATTTCAATGCATCAGTCAAGCTGCTCTCATCTTAAATACGAAATAGTCCCATAACAAGAGATTTAACCTTGCAAGTCCTCCAGGGGAGGATCCTTGACTGAAGAACTCAGATAAACCTGGCCCCAGGAAGCCCAGGCCATTCCAGCTGTACTGAAATTTAAAAAGCAGATCACCAGTGTCCACTTGTCAAAGAAAAAAAATATTTTAAACTTAGAATGTCATAAGGAAGATCCCTTCAGAAATGTGCTAGGTGGATCAATAGAAAAATACATCTGAACAAAGGACAGATAAGAATGGCAATTGTCAGCTCTCATATGTTGCGGGTTTTTTTATTTGAGACATTTCTGGTATTTTACATTACTATTGAGGCTACATTCAAATAAATTTGTAGGTTAAATTCTGCCTCAGAAACAAAACCCCACCTCTCATTTTAAGTCACTTAGTAAAACCCTCACTGGCACAAAACTTCCACCCATCAATATAAATTAGAATCATATCTAGAAAACAGAATTTGGCTGTAATATTGGATCTTAAGAGGACACAAACAAAAAATCATAATACCCAAGATGTTACTTCTGGCAACTTCTGGAAGCCAAAGCTGAAATGCTATCAGAAACAAATTTCTTTCCTTCTTAAGTACATTTCTTTGTTAGTCTAGCATCACTGCCATACATTTTATATAACATTTTATTTAAATAACATTTTATATAAGGACAAATAAAAATATTTACATAGACAACATGGGAAATTAAGTTTTGAATCATAAAATCTCACTGTACAAAAGCAAGATATGGCTGATTCATGGGTAAACCTATTTTACAAGATAACATCCTCTTGTGCCTCAAGGCTGTAGCATCCCTACAGATATCATCCTCTTACACAGAGCTGGTTTTATGCTACTCAGGGACAGCAGAGAATAATTCAGTAAAGTTTTAAATTTAAGGTGGGTGCTGGTTTTACATTAGGAATACTTTTTGTGACATTAAAGACTCAATTTTGAAAAGCAAATCTTTCTTTTGAATACCTTGGTTTTAAAATATGCTGTGGGAGAAAACTGAGACCTGATTTTCAAAGTGATACATATGTTCAGCTCCAGGAAAATTGCTCAGAATTACAGGTACCCAGCAACGACAAAATCAAACATGGCTTGACCTAGGCTTTTCAAGAACAGAAACACCCAAATGCTCCTTCACATTACTGTGGTTTATAGACATAATTAAATAACTTGTGTGCTCTTGTCTGTTTCCAGATATATCCTTGACACTCCAGCTTTTACATCTGAGCAATTTTAGCCAAAGCTGCAGGACTTGGTGAAGTATAAAACTGAATTATCCATAGGTATAGTTGAGCATGTCCATAAATAAGCACATAAATTGAACAAAACTGTACCTGCAAAAAGAGCAGGCACTGAATTTTCTTGCTTCTGTAAGAGTCCATTAATATATTAATAGAGGTTTTACAAATTTATACACTCAGATATATACATATATTTTATCCGTTATGTGTGCTTACATACAGACATATGCAAACATATGTGTACACTTACCACACACACTCACAATCCCTTATGTACACACATTCAAGTTCTTTATTTTCAAAGAAAATGCCACCATTTAATAAACACTGAAATTGGTTCCAGGTTCTCCATGATTTTAGAGTTATAGAAAAAGGTAACTTACATCTGTCATTGCATATGACAAAAAAATCTGGACTTTACAACCAAATTAAAATAAAAGGAAAGACCAAACACACCCCTCGTGCTACCAGCTTTCCAATTAGGAATCAAGACATCGGAATGAATCTGGCACGACTGCAAGAAGCAACGGCAGCGATTTGAGTGAGCGCTTTGTTACAATAAACGTGAATCTTTTGGAAGATGAATTAGCATGGATTTGTGGTGAGCACAAAGTTCTCTCCTAGGCAGGTCACTGCTGAGCTCCCTTCTTCTTCTGCTCCAGCTCCTGCAGGCGCTCCTGGCGGCACTGTGCGTGCTGCGTCCCCACCTTGTGCGCCGTCTCGGTGGCCGCAATGTCAATCTGGGCATACCGCGAAGATCCACTCCCTGAAACACCACATGGAATCCTGTCAAGAACTACACCCCTCGCATATTCCCGAGTAAAAAAGGCTGCTGTGACGCTCCCTCCCCAGATTTCCTGGATTGTCTTTGGCCAGTCTCAGAGAAAGCTGTATAAAGGGAGCAAGGTGATAACCACCACTAAAAAACACCCCAAAAGCTTTGTTATTTACATATTCTAGTGGTCTGGTTTTCCTCTAATATGCAAATGAACCACTTGAATTTTACCCAGGTGTGAATTTCCACCCCTATTACTCCAGTCAATGACAAAATTTGGCTTGGCTCTCCCACTTTTGGGAGGCTTCCTCACCAAGCTACCAATCAGGAAATCAAAACCTGCTATTGAACAGAAAACTCTTGTGGCAGCTGGCACTGTTCTTTGTGTGGATTAGGCACCTGTGAATGTTTACCAGAGCAACCACCTCCAGCCTTACACAGAATGACACTTTAGCTCATTTTTTTTGGCAATAGGGGAGACAAAAACTGCTCAGTCTGTTAAGCAGTAAAATACTGCTGTAAGGCTAGAGGCTGGGAAAATTTTAATAGGAAAAAATATTTATGGTTATTACAGGCACCTTTAAAGTTACACAATTTGAGATAGGGAGGGTAGTTGACATTTAGGAAAATTTATAGCATTCAGCTCTTCCTTTTCAATGCCTTGGTTCATTGTCTTTAAAATTAAGAGAAAATATTGCTTTTACATTTCAACATAATGTTGTAGAGAGAACTGCATTAAGGTCTGGGAGAAGCTTAGAATTACATAATGAAAAACATAAAAACATTTAAAAAGCATGGGAAAAGTGCTAGCATTTCAAAATTAATAAAATTGCTGAAATTAGAAGTATAAAAATTAAAATATTTATAGCTGAGAATTATAGATGGAAAATCTATCAATATCAAATGCAAGAAATTAAATGCCAGATTCTGATGAGAGGTTTGCTGTAGCAAGGACTGCATCTCTAAATGACAACACATGGCAGATCTCTTGCATGTGTATGCCCTAATTGCCCAAGTTAAGCATTAGAAGTAAAATATCCAATTCAAACAAAATAATTTCTAAAAACCCAAACAAAAACATAAAAAATGAAATAATTTGCATTCTCTCTGTAGCACTTTCACATGCCCACATGGAGAGCAGATAGAAGAACACTGTGTTCTGTTCTGAATCATTTGCTGCATGGCTCCAGAGCCAGTGTCTTCAGGAGCAAGCCCTGAACACCCACAGCCCTGTTTCTGAAGCCAAGAAAGAAAAATGAGGTAAGTGTAGTCCTAATATGCAATGAAAATCTTGAGAACACAAGTAAATTACTGTCTTTCAAACTCCAGAGTTTGAAATGTTCACTTTAGAAGGAGTGCATATACAATCACCTGTCAAAGGAATGCAACATCTTATAGAACTGCATTACTGAAAAATCTTTTCCAAGAAGAGATACCAATTAAAAAAACCTGTCTCAGAAACACAGCAGGGTTCAACTCCTCTGTTAGCAGCAGGCTGTGGGTAGATCATGGAATCATTAAGGTTGGAAAAGACCTCCAAATCATTTTTTGATTTGGAGTCCAAGCTTTGACCAAGCACCACCATCAATTAAGCCACAGCACTGAGTGCCACATCAAGTCATTTCTTGAACAGTTCCAGGAATGATGACTCCATCACTCCCTGGGAAGCCTGTTCCAATGCCTGTCCATCCTGTCAGTGAAAAAATTCTTCCTGATGTCCAACCTGAACTCCCTTAGGGCAGCTTGAGGCCGTGTCCTCTCCTGTCACTGTTTCCTGGGAGAAGAGGCTGTCCCCCACCTGACTAAAACCTCCTTTCAGGTAGTTGTAGGAGGATTAAGGTCCCCCTGAGCCTCCTTTTCTCTAGGCTGAACACCCCCAGCTCCCTCATCTGCTCCCTATATGAAATCAGGGCTCCATATATCCCACAGATTCAGCATATTCTTTGCTGTTTGAAAGTATCATAGACTTCCTTACCTCTTATGCTTGTGCTAGATTCTTGAAGCTCCAGTTCCATGTAGTGAAGCTGTTTTTTGGAAGTAGGGCTGACAGGAATATTAACATAGGTGGCTGTCTCACTCTGGGGTCGATCTGGTGTAGGGACATCAGTTGAATAACCTACAGCCCCTTCTGAAATAAGTAAAAAGTTAAAACAGGCACTGTTTGCAATGACCAATGTTCATGCAGACACACCGAAAGCAAACACTGGACAGAAATAACTCCTCTTGCTAACCAGGACATTCCTGGTTAGATAGGACATGAGAAAACTACAGTTTCTACTTTAAATATCCTGAGACACTGATCAAGTCAGGATCTGTGCAGAAAGCCACAGACCACAGACAGGGATCTTGCTGTGTTGTTTGTGAAGGCAAACACTCTGCAGATACATCTGACAGCAGCACTACCTCACAAGGCTTCCAGCTCTACCTTAGGTTAGTAAAGTTTTATATGAAGTAATTTGTTACAGGAAGATGTGAACTACTATATCATCTGCAAGACAGAAAGCAAAATCAGTAGAGGTTCTTAAAGCATGTCCCAAAAACAGGAACTGAAAAACTGTTTCAAGCAAAGGGAGGGCAAACCTGAGGAGACAACATGGACAGCTTCCCTGTACAGAATTGAAAAAGATAGGAATGATGCCCAGTGAGGACAACAAAGTATTAAAGGACTTTCATTGCAGGAAAAAAGGTAGTGGGAAAACCCTTCTAAAAAGTAAAGATCAAAAGAACTTTAGAGGAAATCCCACAGAGTTTTCTAGAACTTTCTAAAAAAGACACAGACTAACACCTACTAGGAAACAGTTCCTGTGAAACAATTTCTACTTAAAAACATTTCTTTGTCTACTAGTTTAATTCTCAAGATCTCATCTAGTCCTGCTTTCAATTATTTTAATCTTGTCTGCCTGTTCAGTCTAGTTGGAGTCCTTATCCTTAGACTCTCTACTCTTAAGTCAGTTTGAGACAGAGGAGTGCAGAGGGAAAACAGTATCGCTTTGAGGTTCTCCTTTTCCATGGAGTTCTCTTCTTAAGCCCTTCCTTGTCCCCACTAAGAGCTCATATCAAATCTTTTTTTGTCCAAAATGCTGCTTTTCCTTTTTGCCCATTTAGACCCTGTTGAGATGTGAACAGAGAGGCAGCAGGATATCAAGGCATTTTAGAGCATAGGGAAAAATTACTTCTTATATCCACACAACAGCAGCAGTGAATAACCATTGAGGGAAACTTTTTCATCTTCTTGGAAGTATTATGAGTAGCAGAAATAGCTTATACAATGTTAGGCAACAGTAAATGGGTATGTTCCAGTGTAATGGAATCTCCCTAGGCTTTATTAAGCTGTTTAAATCAAAGGAGTCTACTGTACAGTCCAAAAAGTGAAAAGACTGGAAATTTGGCCAGTTTTCTCACAGATTTTCCTTAAAAAAATAGGAAAATCCAAAAAGTAGACAAATATTTCTCTGTCAGTCAGACTTCAAGTTGTTGTTGCAAAGCAAGATGTTAAGAACAAAATGACAAAATCAATGCAGAACCGAATGCAGAAGGAATTTTTATATTTTCATCAAACATCATTCACAGAAATTATTTTCAATTGTTGTGTCCAAAGTATTGCAAAGGAATTTGGCCTGACTGAGCAAGAAGGGACCCAGAAAAATCATAGCATTGAAAACCTGCATCACAAATGTTACAAGTTGCAAGCAAGTGACAATCTTAAGTACAGAGTCACGAACAGTCCTGAAGGAAAAGATCATTTTTGAAGTCTTTCTGTATGCTGTTAAAGTGATGTAACAGAAGTGTTAAGTGAAGCATCCTCAAAGTTAGCTAGCATGAAAACTAGCAAGATCCCTTTAACAGGTTTAGGGAAGATGAACATCATACCTGATGCAAACAAGACAAGGGATTTTCCTGAGAGCTAAAAAACTACACATGGAGAATTGGTAGGGCTTTGTGCAAAAAAAGCAAAAGAAACACATAGAAAAAAATCTGGCAACAGTCAAATATTCTTCTCAAAGGAAGAAGGAGAAGATAAAAAACAAAACAAAAAAAAGAACAGTTGGGCAAACTGGAATGGAGGGAAAGGAAAGCAAAAGCCTTCTGTAGTTCAGTCAGTGCTATCTCAATAGAAACTGTGCTTTCTTTGTAAATATAGGAATACTTGGTTTTCATTTTTCCTTAAAAAATCCAACCAAACAACAACAAAAAAACCCACCTTATTAGGCACTGAAAATTGGCTTTTATTTGTTTGAAGAGAAGCACAGTCAAATATTCCAACTAATGAAAGCTTGGTGCACAGAGTGAGCCATGGACAGGGCTTGCAGCAGTCCCTGCTGCGTGGACAGAGACAGAAGGTGCTTCCAAGAGGGGTCAGAGTATTTGAGAACATTGTGAAAGGAGGATTTGAGAGAAGAACAGACCACAATGCATGGTTACAACATTCTGAAAGAATTGCTAGAATATCATGATTGCTCAAAGAGAAAGCGGGAAGCTGTAGGAATCAAAAAAGATAGTCAAGCAAGTAACAGGAAAAGAGTAAAAGTGAAGATTTAGTAGCCTTCAACTGAGGGGAAAAGAAAGGAAAAGACTATAATTGTGGAGGGGAGAAGAAAGTTATATTTGAAACTGGTGTCGCAGCCTTTCTTTCAGCAAGTGTTAGTTATTCATATTTCTACCCAATATAGGCACTGTTCTCAGAAATGAACAATAAATTACACAGAAAGAAAACCAGCACTATAACTACATCCCAAAGACAAGTGTGTGTGTGAGCATACATGTGAAGCTGACATGCTCAAAGGGCAACACTTCAAAAATTATACTTAGAAGAGATCTCAACAATGAAAAATAGAAGTAAAATTAAAAAGAAACAAGAGGTGTTAGTGACCTCTGACACAAAAATCTGTACTCACCAGGTTCCTCAGAACTAGTTGGAGTTCCAGGTTCTGAAGGAAGTGGTAGCATCTCATACCCACCTTTAGGACCTAGAATACAGGAACACTGTTAATGGCTTTGGATTTAGGAATTTGTGCAATATAATCAAAGGCTATGTTTTCTGGTTTTGACTCACAGCCTTTTAAACTAAATCATACAGATCAACCTCAGAAAGCATAAACAGTGGCTAGTGCTGACTTTTTCTGTAACAGTGATGTCAACATTTCCTTATGAGCGTAACACCTAGGAAATAAAATTTAGGACACTTTTACAACTATTCACACTGAGGGCCACTGAAGTCAACAGCAGTGCATTTTGCTGTACAGCAGAGTGGGAGCAGAGCTGTCTTGCATGCATGAATCAGGGAGCAATGCGTGGGTGATCTTGGGAGCATCTGGAAGACTCTTGTTAAAATTCCACCTCCAGCATGATGGATAACTTCTTGATTTCTGAAAAACCATTGAAAATGCTCAAGCTAGCCCTTACAAAGACAGCTTTGCTTTCCAAGTGCAAATCACCATTTTTACAAGGAAGCCAGGCTGCACAACATCACTGGTCTTTCCTGAGCATGAAACTGAAAAGAGATGCCCACATTTCTTCACGATCTCAGACTCCACCCCAGTTAAAACCAAGCAAGCAAAAATGCTGTGTCCATAGAATGCACACATTGCAATTAATTTTGAATGACAAACACACATAATTCTATCTGCTGGCAGTGGGGTTTTTTTTTCCATTATCATAATGAAGTATATTTAAATATGGTGGGTGTTTTTTCCCAGGATATCATTGTTAGGGTACAGGACTCCTCAAGACCTGAGGTGAATTTTTTTTGGTGGGTGCCCTTTGTTAAACTGATGGCAGCATTTCACTGCTGTGAATAAGATTACTGCTTATACTCTGTCAGTTGTCTCATCTGTCACTGCCTCTTCTAAACTTATCTCATCTCTCAATGCCTTTCTGACAAAAACTCCTCAAAGCAAAAAACCCAAAGAAATACGTAAGCCTTAGAATAGGGAATCAAATCATGCATCGCCTTTAATATTTTCTGAAGTTTAAAATAATTTAAGTTTAAATTAGTTTCAATTTACATGCACTCACACCTCATAGCTACTTTTACTTACCAGCTTGGAGACTGTGCCCTCTATGCACTTTCAAAGACCCAGAAGCTGCCATGACAGAAGCACCACCTGTTTTCAAAGACAGAGATTCACATTAAATCTAAATACCTGTTTCATTTTTAGCAGATGTTTCTGAAACATCTAGGGGACAAAAAAATAAAACAAAACACAAATAATTACAAGTAATTGTTTTTCATTTGGCCAATTTCTAAAAATTTTTGCTAAATTCTTCATCCTGAATTTGTGGCATTAAAATCCAATTTTGTTGCTTTCTTTCTTTATAGAGAGAAAGAATACCTTCTACAAAACCTACCTTTCTCACAGGGAAAGCTGTCTTGGGCTAAGAAGTAAAATGGCAATGGGAATGGTGTTGGGAGATGCTTTTGCAATCCATAATTCAGCTTTAGCAACAACAAAGTTTAAAGTGTTCATTAAAATCTGGTCAGAGTGGATCCAAAACCTATCTAAGTGAGTGGGAAAACTGCCACACTTCAGCACTCCACCAGCCATGTTCAGGCATGGATACAGCAGGGAACACAAGGGATCGGGTCCACGGGGTTCTTGTGAAACACCCTCCCAGTGTTCCAGCCTTGGACACCCCAGATGGCAGAGCCAGCCTCCCTTCCCCAGCCTGAGCCTGGCCAGCAGGAAGCTGCACTAGGCAAATTTGAGGAAACAAGAGCCACCAGCTGAGAAACCTGCAGGCTGGTACCCCTGCAGTGTGGCTTGGCTGCACACACACGTTCCTTCTTTAAGCAGCAAGCCCAGCAGCACCATCCCCGCTGCTGGCTGGGGCTTCCCTCACCCACCCACCCTGAATCCCTGCTCCTGCTGCTGTCACTGCGGCCACCTCAGCAGAGCTGAGTGGCATTCGCTTCCTGGCATGAATAATTGTGAGGGAACTGCTTGTGCAGTAGATGGAGCTGAACAGGGAGCGGGTGGGAGGCTGTGGGTATGAGTAACCCTGCCACTGCTGCCAGGGCGGCTCTGCCATGTGCTGCAGCCTGCTGGGGCTCACTTTTAAAATTAACACTCTTCCAAGCTGATGAATAGTCTCTGAGCAGGTGAGACACTGCTCTGCAAATTGTTTTTAAAATAGCGCCCAAAAATTACCACAGCTCTTATGCAACATGAAGAAATTCTGTAAGATAAATATTCTGAAATAGCTAAGAAAGCTGCACGGCCTGGGAATCTAAAGAAAGTGGAAATTTCTTTTTTTTTTTCCTCCTGTATAACATATACATACAATTTTCATTCCAAATCTAAGAGTTTCCAAGCTTGTAAAATTAATCCTACAGTTTTATAAAATAAATCTAAAATTACTTAATGAGGACAATAGATTAAAACAATAGTAAAAAAATATTTCAAAAGGGCACAACTGAACTAAAGCCTTTAGTTTGCTGTCTTTATGTACATGAAAGCATATATAGGGTAATCAAAGGCTACAAAATTGAATTTTAAAGTATGCCATACTGAGAATCTGATTTTGTATTTTAACAAATGAGGTCAGATTGTAGAACCTTTACAGATTGTAGAATTCTGGTGAGGACTTAACAACTAAAAATGTTATCTGGAATTTTGTTTATACCAAGACTGCTGATAAAAATAAATGCAAAAATAGGACAGCCCCAGGCTAGCTGATTTACTTATATTTTCACTGTAACTCATCTTCCTTATTCTCACATCAGTGCATCCTCTCTCTGCATTGAAAACATCAGAATAAGTTTTATGAAGCCAAAAGCCTCCCTTTACTTTGAAGAAAGAGCCTTATGCTAATTTCAGCATCATCACAAAACTGGTGTTTGGTTGGGTTTATTATTCCCTCAAAAACTTATTGCAATTCAATAGAAATTATTCACAGAGGCATTGTGGATTCTTAAGCAACATTTTTAGGATGTGTGAAGAACACCCAGGACAGGAAAAGAGTTTTAAAACAATAACATATTCCAATCCATTTATGGCCAAGTTTAAATTTTCCCATTCAGAGCTTATTTAAAAGAACCATGTTAATGTTTCAGGATTTGACCTGTTGCATTCTCCTCATTTTCAAATCTGGCAACTAACAAATATTTACATAGCCAAATCTCTCAGGGAATTTTTTTGAAGCTTTGAACTTCATAATATAAACACATGTCAACAGAGATCAATCTAGATATTTTCTCCTTCTTTTCAGCTACTGAATAAACTGGTTTGTTTCTTATTCATGAATTCTAGGATAACAGTTGCAGGAATGGAAAAAGCAAGTTAGCAAGATAAATTTCTGAGCATAAAAAGTATCCAGCAGGAGACAGACGCTCCCTTCCATTATTCTTCTCATTTTACAAGGGATTGTTAAGAATTTTTTTTTTTTTTTCAGTTTCCCCTGCCATCTAGGTCTGTGTGGCTGAGTCGCTCAAGTCTTTCTCAGAACTGAGTTATCTCATCAAGAGTTACTTCTGTTCTATTTTCCTCAGTCTGTGAGAGGAAGAAGGTATTCAAAATGTGACAAAATTAAAATAATTTGCAGGATATTTTGAATTCTGACATTTGATTAGACTGAAAAGTTTAACATAGCTCAGTGAAGACAACAACTATTTGAAATATTTTTCTAGCTTTATAGTTATTACATTCTTCAAAAATAAGGGTAGTTTACAGCACATGTGCTACAAGAAAGAGCCATGAAAACAAATAACAAGAAGGAAGATGGAATATAAACTATAAACTGAGCCCAGACAGTTTATATTTTCATCTTCTTACCTATCATTGCATGACCAGAGAGGAGACACACACAGCCCTGCACTGCTTTTACCAAGTGATCACTTCTCACTGCCCAGCCTCTTCGAGGGGTAGGTCACAAACCCCTCAGGTCTGGGCTATTACATTTCCTGACAAGGAGACAGGACAGAAGAAAACACCACATTCTTTGATAAAACCCTGCTTATTGTTGAATTAAAACTAGCTTTATTATGAAGAACTTTGACCCACTCACACAAGCAACATTCCCATCTCCTCCTCTGAAAACAGATACCTTGCCTAAAAGAGCATCCAAAGGCTAAAGCAACTGACTGGCAGGAGGAACCCTGCAAGAGCACCAGGAGGTTGTTTCATGGAAATGGAACAGGAGACTTCCTGCTCCTGTATAATTGCCCTACAAAACCTCCCTGTTCATCTCTTTGATTTTCAAAGTAATTTCATCTATTTTCTGATATAGAAATGGCATATCTGCAAGACATAAAAGCTGAAGGGGATACTTAAAGATGCTTGCTTGCTCTACAGATTTCTCCATATTCAGAAATGCCTCCTGTCCCTCTAAGAGACAATTTTAAAATGGCAGAATCTCTCAAAATTAGAAATGCATTCAAGTACTCTCTTCAAATATTGCTCCTCAAAAATGTCTTAGTCTATGCAAAAAAATAACAGAGGTTCTATCTACCTCTAAGCAATTATTCATCTTCCCATGCTGTGGGCCATTCCAGCCCAGCCACCCATCCTTAAAAATGAAAAAGCATTAAGTTAGAATTATTACCATTTTCCTGCCAGGAAATTCAGTGTCTGCAGTTTTTTTTAAAAAAATACACTTTCAAAGATGCTATACATACATTTAATTCAAAAAGCTTAATACGTGTGAAGCTCAGGATCTATGCTGGCCAGGGATGAAGGTCAGACACAAAACCAAAAAAATTTTTTTAAAGTTTGAAATAATCAGTCTATGTGCAAATAAGGTCCTCACCTTTGTGTTCTGTAAGGCTGGGATGTGTCATTTCTCAGTGTCAGAGAAGGCACAGAGAAGCAAATCACAAATAAATAAAGGACAGGACTAGAGGGTTACTGTGGCATGGACTCACCACCTTCTGTCACCCCCAGAACAGAGAACAGGATCTGCTGGATCTGCTCAGCCCAGAGGGTGAAGCAGCACCATTGGGATCATTCATTGACGTGGTTTCCCCACACTTTTCTCTCCCGCCTGGGAAAAGGCCTGTCTTAATTCAGACAGTCACCAAGGCAAACACTTAGTTTGTAAATGCAATATGTATTTTAAAAAGTTTACTTTTTCTGAGCTCCTGTATTTCTTCCTCTTCAGAATTATTTTTAGTGGACTTGTAGAATAAAGCAGGACAAAGAAAGAGCATGCCACATTATGGCAGGGTTGAATTACTCAGTTTCTCATTAGAATGATGCTTTTCTATTACAGTGTTTAGCCCTATAAGGTATGACATGACATATCTATGGTGGACACTGTTCAACACACAGTCCTTCACTGGCTCAATAAAAATCAAAAAAGAGTGCACTTGGCCTTCCTACATCTGAAGAGTTGACAGCACAAATCCTGAAAAAAGTGAGAATTGTAAATTTTTTTCAACCTAACCAATAACAACCACCACAGTATAGCCCAGATTCTTCTTTCTCATTGCTCTGAAATAATTCCTTAGAAGCTGACTCCTAAGCTTGGAATAAAAGCATCATGCTGCATAGGTATGCAATAAAAATATTTTAAAATGCACAAAAAAGCACCTCATTTTCCATCAGAAAAGCTAAGCTGTCAGACAGCTGACTTCGTTTTCAGCACCTGTTATATAATTATTTTTATTCTTCTTGTCTGCCTGCCTTGAGTCCCTATCTACCTAAGAAAATTTTAATAGAGATGCAGTGTTCATAATCAGCATTCAGGTGATATTTTAGCTGAATTCCAATCCACAGCATTGTTTTATTTTTTTGTCCTTAATTCATCCCCTCAGAACAGTTCCCATCAAGCATTGTGTAGGTTTGGTACTGCAAGCAAAGGGGCTGTCAGAGAGCAAGACTGTCTGCTGCAATGACAGTGAATTTGTTCCTATGGAATAAGGGGGGAAATGGCGAAAAAAGAGAGTGATAATTTACAAGTCAAAAAGCAAAATTGAAAGTGCACTGCTTCCCTGGGAGCATATTTGTTACTTTCCCATACAACTACGGGCTTTTGCAAAGCCAGAGCCCGTGGCACAGAGGTGCAGGGATTTCAGACCTCTCTCCAGGGAAGTTTAATTTGAGTGTTGAAATACTCAGGGCTGGGCCAGGCGCACGGGAATGCCCAGGCAAGCAGCTCCCCTGTGGGAATTGGGAAAGGATGAAAGTTTCTGAAATATGGTACACAGAGCTGGCATGAAATGCCTTCTCCAGGGACTGCAGTGTCCCTAAGCACTTCTGCAAGCTATTCCAGCTCCCAGCCTCCCTTCTCTAAATAGGAGTCTTGGGATTCAGTCTGCTCAGCTCGTTTGGAAGGGGTTGGCAGCTAAGGACAGAAATAGTGGCATTTCCCCAAGGACAAAAATAGTGACATTTCCCCTCCACACAAAACAGCCTCATGGTTTAAACATCATTCATAAAAGAAGATTGCTGTGACAGACTTCTACTCAACTGAGAAAATACAAATATTTTGAAGGAAATCACTCGCCCTTATGAGTAAGAGCTGGAGGTTCCTTATCTAAGTTGTTGCAGTGCAATAGAAAGGACTAAAATAAGAGGCCTAAATTTCAGTGAGAAACAGCACAACTGCTAGGAAATACATTGTAAATGTAAGAATAGCAGAGGATTTAGGATGATTCAAGGTGAATTAAGGATTCTCACTGCAGAACTAAACAAACATCTGTCAGACATACACAGAAGAACATCCAAACCTCAGGGCAGAGACTCTCACTAGGCAACTGCTTGAGTCCTATTTTTCCTACAGTGCTTTAGTTTATAGTACCAGAAAGACAGTGAAGATAATGGCAAGCTCTTCAGCTCACCATTCTGTGAAGGAATGTGCAGTCTATTGCTTCACCTCTCAACAGTGAATGTGGATCTTATTCACAATCCCTTAACTCAAAGCACATAAGCAGTTCCTGAGAAAAAGCCCTACATACTTATCTCTGAAATTGCAGATCAAGCTGCAGGATTTCTTGAGCAGTCATGAGAGTCTCTGTACATGTCCCACGAGAACTGCTCACACAAAATGTACCAAACTGAGGTGTCTCCAGAATCCAGCAGTTTCAGGAAATCTGAATCCTATTTTTGAACCTCTATACTGTCATGGTATTTTGAGGTCCATCATCACTATAAATTCAGTCTATTATACTTAAGAGCACACATTCACACATCATACGACTCCAAAGAATCCCTTACCTTTATCTGTAGTACAAAGCTATGATAACAATGGGAACATTTTCCTCCTACAAACTCGAGTAATCTAATTCTGTCTCTCTTTCTAATCAATATTTACAAAGTTATTTATAACAAAGGCAACCAAATTATTTAAACCTGAATTAAATGATTCACCCCAACTTGTTTTTTTTCCATCTAATAGTACAACTTAAAATTGTTGCCATATTTAGAACACTTTTCTCTTTGCCATTAGAATGAAACACAATTCTCTAAAGTTACTGACTCTGTTGCTCAGCATATCTAACTAAAAGGAGAAAGAGAATACCCACATTCCCTACCAATAAACTGACAAATACACAAACAACTGATTTGTGACTGTTTAATTCCATGTCTTGCTACAGAACTGAGACATTCAGGAGCAAAAATATTGCACAGAACATGTGGGCACCTGTAGCCCAGGAAGGAATGGGTTTTCTTTCTACAGTGTATTTGAATGAAAATATGATAAAAAAGATATGTATTTGTGAGTAAGTGAACTGCTACACCAGGAAATGTTTTATCTGGGTATTGGGTCATTGTACAGTCATCCATGCTAGCAGAGGAATCTTGCCATGTGTATGCACAATACAGGCTTTGAAAGTAGCTACCTCAAATTACTGTGCCTCTATTTTATTCTAACAATGGATAATAATCTCTCATAATAGAGAACCACAGACAAGTTCTAGTGCAGTTCCTTTAGTGCAACAGAACAGTGTGAATGACTGCCTGGGACCTTCAGTTAATACCTTAGATTAAATATTCAAATGTTACAGAATTATTTTGAAAGCTTTGCAATGCCAAGTTGAATAATACTTAAAATCTCACCCACATAAAAGAGAAAATTTTAATATGAAGAAATAATATTAATAATAATAATAATAAATTTAAATTAAATATCTAAGGATAATAAAAATGTAATGAGATACATGTTGTATTCTGAAAAATAGTTTTAGCATTGAAGAATAAAATTGTACTGGTATATTGGAACATCTGAGAGGTGAAATCCCACAAAGAAAATTTCAGTCACTGGCTTTAGACGCTGCATTTGTCTTAAACATTTATAATTTTTCCTGCAAGTGTTATTTTCATAAGCTATATTTTTCCAGTGTATCAGACAATAAAGCACACCTGCTCAAATTTCTTCATTCTTGTATCTTCTCTTTCTGTTGATATAAAAATCTGTCCTGTATTTCTGCAGTTGCAATTTGCTTCATGATAGGTTTTATCAAAACAGCTAACTCCCTCATATGCATAAATAGTCTGAGATTAAGTTTTTTGTCAGATGTTGTTTGCATCCAAAATTAACTTGACACTGAAATTAATACAGAAATGACATTCTGCCCACCACATGCAGCAGAAGTTTCCCTGTATTTACACACACTTGAATCATAAGTGTTCTGGTTTCCTTGGTTTGAGTGGAGGACTAGAAACTTGAGTACCAGAGGGAAAGATAAAATTAATGATCCAATTCGGGCTTCTACTTACACCTCTATAAATCAAGAATAATTCCACTGACTTGAGTGGAATAATTAGCAACAAGATCTGCTAAATGCTTCTGGATTTTCTCCTGCTAAGACAGACAAAGGAAGGAGTATTTTTATAACCTTCTCCAGAGACACCTCCTGATCCTGAGTATCTTGCTGGATTTGTTCACACAAGAATCCATCAGTCACACTGCTTTATGTACTGGCCAAGGTTTTTTAAAGCAGTAAAGAAACCCAAGCACTAAGAGCTGCTCCGTGTCTATTGGAGGTGGGCATCCTATGAAATTTAATGGATCTGATGAATTATCAGGTAAACTATTTAAAGAATGGAAAGACATTTAAGACAGTAACCAAATTCTTTGCACAGATCTCTCCAAGGTCTAAGATGGAGAGAAACCACACAAAACTAAATGCTTATGAAATGTTTTGTTTGAAGTAAAATGATAATGCAAAGGTGCCAGACCAGTTTGGCTGCATTAGACAGGAAACTCAGGTGACCAACAGTTTTTCTGATACAGAGGTTTACAATGCAAGGATGCTCAGTGCCTCTGCATAAATAATCTTTCCAGGCCAGATACTCAATATCCTCTCATTAGTGATTTGTATTGTCAATCAATAACTTCACTGACACAAGAGAAGCATCTTCCAGTTGCTTCTGGTAAAGATTCATTCCTGTGATTTTGTGTTATTTAGGAAACTTGCTATACACACTGAACATATAAATCGTGTTTGCCTTTGGTGCTAATATAGCCTAAAAAGAAAAAATTCTTGGTTTTCTTTGAAAATGTAAGTAGAAAAAGCAGTAAACATCTTTTTAAAGACTCTAACAACTTTGAACCTCTTCAGATTAACAAAAGAAATGGGAAAACAAATATATTAATCTTTTCAACCAAGGTTATTACAGATTACACTGTATTTCATAACTGCAAGTCATGAATCACAGCAGCAAAACCAACCACAAACAGGACACCTCTCAATGTAGTATTTAGTTCTGCTTCCATAAATCTTTTGTTTCTCTTATCACAATTTGAAACTTAAACATCATTGTTAAATAAAGTAAATAACTAAATGGCTCTTACCTGATATAGCTGGTAAGACTCCAGACTGTAATACTGCTGTTCCCTAAAGCAAACAGAAAATTTTACAATGAAAAATCTGTACAAGAAGTAGAAACTTGACAAAACATAGAAGGTATATAAAAGTAGAAGGGAGGGGAGGAAATCAGAAATGTGGCCAAGATTTCATTTGCGAAAGCAAAAAACATCCCACATCATTTCAGAAAATATTAGATTATACTTGACAAAGATGCAAAAACGCCAACAGAAGTTTGATATGTGAAATTACAACAGATGCGGGACACAGTTAAAGTATCATTGAAATTGTAGGAAAGACAACAAATAACTACAAGAATCAGCTTTGATTAGTTAAAGAAATGAGCCTAAGACAATAAAAAAATAAAAGCAGTGTTTTGTTATTAAGTGATTTTTTCAGTCTTTAAGATTTTCTTCATTTCCCTTTTCAGGACATCATATTCTATTATTTCTGCAACTCTGGGGCCTCCTGCTGCAATCCTCTGTAAAGCAGAGGCTTCACTAACAGTGGCAACAGCAAAGGCAACTCAGAAGAAAGAACAATAGAGAGATGTAAAAGCTACATTTTATAATTCTGCAAAACACAGCAAAACATGCTTTGGCCTGTAGGAGAACCTTTAAAAATTATTATGGCATCATGTACAAATGTAAGTGCATGGTTTTCAAATGCAGAGCATAATGCAGATCTCAGCCCACCCTGTGATTACATCAAAGGAGTAAAGGGGTAAGTGACCTCACTCAAATCATATGCTTTTGTTACACCTGCTGTGATACTCAGACAAAAACTAACATCATTATCTAAGGCCTGCATGCCTCATAGTATTACTCATAAATATAAGTTAAATATCCTGATATAAAGAGATACACTTTTGCCTGTGGCCCAGGAGCTGAGTGCTGGGGTCTGTGATGCCTGGCTGCTGGCTGCAGCCACCCCAGCAGTGCAGCACCCTCAGTAAGCAGATATGCACCATCCGTGTGTCA